>NC_139560.1:39603116-40230750 GCF_965112155.1 Podarcis liolepis | reverse complement strand
CCCACAGCCCTGTCCTGACAGAAGGGACACCATCTCTCTGTAGCTGTTCCTTTTCTGGCCAATTTGATGGGTTATTTGTAAAGTTATACGAGTTAAAATTAGGAAACCGGGAAATGACACCCACAGCTGAATCTGCGGCCTGAAGTGGCTTCATGTTGCCCTGTGATAAGACAAGCTCTTCTCTAAAACTTTGAACCTATATACTTCATTATGACACGTCCCAGTCCATGAAGGCTTGGATTTGTAGCTTAATCCTCAGCAGTGTGTTGTTACTTTATACCCATGTCTCTTCTGTCACTGCCTTCAGTGTTAAAGATTTTCAGTAATTCCTTAATGTCATTTTTTTTGCAAAGTATGTCTCCAAACTGAATCCATTTCTATAGGAAGAAAGTTCATATTTTTAATGAATGTATAGTCAGCTTCTCCAAAGTTCAGTGCAGAGTACAATGGAAGTCTAAAAAAAGCACAGGAAAAGCAGTAGCAAGACTTCATGTCCGGTTTAATGTAACACTGAGATTTATTTGAACAATTAAACTCATTAGTTTTGTTTTAAAACACTCCCTGTTTTCCTCTACATGTGCAGAAATAGCTTTCATTAATAGTTTCACATTATGAAAAGTAAAATAAATCTTTTCCCTGTCCATTCTGATAGACTTAATACACCACCAACAACAAAAAAACCATTAGCTGTGATGTTCTGCTTTAATAATTTCTTCAACAAATGGACAGTTTTACTAATCTGTTCTTAATCTTGTTGGATTATAACATTCTTAGGTGAAGGAGAATACAAATGTTGCAGCTTTTAAATATATTTAGAAACTGACATAGGAACCTTAGGCTAGAAATGTGATGTAGGGGAAGTATCCATGGAAACCAAAATTTGAAGCGAAATGTTCTCAAAAAGGAAATACATAGGTGAAATGCTGTCTGTTTAATACATATCCTTTTTATAAAAAACAAGTCAAACTGAAAGCCTGTTAAACATTTCTATATATCAGTCATACCAATTAGAGTTAGTTTGTTTCAGTTGTAACAAGTGTATCCTGATCAAAGGATTGTTGCTAATGAAACACATTGGGTGAAATCCAGCTGTGTCCATCTGGCAATGAACAGATTCTTTTGGCAAAATGGATACCTCTTCCCTCCGTGGTTTGCCATGCACCCGCTCCTCACAATCTGCTTTGGGGGGCTTGGGGAGGGTATGAGGGCTGCAGGTGGGAGGAAAGAATGGACAAGTCCCCTCCTGCAAGTGACAGTGAGTTTGCATAATGCTTATTGTGTTGTTTACTGTTTGTAAGGCCTTATCGCTTTAGCATGCCTGTTGAAGTTTTCAAGTGATTTTTAAAATGTCTTTGGTTTTCTTATTTCTCCATCACCCTTGCTTATGGATGTTCGTCAGCCACTGTTTGACCAGGGCTGGAAAAGGATGTTACCCATAGGAAGAGTTTTTGCCAAGGAAATTTGGTTCTATATTTCGTTACATTCTCACCACAACTTTCTTTGATGGGAATAGGCATTGGGCAGTGCTACTGTTGGGGAAAGTAATGGACAGTCTCCAGGCTTTCTACCCTTTGGGGAAATAAGCTTAAGGGATTGTGAGTTGTGGCCTCATCATCATACTTCAGGGGGGTCATAATGGGTGGAGGTGGACCTGGTTGGTTGAAGAACCTACCATGATTGGTGGGCACTGTGGTGTACTCTTCAGGTCAACTTCTAGTTCAGGCCCCAGCACATGGGCTGAGTGGTGATGGTGCTAACCCAAGCATAGGCAGACTTGGCCCTCCAGATGTTTTGGGACTACAACTCTCATCATCCCTGACCACTGGTCCTGTTAGCTAGGGATGATGGGAGTTGTAGTCCCAAAACATCTGGAGGGCCGAGTTTGCCTATGCCTGAGCTAACACATTGCACAGCAAATAGGCTATACAATGCATTGAACCTTACCCTATGCCTTGCCAAACCCTTAAGCTGTTGCTATGCATCCAAGTTGTGGCCTTGATCATCCCAATAAATGTCTCCATGTTTTTATTTGCTCCATATTCCACTCTCACACTCCCTGTGTACCTGGATGCGTAATATTGGTTCTGAATCTTTGTTATCTGCCCTTTTATGGTGTTATGGAACACTGATTTATGGCAAATCAGTTTTTGTTGTGATTTTACATTACTTTGTTGTACCCCTCTCAGGGATTACTTCTCAATGAAGGGAAGATGTTGAGTCACATGCTTTGGCACTGTGAGGTCTCTGGAATCCTAATAAGGGTTTGAATGCTAGGAGTCCACATTCCATCCTAGTAAATTTGGTAGTTTCAAATTGACCCATTGTGAAATTGAAGATATAAGAAATATATCCTATGTCCTGAGGCAACCCCAAAAGCAAACAAGGCTACTTATTTAAGTTCCAATTCTTATACTGAAATAATAATAATAATAATAATAATAATAATAATAATAATAATAAATTAATACTCTGCCCATCTGGCTGGGTTTCCCCTGCCACTCTGAGTGGCTCCCAACAGAATATTAAACAGAATAAACCTTCAAACATTACAGACTTCCCTAAACAGGGTTGCCTTCAGATGTCTTCTAAAAGTCAGATAGTTGTTTATTTCCTTGAGGGCGTCCCACAGGGCAGGCGCCACCACTGAGAAGGCCCCTCTGCCTTGTTTCCTGTAACCTCACTTCTCGCAATGAGGGAACCACCAGAAGACCTTCAATGCTGGACCTCAGTGTCTGGGCTGAACGACTGGGGCGGAGACTCTCCTTCAAGTATACTGGGCCGAGGCAGTTTAAAAACCACTTCTTTTAAAGATATCCAGTTATTAGATTTTATCATCTGGCAGAATTAATTGCAACTTTTTTCTTCACCTCAGTAGAAGAAATTACCTGTTCCAGTTTTCTTTTAACACCTCAATTTATACCTTTACTCTTGCATACAAATGATTCATTCATATGCAACAAATAATTGGAGAAGGCTTGGCTGTGCTAAACTGAGATTCCCAATGTGTTGCATTTGGGCCAGCAACCTTTCATTGTAATGCAAGCTTTCCTGGGAGTCTAGAATGATGTGTTTGGTCTGTTGCAGAATGCAAACAACATCCATCAGAGAACCAGATTACACAGGGTTGTTTGCATTATTCAGCAGGTAGCTGAAATACCACAACATTTAGATGTGGAAGCGATAAAATGCTCAGGAGGCTTTTGAAGGTTTGTGCAGGCAGAGAGCGATTCTGTAACTCCCATCAGTTTATAACCAGATTATCTTCTGAGATGTGAATAAGGGCCTCTTGTAAGAGCTGTAAAGTTCTTATCTTCACAAGGCAGATGCTGATAAGCCATTGTTGGAGGACAGGGAAGCTCAGTCCTGTTTGGCCTGAGTAGTTAATGCCTTTTTAATAACCCTCTCAGTACTGATTGTAAATGCTGATGTGTGGAAATGGAAACATTTTCTTCTGCAAACTTTCAGTAAGTGCCAACCTGATGATAAAGAAGCTCAATGTTGACTTCAGCAATGATTCCAAATAGCATAATACCACTCTGCCATCAATAAGATATTTTGGGTTGGGTTGGAAAAAAGACGCAATTCAGAAAAGTGTAACCACTTCTTGCCCTAGTGTATTCCAAATATGGTGCAGATTAATTCTCATTAGACCCAACTCCGTTGATAGAGTACCTTTGGACTGAAGATGAATCTTCTGTCACATGCACCCAATAATGAATTGCTGTCTCTCAGTGAAAATAAAAAAATTCCTTCCAGTAGCACCTTAAAGACCAACTAAGTTAGTTCTTGGTATGAGCTTTCGTGTGCATGCACACTTCTTCAGATTCGTATCTGAAGAAGTGTGCATGCACACGAAAGCTCATACCAAGAACTAACTTAGTTGGTCTTTAAGGTGCTACTGGAAGGAATTTTTTTATTTTGACTATGGCAGACCAACACGGCTACCTATCTGTAACTGTCTCTCAGTGAGTATGTGGGCAACAAGTTTGATGCAAGGTGTAAACTTAAAACCACACACCAGGTTTTCATCTAATAGTTTCATTCTCCATTGAGCTAACTTTAAGGTACATAATTGCTGGCCAGACAAATGGTCAGAAACCATTGTGGGGGATCAAAGTCCTGTACTGCTGTATTTGTCCATTTCTTCATCTCATTTTTCTGGAATTTAGTCTGCTCATATGCTTCACCAAGGTCATTCCTTACACCAAATTCCATATTCATAGGACAAATGAGGTTAATGTGACAAGTAGTAGAAATGTTTTACTTACGATGGTGGAATGCTAAGAAGTGATCATATCTTAACTGCACAGCTACTGGGTTCCCATTGTTATAGGTGAAAAGGTAAAGTTAGTAAGATAGTTCCAGGTATTTCAGTAGACTTTTTAAAATAAAAGTAGCACAGTGTACAGCAGCAATGAGGAACCTCCAACCTGCAAGCCACATTGGGCCCTGCAGGGGTCCTGATTTGGCTCAGATGTACATTTTCCCTAAAACACACCCACCACACCTGACATTGTAAGTGATGTGGGATGTGGGACAGATAAAGATGGCGGCAAGGAAGTGTTCAGGAACCTTAAAACGTGTCGCTGAATGCTCTTTGGCAGGTGACACCTGCTGCAATAGGCTCTGGCAGCAACCCTCTCTGGTATCAGCTGAGATTTGTAGGGGTCAAGGAGTGTGGTGGCAGCAACTACCATATAGTTTTGGGATGCTACTGGCTTACCTTGCTAGACAGTTGTGGAAGGAAGGGGGTAAACAGACTTTCCAGACCTCTCCCTTCTGTTGCAATGGTGACATAGGTGTGTGGCCCTGCCTGCCCATCTGTCAGAGTGACTGCAGCAGTTGAAGGGCAGTTTGGATCTGGCCTTATGCACTTTTCAAAATCCTTTGCACCAGGTGTCTAAGCCCCAGATAGCTAGCTGGCTCTTGGGCACTTGGCAACCTGCAATGGCTTCAAAGCCCTTTTGCTGTATCCAAAGGGCTTTAAAGTCAACCTCTGCACTCCTGTGTGAGCCATTGTCACAGCAAATGAAAGAGGAGCCTCAAACCACTTCCAGAGATCCCTGGGATTGATTGTTTAAAAACTCAGAGAATTGCAGCTCTGTGAAAAAAATTGTTGTGGTTTAGTCGTGTCCGACTCTCCGTGACCCCATGGACCAGAGCACGCCAGGCACTTCTGTCCTCCACTGCCTCCCGCAGTTTGATCAAACTCATGCTGGTAGCTTCAAGAACACCATCCAACCATCTCATCCTCTGTCGTCCCCTTCTCCTTGTGCCCTCCATCTTTCCCAACATCAGGGTCTTTTCCAGGGAGTCTTCTGATGAGGTGGCCAAAGTATTGGAGCCTCAGCTTCAGGATCTGTCCTTCCAGTGAGCACTCGGGGCTGATTTCCTTAAGAATGGTTATGTTTGATCTTCTTGCAGTCCATGGGATTCTCAAGAGTCTCCTCCAGCACCATAATTCAAAATTATGAGGAAAATAGGTGCCTCCTAATGATATAAGAGGGACGCGGGTGGCGCTGTGGGTTAAACCACAGAGCCTAGGACTTGCTGATCAGACGGTCGGCGGTTCGAATCCCCGCGACGGGATGAGCTCCCGTTGCTCGGTCCCAGCTCCTGCCAACCTAGCAGTTCGAAAGCACGTCAAAGTACAAGTAGATAAATAGGTACCGCTCCGGTGGGAAGGTAAATGGCATTTCTGTGCACTGCTCTGGTTCGCCAGAAGCTAGTCATGCTGGCCACATGACCCGGAAGCTGTACACCAGCTCCCTTGGCCAATAAAGCAAGATGAGCGCCGCAACCCCAGAGTCGGCCACGACTGGAACTAATGGTAAAATGGTAAAATTACCTTTACCTAATGATGTAAGAATTAGAAACCCTGGTCCTCCTGTGTGACAGGCGGAAATAGTTACCACTATACTAACGAGGATAAGTGACTATGGGGGTGAAGATACCAGTATGGAGCCATGTGTGCTTTACTTCTCATGACTTGTAACCTTTCCTGACATATTTGAAGATGTTTTATGACTCTTTGTTTGCTGTGTTTGAACTACTATATAAGTTTTTGTTCTGAAGTGCTTTGGGGCAGACCTTCTCAACTGGCATGTTGAGTTCAGTGAGCTCTGTCCTATTGCAATAGCTATAATAAATGCTGGGTCCCTAAATCTGGGTGCTGTACTTGGAAATAGTTTCCTTGGTTCTGTGGTTTATTCAAAAGGTGGTTGTTCCTCACCTGTATAACAAACAAGGTGGCGTAGATATGAATTCTTACTACACAACCAACTCTCATCACCCTCTCATCACCATAATTTGCGGAGGCAGAGAGTCATGACTATCTGAAATGGTATGATTCTGATTTAAATGTATAGGACAGATGGGGCCTTATTGGCATTTTGCAATAGCACCATTTCTTGCTTTCTGAGGCTTTGGCAAAGTATATGGATGCAGTTCCACAGATATGAGAAGTAATCCCCTTAATAAGTACCACCATTTCTTACAATGAAAGAAAATGTTTTCCCCTATAAAATAGCATGGTTTACATCACTGAAATTTTAAACTGTCCAAAGTCTAATAATACATTTGGGAAATAGGACTTTTAAAACATAATCCTGCATTTTTACAATTATTCTGCATGGTTGGGGGTGCTGGCTAAGTTTCTGAATAATTGTGTTATTAACAGGGTACCACAAGTAAAGAGCAAAATCTTGGATTGCTGGAGGAACATAAAAATAAAGCTTTCATGTGTCATAGTGGATAATAAATATTTATCATTGTGCACTATACAACTCAGCATGGGCTGAATTCTGTAGGAGAAATAGTCAAAAACAGAGGGATTTTATATGCTCTCTATGATTGATGGTGGGTGTAAATAGGATAAATAGGAAGGAAAATTCTGTTAATACAGACAGGGAACATCTTCATAAATTTGGATTTAGTCTTAGATATATTGCTGGGATTTAGCTTCTTCCCACCCCTCTTTGGACATAATTCTGTATCTAGTGTAATTGGTCAATGAATACCACAATACTTCTTGCAATTTTCAAGACTAGTCTGCTCACTTTCAACTGGAAGCTGGGCATTTAGTATCACTGTTCCCATGCTGTGGAACATTATTCCAGTAGAGATTTGGCAAGCGCCCTTGCTTTTGACTTTCAGGCATCTCTTGAAGACTTCTAGATGCCAACAGGCCTGTGGAGTTGTAATTAAAAAAAATATGATTTTAATTGTTGTTCTGTGCTGCTTTTAATTGGTAGTTTTGTGTTTTTATATTGCTGAACGCCATCGTGGTATTTTACTAGAGGGTGGTATATAAATGCTTTCAGAAATAAATAAAATACTGTTAACTCATTTTCTGTACAGGGAATTTGGTGGTGATGCCATCTTATCTTTTCCCTCAGGCAGCAAAATGCCTTGGACTGGCCCTGCAATCTCTTTTGCAAATCTTTTTCATGAGAATACAGTAGCCCATTTATAGCCGAGGGATGTGGGCTTCTGTATTATTCTAATTCAAGTATACAAATCAAATTGTTGATTGGTGTACTTCCAAATCCTATCACAGGGCCACTTGCCTGCCAGAGCCATTTTGGTTTCTGTGTGTGTGTGTGTGTGTGTGTGTGTGTGTGTGTGTACAGGTGTGTGCACACATATTAAATTTGGGAGCAGATAGAAGCGGTCAGGGAAAACTGAAGGGCCAACATATAACTGGATGCCTACTGAAGGTTTTGGTTAAATTGATTAATGGAATATGTAGAGCTTACTCTTATGCATACTTACTCCTAATTAAGTCCCACCATGCTCTTTGAAGCTGACTCTCTCGCTAAATTTGCAGCCTTGGAGTGATTCAGATTTACACCATACATTTAAAACCACTATACTGTATTACTTTAAACAATAATGGTTTCCCTAAAAGGATTATAAGTGGTGTACAGTGGTACCTCAGTTTATGAACTTAATCCGTTCTGGAAGTCCATTCTTAAATCAAAGCTGTTCTTAAACCGAGGCACGCTTACACTTACCTCCCACTCCAGGTGCCCTTCCACCGTAGACTGAGGTAAAGTTCGCTAAGTGGAACACTACTTCCAGTTTTGTGGAGTTCTTATACTGAATAGTTCGTAAACAGGGCTGTTCTTAAACTGAGGTACCACTGTAGTTTGTTAAGGGTGCTGAAAACTGTCAGGAAACCCCTTTTCCTCTCCCAGAGCTACAGTGCCCAGAGTTCCATGGGAAGAGGGATTGACTGTTAAAACCACTTTGGGGACTGTAGCTCTGTGAGGGAAATAGGGGTTTCCTAACAACTCTTATCATCCTTAACAAACTACAGCTCCAAGAAATCTTTGGGGGAAACCATGATTATTTAAAGTGGTATCATAGTGCTTTAAATGTATGGTGGGAATGTGGCCTCTGATGCTTTAGAATCCAGGTAATTTATGTCAGTAGGTAAACACTTTTAGCACCCAGCCCCAAAGAAAAAACCCAACAACTTTCATAACATTTCAGGTGATTTCAGAGATGTTAGTGGGGAAACCAATGCAGCACTGAAAAGTTTAAAGCTAGAACTGCAAATCATAATAGGGAATAAATATGCCAGCCAAAGATTAATGAATACTGTAAGGGATGTAATGTAGGAACCACAGTGAAAGGAGATGTAGGAGGATATTGCAGGCAGCCCACTTAACAAATGCCTCTCACTGCTTAGTATTAGTGGGAGCGAGCTTAATAATAACTCTGTTCAAATGCTACATTTTGAAATATCCTGCTGTTGAAAGGTGAAGCAGACCAGAATGTGTTGTCTCTTAGTCCTTAATTACCTGTCTTGTTATGCGTAACTATTTTTTGTCATGCTTCTTTTAATTATGTACTTAGAAATAAATGCATTAAAACCCACCCAAGTGCCTGATATGTACTTGAGATGTTTTCACAAAGCTCTTTTTCTCCCTGTCTTGCGCAGGTGCCTTTGTGTTCTATCTACTGATTTCCATGTAATGTTTGCCTTAACGTGGAATATGAATTACGTGCACAACTGTGCAGACCCTGTGATGCAGGTTTTACATATAACTTCTGTTTACGTCTTAGACATGCAATATCTGGGGCCCATAATGAAATATGCAGTATAATCCTGTACAGGGATGTGAGTTGCATTGAGGTCAAAGGGGCTTACTCCCAAGTAAGGATGCATTGTCAAGGAGTAAGTCCCACTGAACAATGACATTTACTTCTGAAGAAGTGTGCAGAGGATCACATTGTTAAAATATAAACTTTATTTGTATTAAAATTCTCTCTGTTGCCCTTATTACTTATCAGAAGAAAAAAAAAACAATTTTAAGTGTGTCTCCAGTTTTTCCTAAGCTCTAGCAGAAGGCAAAAGAAAAATCATTCTGCTGCATGTATACTTTCCTTGGATACCCTTTAAACCTGCCTTCTCCCAACCAGGTGCCCTCCAAATGTTGTTGAACTACAGATCCCATTATTCCAGGTCATTGACCATGCTGATGGCAGCTGTAGTCTAAAAGGGCACCAGGCTGGGGATGGCTGGTTATACTTTGAACATTGTGTCATTTGACATGAAAGCAACTTGCAGTGCAACAATATCACACTCAAAAGCAGCCTTGGGGAAAGAGTTAGGCTCTGCCTATCTGTATCTGAACTTAAAACATCTGCATCTGGACTCAAAACACCTCTTCAAAGTTTTCTCCTCCTACCACTTGTCATTCAGCTCCAGAAATGCATGCTCTTGACCCGGACATGACTGACAGAGTTTTGAGGGAAATATTTAAACATGAGAGAAGTCAAGAATGTTGAAAAACTTCATGTTCAATAAAGAGGTCATTGTGTGACTGGATTGAAGAGTCCTAATACGACAGCAAAGGAAAGAAGTTGAAATTCTGTCATGAAATGTGTGGGGTAACGGTTGGGTCAAGTGCTTACACTCAGTGTGCTCACACGTTGGAAAATCAATCTTGATGGCTTGAAAATAGTGTTTCGTTTTCATGTGACAAATGGAACTAGAACATTGCATCCAGACTAAATAGTAACCATTAGTTTCGGTTTTTAGAAAGCTATAATAATTTTTCCACTACCTTGGAAACTTAATGGAATCTGTGCATGAGATCCATCACATTCATTTGAAATATAAATCATGGTGATATTTGTACACAATGAATTAAAAGCAAATATGAATGAAGGGAGACATTACCCACAGGCCGTTACCCATGAATACTTAGTGGAATGAAGCAATAAGGTCTCTATCCTGGCTGGTGCAAAGGTGCAGATCAGAGATACATGGCGGGAAGCAGTATGCCAGCACTCTGAGTCTGTTTTCACTTACCATAATTGCTTACAAGTACCTGAGGATTTTTCTTTCATGCTGTGTAAAAGCAGATTCAGATCAGGGAGGGAGTATTCCATGCGCATTTGAAAACACTTCCACCTGAATCCCCCTGTATGTGGGGACTTTTTACATCAATTTGAATGCTTTTAAAAAAGAGAGAGATCCTCAAATGGTATTACATCCCTCCTCACTCCAAGATACTTGAATCAGCTCTGATATTTGGCAAGACAGAGACTACATGGTAAGTCTTGCTCCTATGAAATCCAGCTCATTCTTTCCTACTTGGTTTTAATCTCTGTGGGTTTAGTGAATGTTCAAGGCTTTTTGTAAAATCAGACGCTATGTGTTATCTTGAGCTGTAGTAAAATGAAGGTGGGAACTGTCAGCAGCAAGTTTCTCTCTCTGATACTTAGACAGTGGAACATATGATACAGGCAGGACCAAGTTTCCTGTGGAACATCTGCAACTTGTTTTTCTTTGCAGGGACTGTAAGATAAAATTTTGGAAAACTTGCTAAATTAAGTGACTTTGTACAGGCTCTTCATTAAATAAATCTCTAGCTTACTGGGTCACAAAATATTTATGATATATGCCAACTATGTATAGACATTGGGCAGCCTTCACGGGCTCTGGGTTACATTGAATTTAGACTGTGTTCTTTCATTTTAGTTTATTTCATTTCATTTGTTTATTTTGTATTTATAAGCCTCTTTCAAATGTCCTTAATGCTTTTGAAGATAGTGGGAATAATTCTCTGTACATTTTATTGAATTCCTTTCAGCTACTGTTCATCACTTTTAATGTGCTTATGGCCACAATGGCAGCAGCAGTGGTTCAGCTCCAGAGTCCCTGGGCAGCTGGCAGTGACTGGAGAGGATCCAAGTCTCTGTATCTGCAGTTGTATATGTAGATTCAGCAGCTAACACTTTAGTTGATAGGTGGTGGGCAATTTGAGTATATCTTGGCAAATGTTGCTCGGTCTATAAATAAACAGTGTCCCTGAGGTCATGTGAGTGCTGATTTCAACTGCAATAGGGAATGTCAAAGAAATTACTGGCCTTTCCTTTGAACAATGAATGTTAACTTTGAGTTCATCAAATAAATAATCAGTTTTTCATACTTTGTTATCTCAAAAGATATACATGTTTGGGATTTTTATAATAGGCTCTTTTTAACTGTGATTGCCTCATAACTGAATAGCTAAAATATTTAGAAGGATGACAGCCTTCTATATTGTAGCATTTGAAGTGGTACTATTGTTACGGACAAAGGTCCAAACCTGGGGTGACAAGCCAAATTAATGACACCGGGGTGGAAAAAGAAAATGTTTATTCAGATTGCAGCACTCTTTCCTATTTGAGTTTGGTTACAAGGTTACTGGGGAGACTTGTTATGCCTTGCTAGTTTCTAGTCAGTCTCTAATGTATGAGACATGCTAATGTCTTTTTGGTTCTCCTTATTATGTGTTCCCTTCACTGCTGACGAAGGTTTCATTCATGATTTAATTTAACATTTAAACTTAGTCCCAGAACCTAATTTCCATGCCTGGCCTCAGCCTTAGAACATTGTGACTTTAAGACTTGCTTTCCCTCACTATGCAGGAAACACAACAAAACACTTTTATTTTTAAAAATAGTTTGTAATGGAAGATTTTATGGATAACAAAAGTACATATAATGCCTCTGTTTTCAGTTCATGGAATCCTATCTACAGGTCAGTTACATTTGGTGTGAGACTCTGTTATCTTAGGCATTGTGAGGTTTGGGGGAGAAAGATGTGGTGAGAGAAAGAAAGGAGGGTAATGATTTTTCTATCTTTTGCATAATGTATGTGCCGGGGTTTTGTGTCAGTGTCACATAGATAGGTTCTTTATCTGTTCATTTGTCTGTTTTCATTGACAGTGTGAAAGATTGGGAAGCCCAGGACATGGTTGGTTGCATTCAGTTGATTGTAATGAGTTTTGCTTATGTGTGTGAAGGGGTGGAGGTTGTTGGGTCAAGATAGCCATATCAATTTGTATGCTGTTGTGAGGTGTGGGTGGGGTTATGTTGTTGTCTTGTTGGGAAGCCATACCAGGGCAAAAGCATCCTCTTTTGTTTGTACCCATGCTAATTTCAATTTGTTGGTTAGGTTTTCTAGTTGGGCTGTTTCCCATAAGGTTTGGTACCAGTGGTCTATGTTCACTCCTGACAGGTCCCTCCAGTGTCTAGTTATGATGCTTCTAGCTGCTGAGAGTAGGCAGCTTACATAGTGTGAGTGTGCGTTGTTGTCTTGGAAAATATTTAATAGGGCCAGTTCTAGAGTTGTTTCTAATAGCTGTTTTGATATTTTGTGGATTTCTTGTTTGAACAATGTCCAAAGGTGTTGAATTTTGGGGCATTCCCACCACATGTGGATGTATGTGCCTGTATTAATGCAACCTCTCCAGAATTTGGGTGAGGTTTCTGGGTGTATCAGCACCAGCTTCCATGGTGTTAGATACTATGTATAAATAAGTTCACTTCTTTTGACCAAGGTGGATTCAAAGGGTGGTTTAGACCCCAATTTGGACCATTGGGTAGGGTTTATTTTGTATGTTATGTCATGTTCCCATTGGTCTTTGATTGTTGTTAGGGGGGTTGTAGGGTCTTGGAGTAGTATTTTGTATATTGTGGATCCCATCCTCTTGCTGTCTCTCTTTCTGTTGTCAGGAGAAGTTTTTTGAATGTGGTCAAAGGCCTAGTGGCTGCTGCTTTTATTGCTGGGTTATTTAAGGTGGTGTGTAGTTGGTAGTGTGTAGGCCAGGGTATTTGGGTGCCCCCTAGTTTGTCTTGTATTTCTTGTGTTGCTTGTGTAGAAGTCTGTTAGGCAGTATAAGTCTTTGGCTTGCCTTGTTTAGCAAAACACTTTATAAATGGGATTGCCTTTCTTGGATGAAGGTGTTGCTTTCAGAGAAACTTGAGACTCATTCTCCTCTTGTTGCCAAAATGTAGTTGGTCCTTTTATTCTCTGTAGTGAGATTAGGTTGATCCTTTCCCACAGGATGCCGGGAATTGTAAATTGTCTGCTATGATTCTTCTGATAATTCACTTGTTATGGAGTTCATTTTTCATTCCAGTTGTATCTGACAATTGACCAGCTTAAATATGCATGAATCATCACATGCTGATTAATGTAAACTGCTATTAGCTATTCATGCATCATGTCTTCCTAGAACTAATTTTAAAATGTTAATGGGATTTGAACATCTTGGGGAAGAGAAAGATGATTCAGTCTTGCTTGAGCAAAGTATGAACTTCTGGCATTGTATTTAGAGCACATTTTTCCAAATGTTTTTCAGATGTCTGAAAGGCATTTGAAGTGATGGACCTTCAAAGGTTCTGGTTTTATTCTTCCACCCTTCCAGTAACTCTGCAGGTTGGTGGAGAAATAAGTGTTCTTTAATGTTTTTATGGGGTAGAGGTTTTGTTTTAAAAGTAAAGCATATAGAAATTTACACTGTGAAATGTACAAGGTTATCTGTGTGTACTGTCTTGTAGATATACAATATATCCATGGTGCTGCTGTCAATTTAATTGCCTGATACATCCTGTCAAAATGAGGCTTGCTCAGAAACTGAGGTCCTTAATATTTATGTTGGGACCAGTTGATTCAAATTTGGTAGGTTTCTATTGGATAATACATTGGATGTTCTGCTTCACTCCATTGGACCAGAGTTGTGGCCTGATGAGTGAGGAGAATTCCACATAAATTTAGAATGATTGTCTGGGGGAAAGACCCTGCTTGAGTATCAAAGGGCAGGTCTCAAATCAGTCAAGAGAGAGCCAGTCAGTTGGTTGGTCAATCAGTCATTATATGAAGCAGTAACAGAAAGAGCTTGGAGCTGGAAACTGGAGCCAGGCAAAAGATATTGGGGATCCCGAAGATAAGCTAGAGCTGAAGGTATGTGAGGGAATAAGGGAATAAAGTCAAGGGTCTGCAGAGACTGTGGGGTTCCTGAGGTAACAGAGGTTGCTCTGTCAGGTGAAGACTTTGACATGAGTCCAGGTTGACACCTGAAAGTCTCAGAACAAGAGGACCAAATTGAAGACTTTGTGAGCATATTGCCTCAGTGCCAAGTGATGAAGTAGTAATTGGGTTGGAGTGACTCTGGTAATTGGGTATTGGTATAAATAGCAAGAAGAGATGAATCTCCCAGATCTATTCTTTTTAAAGTGATAATAACACAGTAGCATGGTATAGTGAACACTCTTACTTAAATTAACAGTGGCCAAGTTAACTTTATTCTATAGTAACCATTCTAAGCAAGTGGAAAGTTTTTATCATGTGTTAATGAAAAATAAAATACAGCTTACATTTTTGTTCCACTATATGCAGTGTCTGTACCACTCCTAATCAAAGCTAAAGCTGAACAAATGCATTTTATTGAATGGCATTTTTAAATATATGGTGGCAGTAGAGCAACAGGATCAAACATAGTGAGTAAATAGCAGTAGCTATAATAATCTTCCACATTTGATGGTAGTGTTGGTGGGTTAATAGAGAGGGAATTTTACATTTGGTGGCAGTATTGGTGAGATAATAATTGAGAAGCCCTCCTAAGGTTGTACGAAACATTCTCTCCTTGTTAACTTGTATCATGTGTCAAAGTGGATTATGTTGCTGTGCAATCAGCTCCTTTCCCTGATTCTTTTTTGTGTGTTCCTTCTGCTTGAGTAATGTTGATGTGATCTTAGTCTTGCCACTAAGTACATGGCCACTTGGCATAGTTACAAAATACATGGTTGTTTGGTAGAACAAACCCCGATAACATCCTGTTTATTTGTTAGAAGCCGCTCAGTGACATTTTAGTCTTTCTTATGAGGTAGGTTAGAATTTGCTCAAGGGCCCCCTAGTGACCTTTCTCCAGTCAGTGAGGATTTGAACCTATTTTGTTCCACATGCATCCACCAGTGTGCTATGTATGTTCTGTTACACTGGCCCAGTTTGCATGTAACTCTGCAGCACCATATAGAGCTTATCTAGACTTCCTTTTGCACTGTGTTTTCCAGGCACTGGTCCACACCATGTCTGAATATATATATTTTCATCCCAGTGCTTTCCCTGACAAAAATAAAAAATAAAAATCCATATTTTACTGCTGAATTGGAGCAAACAGCAATCCATGGAGAACCCTGTTGACATTTCCTGTGAAACAACAATAAAACATGGATTTTCCCACAGAAAGCACTGGGACAAAACACAAAACTGCTCAGACATGGAGCTTTAAAGCTAAAACCTGTGCCTAGAAGCATGGCACAAAAGGAAGTTTGGATGATCCTTTAGTCTTTTGATGGGTATCCACCATAATATTTCAAACATGCTGCTGATAAAAGTAAATACTTCAAATAAGTAAACATTACATATATATATATATATATATATATATTTGCTTTCGTAGATTTTCACGGGTACAGGAATGCAGGTTTTGGTGTCTTCGGGTGTCTTCCCGTGTAAGAGTTGGGGTGTCTAGGCGAGCTCTGTTCCAGTAACAAGAAGCCGAAAGCACCAGCCTGAAGATGACGAGTGAGACCTCGTCGAAACGTCGCCTAGACACCCCAACTCTTACACGGGAAGACACCCGAAGACACCAAAACCTGCATATATATATATATATATATATATATATATATATATATATATATATAAAATCTAGCATCTGAGAACAGGCCTGTAATTTCTGGTGGATCTGTTGAGCTATCAAGGCCTAGACAGATGAGAAATTTGTATTTCAGGTTTACCCTGCCATTATTTATCAGTGGGTAGATTTGGCATCAAGACAAATATCTTCCCAATTATTGCTGAATTGTTCCATTCTTTCCCTGGCTCCTCATCCCCTCCAGCCTGTAATTAATTGCACTGCTGCTACAATTACCTTCACAGCCTCCCCTGCACTTCCATAAAAACAAAACAGAAAATCCCAATATGCCAGGATAACAACAGTGGCTTGCACTTCAGGATTGCCATACACCTCCCTGACTCCCCACTCCCTCCAGCAAAATGGCTATTGAAACACTGGGCTATTTTTGTAGGGCTGCTGTAGCCCGTGGACTCTCAGCCACAGCCCTTGCCCTGGCAACATGGGCACAATGATTTCATCTGCATTGGCTGAGTAATTTCCAAAATATTAACAGTATAAG
This sequence comes from Podarcis liolepis, assembly GCF_965112155.1. Classification (NCBI taxonomy): domain Eukaryota; kingdom Metazoa; phylum Chordata; class Lepidosauria; order Squamata; family Lacertidae; genus Podarcis; species Podarcis liolepis. The sequence goes on along the minus strand of NC_139560.1, from coordinate 40,214,265 downwards.
GGGGTGAAGAGAAAAATCCATTTTGGGGCCATATTAAATAACTTGTGAGTTAGAAAATTTATGAACCCCCTTGCTGCCATCTTTTGTGTTTGCCATGACACAACTTTCCAACCGCAGCTATAGAACCTTAGGGTGGCAGTGGCCCAGGAGATGGCATTCTCTGGGGCAACCCCTAAGTTGTGCAATTCTCTCCTCTCAGAGGTACACCTGGCTTCTTCACAATACAGTGTTCAGCAAATGCTGAGGACGCACCTCTGTCCCCTGGCCTTTGACACCCGATATGTGTGTTTTCAGGGCCCATCTGTTTGTGGGAGAAGGAAATGGAAGTCGGATGTGTGAGAGCCTTAAACTTCACCTGGGCTTGTTCCAGCTTGTGAACATAGCACTGAATCATGTTTTAGAATTAACATGGAAATGCCATTGTTACATTGCTGTTGCTTATCTATTGGTAGATGTATCTAAGGCTCAGAATAAGGAAGGGGAACATTAAGTCAGTCTCGTGTGTTTCAGTCAACCTGTTTCTTAACATTGTTTCCCTTCTGCCATAGAGTTCAGACTCAAATCTGTGAAGTTCCTATGTGGCCTGGCCTCACCCAGGGAACTCAACTGCTCCAGAGGTGCAAAGTGTCAGAGATGGAACTTTGACAAAGTACTGTACTTCCAGACTGTTATCTAAGCTCTCTTTAGAGATCTCTTTCTCCGGCTATTATGTTGGTTGCTATGCTTTAAATTGAAATTATGTACCAAAAGTGAATGATAATAGCCAGACATGTAGCAGTGACATATTGTGCATAAAAAGCTTCATCAGTTTAATATTCTGTATTACTACTGTTGAATACTATTGTGTTTGCCGGTTTTGCTGGTCTATAAATTTTTTCTAGGTGTATCACAGACTTCCAGCATGGGAGGTGGGGCAGACTTCTGTCTAAATAAGAGTTTATTTTGGAGTGACTTGGTTGGTAGGTTTTAATGGGGTCTCAATTGTTTTTGTAAAATTCAGACTTCAGAAATCTCTTAATTTGGGAAAGTTTACATTGCTTCAACTGTATTTAGATACACATGGACTGCTTTTTCTTTTTCTTATTGTGCTGCTGTGTTGCTACTCTGGTTCTTTAATAATGTATGTGTATTTATGTTTCCTGTTGCTTTTAAAGCTCTAATATGCATATAATTCTTGGAATCCTTTGGTTTTGAACAGTGTGGTAAACATGTTATTATTCAGGCACAGTAGTATCTGAATAGTTAGGGTTACTTCAGGCAGATAATGAGAACTTGTTCTGTAAGCTTTCTTTAGGAAGTTAAAGAAAGCATCACATTTGAATTAAACCAAAGAGACCACCTGAATATTTAATAGTTACCACCAGATATTTCCAGCATTTCCCAAAGAATTAAAGCTGGTGTTTAGCTGACTCGCAGATTATGATGAGCAACAAATATTAAGCAATTTGCTTAATTGTGCAGCTCAACTGCAGGCACAATTGAAGGACATGGATTATTCAGCCCAATTTTGGCACCAAAATGGCCCTGGTCACCATGACCTGGTCATCCTCTCATGACTTCTGTCAAGAGAGATACATGGCGAATGCAACTTTGTTAATTCTCTTAGTTTAAGTGGATTCTGGTACCGTCAATATGGTATTCTTCTGGACTGACTTGGTGGGCTTCGGACTCAGGGCTTTGGTAATAAAGTGGCTCAGCTATGCTCAGCCGATAGAGCATGAGACTCGTAATCTCAGGGTTTTGGGTTCGAGGCCCACAATGGGTGAAAGATTCCTGCATTACAAAGGGTTTGAATTTGATGATCCCCGTGGTCCCTTCCAACTCCATGATTCAAGCTATTATTGTGTAGTTCCAGAAAGTGACACTGAGTTTGTGACGGTTGCTCGGTTCCATGGCACTTGTAGTCATTCAATGCTCTATCATGTTTCCACTACTTTTACATCTATATGAAGCTGCTGGGTGAGGTTATCAGAGTGGGTGGGAGTGACGTGCCAGCAATATGCTGATAACACACAGCAGTGTGTCGTCAGAGCTGGGTGAGGATATGCATGTGCTAGTCAGCCTTTCTGAACCTTGGGTCCCCAGATATTTTTGGCCTACAACTCCCATCATCCCTGACCACTGGTCCTGTGAGCTAGGGATCATGGGAGTTGTAGGCCAAAAACATCTGGGGACCCAAAGTTGAGAACCACTGTGCTAGAGCAATGCTTGGATGCAGTAAAGAGCTGGATAAGGGCCAGTAAACCAAAAGCTGAAACCTGACAAGATGGAGGCATTGTGGCTGGTTAGTTCCCATGACCAGGAGTTAGGCAAACAGACTGTTCTAAATGAAGTTGCACTTCTCTTGAAGGAACAGGTGTATAGGGATACTCCCGAATCTAGCTATTTGTTGCTTGAGGACTAAATAGTTTCAGTGGTTTTGAGTACCTTTTTATGATTTGCCACTTATGACCATTTCTGGACAAGAGTGGCCTTGTCATGGTGAATGCAAGCTTTAGTAATAACATGCTCCTATTATTGTAATACATTGGAGATGGGCTGCCCTTGAAGATGATCCAGAAGCTTCAATTAGTGCAGAGCAGAATGTAGCTGCCAGAATTTTAACAGGTACAACCAGATTGATTCTGAAAGCATGGCATTGGCTGTGTGTTTGTTTTGGAGTCAAATTTTAAAATGTTTATGTTCACCCATAAAGCCTTTTAATGGCTTTGGACCTGAGTACCTGAAGGAGAATCATCCTACACATGCCCTAGGATTTTCTGAGGAGACTCTTCTATGTATACCATCATTGGGGGAGATTTTTTATATTGTGGCGTATGAGAGAGAGAGAGAGACCTTTCTTTACAGTGTGACTTACCCTTACCTTAGAAGCATGCTTCAATTGTTGCTGTAGTTTTTACAAATCTTCACTTATGCTCAAACCATTTAGTTGGGGTTTTTCTCTGCTTGGCTGCATGTTGGTGCATGCAATGTGTGTCTCTTTCACTGTTTTTAGTAAATGTCAGCCATAGTTTGGAATGTGAACAGTTCTTTTGTGGATTAATTGCATAATAAAATAGCAAACGATAGGCTTAACAACCCCAGATATGCAAAAATAAGGCAATCATAAAAACAGCTTCCTACATAATGAGTTTTTACTATAAAAATGCTTTAACTTCAAAATGGCAATTCCACTTTGATGATTTGGCATTTGTAGTAGTGTTGTCCACTTTTACATGTTGGAGAAGTCACCTAGAACAAAACAATTCTAGCCCCCAAGGCTGTGTGAAAATATAAGTGTTGAGTGCAATAGTATATATTTGAACAGGGTTCTAAATTGTGTGGAGATACTCCAGGGGATGAAAAGGCTTCCACTTCAGAAGTTCATCCTGCATCTCGTAGAAGGCAGGATGCTAATGGGCCCTGAAGTTGAATACACTCATTTCTGTTCTCCCCCACACAGTGCTTCTCAAGTGAGTGATTATAATGCCCCGAAGAGGACTTAACTGTGAATTTATCAGTCTTATGATTGACATGAAATCCACACAATTTGATCAAGCAATATCTGAAGGATAGTTACTGGGTGAGATTGGGCCAGTTCTTGGGACTCAGCTAGATTGGTAAAGAAAGTGTTTTGAATGCATTGTACATGCGGTATAACGCTGACACCAGATGACGCTGTGGAGTACCATCTTCCCGTAGTGTCTTTCCCTGTATGAGTTTACAATGCGTTTAACTGAATTGCTTCTTTGACCTGTCTAGATCCAGCCGCTGTCTCTCAGCCTGACTCGCATCATAAGGTTGTTGTGAGGATAAAATGGGGACAAGACAACCATGTATAGCCACCTGAGCTCCTTTGAGGAAAAGGTGGTCTATAAATGTAATAAACAAAGAAACAAACAAAGGAAGAAGAAGACTGAATGTTCCTCAGTTTTACTGTATTCTGTAATATTTGCCACAGGCTGCTAACATTTGCTCATATCACAATGCCAAGTTCGGTAATATTGGATCCACAGTAATATGACTTCATCTGTCTGTTTGTTTGCCAACTCAAGGTAACAAAGCTACATTTTAATTGGAGTTTTTAATTACAAATATAATTAAAAGTTTGCATTTAGATTACTGGTTGGAGATATTTTATTGTTTTGGTGGTCTCATAGTAATAACAGAGAAAAACGAATCTAACCCTTGAACAAATGGGGAGGCGGAGTTTTGTTTCAGCATCATTAGGTAAGCCCATTGGCACTGAAATTGGATTAGTGTTCTACCTCATGTGTGCTTGTAAGCAAATCACTTGTGAAACAATAGCTCTGTTAATCTGGACCTAACTTTTAAGGGAAATGCTTAGTTAAGTTCTACAGTGTTTTCAAGCAAAGATGTGACATTTCCCAGAAAATTTATCTCCTGTTTTCAAGGAAATTGAGTTTCCCTTTTTTTTGTATCAGATCTGTACAAAACTTTCACATTGCATCATCAACCCCCGCCGTGTGTGAATCCCTTGCAGATTATTGCAGTGCCTGGATACAGAGTCAGGTCATGCATCCATAGTAGTGACCAGAAGAGGATTGACCACTGGGAGGCGTGCAGAGAAAAGAAACACAATGTTGCATCTGTAGCAGCACAACCAGACACCTTCATCTCCCCCAGCTGCACCAAAACATGCCTCTTCCATATCAGTCTCTACAGTCACAACATGCACTGTAACCTTCCAACAGTTTGATTTCACCCCCAAAGGCACACTCTTCCATTGTCTCCTGACAAGCAAGCAAGCAAGCATCAACAAGTTAAGAATGGATGTATCCGTTTTCTCAAAGTCGTCTGTGTGGCTTAAGAGTCATTGAAGAATGAATGTAGCAGTTGCACTCAACGTTGGCCTGACAAAATATTTATAAAGAGTAGGCAAATAAATTATCTTTGTGAGTTGTTTCTTTTTGGTTGTCTATAAATAGAACTTTGCAACATTAGTCAAACCAGCAAACCCAAATTAGATTGATGTAACACTTCAGTATACAAGCCACATATACTTGCCCTTGCTAGGAATAAATGTTGATGATCAAAACTATCTGCCATGGCTGAGTCACACACAGTTCAAAGTCCTACCAGAAGTCAGAGCCTGCAGTCAAGCTGGAAGGTCACTCCAGAACAGAAAAACAAAGTCAAGAATTGGAATAAGCACAATCAGGAAAGAGGAAAAGTAATTGAACAAGCAGGGAGCCTCTACAACTGCTTCTGTTAAGGAAAGTCAATTGCCAAGAGTTGAGTGTCTGGAGATAGTCCAGTACCTGAGAATCCTTTACAACCCAAGGAAATCTTTTCATCTGTAGCCAGTGCTTTTCTTCTAGAAAAAAGCAGGTGCCAGTACTCACCATGATGTTGTTACAGTAAGTGCCACATTTTAACCAATGCTTTTGGGGAAATGGTGTTGGTACTGAGTACCATTGAGTACCCCTGAGAAAACCACTGACTGTAGCCCTGTGTGATAAAGAGCAGGCAGTGCACAGAGGTGTGTGCTTTAGGTTCTAGCCCTTGCTGCAATGGACACCTATCTTTTTTGTGAGCTCTCATTTGTATCACCCAGTGGCGTAGCGTGGGGGGTGCAGGGGGGGCCGGCCGCACCGGGCGCAACATCTGGGGGTTAGGGTTAGGGGGCGCAAACCCACGGGTTAGGGGGCGCAAATCCACGGGTTAGGGGGCGCAAATTACTTGCCTTGCCCCGGGTGCTGACAACCCACGCTGCGCCACTGGTATCACCCTGCCAGATAGCAAGGAAAACCTTACTATGAATCAAGCATTAAAATCGCCACTTATTTGGGCTCAGACAACCAGTTTACCCAGCTACTATACACCATTAGGTAAAGGGACCCCTGACAATTAAGTCCAGTTGTGGATGACTCTGCGGTTGTGGCACTCATCTCACGTTATGGCCTCGGTCCAGTATACCTGAAGTAGCGTCTCCACCCCCATCGTTCTGCCCAGACACTGAGGTCCAGTGCCAAGGGCCTTCTGGGGGTTCCCTCGCTGCGAGAAGTCAAGTTGCAGTGAACCAGGCAGAGGGCCTTCTCGGTAGTGGCACCTGCCCTGTGGAACGCCCTCCCACCAGATGTCAAAGAGAACAACAACTACCAGACTTTTAGAAGACATCTGAAGGCAGCCCTAATGTTTAATAGACTATTGTATTTTAATATTTTTTTGGAAGCCGCCCAGAGTGGCTGGGGAAACCCAGCCAGATGGGCGGGGTATAAATAATAAATTATTATTATTATTATTATTATTATTATTATTATTTATTATTATGGACCGAGGGAGCCGGCGTACAGCTTCCGGGTAATGTAGCCAGCATGACTAAGCCGCTTCTGGCGAACCAGAGCAGTGCACGGAAACACCGTTTACCTTCCCACTGGAGTGATATCTATTTTTCTACTTGTACTTTGACGTGCTTTCGAACTGCTAGCAGGGACCAAGCAATGGGAGCTCACCCCGTCGCGGGGATTCGAACCACCGACCTTCTGATTGGCAAACTCTAGGCTCAGTGGTTTAGACCACAGTGCCACCCGCATGCCTACTATACGCCGTAAGATTTAGGTAAATAGTTGTTTGTGTTCATACAGCATCTGTTGAGTCAGATCTCCAGAAAAGCAATGGAGTTGGGATGGATTACTCACCTTTACAAATATAACCTCTTCATGAAATATGCATACTATTGATTTAATGAATGCTGCCAGCACTTAGAGGGTGTGTGTGTAATGTGTGAACTCTTACAGTTGAAGCTTTTTTCTTCTACCATAATGTAATAATAAAAAAAGTTTTTCAATTTCACATTCTCCAAAACACCCGAAGCCTTTTTATTAGCCATAGTAGGGGGTGAAATACCAAAGAAGGCATATAATTTATTCCTCTATGCAACAGCTGCAGCTAGAATAGTATACACCAGATATTGGAAAGAAAGAGGTATTCCAACAAAAGAACAATGGCTGTATAAACTGATAGTTTGCAGAACTACCAAATATGACAGCCAAAATAAGGAATCAGGATGAGAGGGAAGCAAGAGATGAGTGGGAATATTTAGAAGAATATTTAAAAAGAGACGACACCAAAACTATTCTACAAGTAGGGGTAATACTTTGAGCAACAGTCAACAACGAAGAAATCGATGGAAGGAAAATAGGGTAGAAAAACTAATGGATATGCAGCAAAACAAGGTATACTGGAATGCCATGGAGTGATGGGTTGGGAAGTCTGTTTAGAAACAATGTATGGTGAAAAATGTATGATGTGTAAATTGAAACTGGAAAATGTATTATTATTATTAATAATAATAATAATAATAATAATAATATATGTTGCTTCTCACCATCCCTGCTAGTTTAAACTCTATTTGTTTATTAGTTGTAAAGTCAGTAAGGTTCAACTCCTTACGCAGTGCAGCACAATGCACTGTTTAGAGTGAGATTATGGGCTACGCTTTCTGTTGAATAAATCACATCCTCTCTCTAGGGCTTTGCAATTAGAAAATAGTAGGAGAATTGTGAAGGAATGTGTTAATGATGGTATGTTGTTGTTGATGGCAGCCATTCTGTTTTCTCTGCAACAGCATCGACAAACCAAGATCTGTTACATTTCTCACTGAAAACAAATAAATTAGGGTGAGATTACACATACACATTCATCTCTCAGTAACCACAGTATCGCAAACAACTAGATTCAATTACTCCAAGCAGATCTTTCCTACCACTCAGAATGAAAGGTTATCCTCCCCGTCCGCCTTGAAGGCAATTCACACTTTCAGCTGGAATTCATAATCTGAAAAGTCATTGAATGATGAGCAATCAAGTGAAACATTTTAATGTGCAAATCTGCCTTTGGCTTCATTTTGTTATATCTGCCTATTGCTAATCTTGATGCTTTCTAAAATGTGAATAGTATTGCTCTATCTACTGCAGCTTTCCCAATTTGGTGCCCTCCAGATGTTTTGGACCACGGAGTCCCATCAGCCCCTGCCAGCATTGCTGGGCCTAATAGGGATTGCATTCCATAACATCTAGAGGGCACTAAATTAGGCAAGGCTAGATTCTGCATTTCAAGACATGAAAAAACACAGGATTCAGAGGGGGGAAACCACTCTGGGAATAAGATTCTGTGACAGAAGATAGAAGGAAGGGATAAAAGAAGAAAATGCAAACAATTTAAAATTAAAAGAAATGTCAAAACAAGTGGGAAACTAGTTGATTACCATGACTACTGAGAACAGAACATAAAGCAATAAGATTAAAATACGGAGTAGCAGATTTAACATCAAACATTAGGAAAGCAACATTTAGCTGTTCGAGCTGTTCAGCATTTAAACAAGTTGTGTAAGAATTGTGTGGAAACACTTTCCTTGGAGATTTGCATAATATATGTTTTGTGTTCAGGGAAATGTTCTCAGCATTACAGACTAGATTTCTTTTTTTTTTTTTAAAAAAAAGACAAAACAGATTTATTGGCTTAAATATGTTGAGCCCTCAAGAGTAAGAGCATCGAGGGAATTCGGGGAAGGTTTCTTAAGGAGTAGTTTTACCACTGCCTCCTTCAAACAGGCAGGGACCACCCCCTCTTGTAAAGAGGCATTGATCACCTCCCTGGCCCAGCCAGCTGCTGGGTTTTTATCAGCCAAGAGGGGCAAGGGTCTAGAGCGCAAGTGGTCGCCCTGACTGATCTAAGCACCTTGCCCACATCCTCAAGCCTTGCCAACTGAAACTCATCCAACGCAACAGGACTTGACTTGAGTCACCCCAAGAGGTTCATAAGTTTTTCATGCAAGAGGATATAGGAGAAAAGTATGATGCACCTCTTGAGACAGGAGACACCTTTCTCCTTGATGGAATTTCTCTTAACTTAATGCTATTCTTGAATAGCTACTTTCTGGGCAGTATGCCTAAAGCCACAATCGTGTATAGTCAAAACACACTGGGTGAAATGGTGGGTTGCATTGCCAAAGTGTTTTTTTCTGGATTCCTGCCTTCTTTTCACCCCCCCTTTTTTAATGTGCCTAGTGCGTAAAGCTGAATGTGCACAAGTTAAATGTGTGCAAGATGTGGGTATAGCAACACCCCTGCCTCAGTATAACAAAAGGCTTGTATCACATCACATTTGGTGGGGAACCTTTTGGTCCCCTCTGAGTATCATATTAAATGATCAGCAGTTAAATAGTATCCTGGAAACCAAAAAGCTGGGAGTTCAGGAAGACTTCTCCATGGTTTAGTTTTTTTGTGCTTGCATAGTTTTCTTTCCTGTCCTTGTCTTTACAGTCCTTCTTGTCTGTGGAATCAGTATCACAGGGATCTGATACATTTTGTGTTAATTATGTTAGATTACAACATTCACACTGCTGGACTATTTCCCCTTTTCTTTTTAGCAATGATTAGGCACAAAGAAGTAATACTGGAACAAGGCTAGTTGCTCGAAACAGTAATCAAAGGCAGGCAGAGAAGGGCCATGCCTGAGAAACTGTATCTTCACTTAATACACCAAGATATGAATGAGCCTTGTACCTCCAAACATATCAATTTCACTCTGCCCTCCATACCTGAAACGGGGAGCTAGTGTTTATAGTATGTAAAAGGTTAAAATGAGATTTATAGCAACTCTTGCTCCTCCTACAACATGGTGGGATTTGTGCTGTGTGCTTCAGATTTTTGTCAGTTCCATTCTGTGTAAGCTGACTTCAGAGTTTAATAAAGTAGCCATTCTGCTGTTCTCTTCAAGTATTACTCGTTATTTCCAGTTATAGATTGCTTACTGTGCCGCTAGTGGAAGCCTGCAAAAGGACTTCTGCTAGTGCAGTGGGGCTCCCCCTTTTTCTCCCTGCCCCACCTCAAATTGTCTGTGTGTCTGTATTTGTCAGGAGAACCCCCAGAACAGCTCATGGAGGCAACAGGTTGAGAGATAATTACCGTATTTTTCGCTCTATAACACGCATCCGACCATAACACGCACGTAGTTTTTAGAGGAGGAAAATCCGTAGGCATGCCACCCGTAGGCATTTCCTCCATAACACGCACAGACATTTCCCCTTACTTTCTAGGAGGAAAAAAGTGAGTGTTATGGTGCAAAAAGTATGGTACATCAAGCAAGCAGAAATGCTTGTGCTGAAGGAGCAATCTTCTTAGTGCTATGTTGAATTCCTCCCACTATCTGGAGACCTCAAAGCCATCTGTTGTGATGCATAATTAACAGGAAGGTATACAAGTGTGTGAGTAGATGCATGAGGGACCCACTTAAGAATATTACATGATGTTAGAGTAAGGCCTGTTCGACATCAACATCCCTGCACAGTGTTTATGGTACAAATATAGTCTCTAGAGAAGCTAGTTAGCCTTGAAAAAAGCCAGGATATGAAGACATGGTTTGAAATTGACTTAATATCCAGGTGAACCATAGTTTCCCAGTTTGGATGTAACAGGAAACTATGGTTAACTGCTTGCTCAATTGGAATAAAGTGGCTGTGTTTGAAGCATAATTGGGCTGAAACATGAGTATCAAAAAGTAGCTTATGGAGGTAGTTTTCATGCACCCCCAATAACTGGGCAATTCTCACTAGATGTGTTAAGGTGAGGTTTTGCCTTCCAGGCAGGCCATCCCTTTCTCGTGTTCAGGTTTCTGCAATTCATTACGTTCGGCACACACATATGATTGTCTAATTCAGCAGCTGTAGTACAATATGCAAAACCACAATCTGGATTTGGGTGATAAAGCTTTATATGGTTTGAAACTTTGCAGCCACTAAGGAATGCTGTGTTCTGCAGTTTCATGACAACTTCTAGGTTGTGAAGCAGTCTTACTAATGAGCTGTTATAGAGTGTCCAGTCCATTCTTTTGTGCTTCTTTATAGCAGTGTTTAAATCAGCCATTACTAGCATGAACTAGGCACTGTCTTCCCTAGTTGGGAAGAAGTCATGGCTTGCATGGCGCTGAAAGCAAGATTAGATGATGCTGTTAGTCCCTTCATGATCTTAAAAAGAAAGAAAGGAATGTATTATGCTTCGATACAATTCCATATCTCTGTGTAGGGACTGTGAAGCAAGTTCCAATGTAAAAGCTAAATGAGATGGCAGCCTGCCTTAAATAGTCTGTTTTTAAAAAATCAAGTAAGAATACATAGAGGGATTTTTTTAGATGTTAGGAGCCCTGTTGAGAGAATGTTATGGTGGGCATGCTAGCATAATAAATTATATAGTTTTTATTGCTGTAAAGCATTCTGAGTTGTGCATTTGCACTATAAGGGTGGGATTTAAGTGTAAACATAAATGAAAAAAATGCCTGTAGCTTGTTGAAAATTGTGTGCTATAACCTGTGTATATAAACATAAGCAAGACAAAATTCCTTCAGTGGATTCTCTTGGTTGTGAAGAAAACTGAAACTGCTGATCCAATATTAGAAAAGGCAGTGGTGCCATCACTGCAAGACATTGGTGGGGCCCTACTTAGCAGATCTCAGAACCACATTAAACCAGCATCAGAGTGCAAAGTTAAAGCAATGCAAAAGCCTTGTGATGCAAGAATGTTTGGGCTATTCACTTAAAGTCTAAAAGAGAAAAATAAACAAGCTTCCTTCAGGAGGGCATTCCACAACCTTGGCATTACTATCGAAAAGGCCCCGTTTTCTGATGAGCTTTGTCTCTGAAGGGTTGGAAGACTCATGTGGGAGAAGATATTCTTTCAAATAATCTGGTTCCAAACCATTTAGAGATTTATAGGTAATCATCAGTCCCTTACATTGGGGCCAGAAGTGACTTGGAAGCTAATGAAACTCCTGTAACAATGGAGCTTACGGGTTTCATGAAGCTGGTTGTAGCCAACATCTTGGCTACTTCATTTTACATGGGCTGAATTTTCTGAACTCTTTTCAAGGGCAGCCCCACATAAAACACATTGTTACTATCCTGGGAGACAGTGGAGGCAGGAGGAGTAGGTGTGGAATCATTTGACTCTCCAGCAGCCTGACCCGTCTCTCCCTTCTCCTGCACCTTTCCTTCACTGCATTCCTGCCTCAGACTCTCATCTCCTGGCTGTTTACAGATTCCACCAGTTCACTGATTCCTTTTTCAAAGTCAGTCTCCAACCACGCTTCTCCTGGTGCCCACGCATCAGTATCCAGCCAGCACTCCTCAGTGTCCAGCCAGTTCCTGAAAAGAACCATGGCAACTAGTTGCACACCATTGCCAACCTGAATATGCCTGTGATTGCCAGCCTTTTCCCCAAATCTGGCTGAAGACCATTTTTGTCCATCACTTCCCACAACACAGATGCGAACGTATTATGTCTATAGGATTTCTGAATATTTGAAACCAGCATGTTTCATATATCGCAGATATGGCAGCTGTCGTCTTGATCAGCTGTTGGTACTCTTGACATTAGCCATATTTTCATAAACTGTTTTTGCTAATAAGAGGTGTGCACACAATGACAAACCACCCTTCTGCTATTTTGCATGTACAATATGTTGTCGGTAAATTACAATTCAATTTCCATTTAGATTTAACTGTTGTAGACTTTCAGACAGATAATTTGTCAAGAAAACCAAGAGCATAAAGGGAGGATCTGGTAATAGTATATTTCATTTCTTCAATGTTTTCAGGATGATTAAGAGGCGTGATATCCTCAACCCCTGAAATTTTTTTTATTTAAAGAAAAGTAATACTACTACTATATTTTTCTTGCCACTCATGCAGTCATATGGTAACAAGCTTGTCAGGATGAGGGATAGAACATTCAGGCGTGGCAGTTTTTACAAGCCTATAGTGTGTACTGCGGCGATAGCATTTGCAAAAATGCCACATTCATTGTATATTTCATGCTTCAGACTCCATTGAGAAAATGAACCTGCAGTTATAGAATTTAAAAGATGTGAAGTGAAGTCAATCTCATGTGTAAATCTAGTAGAAATGTTTTGTTCACTCACTTTCAATATATTCCATCGTGAGAATCAGCAGAAATACTTCACTTAAAGGAGTCTCGGTTCTGCTGTTTAATGAAGACTGTCAATGGCGCTTACAGACTGAATGTGCTTGTGTTACTAATTGTTTTGAATTAAATTCTCCTGATTTTTTTTAACTCTCCAAAACTGAAGAGTTGACTTGGTTTAGAATGTGAAGCTCATCAGCGCTGGGAGACTACAACTATTCCATCACATCCCAGCTAATGGGAGGTAAGAGAGTGTAAGCTAGCTGTGCCCATGTGTGAAGAAAGCTGTAATCTGGGACAAAGTTAGGGAGATTTAGAACAGAGAAGCAGAGAGAGGTGCAGGTTCTTCCTTCAGGAACAGTTAGAAATTGGCTGGGTGCCAGACAAACAGATGGATCTGTTAAAGAGATGATGATAATGCCCCCTTTGACTTGCTCCTAGTTTGGGTGCAGGATTTTGGACAGGATGCAACTGTGACCAGCTTCTTTGAAGTGGGGGATGGGCAGGGAATACATAGAAAACCACCGCAGCCTCTTAAACTACTAGGGGGACTAGGTTAATTGTGTGCAATGACTGTAGCACTAGAGTCAGGCAAATTTCAACCTACTGAAACCAATGGACTTAAATACACTTTATGTTGGAGTGCATCCATGGCACTGAATTGTGCCATCTGTGACCCTTCTCTCCTGTCTGAATTATTAGCACAGGGATCTAAACAGTTCTCATACGCCTGACATGATGTTAGTCTGCAGATTTAGCAGGCCTGACACTTGCAAGCCTCTCCATCTGGGAACACCTTTACAGTAGCTATTAGTCATTTCTGTCCTGTCAAAAGTACTATCTTGCTTGAGTAGAAATAAAGCTGTTCGGGTCAGAAATTTTTGGAGTTGCAATCTGGTTTCAGTATCTAATTCAGAGATTTCCTGTGTCCTGATTTACAGTGACTTTGATCAGGAATGAATTGGCATAAAGGCTGATCTCACTTTGAAGATTCTACTAGGCCAAGGGCAAGATACATCAAGGGGACACAGAGACTATAATGTGCTGCAGCTTTGAGATCAGTGAAGGGTTTGAGTAACCAGGAACTTTCAGTTTACTAATGTCACCAGCAAAAAAAACAGGAATAAAACTCCATGACACAATTATGGTGAAACCAAGTTAATTTTCTTGCATAAGTGTGGAGGTAAAGAAAAAAAGGATGCTAATTGTTAATTTATTCTTCCAGTATATTTTAAATTATATTTTCTAACCTTAAATTCACTGTTAAAGTACATAGAGATGTATCTCTGTAAGGAATCATACATTCTGTCTGTGACTTTTGTGAATCAAAAGTGTACATGAATCTATAGGAGTTAATAAAAATCAATGGAATGATGTAAGTGAAAACTTAATTTTGCACTTTTACCTCCAAAACTCCAATAGGCTATTGGCACACATTGTGATTCTAAGCAGGAAGTGTGTGATAGAATGCATCAGTCCAGTGATGCATCATGTTGTTCAATAAATATGCTAATAATCTCCTTTAGGCATATTTAGAATATCAGAAAATTCTCTTCTTGGAGCTTACATGTTTTCACAGCAATCATCTGTAAATACATTAAATTACAGTAATGCTTTAAATGTTTCTGTATTAATCTTGTTAAATCATATATCAGCCTGTAGTTCAATAATTCAAGAAGCAAAGTAGTTACTTATCTTAAATTGCCAGCTGAGGCTTTCGGATTTTATTTGTTTGTATCTCAAGTAGAGAAAGTATTGGGCAGGATTTTTGAACAGAGGACTGGGCTATGAAAGAAAGTTAACAGGGGAATAAAATTATGAACACATGCAGGCAGTATCACTTCCCTTTTACACTGTCAATGATAGTCAAATAGCTGTGGCTCCATAGCTATATATGCTGGGAATTTTCAGAGCAGCATAGGGAAATGATATTGAAACCCTCTTGAATGTCATGAGTATTGGGGGATCTAATATTTTCTGCTCTTGATTTCCATTGCATTCCAAGCAGTTTTCCACAGGTTGCTCTTGGCTCAGAAGAAAGCAGACTCTTCTGTTCTTAACGTGGCAACGAAGTCTTCTCCAAATTAGGTCCATGATAGGAAGCAGAGATGTATCTGGGAACAGATTGTCATTTTGAACATCTCCCTGCCCTCCACCTGTTCTGCTCTGGCCACATTATTAATCTGTGAGCTAGGTGGGTCAGGTCCCCCAGCAGTGTCCATTGCAGACTTAGGGGCCCCCTCCCCAATACAACAGAATGTTAAGGAGTCCATACAGCCAGGCTGAGACAGAATTCAATCTAGTGGCAGCACGCAAAAACAGGATTCCTGGGGTCAGCAGCTGAAGAGATCAATTCAAAAGTTGGGGGAAGCTAAAGAAGTCAGGCTCATGCAGTTGAATGTTCCAGTGCCTGGCAGGCTTCAACTGCAGCCTGATGTAACCTGGTCTCCCATACCATGCCCAAGACGATGCTTGAATCTGCTCTTAAGGCTCCTTTCTTCTGAGGCATATCATTAGTCTCAAGGAGCCCTTTGAAGTACAGGTTGTGTGGTGATCTTGGCCTCTCAAGATTGCACTCCCTTGTCAGCCAGCAGCCTGTGCTTGGTCCTTCTGGTGCTGATACTTTCAAGCCCTGGAGAGTGACTTTGCCATCCCTCTTACTTTGCCAGAGGGTCCTTTTTCAGATGTGGGCCATAAAACTACTCGAGGGGTTCTCCAGGCATCCCCTGGGTGTAGACCTAGGGAAATCTCTCCCAGCCTTTAAATACTGATTGGGGTGTTCTTGTCTGCTCACCCAGGTGCATAGGAACATAAAAAGCTGACGTAAATTGAATTTTTTAAAAAATCTATCTGCCCATCTAGTTCTGTTTTGTCTACGCTGTCTGGCAGTAGCTCCCCAGGATTTTGGATGAGGTTCTCTCCCAGACCTACCTGGAAAATGAATGTCAGGGATTGAACCTCAGACCTACTGAGCAATGACTCTTCCCCAGGTCCTGATCAGCAGATTCTTAATCCGAGGTCAGTCCAGCCCAGATTGACACTACCTCAGGATGCTTGATAGTAAAATTTGCAATTTCTGAAATGTCAACAGAGATTCCAGCTGCTTTTCTTTTCTCCTTTTCCAGCTAAAATCTCCAAATGCTTCAATTTTCTTGACCAGCTTCTGTTCTTGTACTGGGGAATAATGACATCAAATTTATATGCACTCATCCCCTGTTTAGCAAACCATTACTGGCATCTGAGTTTGCTCCCTATGTCTTTCTGACTCACCGCAAAAAGACAAAATCTAAGAGATTGTTCTGTTCATTGTTCCTCCCTCTAGGGAAGAAGCCAGCAGTTCTCTGGTTTCAGTCTGCCTACTTGCTTGGACAGAACTTCCACTTGTCCTAGTGAGTGAATTTTACAAGCCTTGTGGCTAGAAATGTCAAGTGCTATGAGAGCAGAAAATTGCTTTGGACTGAAAGTAGCATTTGTGTGAGGGGCTTAGGCTGAAGGAACATTGTATAGCAGTGTGGAAGAAGGAAACAAGAAATGGTATCCTTTATGTGTGTCTTTTCACTTGCTTGCTGTTGTCCCTCAGTAATTTTGTGAGCTGAGCTAGTGGCTGTAGATTTTCCTTGGACCTAAACATGTCTTACTTGGCAGGTGAATTACACATTGTACACTTTCAAATATGATTTAATTTTAGTGCTAGGGATTGGTGGGGGTTGGGGTGGGGGTTGGGGAGTCTGATGGCAGTAGATTTTTAAATGGCCAGCAGCCAAGACAACATGAAGTAAGGTGTTCAGTCTGCAAAGAAGTCACCGTGAACAGTGAACAATGATGATTTTAGTCTTTGTGGCCACTTGTAGAATGTCCTACCTAGGGAGACTTGCCGGCCAAGAACTGTGATTAGATTCCATATCAGACAAAAAAATTCTATTTGTCCAGGCTTTTAACATTTACTATCAATTAATTGTATAAAGATTTTATCTGCCTTGATCAAATTCTAGGTTGAATTTTTTTATGCTGCTGTTCTTCTCTGTTCAGACATTTTCTGACATTTTATATTGGTGTTTTACTATTCTGGCTGTATGTTTTTTTTAATGGCAGCCTAATCCTTTTTTAAAAGAATAAAATGAATATGTGTGGTTGCTTCATTTTCACCAAACAAGTGGTTCAAGTCTTCACTGAGAAGCACAAATAGGAATGCCAGGAATGCCAAGAAACACTCCAGTAAAGTAAAGTAAAGTAAAGTAAACTATTATTAATAATAATAATAACAATTGCTTCTACAAGTGGTACCTCAGGTTACAGACGCTTCAGGTTAGACTCTGCTAACCCAGAAATAGTACCTCGGGTTAAGAACTTTGCTTCAGGATGAGAACAGAAATCGTGTGGTAGTGTCAATGGGAGGCCCCATTAGCTAAAGTGGTGTCTCAGGTTAAGAACAGTTTCAGGTTAAGAACGGACCTCCAGAATGAATTAAGTTCTTAACCCGAAGTGCCACTGTATTTCAATACAGATGGTACATAGTAGTAGTCATAGTGGTGGTGGTGGTAGTAGTAATAGTAATGAAATGATAACCTTGAGTTCAAACTATTTGCTCTGTTAAATATCAATTCAAATGTTATTCAACTTCCACAAAGGTAAAGAAGTATGAATGAATATGAAGAGCACAGGATTTATTCCTTTCGTTGCTGGATTCTTGGTACATTTGAATAGGGAATCCAGTGTGTGTAGCTCCCATGCATTCATTGCCCCACTTCTCACCAACAGAGTTGCAGATGGTTTGATGCACACAGTTTTTCCCTTGCTGAGAGCCACAGAGCTCCATGTTATTCCTGGCTTCAGCTGGGATGGTCTGTGGCAGCTGCTGAACAGGACCAGTCAAAGGATGTTTGTATTGATCACACACTCCTCAAGCAGCTCTGCCATTTTGAGAGGAGCCTGCAAGCCCTAATTTGCACAGTGGCCCACAGTGACTTCAAGGGACTAGAAGGCAATCCATTGTTTAGTCTGTTACATGGCCAAATAATTGCCATCACAATTTATGCTGCAAAACGGGTGAAAAACTCACATTTAGAGTTGTTTATTTTAAAAATCATTTCTACACTGCCATATAAAATATCAAAGTGGTATACTCTATCAAACATAAAACATGATTTAAACCTTTTTTTGTATAAAAAAGGTAATCATTCAGGTGACTGGCTAATCAAAAAATAAACAGCTGCAAAGGCGTATCAGCACAAAAAGTATTCAAGAAACACTTGAAAGTTAAAAGCGAGGGTGTTTGCCAAATCTCTGCTTAGCTGCCTCAGTTCTATAGCTATCTGTTGGTGGGAAACAAGAATGCATAGTGGGATGCTAGCAGATGGTATCTGTTTAAGAAACAATGACCACAAAATCCTTTGTAAATATAATTTTTGCAGATGTTTCTCAGAGTGTGGCAGTTGTTCCTGTTTGCAGACTTCAGACAAATTTGTGCCTGAATCAAGGATCTGTCCCTTCCCCCCAATAAATCTATGTTTCTAGTATATATGAAAATGTATCCTGCCAAGAGCTTGATATGTTTCATTGTAGACAATTAAGATTACAAATAGTCAGCGGTGTCATTAGGCACACACAAACAGCTGTGTTAGACATCCCTTGCAGGGGTGATGCTTCAGTAACAGCAGATGGAATGGCTTTTCATTTATTTCAGTTTTCCTTTCCCTTTCCACTGACAGGCATATTATATACAGGGTGGTGCTGTAAGATAGACATAGGTGGAAGAAACACCACGGAGATGGAAGTGAGACAAAGCAGTGGTTGAATTCTGCATGGTATACTCAAGTGTGGCAGTTTAAAGTCTATCAGATTTATTCAGCGGCGTAGCGTGGGTTATCAGCACCCGGGGCAAGGCAAGTAATTTGCTCCCCCAAACCCGGGGCAAGGCAAGTAATTTGCGCCCCCTAACCCCTAACCATGGTCATTAATACTGACGGCTCTACTCTGGTGACTACTGCCCTCCGTGGTGTTGTTTTTGCAATTAAAGGACCCCTGCCTCAAATAAAGCATCTTGGGGATTGGGGACTGGGATTTGCCAAGGGAGCTGGAAATTGCAGTTCAGTGGCGGGTCAGGGGGAGAGGGTCCCTTCCGCGTCTGGGTGCCGCGGGCCCCTTTGCGCCAAGACGCGCATCTTTGGGCGTCGCGGCGCAGCCTTCTCAGTCTCCCTCCCCGGCCTGGCTAGTCCCGACGCGGCTTCTTTCTGGCGCGGGGAGGGGGCTTCTTTCTGGCGCGGGGAGGGAGCGGCTCTGCGGCCAGTGCGTCGGCCGGCTTCCGGCGTGGGTGAGGGGGGGCCCCGTCGGGGTGGGTGGGCGGTCTTGGCGCGCAGGCACTAGAGCACCGCCGATGGTGCGTTTGGCGGGCTGCGCGCGTCCAGACAGCGACCCGAGCCTGGGCGGCGTGGCGCTTGGTGCCGGAGCCTCCGCCCGCAGCGCCCCGTCGGGAGACCCGGCCGGAAGGAGCCTCGAGCCGGCTGTCGGACACGGTTGAAGCAGCCAGGGCGGCATGGCAGGCGGCGTGCACCCCCTGCACCCCCCACGCTACGCCACTGCTCTCTGCCCCACCGCCAGGCTTCGGAGCAGCCTTCCGAAGGCTGGCGGCGGGAGGAGGTCTCTCCGCCTGGACAGTGGGGTTCCTGCTTCCTCAAGGAGGGCCGGCCAAACGCGCCCCCCAAAATGTTGCGCCCGGTGCGGCTGGCACCCCTGGCACCCCCCACGCTACGCCACTGGATTTATTGCAGCATAAGCTTCTATGGCTACAGGCAGAAGTCGCATCCTGTAAAAAGGATGGAAATTCTGACTTTAAAGTTCTGTAAGACTGTGGTGTTTTTTTCTCTGCAGCAGATTAACATGACTATTCAGTGTTACATGGGTGTTGCACAAAACATGAATGACTATTCTAGGCCTGAGATTGTTTAAGGAGCTGTCTTGCTTTCAAGGTGGTAAGACATGGAAGCTGCATACTTCTGGGGCTGTCCCACAGCCCAGAATTTTACTTGGCTAGACAGCCCTTGTTAAGTTCCCTTTGTCTGATCGTGTAACAGTCTGTTATAGGCTGCTTACACACTGTATCTTTAAAGCACATTACAGTGGTACCTCAGGTTACATGCGCTTCAGGTTACAGACTCCGCTAACCCAGAAATAGTGCTCCAGGATGAGAACAGAAATTGTGCTCTGGTGGTGCGGTGGCAGCAGGAGGCCCCATTAGCTAAAGTGGTGCTTCAGGTTAAGAACAGTTTCAGGTTAAGTACAGACCTCCAGAACGAATTAAGTACTTAACCCGAGGTACCACTGTATTCCCCTCAAAGAATTCTGAAAACTGTAGTTTGTTATGGGTGTCGTAAGCATTGAAACTCTGTGAGGGGCAAACTACAGTGCCCAGAATTCTTTGAGGAAAGAATGTGCTTTGAATATGTCCTTAGCTTTGAATGTGCTTTGAATATGTCCTTAGCTTTGAATGTGCTTTGAATATGTCCTTTTCTGCTCATGAGTCAGAAAAAGCAGGAGCCTAGATTCAGATGCAAATATAGTGGTACCTTGGTTTGCAAAAACCTCGGGTTACAAACACTTCGGGTTACAGACTCCACTAACCCGGAAGTAGTACCTCGGGTTACGAACTTTACCTCAGGATGAGAACAGAAATCGCGTGGCGGCAGCGTGGCGGCAGCGGGAGGCTCCATTAGCTAAAGTGCTACCTCAGGTTAAGAATGGTTTCAGGTTAAGACTGGACCTCCAGAATGAATTAAGTTCATAACCAGAGGTACCACTGTAATGGTTTAGCTCCGGATAGTGCAGCTGAGGGATCCTGGAAGTCTGAGGTGGAATCTACACACATATAAAAAACACTGTGAAAATGCTTTTAAAAAGATGTTTTGAAAATACATTGAATTTGGCATAGCTCACCATTGTCATCTCATGTCACATTTGTATATTGCACTTTACAACACATTTAAAACATTTTATTTGCAGCTGTATAGCTGAGTCCTGAAGGAGCAAAGTGGCCATGATTTCTGCGTTGAGTACCTGCATGCTTTATGCTTTGCATTACATGTGAAATGGGTCTGTGTCTAATCAATGGATTGTTTGTTGCAATCTTGCCTGATCCAGCTATCACAGTTCTGTCCTGAGCGCGGACCACAGTGAGAGTTATACTGCAAATTGATTTCAGTGGTTCATTCAAAGTAAGATCAAGGTCTGAACCAGCATCTTTGTGTGTGTGCTATGCTTATCCATCAGACTCCAAATGGGATCTCTAGCTTGGGAATCTAAGAGGAGGAATTCTTAATAGCCTGGTTCACCTGCCTCTTGGTCTAATAAACTATGGTTGTTAGAAGTAGAAATTAGCTATGAATTTAAGCACTTCCTCACTCCCTTACACTGAATTTCTGAAGAGATTTCCTAGTTTACTAAGCCACAGTTTCTTGTGAAGTCTCAACCAGAAAACTAGTTTGAGTCTCCTCTACAACCCATAATTAGGAGCTAAAATTTTGCCCTAGTTAATAGGAAGCTCTTAATCCATAGTATCCCTCTTTGGATGCCAAAGTAAACCAGTTTAACAAACTAGGTTATTCTTTATACAGCTGGGCACATGAAAGGAGGAAGGAAGGGGAGGAAGGTGCACTTTAGTGCTTGCTGCAGATTTCCAGGCCAGAAGTTCATAGTTTTCTGGGTGGTGAATCACTTTTACCAGGTCAAAGAACATTATGGCTCATGGTAGTACAATCAGAATGTTAAGAGTGGAAACATTTCTAGTTATATGTGAGTTACAATGCACCTCAAATTCTTAATAATAATAATAATAATAATAATAATAGCAATTGTATTTGTGGAGATAGTGGAAAGAATTCCCTTTATTAAATCTCTCTGTGTGCTTGAATATGTTAAGATAAGCTCAACATAGTTTTCATGAAGAATTTGAGTGCTTTATAATTGAGAAATCTTAAACTGTATTGATTATGCAGAAATTTGTTATTTTAGATTTATTTTGCTGCTATCCAGGCTTCAAGATTTTTGTATCAAGGATTAAAGACAATGTTTTTCACATAGCCTTTCCATAATACTGTGAAAAGGGTATTTAAAGGGGGAAAGGTTCATCACGTGCACAGTTTAATGCTCTATGGAAAAAGTTATACACACTGGGCCATTGTAAATATGCTATTAGTGAATGTATTGCTAAATTGAATTTCGGCATGTTTTCCCCTTGAAAAGCCATCTTAAAGTACTTTGGCTATTTACTTTCTGTCATATCTTGGACCACCCTTAAACAATTATTTAATTACTCCATTTGTAGCTCACTTACTTTCTATGGATCTATTGTATGGTTTACAATAAGGAAAATCCAAATTCAAAGAAATACATAGACATAGATATACAATAAGCACAATTTCAGATTATTTTACACTGAGACAAATCAGGACAGAAGTCCCCTGACCAGCCCTGTCAGTGAAAACCCTGCTGAAGGATTTCTGCATGTGTGATGGGTCTTTTCTCCTCTCCTTCCATGTCTCCTGCACCCCTGGAATTGGCTCTGGCAGGCTTGGGAGAACCCCCAGAACAGCACATGGAGGGAAGAAAGGATGGAACACCTGAAAGAGCACAATGAACATTCCACCCACTATATCCATATCCATATCCATTATTCAAATTACAAAAAACCAAACCTTTCAGCCTAGCATCTTCACTCAAGCTTCAAAATGCTGGGAAATTAGTTGTGAAAGAACCACACAATTAATAGATTCATTATTTAGACCAAACTAAAGCCTGGGGCTGGTTTCAGCCCCCCAGGCTCTTAAATCCGGCTCACGGACCCTGCCACCTGCTTGGTCAGTCCCTGTGTGCTGTGGATGTCTTGTCGCATGGGGACTGACTTCCATGACGCTGGCGCGGCTTCTGGGAAGGTGGTGATGCTGGTGCAGCTTCAGTTTGGCTGCAGGAAGCTCCTGCAGCCAATCTGAAGCCTCACCACCCACGGCTGAGGTAAATCCGGTGTGGCCATGGATGGAGAGGCCGGCGGGCAGGCAATGGGTCTGGGCATCGTGATGGGCGCATCACAGGGCTTCAGCTGGAGCTTGGCATGCCTGCTGGCCCTGTGCCTGGCGCCCGGCTCTGCGCTGCTGCTGGTGGCGCGCCTGGCAACCGCGCTGGAGCAGCTGGAAGGGCAAGCTTCACCCCACCTGCCTAGTGCTCCACGTGCACGGCCTGCTCACCAACCTGGCCTCATATGACAGGCCACAGCACGTGGTGCACACCACCTGGGAGCTCTGCGGGCGTGGACTGATGGAGTGGCTACTGCTCGTCAACAACAGTGGTGAGCGGTTGGTGCCAAGATGCTCTCCTGAGCATGTGCAGAGTGTGTTCCTCCTCCAGGTCCGGAGGCAGCTGTGGGACCAGCTTGCAGGGTATTTATATTTTTCAAAATATAGTCCAGCCCCCACAAAGTCTGAGGGACAATGGACCGGCCCCCTGATGAAAAAGTTTGCTGATCCCTGATTTAGACAATATGAATGTGATATAGAACCAGTGGCATTGAACAACCCCACACCATGACAAATAACAAACATCAACCCTAGTAAGTAATTACAGCAAATGAGCAGAGACAGATGTGGAAATAGACATAAGACAAATATTGTCACCCCAGCATGATGATCCCAAAGGTCACTGTGAGCTCAGTCCTTATAGCTGAGAGCTACAGGTGGAGCACCCCTGTACTCCAGCTTTTCAGCATGAGTTAGGCTGAAATAAATACTGGTGTGGGAGGGAGTGGAAGGAGACAGATGCTCATGTAGCAGATCCAGCTGAACACATTTCCTTCCCCTTCTGCCCCTCCCTGCCCTCCAGACAACATGAGGTACTTGGGGTCAGTTTAGATCTGCAAGCAACTTCATAATGTTCAGGAGCAGATTGGAGATGCTGAACCATGTTCTTTTTCCTATCTTCCCAGAAGAATCTTAAAAGGTTTAATACTCTAGTCTGCCTCTCACAAGGATATAAGTCATTTTGGTCTGTAAGGATTTTGGTACATCTGTTTTCTTCTCCAGCAGAGGTTCTTTTACACAACTAATTTTTCAGATGGTTCCAGCTTGAGGGGCACAGCTTGCTAAAGGAGTAAGTGGGACCAAATATCCCCAAAACAGTTCAGAATTTATATATTGTTGTTCTTCTGCTGCTGCTGCTGTCTTTGTCTTTAAAATTTAGAAAGCTTGAAAAAATGGAATGTGCAATTATATCTCCTTATGGATAATAATCCAATGTCTACTTAATATAGAAGAAGAGACTAGTGGCAGTGCTTTTGAAATGGAAATGAGAGAACTCATATACACCAAGGAAATGAAATGGGGAAGAATTTAAACCAGGCTTCCACATCCTGGTGCCCTTCTGATGTTTTGGACTTCAAAACATCTGGAGCTGGAAATATTGTGTGGGGCTAATGAGAGTTGTAATTCAAAAAGTCTGGAAGGCATCAGGTAACAAATGGTTAATATATACAAAGGAAACCATAAAGTCAGAAAACAGTAATGGTGGGTGATTTTAATTAACCCATTTTGAGTGAGTTCAAATTTCCTCACATCAAGCTGTTCTCTTGCAAGGAAGCCCGAAACAAAAATATTTTTATTTTCTTTTAAGTACAGATTAAGATGTAGTTCAAGGGGTAATTGTGCAGGAACCACTTGGTAGCAGTAGCCCAGAATAATTTTAAGTAATCATGGTTACTGAAGGAATACATCTGTCATAAAGCCACTTTCAAGCAGGGAGGGAAGTCGACCACATGCCCAGTTTATATAGTTAATGTTGAGCCATTTCTCTCTGATTTGTACTCCATCGCTCACCAACACTGCATCCCAACTTTTCAATTTGCCATTTGTGAGCCAAGGGAGAATAGATATTTATTCCAGTATTCTCCCCTTCTCCAGCATTTTATTTTCCCCAGCTGTGGAATAAGGCTGGAAAAGAATTAGAATGCAATAAAGGGAGCAGATTAGCGTTCACACGCTCCACTTTCTTTTGTTTTCCACTGTAGTGACAGCAGCTGGCCAAAGGTGAAGCATAAGCCATTGCTACTAGCAGGGGGAATTAAGTATTGGCAGAGTTGCATGAAGGTTAGGAAGGATTTGAGATGTAACTAACCAAAGATATGAAAACCAATTAGGATTAAAGGAAAGAACGAAGCACTTTTGAATCAGAAACTCTTCCAGAGGGTTGATTTGCTATTTATGCAACTGGGATATAAAAAGATCATTCATGAATGATGCATGTATTATAGCAGATGGTTGTTTACATGGCTGGATCATTTGGGTTGATTCCACAGCCAAGAAGTAAAGTATTGCCCATGTGGGGGCCCTTAGATTTTGTTGGACTCCATCTTCCATCAGCCCTAGCCAGCATACCCAATGATCAGGGAAGATGAGAGTTGTAGTGTCTGGAAGGCATCACCCTGACCACGCCAAAAAATGGTAAACCAAACAGCACTGAGAATACTGTTTGGACCTAGTGGTGCTTAGATCTCAAGTAAGGTTTCTGGAAAAGATCGTGTCTGATACAATGCAGAGCCACCTCCATTCAGTGTAGAAATACTGGACTAGGTGGACCAGTGGGGAGGCTGGGGAGGCAGGAAAGGCGCCAATACTGGGACAAAAAAGAAAATCCCACCTAAGAGCACTGAATTAGTGCATTTACAGCCAGGGTAGGGAGTCTGTGTCCTGCCAAGTGTTGCTGGATTTGCCATCATCCCTGACCATCATCCATACTGGCTGATGGGAGTCCAACAACATCTGGAGGGACACAGATATCCTGCCCCTGACATAGAGTCTTCCTTTCCTGGTTCATAGATAGGCCAGTAATTTTGCTCCATATAAAGCAGATGCCTAGGTCCAAATGTTGCTTTTGCAACATTTTCTATAAACAACCTGCTGTCCCGCTTTGCAAATTTAGACTTTGGGGGCGTACACCCATCATTGTTTGACACAAGCAGGCGCAACCGTACTTGTAATACTTTTGAATATGGTACCAGGAATTGAAATGGTAGAGTTCTTTCACCATGCTGTATGGTTGGGATGACACTTTGGTCAGGCATGGACCAATCTTCCATTATCCATTTTTTTATATATATGCACACTATGTCTTCTGAAATTCCCAAACACGTTGATAGGCAGTAAAATACCTGGAAACATATTTAGGTGAAAAAATGTAATACTAAAACAAAATAAAACAACTAGGAAGTTTATGGAACTATAATCTATAAATACTAGGAGAAACAAATGAATACTATATTTGATCACCTGCACTGAACACCCTTCTCAGTATTGCTTTGGAAATTTCATGTCAATTTCTGAGGTTCAGAACAGAAAAATCTAGCAGTTGCAATCTCGGTCATGCAGAATAGTCCATTATGGAACTGAAGAGCCTTAAAGGAGACATTGCAGAGTAGTTTAAAGCCAACAGAACTATAGGGAGTTGACCTACTGATGGTACTCCCTGTGCAGAGCTAGCTCTGTAAACTTGAACAGGTTGTAAATCTGCTTCCCTGGCTGACACATGGCATGTTCTAGGGAAGGGGTTAAACTCAAGAGCAAGTTTTGTATTCTTTATCACCTTGCAATGTTGTTTAGGGTAGACACTATTTCAGGCATAGGCAAATTTAGTCCTCCAGATGTTTTGGGACTACAATTCGCATAATCCCTGACCACTGGTCCTGTTAGCTAGGGATCATGGGAGTTGTAGTCCCAAAACATCTGGAGGGCCAGGTTTGCCTATGTCTGCATTATTTCATACTTGAAAACCATATGCATTGTGATAAGGAT
Source organism: Podarcis liolepis (assembly GCF_965112155.1). Taxonomy (NCBI): domain Eukaryota; kingdom Metazoa; phylum Chordata; class Lepidosauria; order Squamata; family Lacertidae; genus Podarcis; species Podarcis liolepis. The sequence continues at coordinate 40,187,522 of NC_139560.1, read as the reverse complement.
GGATGGATAATAAGTTCAACAGGTGTGAATCATTCAAGACTTCCAAAACTACACAGAGATATTTCACTGCAGAATAGTAGTGTGTGATGTGTTTTCTTAGAGTCCTGTGTTCTATAGTAGCCCATTTGCAGCTGGTAAGAGGATACTGATTCATTTTTAAAACACAGTAGGCATCCATACTACTGTGGTGTGATGTGAAATTTGGCAAGCACAGGCATAACAATGAGATTGTTTAGTAAGTTGGCATTATGCAAAAGCAGTGCCTGCTATGAAACTGCCTTATTTTCCATGCATGGATTATTACAGGTATCACTTTAATAAGTTTAAAAAGCATGATCATTATATAAATACTGAGTAGTAGGGCTTTGGAGTTCAATTCAGATGCCACTAAAGCAAGGGTAAGGTAGCTGAACTATGATCTAGTGTCATGTCTGAATTGGTAAGCTATAGTTTGTGAAACAAAAGTACAACAGTCTATAGTTTAAAGTGGGTTTGCTAGCCACAGTTTGAGCTAGCTGTGGTTTGGTGTGATATTTGAATTGTGAAACCATAGTTATAGCTATTGCTCAACCTCTAGAGCTTGCAGTGCTAGGCAGATGAAAAATAAAAGCAAACAAATAACTCCAAACCAAGGTTTGCCTGTACATCTGGAAGCTCAAACTGTGCTTTGAATTCTGGATTCTGGATGGTGCACAAAGCAATCCTGTGAGTTGTTTTCATCCATGCAGAAAAAAGCAAAAGTTATCAGACCAAGTTATGGATGAGTTTACATTGGATTGTGAATATAAGATTAACTGTGTCTCACTAATAAGGATAGTATTTAAAATGTGTTGCAGTTGAGAGAAATTTGGTATGTACTGTAGCAATGTGGGAGAGGGCCTTCTTGGTATCAGGATGAGCAATGAAGCTTGTATGGAGGAGGACTACACGTGCAGTTCAGTGTTTGTATAGGCCTTCTTTACACTACTGCAGAATGTGCGGGCATGAAGGTGATACGGTCCACAAGTTTGTGTGACTAGTGAGTGTGATCCTGCTACCTATCTGACATATTCACTGGGGAGTTTTGTTGTAGGCTTATTTCTGTTAGACTGTTTTCTTCCCATTTGGCAAACTTCTGCATTCTGGCAGGAGTCAGACCCACTCAAAAACACCATGAATTATTGTTTCTTTGCCATAATTTCACAGAAATTGTTGCCCAGACAATGGGTAAGATGTTTTTATGCATTTCACCTTTCCTTAGATTCCTTGGAGGAAACCATTACTACTTAAAATGGCATGATACTGCTTTAAATGTGTAGTGTAGGTGGGGCCTTAGTTTTAGTTCTCTGGTTGTTAAAGCTGATACAGTTATATATTTTATGCAACAGATGTTGCTTGTCAGCCCTGTGCCTTGTAGTGGATACTCTGTATAACCACAGGATGAAGTTAAACCCACTGATTTGGATGGCTTTAAAGGGGGATTTGATCAATTCATGGAGCATAAGACTATCAGTGGTTACTAGTCATGAAGATTGTATTACCTCTAGTATCAGAGGGCAGTGTGGCTTTGATGGGAAACATGAGTAGGGAGAATTTTGTTGCTGCATTCCAGTCCTCCTGGTGGGCTTCTGCCACTCTGTAAACATGCTGCTGGGCCGTGGTCTGATGCAGCAGAACTCTGGTTTGTTTGATTTGTTTGATTTAATTTATTTATCAAAATGGGTTTCATGCTTGATTGTAGTAAAACTTCTATGTGGTTTATATAGTACAACATTCTTAGCATATGCAGGAGAGTACCATATTTTGCGCCCCATAGGATGCTCCGGCCCATAGGACGCACCTAGTTTTTTTTTTGGGGGGGGAATAAAGAAAAAAAATTATTCCCCCCCCCCAGGTGCGGGGCTGGAAGAACCAGGTTGGGGAACAGTGGGAAGGCACGCTCTGCCTCCCTGCTGTCCCCTGAGCTTGTGGGGCTGGCGATGGAGAGAAGTGCGCTGATTCCGGGACTGCAGGCAGCTCTGCACCGCCATCCAGAGCGGGGCGGGACTTAGCGCCCCACTCCCGATGGCTGCACAGAGCTGCGCTGATCCCAGGACTGCAGGCAGCTCTGCGCGGCCATCCGGAGCGGGGCGGGACTTCGCACCCAGCTCCCGGTGGCCGCGCAGAGCTGCGCTGATCCCGGGACTGCAGGCAGCTCTGCGCAACCCTCGGAGCCGGTCTCCCGAGGGTTGCGCAGAGCTTCCTGAAGCCTGGAGAGCGAGAGGGGTCGGTGCGCATCGACCCCTCTCGCTCTCCAGGCTTCAGCAAAAGCCTACATTCGCCCCATAGGATGCACACACATTTCCCCTTCATTTTTGGAGGGGAAAAAGTGAGTCCTATAGGGCGAAAAATACGGTATGTGTCTATCTTCTGTTTCCACAGTGTCCTGACATACCTGTGTTTACTGAAAGAGATCTGAGGAACAAGCAGCACACACTCATCTGATCTTAGGAAAACATCAAGCGCCAGCTATTTAAATTAACTGTTTGGAAGGGTTTACACATGTGCCTAATAGCACTGCTGAACTGTTTATTGGTTTCTGAAATTCTGGTAAAAAACCCCACAACCCATTTCTGAATGTCTCCTGCGGTGTGTGTGTGTGTGCACTGTGCAATAGGTTTTTCTTACTTTAGAAAATAACTTTGCAACAGTCCCCAAGGGTATACAGCAACTGGCATCTAATAAACTCCTTGTAACATTTTTTCTCCGCAAAACGAAATGCTAGGAATAAAAGGTTTTGAAAATCCTTTGGTGCTTATTTTAGTGTCTTTTGCCAGTGTGTGTCAGAATTAGAAACAATACAAATAAAATATGCATTTGAGGGGTAGCCAGCATGGTGCCCCCTGAATGTCTTTGGACATCAGCTCCCAACTGGCATAGCAAATGGCCGGGGATGATGAGAGTTGCAGTCCAACAGTATCTGGAGGGCAGCAAGTTGGCTTTCCCTGAATGTAATCAGACTTGAATACATCACTGAAATGGTAAATACTTGCCTGAGAGTAAAGTCTATTGAACTCAGTGGATCTTATTTCTGAATAAGCATGCATGAGATTGCACTATAACAGTAGTAGATTGTCAGTAAGACTATACAGTATATTGCAACATAGTGGACTTCGTTTTCCTCTTCCTACCAATAGTACATTGTCATCCCTCAGAACCAGTGAATTGTGCCAGAAAAACTTCTTTTCTGCCCTTTCTGTACAGTTTTTCCCTAGTCCTCACGCTATCCCTTTCCTTTCAACTGTTAGAATATTTGTGAATATTATGAGATCACAATAACTTCCACTAAGCATCTGGATGCTACTCAGTTTTTGTCTGTGATTTCCCAAGAACTAAGATATTGTTGCACTAAACCTTTTCTAAGAGTAGTTTCATAAGGAGCTAAAATGATTATTGTTATAATAATAAAGAAACCTTGCCGTTCTTGGTCAGCATCTGCCCACTGAGGCTCTGGGAAAATTAGAGTGGGGGAAACACTCCCACATGACAACTGACCACTTCATCAGCCTCAGCTGGTCGTGGGGGATGTCAGGATGAGGCAGGAAATTTGAAATTGAATGGGCCAATTGTGGCCAACCTTAAAGGTAAAGGTGGTATCAGACCTGGGAACACTTGGCTTCAGTCAGGTCCGCGGTCAATCCATTTAAACCAACTGTGCTTGGAAACAGCAGCTCATTCAGTCATTGGATGTCCCACCTACCCTTGGCCCTGCCTGAAAGTAAGCAGGCAGTGCATAAGCAAGACCTTGCCATGGAACTAATCTGTCACCATACTCAGGGCCAGGGAGGAATTTGCCTGCAGACTAGGGGCGCCTCACCCTTATTGCTGTTCCAGGACAGTCCACTCTGCTCTATCAATAAATTCATCATCTTGCCCAGTAGCTTGAAGTGTGGATAGGTGGACCTCCAGTTGCTGTACCTTCTCTTCCAGCAAGCCAACAAACTTGCACTTGCTGTAGGTGTAGTTTTGCACATTTTCAGGCAGGAAGGCAAAACATAGTTCCTCACCATCTCTTGGTCCCATGTACACTGTGAGACAGCACTCTGGACACTTCCCCCCTCCCAAGAATAAACCCCACCAACACGCCCTTGCAAATGCCCCTGTTTACAAGTCCTGGTCATAAGCTCCCAGAGGTTGTAATCAGCGGAACACACCTTCACCTCTTTTAGGGTGCCAGAAACCACCAGTTCCTGCAGTGAGACACTTGCCACTCCCAAGCCCCCCTCACCAGTCTCCTCTAGCTAACCATAATAAGCCATGACAGGGAAGGATTGAGAGAGCAACAGATCAGTCAAACTGCTGAGTTACAGGACTTTCCTGAGGTCAAGAAAGCACTTCCACTGTTGGATCCTGGCCATGGTATGGTAAAGCATTGTTTAACATTGTTTCAATGGTTTCCTTGGAGGTTTACCATTCAAAAGAAAGAAAAGACAAGATCAAGAGTTTGTCTTGACAGATGTCCCTGAATGGGGGAAACTGTCCACCCCACCCCCTGTTCAAATGTAATAGCCCTACTCTTGACCACTGAAATATTTGGATCTAGTTCCTGCTTTTATGTTTTGATCATCTTTGGTTTCCTGAAGAAATTTAGGTAAGATTACTCTGATAGTAAATACTAACTTGACCTTTGTCAATATTTCAAAGGCAGAAGAGGACATTTGAAAAGCCATGCTTGTAGCCCTCTAAGACAGCAGTTCTATGAACACTTATATAACAGAACATCCCAGTGAAATCAGTGGGGCTTTACTTTTGAGGAAACTTGCGTAGGATCTGGCTGCAAGCGATTTAACAGGAGGCAGGATTATTGTAATGCACTTTTCAAGATTCACCAGCATGCATCTTTCCACACACATTTTCCTTTTGTGTAGTGGTTCTGTTTCCATCACTAAACTTTAGGCATGGGTTATTTTTAAGTCATACCTAAGAGAAGCCATGGCAACCATGGTCAGAAGAACCTGAAGTGCATTTTGATGCCACATGCCAATGCACATGTCTGCCAAGGACATATTTTATTTTGTACATTCTATCTACCTTTTTATTTTTATGCTCATGCTTAATTTGGAAAAATAATACTTTTCTCTCCCTTTTTCTACACATTCTTTTTCTATTTTATTATTATTTTTAATTGGGCTGGATTCAACTATCTGGTACCAGTAGCAGAAGCCCCCACAAAAGACTTCTGCTAGCTCAATGCAGCTTTCCACATCCTCCTGAAGCCCCCCCCCCCAATATTTTGGCTGGGGTGTATATGTCAGAAGATCCCCAGAACAGCACACAGGCAAGCAGAAATGCTTGTGCTGTTTTTTTTAAAAAAAATATTTGATGTTTTATTATGTTTATATATATGCTGTAAGCCACCTAAAGTGGCTGGGGAAACTTAGCCAAATGGGTGGGATATAAATAATAAAATTATCAAAATTATTATCATTAGCACTGCTAGGCTGTAGTCCTAGCACAGTTATCTGGGAGTCAGCCCTATTCAATTTATTAGGATTTGCTTCTGAGTAGACCTAGTTGAGATTGCACTGTTACTTATTACTTGAAATGAAAACAGTGATGAAATGAAATGAGTTGAGAAATCTGCCAGTGTGAGCAAATTTGCAACATAGAAATGTATTTCAAATGTGTTTTATATGATGATTTTGAAACTGGGAGCTGACAAACTGGTAAGTTTTTGGATGTATCACCTTTAGTCATAGATTTTAAATGGAGAGTTCATTCTCAACACCTTTGTGAGATGTGGGTTGAAAGTGAGCTGGAAAACAGTGACTTGCCCAGTGCTACCCTTCAAGTGTGTTGCCTTCAAGCCTAATCTTCTTTCATGTGTACCATGCTGACACCAGCAAAGTTACCCTTGTTAGCCCATTTCTTATGCCACCATGCAGTCATGAAAAGGAGTTGGGAATATTAAACCAGGGCCACAGCTGAAATTCCCATCATTTCTCTTGGAGTCTAGCAATACTCCAAAGGCCACAGGCTCCCCATCCTCTATCAATGCATAAAGCTGCTGGATGCATCAGAATTGCTGCTTTGCAAATACAGTGGAACCTCGAGTTGCGGACGTAATTTGTGACGGAGGCACGTCCACAGCTTGCAGCATTCGTAACCTGCAGCGCCACGTCTGCCCACACTTGTGACTCGATTTGGTGCTTCTGCGCATGCACGAGTGGCAAAACCCAGAAGTAACCCTTTCCGGTAGTTCCGGGTTTCCTGCAGTCTGCAACCTGAAAACACATAACCCAAAGCTTTTGTAATCCGAGGTACCACTGTAGCTTGAGCTCCAAAACAACAGGAAACCCGCGGCAAATGGTAATCTTACAATTTGCAGTGAAGGGGACGTAGGCTTTATACAAGGTGATAGGAGCCCAACTTTAGCTCCTCGGTGGAACAAGTTTCAGCTCCCTCCTAACTCTCCTCTGGATGATTCCACCAACCCATTCACCAACCCATTCATAGGGGTTACATATATGTGCTCAACTGGCCATGCTCTTAACTTAGATTGCAAAGACTGACCTGGGACTGAGGCATATTGAACTCTGTGGAACTTAACTTCTCAGTCAAAACTCATAGGTTTGAACTGTTAGCTATTACTTCTCAGGGCTGCTTTTTGCGGTTATCATATTTCCACTTTCTTCTTTCTGATCAGCATTTGACGACTTTTGTGAAATCTGCTTCTTTTAAGTCTATTTTCCCCATCTCATTCTTGTTGTGGTTATTGATCTATTCAGTCTTCCTTATCACTCCTTGTGTGTCCTTGGGTTTTGATTCTCTGCTCTTGCTTCTTTCACAGCAGCTCTTTCTTCTCCTCCTTCTGATGATTTTGCCCCTCCTCCACAGCCTGTTCATCCCTCACTTTCCCACCTTCATACTCTCCAACAGTCTATGTTAGAGAAACAGAGCAACCTTCACAAAAAACTTGCTGCCGGCATGACTTTATGCACTGTAAATTCACGCTTGTTTCATTTCTGGGCTCTTTCATATGCAAAAGAGGCTTATCTTTCATGGCTTTTTTACTTCATCTAATCCTTGGGGTTTTTTTTATTCTAATTCCCATTCCCATTTTTTTCCAATTTCTGCTACTCCTTTTCAGTCTTCCTTTCTCCTCATGAATTTGCTTTCTTGGTAAGATAGAATCTATCAGTAATACAATTATGACTCCCTTATCACCTTCTGTTCCTTTATTTTGTCTCTTATGCTCCCTCTGGCTTAATTTTCTTCATTTTACTATGTTATCTTTGGAGATTTAATACCTCCTCCAGCATTTAAACCTATTTGCCTCCCCCCCCTTACCTCCTACCTTTCTTCCTCTTCCTCTGCTCTTTATTTTTTCCTCATTTACTTTATAGATTCCTTTTTCTTCCAGTCTCTATTCCTCCCATATTTTTTTGCAAACATTATGCTACCACTGTTGTTGACCTTGTTGATCAATATGGGTGATACCGGGTCTCTGAAGGGTTCCACAACTGCATTCCCTGACAAAGGAACAGCAGGCCTCTAGTTGTCTGGAACTGCTACAGCATGGTGCCCCAAGCCCTGTCACTTGTCCAGAAGGTTGGTTAATGATATCAAAAGCTGCTGACAGGTCCAGGAGAATAAATTGTGTCACCCATTCCCCCCCCCCCACAGCCAGGATGGATGCAAACAATTTTATCCTCAAGGAACCTAGCAAAAGTATCACAGCAGGCTACGGAGTGAGCAAAACTTATACTCAGCTTAGTACTAGAATGCAGCAGCAGCAGCAGCAGCAGCAGCAGCAGCAGCAACAACAACAACCACCCAGCTGGAAAACTGAGGATGAAAGAGAAATAAACATTTTTAATTTCTTTAACCACCATGCTATAGGTCTTCAAACAGAGTCTAAAGAGTCAGATTTGTCAGATTTCTTGAGAATTCTTCTGCTTCTGCTAAATCGCCATCCATTCAGACTCAGATCACCACTGAATCATTGTGACACCTGAGTGTTAGAAATGTGACATCATGTAGAAGCTATGGTTGTGAGTTGAAGACCCACCACCCACATAGGATTATAATAAGACACAAAGACACATTATTTTAGGTTAATGGGCAAAATTAGGCCACAACTTTTATTGGTTACAGCATGTGAGTAGTATTGGCTTAGGCATTGGATGAAACAGCAATACGTGACTCCACCCCGCTCAGCAGGGAGTCATATCAGGATTAGCAGGAACCTGACTGGGAAGTGAGCGCTGCCATGGCTGTTTAAATGCGGCTAGCCCCGCCCACCAGCCAGCCCTATTGGTCAGCTGGAAGGCTTGGCCATGGCAGCAGAGAGGCAATCAGGAGCAGGGAGCTGAATACGCCTCCCTGCCACTGCAGGAAGCTGCTCCCGCTCACAACCCCTCCCCTCTGGGAGGAGGAGAGGCCCTCCCAACTCCCTGTTATAGGAATAGATCAAGTCTTCACTAGGATAGTCAGACCATAATTTTTTTGTGTGTGGCACAATCAATAAATGAATACAATTTGGCAAAAAAAGAAGTTATTTTCATCGATCCTTCTTATTGCTCACAATTGCCAATAACCATAGTTGGTGGTAGAATGCTTGCTTACTGGTTCCTCTTGCTGTTGTGGGATTCTTCTTTTGGTTTCTTTAATTTTTCCTCATGTTTCATATTATTAACAACAAACAAACAAACAAACAAACAAAGATTAAAAAGAGAAAAGGATAGCCAGACCAACTGAATTCATAAACCCATGAGACCCACTGTTTTTGTTGATCAGCAGCAACTCAGTTTCAGGTACCCAAACTATAAATGTGCCTTACTTCATCTGCCTAGTTTGTTTGGGAACTTGTTACAATTTGCTTAGACCATTATATACTGTAAAAGGGGAGTAGCTATAATGCACAGTAGCTCTTGCGTGAATAAAGGTAAAGGTAAAGGTACCCCTGCCCGTACGGGCCAGTCGTGACCGACTCTAGGGTTGCGTGCTTATCTCACTCAAGAGGCCAGGAGCCAGCGCCGTCCGAAGACACTTTCGGGTCACGTGGCCAGCGTAACGAAGCTGCAACTGGCGAGCCAGCGCAGCACACAGAAACGCCGTTTACCTCTCACTATAAAGCGGTACCTATTTATCTACTTGCACTTAGGGGTGCTTTCAAACTGCTAGGAGGGCAGGAGGTGGGACCAAACGATGGGAGCTCACCCTACCATGGACCTTAAGATCAGCAAGTCCTAGGCACTGAGGTTTTACCCACAGCGCCACCCGCGTTGCGTGAATACAAAGTTAAAATTGTCTGTAGCTGTTTTTAAGAAGGAAGAAACCTTTTGGCAAGAGCAGTTACTTTGAATACACTGTTAAACGGTACCGCCAACCCAGTTCAACCAGAAGTAAATCCCACCATGCTCAATAGGACTTAATCCCAAGTAATTGTGCAAAGGGTTGCAGCCTAAGGGTTTGTTTTTTAAATGATTTTTTTTAGTTCAATGGAGTTGCTTTTTCAGGAGTATGGTGAAATCTTTAAAACACACAGACCATTATTTAGAAAGATAGAGAGACCTTTGTCATCAGCTGAAACCAAATATTTGTGGTCTTGTAATGAAAATAATGAAATATGATATTTGAAATCTGTTTATTTGAAGACTGAAACATAGCCTTATATATTATTCATTTTACAAAAATCTCTTCCAGCAGTCAAGCGGCTTAGCATTATATAGATTGCTTGAGCTTGACTTTTACAATAACCTAGAGGTGAGGATGGAGGAAAAACCTGACTGAGTTCTCATCTGAAGGAGAACCTACTTAATCCACACTTTGCATTATGCAAATCAAAACACAAACACCCCTTCAAAATTTGCATTTCTCTGAATTTTGCAGTGCAATTCTCCAATCAAGTATTGTGTACAAAAGTGCATAAACTAGAGTGATGTCAACATAATGAATATATTAGTGAAAAGGACAATAACATGTATTATATTAGGAGAAACTGCTTTGCAAAAATGTGTGTATAAGAGTCCTGTATTTTTGCAGGGTAGAAATATTATGAAACTCACAGTTGCCAAGGTAATAAGGGAGAAGAGAAATTTGTAGCAGAGACTCAGTAGTTCAGTTCCTGCAACCACTGGTTCTCCTGTGTGTGTGGGTTAAGAATGTCCAATGTTTGCAAGAAATATTTCCAAGAAACAATACAGTTCCATTGTTAGTTGTAACGTATAGTTCTATTGTTAGTGGTGTTTTTGGAGACTTGCATGCCTTGGTATTAGGCTCCCTGTGGAATTTGACATAATAGGAGAATGTTTTGAGTGTATAAACCAATTAATCTAGCACATTGTTACTTCTATTTATATTATAGCAGATCTGGTTGATGGTCTTTTAAAATGTTGAATAATTTTAAATCGGCATTACTCCAGCCTTACACTCAGCACTCATCCTGTCTGACTGGTCCTTGATTATCTCCAGTGCAATGAGGTTTGAAAAACCTTCTTAGCTAATTCCTACAACCAATGTCAAATTGTATTGTAATGCTTCTGCTCACTCATTTATTCACCAGGTTCCACTATTGTTCCTACTACTGAGATAGATCACTTGCTGTCATCTAGTCCTTTGTATGCTTTACACCCAAAACATTCACTACCTCATATATGGATTTTTACTCCCCCCTTTGGGTTGGTCATGGCAGTGATTGCTTGGACTAGTAAGGATTGAAGATGGATTTGTTATTAAACCAAGCTTGAATGTGCCACAAGACCCAGTGTAGAGGAATGGCATTCTGGACTTTTCTAGGTTCTTTAAAGAATCTGGGTAAGGCTACTCCCCCTCCAACAATTTCCCCAAGCCACTTACTCTTGTAGAATCTGCTGTCAAAATCTGCCCCCCAATTGGATTCACCTCAACATACAGTGCTACCTCGGGTTACAGACGCTTCAGGTTACAGACTCTGCTAACCCAGAAATAGTACCTCGGGTTAAGAACTTTGCTTCAGGATGAGAACAGAAATCGTGCACTGGCTGTGCGGCCGCAGCAGGAGGCCCCATTAGCTAAAGTGGTACCTCAGTTTAAGAACAGTTTTAGGTTAAGAACAGACCTCCAGAATGAATTAAGTTCTTAACCTAAGGTACCACTGTACTAGGGACGCGGGTGGTGCTGTGGGTTAAACCACAGAGCCTAGGACTTGCTGATCAGAAGGTCGGTGGTTTGAATCCCCACGATGGGGTGAGCCCCTGTTGCTCGGTCCCTGCTCCTGCTAACCTAGCAGTTTGAAAGCATGTCAAAGTGCAAGTAGATAAATAGGTACCGCTCCGGCGGGAAGATAAACGGCGTTTCTGTGTGCTGCTCTGGTTCGCCAGACGTGGCTTAGTCATGCTGGCCACATGACCTGGAAGCTGTACGCTGGCTCCCTCGGCCAATAAAGCGAGATGAGCGCTGCAACCCTAGAGTCGGTCACGACTGGACCTAACGGTCAGGGGTCTCTTTACCTTTTTACCACTGTACTATTATCAAAGCAATTCATGCCCCTGATGGATAACACAATAAACATTTGTTGTATCAAGTAGTAAAAGGGATTTAAGGTGCCTACAGAGTTGGCAGTGCGTGACAATCATAAGAAAGCACAAACAGTGAAAATGACATATGCATCTTTAACAACATCCAAGCAAAAGATCATTTGTGTAAAAACTGATTGTGTCCTTGAATGTCATGATTTTATTTTAATCATCTCTGAACTTGGAACGTGGATTAAATAATGAGATTGGGTTTAGAGATCTGTGAGCCATTTTGCTAGACTTGTTATCTTTTTTTTCTTTTTTACTTGATCATACTGTAGTACACATTGGCAAGGTTTCTGAGTTTTGCATTTTTATTTTTGGTTTCCTATTCTGTGTTTGGCAGATTGTTTTGCCACTAAAATAGTTTCTAAAGGCAAAAATCACACTGGAATTAATTGTGATTGTCTACATAAAAAATGCAACGAAACAGTATACCCATTTTAACATTAGGTAGTCAATCTGGGTTTCTGTTGCAGAAAATGACAAGTCTCTGCCTGAAGGCTTGCAGTTTTTAATAGATAATATACATGGAGGAATGATGGAAAGACTATGCAGTTTCATAAGAATGGACTCTCAAAATAACAAATAAATGGAAATGCTTATTGGCATTTTAAAAATAAATAAGATAAATACTTGTTGAGTAGAAAAGGAAGCAAATAGAAGTCTTAAGGGAAGGAACAGAAGTGTGATGGATAGCAGGGGATAGATAATTCAAGGCATGAGGAGAAGCAAGTGAAAATGGACAAAAATAAGTATTGGGAAGGGAAATTCGGCCGTCTGTGCATGCCTGCTTGTGTAAGTCCCACTGAACTCAGTGGGGCTTTCTTTTGAGTAGAAATGCATAGGATTGTGCTGTGAATTTGTGATTTTATTTAAAGCATCCATTGGGGCTAGGGATGCTACCTTCATTTGGCCAGGCCACTCCATATTTGCATCACCTATACAATCCCCACCAACGTAGAGCTTTCTCCCTTGCAAGATTTAACGTAATGCCATCCGCGATCCTGCAAAGGTATTGTCCTTGTGGTATAAAACAGGTCAAAATCATTGTACATGTTTTATTCTACTGCCCCTTTTATGCAAAAATCCATGATGAATATTTGAACACCATGCTGAAAGAAAGCTTAAATTGCTCAGACTTCTCTGGGGTTTCCTCTCTACTGCAGGCATGACATCACAGAGAAAGTAGCAAATTTATGAGAGATGCCATGAAACTATGTCGCTAGAAGTTGCTGACATTGTAAATTTGCCTTGTTCTGGTGTATGCAATGTTTTTTCTCTGTTTTTCAGCTGTGTTCATATTGTACAGTGGTACATTGGTTCTCTAATGGTTTGGCTCCCAAACAAATCAGCTCCCGAATGCTGCATACCCAGAAATAAGTGTCCCGGATTGCGAACATTTTTTGGAAGCCCAATGTCCGACCCAGCTTCTGTGGCTTCTGATTGAGTACAGGAAGCTCCTGAAGCCAATGGGAAGCCATGCCTTGGTTTTCAAACGGTTTTGGGAGTCAAACGGACACTCAGAATGGATTAAGTTTGAGAACCAAGGTACCACTGTATTGTCTACAAACAATAAAACTGATTGATTGATTGATTGATTGATTGATGTTGCTACAAGACTCAAGAGGCACTTTTTAACATTATGCCTTTATTAGTTTTATCTTAAAGGATCTTTTTTTATGAACAGACTCCACTTTTACGCTTTAACTTATATACTCTTTTATTCTCTGTATGCCAATAAAGAAGACTGATTGATTATACTTGTAGTAAATAGTAAAGCACTTCATCTGGGTGTAGTGTTGCAGTCTCAAACGTGCCCATGACCTTTGACAGTTACAACTGACCAGGACTCCAATGGGAATGCAATGCTTTGTGCATACTGTGACCTCATATGCCCTGCTTCCACATGCAGCCTGAACAATGTGATAATGTAATCTCTTCTGATGATTGACACAGAGTATTGAAACAAATGGTCTAATAATTGCACCGGAAGCAAGACAGGAGACCCAGCCATGATTGGTTCCTTATATCTACAATTTCTATTCTGGACTCCAGTTCCTCCTGTTGTCATGTCTCCCTGTGATTATGATCTGGCACATTGCTTGATCATGTCCTCATCCTTTATCGCTATGCCAAAGCTGCATTTTGAATGAGTTGATTTCTACATGGTTGAGGTAAAAAAATTTTTATCCAATCACATAGCTGGGAATGATTGAATAGGACCCAACTGTGGAACTGGTCCCTGCTAGGATGGGAAATGCCCATTCAGTGGGAAAGACCCACACAATTGAGTCACTTACGTGTTATCTCCCATCAGTGCTGGAGCTGTGTATTGGAAAGGAGTTCTCCTATGGTTAAGCTAACATTTAAGAAGCCTCTAAGTGAAGAGTACTTAGATTCTTGTATTCAATAATAAGAATGAATGTATAAGGAAGAAAAAAGGTTGATCTGAATTTTCAGGGTTTTTTTAAATTTTAAACAACCGCTTTTAACTGGTACAGGGAGAGGAGCAAAAGGGATTTCAATCAGTGATGTAAAGGAGGGGAGAGGAAGGAAGGTTTCCTCTTGCCATGAAAAAGGGAAAGCAGAAACCAAAAGCAACAAAGAACAATATCTGGGTGAAAGTCAAAGCATAAAAACTACAAAGCATACAGCAAATGAGAGGATTGATGGGATTATTGAAAGAAGCTCAAGGCACTCCAGAAATGTGGTGTAAATGGAGCAAAAGGAGATAATGAACATCAAATAGCTAAGCACAGAACATCTTTCTTAAAGGCTTTTGGGGGCCAGTTGGTGTTAGAGGATTGATAGGCCCTTTTGGAGCTACATGTGGGAAATCGCCAAGGATTGAAGCTGCTATATTATACTATAAAGTAGGGAATGCAAGTTCTTCTTCTTTTGCCGTGGGAAAGTAAATAAAGGCTGGATTTTAATAAAATATTATTTTAACTTTTTGGATTGGTTTTGTTCATATGCAAATTTCCCCAGGCCAAGCAACAAAATATGGATAATATATTGGCATGTGTACAAAGGCGACACAGGATTGCTGGAAAACACTATAAAGCAGTGCAGAAATAATAAAATTGTGCTTATCTAAACCAGTGCATAAATGATACATGAAGCCATGATGCACAATATAGACAGATTGCAATATGTGGTCCATCTTTAAATTTTCCAACATTGTGTTACACAAGCAAAAATAAGTATTGAATAAACCACGCTGGCATTTCTTCATTTATCCCTAACATTCCAAAAACATCCCAGTTGTTCTTAAATAAATTACTAGAACTTCACGCCAAATTTTCTAATAAGAATTTTAATTACGGCAAAGTTGTCCTACTACAGATGATACTAGAATGAAGGATAGCTGGAGATGGTCCAAGGCCAAAGTGAAAACAAGTCATGTTTCCTGTCATTCTGAGAGGCTTTATTTTGCTATCCTTAGGGCCAATTCACACATGGATATGCTTCCCTTTATTACACAGGGTTGCAATTCAGAGACTCCACTGTGCTCTTTACAAGGAAGCATTCTAGCTTCCCCCTTCAAGAGGTAGGCTTCACACTCTCCAAAATTACCCCTGGAGGCAAGGCTGAAGGTGCAAATGACTGTTGTCTGAAGAAATTGCTGCCCATTTCTTGATGCATAAGCGGAGTTGGTTTCTATTACCACACAGCAGTGGGGTTAGATCTCACCCACAGTACACAGTGCCATGCTGTTGAAAACATAACTTTTCACCATTGAAAAGTGTTGTGCTTGAGGTGATTCCTAGTGATAATGAAATCTCAGTTTGTAGCTTCAAGGAGGTTTCCTCTTCCATATTTTAATTACATGAAATGTATCAAGAATGCCTTAATGGCTGCTGAAGTCTAGGCGGTGACGTTAAGTGTTCATACAAAGGGAAACGAATGCAGTAAAATCAGTGCAGTAGAAACTGGATTCTAAAAGAACTATTTAAAACCAGAGAAATGAACTTCATGTGCTAATAGCTGTCTTGGCCTTCAGTGCCAGATGGTGAACTTCAACTCCCAGCTCTGTTTTTGCTTTTAATGTGTAAATCAGATCAGTACATAGGGAAGGCACAGGTGAAAAGGTGCAGGAGGTACAGAGGTATAATAGACACCTGACTAAGCACAAGCTAAGACATTGATCCAACAATCAATGCACTCCCTGCACATTTTCTTTTTGAAGAGTGGAGCGGTCATAGCACCTCCCATTCCTCCTCAGGCTCTCACCATCCTCTCCATGGCATCTCCACGGGACTCGTGACACTAGCAGTTTTATGATTATTTTCAAGGCACTTTAGAACCATTTCTTGGAAGAATTTTTAAAGAGCTCCTTTTTGTTTGTTGATGCATGCTTCTTATAATGGCAAATCAGATACACTGGAAAATTTCTAGTATTGAAAGAGAATATGTGATGGGAAAAATACGTGTAGCTATTATTTAGTTGCAAAGCAGAATACTATATATGTCCCATATACTGTCTGCCAATTCCCCTGGTTTTCCTGCAGTCTTTGTTCTAGGATACATGCCTCTGATTAAGCACACTAGAACACTTTCAGGCTCTGACTTTACTGTCTTCCTTCTGTTCACAGTGGCAATTAAAGTCGGTCGTGACATTTTGGGCATCGGCAAGGGGAGCCTTAGTTTCCGGGACTGGAAGTAGAGTCTTGTCAATGTCACTACTCGCCCTTGGAACTCTCTTCTCTTCATCCAAGGAAGTATTTAGTGAGTTATATTGATTTTTCTCCTAATGTCTACTGATTTAATTGATGTTTATCCTGCCTCATTTTCATGTTGTTGTTGTTATTTTTTTAAAAAATGCATCTTATTGCTGTTTTATTGTTTTATACTTTTTTTTTACTTGTGCATTGAGCATTATTTAGTCAAAAGACAAGGTTGATATTTAATCAATAAATTATAACAAAATGCTCAGTCACAATTTGGAATAGGCATTCATTTGTCACTAGAGATGTGAATGAAGCAGTGTTGGGGTTTTAATGAACTTGTACAGATTCAGAGGGAGATCAACCCCTTGTGGATTTTTAGCTGGCATATTTTGGGGATTTGCCTGGTATCTTCCATCACCATGTTGCTCTTTAGGCCAAACTGTAACTACAACAATTTTTTAAAAAGAAAATCAATACTTACTTGCTTGAATTCTTCTTTGCTGTATTTATGCCTTTTCTTTTATGGATGCCAGTTGGATTCTTGGAAATATCACTGGCCTCAAGCTGTTGCAGTCTTGAATCATCGATAGAACTGTGGAGAGTCTTGGGAGAATGTGTATATGTGTGTGGCTCTGTGTGCATGAGCACTGCAACAACAATGCAAAGCTTATGGTGTGGCCTTTCGAATTCATTTAATTTTAAGAAGCCTTAGGGAGATAACTGCTTCCTGAATAAGCTCCAGCAGGTACCATTAAGTTCTGAGCAATTGTGCTAACCAGCCAGTCAAGATTCACAGTTTATTCCCACTCCCACACAATTAATCCTGAAATAAAGACTTGCACTGAAAGAAAGAGCAGGAAATCTGAAATAAAATCTAAATTAAACACTGATAAAGAATGAGTGGTATGTGTAATCCCTAGTTGATAACAACCTAGAAGCAGTATTCCATGGAAATTGTCCAAGTGATACAATGCTGTACAGAAATAAAATAAAGAATAGGAACAATTGTTCTACTCCTTCTCACTTCACAATTTTTTTACACAAATAACAGGATCACAGAATTTTTGAATTACAAGGGATCCCAAAGGTCATCTAGTCCAACCCCTGCAATGCAGGAATCTCAGCTAAAGTATCCATGACAGATGGCCATCCAACCTCTGCTTGAAAACCTGTAATGAAAGAAGGTCCACCACCTTCTGAAGTAGTCCATTCTATAGTCAAACAGTTCTTGCCACCATAAAGTTCTTCCTGATGTTTAGTTGGAATCTCCTTTCTTGTAATGTTGGTTCAGGTCTTACCCTGTGGAGCAGCAAAAAGCAAGCTTGTTCCATCTTCCATGTGACAACCCTTCAGATATTTGAAGATGGCACACTTATTTCCAGTTATTAGCATGTAGTAGTTACTTAATAAACTATGATAATTGTACTTGGTGCAAATGAAATGCACAAATACAACACATTTACTTAAATAAGGTGTGCTTATTTAAGTAAATGCTTTCATTTGTCGATACCTAATCTCCTGAGTACCAAATGCCAGTAGATAACAGCATGCTGATTAAACACAAAAGGTCTGATTTAGTGGCAAATTTGTATAATAGACCTGAGATGTGTTAGAGATTATTATTTTATCAGCAACTTCCCCCAGCACATTCTCCAACTGCTGCTAAGCAAACTTGCATACCTAGGCAGTTCTCTTGCATAAATGATGCTATAGTTTTATATAAATCCCATAGATTTATGACTAATGTTTCAAACAAAACATACAGATTTCCAACGTTCAGAGATCAGAATTTTTTCTTAAAAACGAACAAACATATGGCTTATTGAGTTAATCTCCCCCAAGTTTTTAAATAAAAGCAGTGGTTGAAAACACATCTGTTGGTAGCTAACTATAGTCACATCTTTTCACAGTACACATGCAGAGAAAAACGGAAGCTTTCAAACAAATATTATTGTTTCTCTGGAGAGGTTAGAGAGGTTTCAAGGAGGCTAATCAAGGCACAACCCCCTCCTCCCCAAAAAAGTTGCTTTCATATTTCTAGTGGAGAACCAGTATGAATTCATAGAGAGGGTGTTAACTCTCACCTGATGCTTAACTGGCATTTTAACATAGCACATAAACCCTTCAAAGAAATAAAAATATCTTACATACTTTTAATAGCTTTGTAAACTTCAGAGTCTCAAAAGGCAGTGACAGAGGAAGGTGGGTGTGGTCCGTCCCGTGTGCCATCCCCGGGGTGGGGGGTGACATTGCTGTGCCGCTGCCCCCATGCCTCTGCTTGCCGTTTGTGGCACCCCCCTGGGATGCAGCTCGTGGTACCCCCCTGGGGGGCGCTTGCCCCACCCCGTGAGCTGCTCGCCCTGCCCCCCAGGTGTATGCCGCTCCGGCTGCCGGAGCACCTAGCTCCGCCTCTGTCAGAAGGAAGGGAATGCCACAGACTCCTGTATTTATCCAATTTACACTCTGATCTTTTGCTGACTTTGAAACGTATTAGGTAAATATATGCTGTTGGCATCCATTTGTCTTATGCACCTTTGGGGGGTAAAGTCAAACCATTGGAGAGTTACAGCACCAGCTGTGGCTGTAGAGACCAATATGGGAGAGACATGCTTTATTGAAGGTGGGGCAGATGAAGGTTTTGCTGCTAAAGGTGCACCATGGCATTACTTCTCTCTGCACTTCTCCCAGCAGTCCTTCTTCCTCTGGTCACTGCTATGGAACCATGACCTGTCTCTCTATCACTAGACACTGATAATCTGCAAGGGATTTCTATGCAATGAGGTTAATGTTGCCAGCCTTCATGTCATGTTTGCTGACATCTTTGTAACACAGAGGTGGTCTTCTCAACAGGCCTAGTGCCTGAAGCCAGCTCCGCGTAGAGCACATCCTTGAGGTTCCTGCCATCTTGCATTCTATGTACAGACCAAAACAGTGTAGATGATACTGAGACAGAAGTGTGAACATGCTGGGGACGTGGGCTTGGGGAGAGCACATATTTGTTCGGTCAAATCTCTGTCCTGCCATCTGATGCCCAAAATCTTCCTGACACAGCACATATGTAAAGCATTGAGGCATTGCTCCTGGCAGATGTAAGTTGTCCATGTGGCATTTGCCCTCCTAGGTGTGTGACATCATACTGGGTCATAGGGAAAGGGCTAACTAAGTGTAAAATGATTAACCAATAGGAACCCAAGGGGAGGAGTTAGAGTTAGAGTTGTTAAGAAATCAGTCTGGAGTTAGGGAAGGGAGAGGGAGAATAAGTTGATGGGTTGGGCAAGTTTGATGTGAGATACTGAGAGAATCTGTTAAGAGGAGTCAGTTAAACAGTTGGGAGTCAGTTAAACAGTCAGAAGGCATTAGGAAGGTATAGGCCGGTAAAGAAACTAAGGTTAAGAAACTGACAAGAAAAATTATCTGAAACCATAAACTTGTTAATGCCTATAAAAGAAACTTGTTTATTTGGTTTAATGTTAACAACTGTCTGGACTCAGTGTGTACCTGAGAGTAACGGGTTGGTGGCAGCGGGAAAGCGGGCACAGTGGTGGCACAGGGATCAACAGACCGTCAAACGTCCGGGGACCCTGTGTGATTGCCACAGTCCATGACTCATTTCCATAAAACAGTGTGCTCAACGCGCAGACCTTCATCTTGGTATTGGTCATTTGCATCACATTCTGCCATACTCTTTTGGAGAGGCAAGCCATTGCCATAGTTGCCTTGCTAATATGCTTGTCCAGCTCAGCATCAATGGAAAGTTTACTGGTTATTGTGTGACCGCAGCTACATGCTGACAGCTTCTAGGGGCCACAGGTGAGAGTGTAGGGTGGGGACCAAAGGTGGATGAACTACTTCCAAGGGAGTATGACATATCCCCATCAGAGGTACTGCTCCTCTCCAAACACACCATACTAGTATAACATAGGAAAAAAACTGCCTTTGTGAAACCCTGGAAAGCTGCTGTCAATCAGTCAGCAGAGTGTTGGCACTTACCTGACCTCCCATCATAGGCAATGCTGTGACTTCCCAGGAAGGAGAGAGGTAGCAGCAAGGTCAGCAGGGCACAAATCCACTGGCAGAGCCAAACTGGTGTTCTCACACCAGCACACTGACCTTTCTACTGCCTCCCTCTCTCCCTCCCAGTAATCCACAGTGATGGGGATAGAAAGTCAGGTAAGTGCTGATGCCTCACAGATCACTACTGCAGTCTGTGAAGAAAGTACAGAGATACCTTGGGTTACAGATGCTTTGGGTTACAGAGGCTTCAGGTTACAGACTCCGCTAACCCAGAAATAGTACCTTGGGTTAAAAACTTTGCTTCAGCATGAGAACAGAAATCACGTGGCGGCAGCGCGGCGGCAGCGGGAGGCCCCATTAGGTAAAGTGGTACCTCAGGTTAAGAACTGTTTCAGGTTAAGAACGGACCTCCAGAACAAATTAAGTTCTTAAACCCGAGGTACCACTGTACTGAGGTAGATGGACCAATGTTCTGACTCAGTATAAGGCAGGTTCCTTGTGTTCCCCAAACCCACCGGTGTGAAGTGCTTGTTGTCACAACAGCCAGCCAGTCGTGAAGCCAAAGCTGCATTCCATCCAAACCAACGTCTTGTCTGTGCAGAGTGCTGATTGGCTGGCCTTCATGGTGGTCACACAGCTACTACTTTACTTGCTCAGGCTTCATGCAGGCATAGTTTGATTGCTTGTGGAAAGCCCTTGGGAGAAGGTGACTTAAACAGCTGTAAGGAGGTGGGGACTTTCAGTCTCACAACTGATCCATGGGGCAAGACCTAATGGGGATACGCTGCTGTGCTCCTTAGGACTGGCACTCATACAGATCTGTGAAGATTGTGTTTTTGCTAACTCTGAACAGTGTGATTTACAGCCGGCTCACTCGCTGACACCTGTTACTGCTCTTTGAAGGCTATATTTTGTCTCAACTCTTTGCCTCTGCTAGCTTTTCTCCTTTCTTCATAGAACCTTTCCACTTTTTTAATTCAATTTTTATATTTATTCACTTTATAAGTTTCCCTTCCTCCCAGTGAAGCCCAGGGTGGCATGAAGGTTCAGCTTCCAGTGTAATCTATTCTCAAACCACCCACCACTCTTGCCTTTCTGCATTGTCAGTGCATGAGAAAGTTTTGTTTTCTGTGTCATCCCTGGAGGATTCCCACGGCTTTACAAGATGCTCACAAAGGAGAGAAATATGCTGAGCAAAATCTGCATTTCACCCATATGAGTTCTCTTAAATGACACAGGAAATGATGTGGATTTCATTCTGTTTTCAGATGATCCAGTAACTCACAAACATAATAGCATCACAAATTACTTCTCTGCAGTTGGCACCTAGCTTACATTCTCCTTACACATCTTTGCTGCCTATTTCATTTCTATATTTCATTAGGGAAGGAACTGTAGCTGTGCAACAAACATCAGCAGGGTGGATGAATTGTGATTCCTTCTGAGTTATTTAGCAGAAAACGTCTGTCCTAGTATCTCATACCTGGCTACCCTCATCATAGTCTTTTGAGTCCTTTTGTCTTATCCCCTTAATGCCTCCTTTGTCAGTTCTGCCAAATGAATGGATCTTTCAGCCTGGTCATTAGAGTCAAGCCCAGATTCTACGTAATGGAGCCAGCTTCATCCCTCTGATCTTTCTCTCAAGCCTCAGTTCTTTCATGTGTTAAAGCAAGCTTGTGAAGTGAGCAGGCTAAGTAGCAGGAAATCCTGTTGAGGCTAGGATCAAGCCAGCAGAGTGTCAAGGCCACTGGAAACAAATGACCACATTTAAAAGATTAAACATGGTTCAGATTTCTCTCAGGGTTTTGTAAAAGATGGTGCAGGGCCAGTTCAAGCAAAACAGGAAGTAAGTAAGCAAGCAAGAAAGCCTGTGGCAATGATACTGCAGGTGGACATTTGCTCGGAAGAGAGACTTCTCAGCAGTGAAGCAATATGGAAAAGATGTGGGATGATTTCTAGATGTTATAGACTCAGGGCCAAACTACATCTTGCACTTGCTTGATTGTGTGGACTTTCACTGCACATAGGGAGAGGAGAGTTAACCCATTCATCCCAAGCTGTGACCCCCAACTCTTCAGTATGGCTATGAGAGCTTTTTTAAAACAACAACAGCAATTTTTCTAAACCTTGTAGTTCTGGGCAGATTTTTTATCACACTTGCAGTTAGGGAGGAAAGGGAGTAAACCTCCAGTCCCCACTGTGATCTCTAAAACAATCAACACCATCCGTTTACCTTTCTTAACTACTATCATCATCATTATGCATTTAGCACAGCATGGTTTGGCCCTTATTAGTGAATTTTAAGTTATGGGTGATAGTCAACCAAGTTTTGAAACTGAGTAATATGTTTAAGTCAGCTCAATTAATTTCAGTAAGTTTACTAGATGGCTAAAACTTAGATGACCACCACTCTAAGTTAATCATACTTAGTCCCATTTGAAATCAGTGTTGCGAGTTGGCCATGACTATTTTAAGTGATTTCAATAGGAACTAAGTGTACCTATGTGACATACAATATTTAATGGCCTAGTTCAGTTGTCACACTAAACCAGCCTCTTTGCTCCTCTCTGGTCCTTCTGCTGCTATGCTGCACTGAAGATCTAAGCCATGGTTGGCCAGAAAAATCACAAACCATAAACCACAGGAGAAATCTTTGTTAAAGCTTCCGGTTCATGTACAGATAGATAAGCCACCAGCCTGGATGTGGACAATGTACTATATGCCAAATTGTGCTTTAGCACAATTCAGCACCACAGCAGAATGACAGAGGATGTAATCTCCTCCCTGGAGCCTGCACACTGACATCGTCATACTAAGCCATAGATCGGTATAGCAGGACATATGAACCAAGGCAACATCTAGCACATAGCTACTTTGCTTGTTTTACTTCTATTAATTATAGGCATGCAGGAGGCATGGCAATCCTTTTTGGAAGTGCAGTGTACTAGGAAGGACAAGTGAAAATCTCCTTTATTGCTAGAGTTCTTGGGAAAAGCTTCCTGCTGGTGTCAATTGAAAGCTTTCCCCCTAAGCGTTCTAGCCGTGTTAGAATGGGCAGCCAGCCAGTTTCAATTCTGATCACAGTTTGGAGAGAAGAGATAAGTCTCCCCTCCCTATGTACCACATTCCTTGTAAGGTATGCCCCCTACTTCATGACTGTAGTTCATTAAAAAAAATGAAGAAGTGGTGGAAAAGAACTACCCATTAAGCATAGCATGTAGTTTGGTCCTCAGTCTTGATCCAACCCTGTGGTTTTGAATCTATAATTCAGATTTCTTGCCACATGAGAGTAAATTCAGCAGGACTAATTGGTAATCTGCTCCCCCTTCTTCACACAAGTGCTAAAGAGTCATCCAAGCACTGCTATCATTTATCATGCAAAGCTTTTAATATCTCAGCCACATAAACAGAGAGGTAAACAACAAGGCATGGGTCACTTCCGAGGGTTGATATTTGAAGTTAATAATTAACTTGCATCTTGTAAGGAAGACAAAATGAACAGAAACAGCCTTCTGCCACTTGGCATATATGCACTTCCTCACTTGACTGATGCTAGAATAATTACAAGGAATGCCATCGCTTTTTCTGCAGAGAAACTTGTCAGTTTCATATATGTGAGCAAAGGAAATATACTGTTCTACCTTGGTTCTCGAATGCCTTATGACTCGAATGTTTTGGCTCCCGAATGCCGCAAACCCGGAAGTAAGTGTTCTGGTTTACAAACTTTTTCCGATTGAGTGCAAGAAGCTCCTGCAGCCAATTGGAAGCTGTGCCTTGGTTTTTGAATGTTTTTGGAAGTCAAATGGACTTCCGAAAAGGATTCCTCTCAAGAACCAAGGTAAGACTGCATAGGTAAATTCCTGACTGGCTTACTGCTCTATGCAGGGCTACCCTTCAATATAACTTGGAAGCTGCAACTAGTCTAGAATATGAATGGCAGAACATTGAGTGGTACAACCAGATGGGACCACAAGAGACCAGTCCTAAAGAATGTGTGGTTCACTTGCCAACATGCTTCCAGGCCCAGTCAGAGTGCTAACACTGACACACAAAGCCCTGAACAACTTGGGTCCCAAATAGCTGAATGAACATCTTATTCTCTTCTAACCTGGTTATGTATGAAGATCAACCAGGGAGGATGTTTATATGGTTCCACAGGCAAGGGGAGTGAGTGGTGTGGTGTGAGAAATGGTTAATCTTAAAACTGGTTTATGGTAGATGTTTGGTATCTTGATGTAACCTGCCCTGGCAGTAGTCTGGTGGGTGGTGGGTTTATAAATTGAAATATGCATTTTAAAAAACACACCATTTATCACAGTGAGCAAATGCTTCCAAGAGCTTAAAAAACACAAAAAGACACAAAATTGGATTCAGCATAATTCAGCACCACTTCATAATTTATCAGTTGTTAAGTTATAATGCAAGGTCTAATATATTTTACTATAATTTCCCAGGCATAATTACTATGTATAGGCGTGCATGAAATATTACCCACTATAATATGTAAATACACTTAAATTTAATTAGTTAATTTGGTTGAATTCCAGACAGTTCATCAGCTAAAACATATTTAATTGGTTGGCAACTCTAGTACTTAAGCTTCTGTATGCTTAAGTTTAAACAAATTTATGGTTTAAAAGAGTGGCTTATTTAACCTTTTAAGTCAGCAATTCCTTCACCTATCTTGACATGACATTTTAGAGTAGTGCACTCATATTATCCACTTAGTAAAATCTACAGTGGAAACTAAATATCCACAGTAGTCATAAGACTGGGTGATTGACAGACCAGTCCAAACTCCATTCAGTTGTGCTGGAGGGAATTTGGGTGAGGTAGAGGTGTCCCTCCCCCCAGCTCCACCAGCTGTGCTAGACTCCACCACCATGAAGCTCTTAGCTATGTACATAAACCACAGGTAGGAAGAAGCTACTTCCAGTGATGTCTCTGCCTGCGGTAGCTAGTGTACGAAGCAGAATGTTTTGGAGCTGGGCCAGTTGAGGACCAGAAGAATCCCAACCCAATCCAACTGCCGTCAGTGGGTTTGTTAAATAAATAAACATAATAAAATATATGGCTTTGGTAAGACATCACTGCTGAAAGCACAATACAGCACAATACGGTACTATAGAAGGAATGATGTTTGGAGTTTCAGTTCATTTAAAACAGAGGCCTGGTAAGAGGGAGAGATAATATTTGGTAATAAGAGATCAATCTGACAAATTGCCCAGCAAGGAGGAAAAATAGTTGGATTTCTTTGTTTAAATGGTCATATCTCAAGATTTTGGATTGGATTAATCAATGGAGGTGTATGAGGTAGACACATAAGCAAAAATAAGAAGAGTCGGTGGAAGAAGATTGGAAAAAGTTTAAAGACTATCCACAGAAATATTGTAAAATTAATGAATGCTAGAAAAAAGTTGGAATGAAGCTATATGGCTTTAGTAGAAATATTATAAGGAATTAAGTACAGATAGGTTAATAGAGCATTAAAGGAAAAAATAAGGTTAGAATGAGTTAAGATAATTATAGGATAGAAAACAGAGGAAGATGGAAAGGAATTGCTGAAATAATTAACAGAAGTGGAATACAAAAAGGGAGGTGTGAGGAGGTCGTGGAAATAAGTGAATGAAATATGGGATAATGAAATTGTTTGATTTATTTTATTGTCTTTGTTTTGTTTTGTTAATTTGATGTGTTGTATTGTATTGTTTTTCTTCTTTTTAGTGTTTAAGTTTTTGGAAAAATAATAAATATTATTTTTTAAAAAATGACGTATGCTACACTGAAAGTCCAGAGTTGGGAAATGTTAGCATTATTGGTGATTGCTGACAAGCATCTACAGCACATAATACCAATTTTGAATGTTGACCTTTACTTTTAAGAGGAATATATATAAAGTACAGTTTGAGCCAGATGCATTCATTCATTCAATTTATATCCCATCCTTTCTCTCAGTGGAGCCCAGGGCAGCAACTCATCAATAAGACATACATATGTGTACTTAAAAACAGTTGAAAACATTTCTAAAAACAGTCATCTCAGGGTTGGAAGGAACAGTGCTTTTCATCCATCACGTGCCTGGGTAAAGAGGAATGTTTTTCAGTTTATACTGCCAGTCAGTGAAGAGAGTGGCAGGCACACCTCACAAGGGAGGGCAATCCACAAACCGCCACTGAAAAGGCCCTACAGGTCAATGCTAGCCAAGCTGCCTTTTTTCAAACCATTCAGATAACCAGGCATTTAACTAAAGCAATATTTTAAACTGAGATTAGTATTAATAACTATTCCACGTGAGAAACCAAGCAGATTTGTTGCTTTGTTTTGAGTACCGAAATTTCAACAATGTGGTGTTGGGCAACGTGAGCAAAAGCAGCCACAGCCAACGGCCAATTGCTTATGTCAATTTATTTTGCTTGATTGATTGTGACGGGGAGGGGATGCTAGTGGATTCCCCCCCCCCCTTGAAGGCTGTAGTACAGTTTGTACTTAGTGACAGGATCCTGACTAAATGAACCAGTTATCTTGCCTAGTATGGCAATTCCTGTCTTTAATAATGAAGTTTTCAATTGGTTGCTTATCTCAAGAACCATATGGTTTGGAGGTAGGGAAATTATTCATGGAGAAAGACACATGGAGAAAGCTTAAATAAGATTGCTACTCTGCTAGCTAATTTCCTGTGTCACTTGGTAAAGGAGATGAAAACTCCTAGCTAGCTTGCCGAAGTGTGGGTGGAACCACCCTTGAATGCATCAGAGCCACTTCTGTTGCAATAAATAAAAAAAAGATAAAATCCCAAGCAGGATTCTTCCGACAAATGCTGCGGTCTGTGTTGAAAAAGAAAATTAAATGAAAGATGGATGACTGAAACTAATATGGCACTTTAGCCTCCAGGGCATAGTACCAATTGTACGAGGTGTACTGTACTGTAATTAAAAGCACAGACAACATCTCAGTGAATGGAAAAAGAATTGTGTTTTAAGGGCAAGAATTATTGTACGTGCAACTCTTCGCTAAATTTAGAATGCGGAGTCAGAATTCACTTTTGAACATTACTGTCATCAAAGAGTGCTGCTTTTTTAAATTATATAAAGTATTTTTTAAAAAATGCATTAAATGTGTGATGTAGTTGGGAACTTATGGAGGCTCCATGTACTCCGTGGGGTGACTGATAGACTTATTATTTATTATTTATTGTATTTGAACAATGCAACCAACACTAAATGAAAGCCAAAATAAAAACAAGGCTGAGCTGGGGTTGGGGGCTTAATGCTGGCTGAGCCGGCTAAACTAGAGATCCACTGTATCCTAAGTTGCTCATGCTAGCAGATCTTGTTATAGGATTGCCCTGTGAGTTACTTCAGCATTAACACCATTGCTCAATCAAATACAAAACGTGCTCTAAAAAATAAACTGAAAAATAATACTTTTGTTAAACCTCTTTGCAGTTTCCCTTTCAGTGTAAAATGTTTTAAATCTTCTAGTCAGATTCAGATACCAAAGTTTCTGCTGACCAGAAGATACATTGCGATTCTAACATCACTGGAAATAAGAGAATAGATGTTCTTCCAACATACTGAATCCAAACCAAAAAGCTTTGATAGCTCTCAGAAAGACACAAAACACTTTGAGCCTGATTGAGTTGGATTACTTAAGAACACCTTGTAAGCACAGTGAGAGGGTTTGCCAGGGTTCTGTAGACCATGTAAGCAGGAACAGAAATTCATACTACAAAAGGGGAAAAGGTGCAACTCAAGCTTGTTAAGCGCAAAACAAGGCAAATGCCCACAAGGCTTCAGTCACAACAAATTGTCACAAGACTTTGGCCACAGTAGTAGATATAATTACTGCTCAAAGATGGCTCACTGCAGCTGAACTGCTTATTCGTTTTATTCATTTAGCAGAATGTATCTTTGTTTTATAACTCCCCTTTCTATCTTCCATCTTTTGTGCTTGCAAAAATTGGCCAATAACTTAATGATATGCTTACATTATTTATCTGATACCTACCTGGTGCGATACCTGCATAAAATGTATTTGTAAGCATCTGGGTGAAAAGAGCAAGGCTCCCTTAAAAGATGGACCAAAGCTGTGATTTTTAGCTTATTTTATTATTACCCATTTGTTACCCAGGTTGAACATCCCCTCATTGTTCTCTTGGCATCTACCCCATATATATCACACTTCTTTTGCTTCCTCCAAATTCTGCTGTCTCTGCATGACCTTTCTTGATTTTCTTCCAGCTCTCCAATCTAGACATGAAGTTGCAGATTTCACCCATCTCTCTATTTTTGTTAACCACAGACATAAGCATAAACTTCATAGAGATTCAGAGCAAGGCTTTGCTCGTGTCAGTCTGTGTTTGTTCACGTCAAAAGCTTTGCTCATGTCAAAAGTTTTGCTCCTGTCAGGCTACCATGACCATGCCTTCACAGTGTCAGAGGTAGATATTGAATTTGTAATTCTCCTTCCTATAAACTTCAAATTCAGTGATGTTTGCATGAAACCCAAACAATCACATATTCAGTGTGCTGAACTACATGCTCAGAAATATGTTATCTATCCACCCTGGGCCTCTAAGGCAAAAGAAATCATTTTGTCTCCATCTTGTTTCCCATGGTGTTCTGAATGTAGATTAAGCTGCTGGGTAAGGAGACTAGGCTATCATAAATGTGCATATGATACCCAAATGTAGTTATTTCTTTATTAAATTTCTATACAGTGGTACCTCTGGTTAAGAACTTAATTTGTTCTGGAGGTCCGTTCTTAACCTGAAACTGTTCTTAACTTGAGGTACCACTTTAGCTAATGGGGCCTCCCACTGCCGCCATGCCACTGGAGCACGATTTCTGTTCTCAACCTGAAGCAAAGTTCTTAACCTGAGGTACTATTTCTGGGTTAGCGGAGTCTGTAACCTGAAGTGTCTGTAACCTGAGGTACCACTTTACTGTCCATTATCTGAGGATCACAGGGTGGTTTTTGTTTACAGTTTCTAATTCTGGTGAGGTAGGAAGTTCTAAATTGGTATTTGATGCCAGTTTTAAAGTGGATGGGGGTGAAAACACTGATGCCTAATTCAGACAAGGAGGAGGCACTTTTGTTTAAGGGTTCTGGTAGTCTTGGGAATAGCTGTTTGACCAGTTAAGATGGAGTTGCACACCTCCTTGACATTCACATTTGCAGCTCTCAGAAACACCTACATTTAGCTAAGATGGTCAGGTAGCACTGGGCTACACTGCTGTCTCAGCACAGCAGGTTTATCAGACGTGTCCTTCACTGGAGAAGCTGGGCATCTCTATGGCCATTCATACCTGACTTAACCACCCAAAGATTCTTTAGGGAAGCTTTTAATGTTCAACAGACTACTGTATTTTAATACTTTGTTGGAAGCCGTCCAGAGTGGCTGGGGAAACCCAGCCAGATGGGTGGGGTATAAATAATAAAGTATTATTATTATTATTATTATTATTATTATTATTATTATTATTATTATTTTCTTGTTTAATTCAAGCCAGGAATTAATCTGGCATACAATGGAAGAGGCGTTAGGATGAAACATTCTTTCCCATTGTTCATTCCCAGTTTCCTAAACCATGGCTTATATGCATGGTTGATAAGACTGTCTGAACCTGAGTCAATGTGCAGTTAAGTACTCTTCTAAACATGGTTAGAATCAGGAAGCTTGTGTTTCATGTCACTATTAGCTGCAAGTGTTGAGACGGAGATGTCTGGCTTGATAATAGGAGTTGACCTTTCAGTATGAGCCTATGCTTTTCTTGTCAGTTTCACAATTCAGGGGTTTTTCTTTGCAGACTAGCTTTATGGCTGAAGTCTTAAAACTGAAAGAGGGCTGCCCAATGGCAGATGCTAAACTGACCTCTCACCATCTTCTTATTAAATTAACTGTATTCACAAAAACAAAAAACAAAAAAACAAAAACAAAAACAAACAAGATGAATTTTAACAGGGAGAAATGTAAAGTATTGCACTTGGGCAAAAAAAAATGAGAGGCACAAATACAAGATGGGTGACACCTGGCTTGAGAGCAGTACATGTGAAAAGGATCTAGGAGTCTTGGTTGACCACAAACTTGACATGAGCCAACAGTGCGACGCGGCAGCTAAAAAAGCCAATGCAATTCTGGGCTGCATCAATAGCAGTATAGCATCTAGATCAAGGGAAGTAATAGTGCCACTGTATTCTGCTCTGGTCAGACCACACCTGGAGTACTGTGTCCAGTTCTGGGCACCACAGTTCAAGAAGGACACTGACAAACTGGAACGTGTCCAGAGGAGGGCAACCAAAATGGTCAAAGGCCTGGAAACGATGCCTTATGAGGAACGGCTAAGGGAGCTGGGCATGTTTAGCCTGGAGAAGAGGAGGTTAAGGGGTGATATGATAGCCATGTTCAAATATATAAAAGGATGTCACATAGAGGAGGGAGAAAGGTTGTTTTCTGCTGCTCCAGAGAAGCGGACACGGAGCAATGGATCCAAACTACAAGAAAGAAGATTCCACCTAAACATTAGGAAGAACTTCCTGACAGTAAGAGCTGTTCGACAGTGGAATTTGCTGCCAAGGAGTGTGGTGGAGTCTCCTACTTTGGAGGTCTTTAAGCAGAGGCTTGACAACCATATGTCAGGAGTGCTCTGATGGTGTTTCCTGCTTGGCAGGGGGTTGGACTCGATGGCCCTTGTGGTCTCTTCCAACTCTATGATTCTATGATTCTATTCTATGATTCTATGATTCTAGGATGGTAAATTTATGTTATACCTCCTTGTTATGTTTTACAGTAAATATCAGTGTCTAAAGGCTATGAGAGAGTCAGTGAAAAGAAAAAGCAATTTTCAGTATTAGCATAATGTTTTATTCTCTTCTTAAAAGAGACATTTAAAAAATAAAATATTTTGTGGCATCCACAGAAGAAAACCACAGCTAGTGACTAGGCAGTGCTTTTACCTATGAGCTGGTGGTGAATGGTGGGGTCTGAGGAAACCATAAGTGCAAACCATAAGGAAAGATCATAGGATCATAGAATAATAGAGTTTAAAAACCTCAAAAGAAGCATCATCCACCACCTTCTGAATGATACAGACTGGTTTGTGTGTTCCTTAAATAACAGGTTATCTTTCTAGGTAGCTTTTCAGAGTCTGTGCCGTTCTGTTGTGTGTGTATTTTTTAAATTTAAATGGTCAGGTATTTCTTCACAAAGATAATGCCACCCTGGCATTGTTGGTTTAAAACTATCTAAAATATTCTATGATGGTGTCTTGTTACATTTTCTGTGTATAGTTTGATGTGACATAATGAGGGCATATTTTAACTTTAATAAGGACTGTAAACTTCTTTAAAGTAAGTCTGGTAAACTCCTGATGTAACACTCTTCAACAATTTAAAACAATACAAATATGTTCCTTTTTAAAGTTTAATTAGCAGGAAATAAGTACCGGTAAATGAATGAGAAGTTTTCAAGTATGTTCATAGCAGTAAAATCAACAAATGATTATACGACAGCTTAAAGACTGACAACCATATTAGCTTTTGTGGACTGGCGTCCACTTCATATTAATACTTATATTTTTCTTAACTCATTTGGAGGAATAGGAACAGCTTAACCGAGTTTAAGGTCATTAAAAATCAAGGATAGACAGTTTAAGATAAGTGCATGACTCAGAAATCCCTTTCTTAAGCACACCTGACATTTGACTTGGGATTTTCTTATCATTTGTCATTCCTGCTCTCCTGTATGTGAAACCTTTGAGTTAAAGAAAGCCATGATGAAACAAAACTTGGATGAGTGAAGGACAGCACAGTTGGACTATTAATTAGGCATCTAGCAAGCATTCAGTAGAGGAGCGCTCAACTGTGCCAGCACCCCAACTTGCATTGCTGCTGTGACCCAAGCTCAGTTCTGCTCACACTTGTCTAGTTCTTCTCTGCAAGCTGCCTCCTTCAGGGTAGAAAAAGAGGTTGAGGGAGGGACAGTGGGGAGCAGGCAGAAGAATGTCCAAACACAACGGCACTCCATAGGGGCCTATCAATCAGTCCCTATGGGGGGAAATGCTTGGAAAGTATCCTTTCCCACCAGAGAGGATGTCTCTTCTGTTCTTGGATGAGGGAGAAGGAGCAGTAGAAAGGAGGACAGTCATGGTACCCTCTCACCATCCTATCAGTGCTTGGAGAAGCTCCCACCAGCATTTCCGAGCATTCAGCATTATTGCTCAAAGTGCATAATGAATTGGAGGGGCAAGCACAAAACTGTTTGCCCATTGCTACCATTAATATTGCTAACCGTGTGCATATTCTACCATTTGGAAAAGAAATGTGGAAATGGCATTCTGTTACAGTGAAGCCCCATGTGACCCAGACTGGTCACCCTTCACGGCAGATCTGAAAATTCAAAAGCTTGCAAATAGTGTTCTTACTTGTTTTATGTGAAGTGCAAATGTATTGTGTTGTCCTTGGAACATCCAGGGCAGTTGCATAGTGAACTACATGCCATTTCTGTCTGATGCAGAATGGACAGGCATATGGTTCAATTTTTTGTTTAATCGGGTAGCACTTTGACTGTTGATGCATCTGTAGATCATTTGAAGAAAACATATGCTTATGCAGATCCCTAGTTAAAAGGCCACTTGACGGTGCTAATCAAACTGTATTTAATGATAACTGTCTTGACAGAGAAATTTTTTGATTTATTGGCCTCTAGAAAGCTGGTAAAAATCTAATTATGTCTATAGAATATGCATTTTATTAATATTTTTTCTACAAAGAAGTTTTACTCAAGAATATTGGGAGAGGGAGTTTCAGGCAGGTAAAAATATTTCACTGTGTTCTTGATTTAATTCTCTTTCTTTCTCTCTCTCAAAGCAATACTTATCTAGGTTCATTTTTATTTATATTTGTTCAGTACTGTAAGGCAGGCATGGCCAAACTTGCCCCCCCCCAGATGTTTTGGGACTAAAATTCCCATTATCCCTGACCACTAGTACTGTTAGCTAGGGATGATGGGAGTTGTAGTTCCAAAACATCTGGAGGGCCAAGTTTGGCCATGCCTGCTGTAAGGGATTGATTGTAGTGGATGTATGCAGATAGAAGCCTTCAGGCTATTAACCATTTATTTTTAATTGCTATGTGATGTCCAGTCATCCTCTGTTCCTTTATGCCCTACCAGTAGAAAATCACTTCCAGTTGACCCATGCCTTGTGCAGAAAACCTGCATTTTCCTATATAGCCTTGTTGGCCCCGCTTGCTTGTTGCTTAGGCTTCCTGGTCTTTATCTTGTTTGTTTTCTAAGCTTATGGAGCACATACTGTGGCAAGCAAGTCTTCCTCCTTCTCTTGGTTCCCTGTTTCCTAGCTCCTCTTGCGTACAAAACCTCTTCGGTTAGTAAGGATGGATCTAGACACATCAAAGAAGCATTTCAGTTTAAAGTGCTGCAAATTTAAACAGGGAGAACAGGCAGAGAAAAAACGGGACTCCACATCACCATCAGATAGCACAATGTTATATTGCATATACAATGCATATAAAACACTTTTTCTTTACCCATCTAGCTGAGTCCTAGGTGTTTTGTTTTCCTCTGCCAAACAGATGCTGGTCTTTTCTCTGTCAAAAGTCCGTGAATTTTCATCATTCTGTGGCTCTTTCCCTCAGCAATTAGGTTGTTTTGTTTTGTTTCCATTGTTTAGTTAACAGGGGCTGCTGGTCCTGAGTATACCTTGCCATGCCTATTATCTCTCTGTTAACAAGAAGCACCCTTGCATCATGTTGCTTCAGCCATATTTTCCTTTATTTTTCTTCCTCAGCAGCTTTGTATTAAATGAAATGTTCTTTTCCTGTGGATTGTAAACATCTAGTTGGATGGGCCATTATCATCTTGAATGACGTGTTGTATGAGAAAGCTATTGTGCAGTTGTGGGGAGGGGGGGTGAGACATTTACCTTTCGCTTTGAGAGTAGGAGAGGGTTTCCATGTTTGACTATTACAATGGCAAAGTCTGGGGTTTAATGTGAGATTTTGGTCCACTCATGTTTTACGGTGTTGTGAAGTGGAATGAATTATTGCGTTAACTGTGAAGCTACACAGATTCTCTTGTGTGAGTTTTGACTGAATTTCTGAAATCAAAGGTTTGTACTCGATGCTTCCCTGGATATGACTCCACATCCATCCACAAAATTGGAAGATATTCTATCTGACCTAAGGTATAACAGTGGCTGCTTATTATTATTATGGTCATATGATGAATGCTGCAACTGAGTCATGCTTTGCAAATTGGTTGGAATACTTTGTTCTTTTAATTTAGAGAAAAAAGTGTTTTAGGAAATGAATAGTTGATTTTTGGGGGTGGGGTTTTTTTGGTGGGGGAGTGGGGAGGAAAACTGCACTGGAAGCATGTTATTCTAAGATTTTAAAAGGTTTTGTGTGTTTAGTTTTTGGCCACAGGTGTGTAGGTATGAATGATATATGGATTCAAAAACTTAGGTCATTTGGTATTGCTTGATTTCTAAATAAACAGGCATGGAGTTACTCTTGTCTGAACATCATACTTGGGCCCACTTACATGGAAACTCTCTCCCTGTCCATAGATGCACAGTTCACATATATAGGAGGGGGAGAGACAGTGGTACTCTGCACTTGTGTAATGATACTTTCTCAAATAAATTTTGTACAAGTCCTATTGTGGTGAAAACAGCAAGGTTAAAAATAGCAGCCCTACAAAGTCAAAATGTTAACCAGCTATCACTAAGTGTATATAAATACTAATAATTTAGATCTTATGAAATCTGACAATTGCTAGTTTAGTTTTAAATAGAATATGATTCCAAATCTGCTAATCCTTCAATGGCTATTGAGAATCTGGGTTATTGTAACTATGAGAAAGCTTCCTAATTTTGTTACAATAAAGGGAGGAAGGCAAGAAGATTAGACCTTTGTGGGGAAATGGAGTATATTTATTATGTTTTGGAACTTGAAAGTGAATGTTCATATACAACCATAAGAGTAATTAGGTACAGTTTAAGGACAATAGCCAATGAATATTATTAATTATATTTGCAGTTCTATAAACACCAGTGAATTTATCACTTTCTTTTTGTACTGATGTAGTATATATGTTAAGAAAACCTTTTATCATATATATAAAATCATGCAGTACATTTAGAAAGAAGAATTCCAATATAGCTATGCCCATTTCACAAATTGTGAGAAGTTGAGACATGTGCTTTCTAATGGTTTAATTTTTTTTTTAAAAAAATGAACTTAGGAATTAATCACACTAATCACATTACATTAAATTGATGCTTTATGCAGCTAACAATTGATTTTAACTCAGTCCGGATGATAAGCTTGGTATATGTTTTGTGGTTTGGTGTTGGTTAGTATGCAGCAAGTGATGGATTTGAATTAACATCATACGTTATGCAGTTCAATGGGGCACCTCGGTGTTCTATTTGGGTATGATGGTTATTAGCACAGATGGCTTTTAAAAAGCCTTTGAAAAATTCATAGAGATAAGGCCTATCAGCAGTTGCTAGTAATGGTGGTTGAATTGCACCTCCATGTACAGATGCAGTATACCTCTTGAATAATTTAATCAGGAGATGGTTATCTCCATCATAACCTCTTTACAAGTTTTCTGGATGCATATATGGCTGATCACTGTTGGGAACAAGACAAGAGTGGTTGAATTCCAGCAAGGTGGGTCTTAATGAAAAATAATGGAATACATTTTATCAATGAATAGCCATAATGTTATTCCTTGATTTAGCTTTGGTGTTAAAAACTGCAACTTCTGATGCTTTAGCTAAAGCCCAGTCATATGCCTGGCAAGTAGATCACAAACAGATGGCTCAGCATTGCTTGCCCGGAAAAAATGTCACTCCCCTTTGCCAACCATTAAATATGGTTGGCATGCACTTGTACTGGGCACATCAGCTTCCTAATGATCCAGAAAGCTACTACAATGCTGTAAAAGGAGGTTACAGCACTCCCTTTCTTCCTACCCATGATTGCCTGTGTAACTCCTGTCAAGCCAAGTGACACATGTTGCACTGGGGCATGGGACCTGCTTTGCAAGAGCACTATTGCCTGCTTCTGAACCACAAAATATTGATGTTGTGGTGGTGATGGTTTAACATATTGATTTCCCGCCTTTCTCCCAGACTGGGATTCAAAGTAGCGTACCACATTTAAAATACCAATATAAAATGAACAATAATGGAGCAATAAAAATGAACTAGTAAAAAACCAATAGTTAAAATATAGCAAAACTCCTTTAAAACCAGCATTAAAAATGCAGTTTGCCCAGAAAGCAAGCCAGTGGCAAGCATCATCTCTACCTTAGTTTTCCAAAACCTGTCCGAACAGGAAGGTCCTCTGCCAGCAAGGTAACAAAGAGGACTTCACCTAACCTTCAGGGAGAGAAATACACCAGAAAAGGCCTATCTCTTGTGTCAACACCAACTGGGCCTCTAATGTTGATGGGACCGAGCAAAGGTGCTTGGTCACCCAAGAATCTTAACATCCAGGCAGGTTTGCATAGGGAGATAAGATCTTTCAGGAGCCTGTGGCCAAGGACCTAGGCCCTAGAGGTCATAACTAACATTTTTAATTGTGCCTGGAAACAGACCTGTAGCTAGCAAGGTTAACAAGGGAGTAGCGTGCTCCCTGTAGCCAGCCCCAGCCAGCAGTCTTGCCATGGTAGTCGGACCAGCTGAAGCTTCCGAACACTCTTCAAAGGCAGTCCCATGTAGATCATGTTGTAGTAATCCAAATGGGAGGTCAAGGGGTCATGCCCCAGCACTGGTGAAAGTGTACAAGTGCAGTTTCTAATGGAAGAGAATTGGTTATTTTCATAGGGAATGGGAAGCCAAATTCTGTTTTGCCCCAAAGCATATTTGCGTCTTGATCAACTACTTCAGTGGTGTTTCACTCCCCTGAAACATCATCTTCTCTGTCTTCTTTTAGAATTCCTTAGCTTTCTAAAATGCAGAATTATCATGCATGACAAACATTATTTTCGATTGTGCTCCATCAGTCATATTGCTGAGTATTGCATGTTTTACCTTTATCTTTTTTTTTAACCTGCTGAGCATTGCATGTTTTCACTCCTGCCCCTGCCCAGCATTTTAATATTCTTGAAAGCCATACAGCTGAAAAGAGCCGAAACCTTAGATCAGTTAGCCCTACTGTCTGCACCTTGGGAAGGGAAAATGTACTGTTCTTCCCCATGAGGATCCTTTTAGCAATTCCCAGAAAAACACTGACCAACTGGTGATGCTCAGGGAAAGACATTTCCATTTTAAGTACTCTTGAGATGGCACTCCAGTCTCATCTCTGTTGGTATGTGGGGGAAATCAGTGTCAAAGATATAAGTGGTCCCCCTGATTGATGAAACTTGGCTCTTAGTGATGCTGCTTTATTATTTTCTTTTGTGTTGGAGATCAGAAAGAATCCTTCTGTGGCTCTAATGAGCTGAAGACTGTTTTCTTTCCTCCCATTCTGACATGAAATAACACTCCACAGATTATTATTTTTTAAATACCTGGCTTGGAAATACATGTCTCAGCTTATTAAACCTAAGATACACTGGAGCCTTCTGCCAGTGCACTCCATTCTTGGGCCACCACATCTGTCTTCCCTTCTTGATTTGAAGACTTCTCAGGCTAACAAATCCTAAACACTTGTTATGACCTGACCACTGGTCCTGATAGCTAGGGATAATGGGAGTTGTAGCCCAACAACATCTTAGGCTCCAAGGTTGAGGATGGCTGGTATAGATGGATTTGTTAGCTGCTTGGAGGGTAATACATTTTGCTGTAATGTGGGAGTTAGATGTACAATCCCTTAATTCCAAAACAGATGATCGCAGTGAGAGGAAATCAATGAGGCAACTAGTTATAAACTGTGTATCCAACACATTAGGGATTTCCTATCCCTATATACTATGTAGAAACAGGAAATCCTATATGATGCCATTGATGATGTCAGGTGATTGACTTGTGGATTGTCCCTCCCAACTGTCAAAGTTGATCCATGGGATGAGAACAGATAGTGATATCTCCCACTGGGACAAAGAGGTCCCCACTCATGCTAAAAGTTTTCTAGCAACAGGACTATGCCCATAGTGCTTTTTAACTTCTTCCCTTTTATCTGAGATTGATTGCGCAGTAATGATAGTGGCTATCTTCAGTGCAGCAGAACCGATGTATGCACCTCTGTGCGATTTCTTTGGTGATACATGAAGCAAGTGTGGTGTCAAGTTTGATGATACCATGAATCATCACGCCTGGCCCTAAATGCTGGTGATTCATGGATGAGGTCTAATTTTTGTGCCTGTAGCAATCACCCTTCTCTCTTAGGATATGCAGATGGAGGAAAAGGAGAGCACTTTGCACTCCAGTACTTGCACCATCATATTAAATATGGCCTTTGAGGATAAGCCATTAGTGCTCATCAGTGGAAATGTCTGAAAATAGCTTTGGTTCTCATGATGCCAAGAAATGATAGAATAACTACTGTTGCAGTCCTGAAAATTAGTTGTTTTGTTTCTAATGCAGCATGACCTGGACAAGAATCCTGTAGCTATTGTTGGTTCAATTTGTTCCCTTCTCTGTTCAGAATCCAGTGAGTGGGATCTGTGCACATGAAAATAAATTTAGACTTCTGGCATCCAGTGCTGCCAAAGATTACTGAGGGTGGTGAAATCCCTTCCATGCAGAACATGAAGTCATGTATGCTGTAGTTCTGCACTGCATGGACAGT
Organism: Podarcis liolepis; assembly: GCF_965112155.1. Lineage (NCBI taxonomy): Eukaryota > Metazoa > Chordata > Lepidosauria > Squamata > Lacertidae > Podarcis > Podarcis liolepis. Next base: position 40,148,557 of record NC_139560.1, on the reverse strand, counting down.
GCCAAATGGCTTTTCAGTGCCAATATCCTGCTCAGAGATGGAGCACAGAGCATCACACTCCAAAAGTGCTCACAGTTATGCAGTTTGCAGTTTTTATTTTTGCACAAGAGAACTTTAGAACCCAAAAGCTAGTGTTTATACTATATCTAATGTAGACGGATACCACCAGAAGATTATTACAGGTATTACAAAGCCTGAATTTCTTAGCAGTTTTCTTCTTGTATGCAATCTGGCTCTGATTTAATATATTAAGCATGTGCGTATATTCATTTACATAGTGCTCTTCTTACTTGCTTTTCATGGATGTTGTAAACCTTGCACCAGTTCTCCAAAGTAGGCTAGTATTTTGCCCATATTGCAGTTTAAAGAAAGGGGCAGAGTCTGAGAGCCAGGGAATTTTGAGTCTTCAAAAAAATTCATAAACAAAAAGAAGGGCTTACAAGCAACTAAAGTAAAACCTCCTTCCATTATTGGCATATTATACGTTTCTCCATTTGGCCTGTGTGGAAATTTCATAACATAGAAAGGCCTGATGCTTAATTAAACAGAAGATTGGCTTGAGGTGCAAATCCTGGATCTCCACTTGATAATATCATTAGTAAATGAAACTTCCCAGTTCAAAATCCCAGGATGTACATGGTAGCAATCCAAATCCCCTATTATCAGTTTCTTTTATAACTGTAAGCATGAATAGTCAATTTCAAGCAGGAAAGGGATTGTGTGTGATATGTAACTAAACAGTAAGCGCATGAAACTTGGCTGTGTCAGTTGAGCTCCTTCCTTGTAAATGAGAATTCAGAGTAATGGGCCATTGCATCAACACAAGTGAATGCTTCCTTTGGTCTGGTGTGGAGCCATATCAGGACTAGGCAAACTGCTGCCATCACTGTGTTGTCTTAACAGCAGGACATGCATTGAGCTGCCAGCATCCTGTGGCTCTGGGCGCTCAGCTGTGGGAGCAGGTGCATCTGGAGGTTAATTAGCCACTTAGGAGGAAGTGACTGGGGCAAGAGGACAATTCTCAGCAACAGGAACAATTTGCTTGGCAGCTACATTCACACAGATCGCTTACTGAGAACTCGACTTGCAAAACCAGATGAAGCCTGTTAGGTAGAAATCAGCATTAGAGAATGTGAGACACCCCCATATTATCTGACTGCTCCTGGGCAAAGCTATATTGAGCCAAGCTGCATTGAAAACTGCTAAGAATTTAGCACTGTTGTAGTGTTCAGATGTATCAAAAAGATGTTATTTGAACATCTGCATGAAAGTGCTAGGAGAGATTATCCATAATTTTGGTGTGAGTATGCTGATGGCTCCCAGGTCTGTGTTGGTGGTAAAGCATCCCAGAGCTGCTGTCATATGTTCATAGGAAGCTGCCTGTTTACAGAAACTTGCTGAATCAGACCGTTGGTCTTCCTAGTTACTATATACTGAGGCAAACCATTGGTCCATCTTGCTCAGTGTTGTCATACTGACTGGTAGAAGCTCTCCAGGATTTCAGAAAGAGGGTTTCCCCAGCAGTTCCTGGAGGTGCCAGAGCCTGGATTTCCTGCATGCAAAACAGGTGGTTCCATGATCCCTCTCAGTGAAGTTTATCTATCCTGCATCAGTGCAAATGGAGGATACTGATGAGAAGTCAGAGGTGAACATTGATGTTTTGCCCCCAGGCTGTAATTTTGATAGGGTTATAATTTCCCAATCTGAAGAACTGTGAAGTCTTGGAGTCCTTCTCGATTTCACATCACTTTCCATTCAACAGGTGGCTGTCATAGCCACAGCTGTTTTTTTAACCAACTGAATTCATTGCTTATAGGTGCTTTGTATGTAGTGCTACAATAAACCATGGCTTAGCATGAAGACATGAGTGTGAGGATATTGTGGCTACTTTGCTCCTCATTGAGTCCCTCTGCTGCTGTGAGCAAAACATTGGTTTGGTTTGGCAGATTGTCCAAACCCAAGTTCATGGTTTGTTTCAGGACATACCACAAGCTGTAACCATGGTTTGTTCATGGGTTTACATTTGTACTGCATCAGATCCTGGAGAGTGGTCTAATTTAACATGTTAATTTTATTTCTATTTAATAAACACTTTGAAACTGCCAAGCTTGCCTACTACAGTGTTTTCAGCACCCATCTATTGTTACTAATGAACTTATAAAACAGAAAATTTTCCGTGGGGAAATAAAGCCCTGGGAAATTTTCTGCCTCACATCACTGGCTTGCAGGTCTTGGAAAGCTGCTCACTCCGTGCCTTTGCCTGTCATTTCCATACTGTGTCATAGGGTCCTCTGACCCTTAGGGGTGGGTTTTTGTAGGGCAAGAGGCTGCAGTAGGGAGGAAGGGGCAATCAACCTTCTGCTTGTGCAAGCTTGTCTTAATAGAAAAAGAAAACTGAAAAATTGAGGGGATAAAAAAGATGCGTCTTAAGGAACCAGCACTAGATCCTTTAAAATAGTCTGTAAAACAATAAAAAAAAATTAAGGTGCTTTTTGTTTTGCTTCTAAAAATGAGGCATATTCTTTTGCCTGCTTGTGAAGTCTAAAACTTGTCCTTTTTAAACCTGTCAGTTAAATCGTTTCCTGAGTCTGCCAGTGGACTTTTTTCTTCTCTGTGTGCTACCATTTTGCAGTTAACAGCATGTGTTGAAATCTTTCAATCCAGGAACTGTGAGGTTCTATGGAAGCCCAGCAGTTAGTCCCAGCAAAGTGAATTGAGATTTCACTGCCTCTCAATTGCCCATTCTTCAAAGCAGGGGACTGTCTTACTATGTATCTCTTGCCCAAGAGACTGAATGCATTTTTGGAGTTTACTAAATAACAAATATATCTGTACAATCTAGAGAGTTTTAACATCCCCTTTATGTTATTTCATTTGTCTAATGAAAGAGTTGAAAAATGTCCTCATCTGAATTTGCCTCGGACACAGGTTTGAGCCTACAGAGGGAAATTGAGTAGATTAAATAAAATTTCAGTTCCCATCAGTAGCTTGGGTCCTGTCTTTACCTATATCACATTAAAGGCTGAGCTATTAGTAATTGCCAATTTTATATTGGCTTCATAATAAACCTACCTTCCCACTAGGTATTTTAGTATGATTGATGTGATGAAGATGGAATTGCTCCATGATATCAGACTTCACTGCTTGTAAGTTGAGGTATATAAGAGCAGAAGCAAAGAGGAAGAAATCCTTTCATTTACTTCAAAGCTTTACAGCTGACAGGGAGCTAGCTGCATGGCATTGCAGTCTGCTACTTATTTGACTGCAAGACTAAATGCCCAGGGAAGCTGCCACCCGAAACCCAGCCATGCTCTTTCATGTAGTATGGATGAGGCTTGCAGCTCTGAAATGCTGCCTGACAGGAAATTAAATTCAAGGCTTTGTTCCAATAAATAAATAAAACATCAAGAAAACATTTAGTTGAGAGAGACCACAGCAACCTCATGCTGAATTAACAGAAAGGAAGCTAGCACTGCTTTCTCATTCTGGACTGCTTTATTCCTTGCAATATTGGGGTCATACATGTTAAGGCAGAGGAAATTATCTAAAGATAAATGGTCTGAAATTAAACTTTCCCTCCCCTGCAAGCAAATAGCTTTTCAGTGCCACTCATATTCTACATTGCATGGATACTATATTATATAGGACTTTAAATAGGGGTGCTCATCCAATTTTGGTAAAATTCAGAAACAGGCCCATTTGGGCCTTGAATCTGAATATAGGTTCGCAAAATACATTTGTCCATAGGTGGCAGCCTCTACCTGCTGCTTGTCATTGCAATTGCCTTGCTAACAGAGCAATACAGACTATAGGAAACCAGCATAATTTATGCAGCTTTTAACACAGCTGGCATTAAGTTACCCCATTCTCTTATATGACCCTTTGCAGTGCTATGATTCTCTGAGAACTGTATGCACTATTCCAAATGTGTCCACACCATACAGATTCACGTATATTACTGACCATTTCTGTTTTCGGTAACTTTTACAATAACTTCCTACATTTAGTTTGATGGGTTTGCTGCTACTGCACACTGAGTTGCTACTTTTCTATTTCCAAGACAATAGGCATAGCTAATTCAAACCCTATGAGGTTATGATAGGTTAGATGTCCCTCCCAATGTGTGCCAAATGGCACTTTTAAAAACATCACCACCCAGAATCTTATTTGCTTATTTGTTAATGTTGTCATTCACCCAGTCTGGAGAGAGCCTTCTGAAAATTTTCCATCTATTTTCCATTTCACCAGCCTGAATAAAGTGGTTTCATCCTCAGATTGGCTTCCTTATGGCTCATTTGCATGAATAACTTGAACAGTACGCAACCTAATACAGAGAAACTGCTGCTTATTTCCCCTCATTATCCATTTTCGTTTTTATCTGCTTTTTCTTCTTTTACCATTTACTGGTACATAATAGGATTTGTCCTCTTATTCGGTGACTGCTAAATTTACCTAGGAGCCACTGAAACTTGCATAAAAAACTTGTTTGTAACCCATGTATATAACATGTCTCTTGGGCCACCAATATCTGCATGATTGTGGAAGGGAGGTAGCTCAGTGGCAGAGCATCTGATTTGCTTGCAGAAGGTCTCAGTTCAAACCCTCGCGTCAGCAAGTATGGCTAGGAGAGAATCCTGCCTAAAATCCTGGAGATCTATTTCCTGTCAGTGTTGGCAATACTGACCTAGATGGACCAATAGGACTAGGCCTATTGGTGCTGATACAGTACATCAAAAGGCTGGTGAGACAGGATTTCCATTTCCAGAAACCATGATCAGTTGTTTTCCTTCGTCAGTTCTTGCTCTTCTCCAGTCCTATGCAGGTGATTATATGAACATCTGTGGAGTGAAAGTGAGAAGGGGCAAACAGGCTAGCCCTACCCACAATAAAAAGCACAAATGTCTGAATGGGTATCCTAACTGTGTTTAGCTGAATGTGATTAGAAGTCTCCCTAAGATCAAGAACCTTGTACATTGGGGGAGTTGTCCCATTTCAGAACCTGCAGACCTCCTAACCAAGAGCACCTCTCTTTTATCCAGATTTAATGACTCTCTCACTGATCCTGTCGCTAACTCCAGACACTGAGAACTTCCATGGCCACCCCAGAATATACTAGAAAGGAAATATAAAGCTCAGCAGCAGCATACTGATGAAAATCCATTCCCTGTCCCACCAAGATTTCTGCCAACAGTTTCATGTGCAAAAATGGTTCAGATGCATTTATCTCCTTTTCATGTCACCCAAACCCCTCCTTTTTCACCTGTCTATGAGAGAAAATGCACTTAAGACCACATTTTGAGAAATTGAATGGCTTTTACTGAGCTTCAGTGTGAATCCATACCTACCTATACTTCCAAAGAACACCTTTAGTACAGCATTGGACTCTGGACCTCAATCCTGGAAAGGGACTCTGTGGGCTCAGTAACAACTGTTGGGGGCAGAGATAACCCATTGCTACTCCTGGTCAAGAGCTCCTTCCCAAATGCATATTCACACAGCTGTGTGAAACAGCTCAGCCCTGAGCCAGGATAGGGAATCTTTGTAATCTCTCACTCTCTCTGGGAATTTGAAAATCACAGTGTTGTGCTCTTACCACTCTCAAATTTCTTCTCACAGGTATAAATGTGTCACAATATTAAAATATCCCCGTGATCCCATATATATGCTACAATGCACCAAATATTCATTAATTTCACTGTGATTTTTAGATATATTTATTTCATCTATTTCTTGCAATAAATGAATGTTTTATTCAATATAGTTTTGGTTTGGATAATACATTTGTGTGTTACATGCAGTTCAGGCATATTCCCAGGGCATCACTCAGTTGTTTCCAGGAAGAGGTCATATTAGTGTGGGGGTGGTAGGCACACACATACGCACACAAAACCAACACACACATCCCAGAAGACGGGTAACAGTGCTTCCCAGTGTGAAGACTGATGCAAATAATTCATTTTTAGCCTCTCTCCAATCTTCTTTCAAAAAGTGGCAATATTAAATAGCAATGGTGCAGTATCTACATAGTGTTTCTGTCCTTCATTTGGTCACATACCATTTTTATGGACTCTAAGGATGCAGGTAGGAACAGTATGGAATCACAACTGCTTCCTTTCATACCAGAAGGGAATATGGATTCATCCTAACACTGTTTAACAATATTTTATACAGAAGTCCCAGAAGATTCCTAATTTTGCTTCATTTGGATAGTCTTGACAGGGTTCTGTAAAATGTGAACAAAAGAGATGGCAGAAAGAAGTGAGGCAACATTAATAAAAGCATCAATTTAATAGACTGCGTAACTTTCATATTAAAGCAGTGCATTGCACATAAAACATTTCAGTCTATATTTAAACTAAAACCTGTAAATATTATTTTTTTAAAAAAATTGAAATTAGTAGGGTCGGCAAAGTCTCAAATTATCAATGACATAACAATGAACTTTTAGGATCAAAATGGGAAATCTACCCACAATCAACATGATGTGGAATTATTTGAGGTGTTGAGCATGTTTTTTCAAGCAAGGCAAACTTCTGCTTCAACACATCAGCAACCACAACACACAGCCACGCTGGCACCTTTTGTCTCACCAATATGATTCTATGATTCTAATTGTTCATCTCTATCAATATTCAGATGTTGAAATTCCATGGCATTAACCTTCTGGATACTTTTTATTATTAGACTTATCCGATCATTTCTAGCTATCCATCAATGGTAGTTGGTGGTCACTGGAGCTGGTGGGATAGAGGGCAAGGCAGATACTCCTAATAGAGATAGACACCAAGACATGCATAACATGAACAGAGAGAGACACAGACACACACCTATCACAGAGACATGCCTAGCACTGCTACATAGACACAGCTAGGGATACATACATTTCTATGCTGCACGGTAAGACACGGGAGCTCATTTTTTGCAATATTCCACACAAGCCAGGATCTACTTATAGGGGAAGAGTCTCAAATCTCCTGCCAATCATCTGTCAGCTGTTTACCCTTCTGTGTTTCTGGCAGGGGGTTCTGAGAAATGGACAGATATCACCAACATGGTGCCCATAGAGTTCAACTCCCATCAGCCCAGGCAGCATGGTCAAGAGTCAAGGATAAAGGCACTGCATTGGCTACCCCAGTGTAGCGTGTGGCTGGCTGGGCATCTGCTTATAATGAGACATTTCATTGCATCTTAAACTTTGTTTTGAAAATGAACTCACTAGGAAAATCAAAGAGAAGAGCACCATAAAATTTCCTTGCAAATATATATCTGGGTCGCCCTGCTGTTGATTCCATTTGACCTCTTCTTTTTGACATAGTGCTTAGTATCTTTCTAGGATAATCATAATGTGATTCTAGTAGTTTAAAAAACTCTATTTGCTTTCTATAACTACATTTTTAAATGAAATTCATTCGTGCTCAGGTAGACTTGTTCTTTATTACTTGTTCTTTATTACTGTGTTATGACTGTAGGTGGAATCAAATCCTACTCGTATAACCTTTCCTATCCCTACCATACAAAGAGTTAAAGTTATTTAAGTATTATATTTTAAAATGCAAAGCATCCAAGGCTTCAGCTGTGATCTTTCTCCCCCACCCTGTATGTTTCACAGATGCATCCTGATTCTTCTTTTCAACTTGGCCATAAAGGATCAAGAAGAATCATGACTGAAAAACTCTGTGGATGGCTACCAGTTTTCCTCTCAGCATTGCTATATCAAGTCTTCAAGTGGTATGTTACATTTTCCCCAAGAACAGCTTGTGGGTTGGCCTTTGGCCTTTGAATACAATAAGAATTATGCTGGCTTCATTTTAACGTCGGGCAGTTTCTGCCACTTCTATGTTTGGGGGAAGCCTTAATGAATGGTGTGATATGTTTTCTTTCATTCTTGTTTCAAAGGGCAGGTGTGCAGTGTTCATTTAAATACAACACACTCCCCTTCTATTATCAAAGAAATAAACAACTATCTGATGTTTAGAAGACATCAGAAGGCAGCCCTGTTTAGGGAAGTTTTTAATGACTGATGTTTTAATGTATTTTTAATCTTTTGTTGGAAGCCGCCCAGAGTGGCTGGGGAAACCCAGCCAGGTGGGCAGGGTATAAATAATAAATTGTTGTTGTTGTTGTTGTTGTTATACAGAAATGTAAAGATAGAGTAAAAATTCTCTATGATATGCACTTGATTACTCATCCTATTTGCATTGCTTCCTTTGAGATGAAATGATGGGCTTTCTCATTGAAATGAATAGAATAACATACCGTATTTTTCGCTCTATAAGACACACCAGACCACAAGATGCACTTAGTTTTTGGAGGAGGAAAACAAGAAAAAAAATATTCTGAATCTCAGAAGCCAGAACAGCAAGAGGGATCGCTGCGCAGTGAAAGCAGCAATCCCTCTTGCTGTTCTGGCTTCTGGGATAGCTGCACAGCCTGCATTCGCACCAGAAGACGCACACACATTTCCCCTTACTTTTTAGGAGGGAAAAAGTGAGTCTTATGGAGCAAAAAATATGGTAATTGATTTTGTGAAATTCCATCATAGTGGACAATGAGAATAAATAGGTAGTTTTGGTTTTAAAATGCATAACATAACAAACAAGAACAAAACAAAACACAACATTTAAAAAGCCATAGATTGCTTAATCAGTCAAAGGGCTGGTTGAAGAGGAATGTTTTTGCCTGGCACTTAAAGATATACAATGAGGACACCAGGTTAACAGGGGTGGAGAAAGGGGGATGTGATAGGGGCGGGTCACCCTGGTTGTCACCACTGGGGGGGGGGTGACAAAATGCTGGGCGGCACTCACCACGGGGCCTGCTGTGCACCCAAACCATGTGTCTCTCCTGGGAGTGACGTGGTGGCTTGGGTGCCCACAAACTCCACAGTGCCCCAAAGGGTCGGCCCACTGCCTCCCCCTCAGCAGTAGGGCGGCTGAGTGGGAGGAGGTAGGCAGACTCCTCAGAGGCCCCGCGGAGCGTTCTGCCCTGGCTCGCCCCACCCCGCCCTGCCCTGTGGGCGGCTGGCCCCTTGGGCGCAGGGCATGCATGCCGCCCCAGGCGCCCGATTGTCTTGCTCCGCCGCTGCCAGGTAAGCCTCCCTAAAGAGAGCATTCCACAAAAGATTGTGTGATCTGAGTAAAAGTTGGATTCAGCAGACTTAATCTGAGCCTTCACAGGCATATAGACTTTGAAGAGAAAGTGGGAAATAACTCTACCAGTTACCTACTCCAGCTATAGGCATTTGTCAAAGGCAGAAACGGCAACCACACACATTTTCCACTTCATGATGGAGGGTGGAGACTGGCTCAGAGGCTTTGTGAGCAGCGAGTGAAGAGCTCAGGTGTGTCATTGTACCCATGGCTGCTGGCCAACCCCTGACATATATGAATTGGTCATCTTTACAACAACTTTATTCAGTAGTTCAGTATTACCACTTTTGATTATTGCTACAAGGATTTCTACTTTGTTTTTCATTTCAAATAATTTCAGAACCAGTTGTGAGTTAAAATACCACACACCAGCATAAAAGCAGAAGCAGATAAATTGCAACCCAGTGGAAGCCTGAGCTAGAGTAGGCAGAGTGCTGAGAGATCGTAACTTGCCAAAGGCCACCTGCTGTGTTCAGAGGAGGTTTGGACTGGGAGCTTCAGATTGTAGATCTGTTTCTTAACTTCAGCAACTACAGCCACACCTGGGAAAGTACATATGGATGACAGTTCAGAACAGGCATGGCCAAACTTGGCCCTCCAGCTGTTTTGGGACTACAATTCCCACCATCCCTGACCACTGGTCCTGTTAGCTAGGGATGATGGGAGATGTAGTCCCAAAACAGCTGGAGGGCCAAGTTTGGCCATGCCTGGTATAGACCTTTTAAGCTTTTATATTGCACATTACCTTCTATAGATATAAAATGTGCATATAGCATGGCAACATAATGTGCACATTTTACCACTTCACATGACTTATTAAAACATGAAATTTATTTTTATAAACCACTTAATCAAAATATGTTGTAAGTTATTATTAGTAGTAATGCACCAATAAAAGCAGTAGAATTTGAAAACAATTGTGCATAACTAAATTATATGTAATAGCCATTTCCTCTTTCCTGTTGTTCATTGTCTTATAAATATAATAAAAGTATTTTCAATGATTATTTTTTAAAAAATATGTAGTTTCTAAGCCATAGGGAAATGGCCTTATAGAAACACAGAAGGCAGCTGATCTGATCTCTGTGTTACTTTAAATGAGGTAGAATAGCTTTGTCTCTAAGAGCTCCTGTTGCCCTTCTATTAGAGTATAGTTATTGATTTCCCTGTAGAACAAGAACACTTTAATCAAGCATTCAAAAATATTTTTGCAGTATTGAATAAATGCTTGCTGTACCAAGGGGATTTCAGGTTTTATTGCCAAGCTGCCTATCATGTGTTGTTTTGTTTGCATATGCCATCTGAGATAAGCTAAATGAGCTTGCTACTTTTGAACTTTTGAGTTCTTGTCAGTAGGAAGAGAGTGAGATTAGTTAATTAAGTCTTGGTTTGGAACTGCTAACCCCTTTCCAAAACAAATTACACTTTCCTGCTCCACTATCTGCTGTGAACATCGTCCTAAACTACAGGGGTACCTTGGCTTTCTAACTTAATCCATTTTGGGAGTCCGTTTGATTCCCAAAACCATTTGAAAAGCAAGGCGCAACTTCCGATTGGCTGCAGGAGCTTTCTGCACTCAATTGGAAGCTGTGTCGGACATTCAGCTTCTGCAAAACGTTCGCAAACTGGAACACTTACTTCCGGGTTTGCAGCGTTCGGGAGCAGATTTGTTCGGGAGCCAAGCCGTTCAAGTACCAAGGTACCACTGTACCTCAAACTGAAATCAGGTTGGAATCAAGCTATATTCATAGAACCCTTTATCTCAATCCTAAAAGTAACTTTTAAAGATGATTTCACTATATGGAAAGCACCCTGGACCACTCTGTGGCCTCCTCCCACCACATGGCATCGCACGCAAGCACTCCTGCCAAGTTGGGTGGAGCCTGGTGCCTGTGTGAAGCAGTGTACCTCCCCACAATTTGGGCAGGTGCAAAAAGTAATGAAAGTAGGGTCACATGTGACTGCACACCAGTATCATGAGCACCGTTTATCACAAATGTGAAATAAAAAGGGCACCTTGAGGGTCCCAGAGACTTGTCAAATTGTTTCAAATCTTAAAAAACACAAAACACCCACCTTTAATCTTACAAAATAGGATTTGAGTACTACTAGTCTAAGATACAGGGTGATTGTTATGACCTGTAGATTATTTTACATACTATTACTTATTATAAACTCCATTGCGGAAGTAAAGTGCAGCTAATGCAAATATTTTAAAATTATGCCTTTTCCTATTTTTCTAAAATATAAAATAGTGGGCAATATTTCCCGCCTCCCACAATTTCCCCCCAATTTCCAATTTTTCCACTGGAAAAAATAAAGAACCTCCCCTCCCCTCCCCTCCCCCCACAAAAAACCCTAAGGGGGGGGGAAATCCCTCTTTCCTTCATTCACATATCCAAACACTCAAGTTTTTGAAGCAGGCTGTATGAGTCGGTGAGGATCATATTCAGAACCAAGGAATTATGAACTACAGTGTCGCTGCTAGTGAAAAGTAATTTTAAATGACTGGTGTGTTGAGAGATACATGGAAACAAATTTACCTTCAATCATATATAATGAAACTGTCTTGCTTATTTCTTCAAAGCTTTGCAACTCTCTCTGACTTTTGGCAAAGCTGGCAGAGTGGGTGGGTGATGAAAGATGATGTGCAGAAATATCCAGAGGGCCATGGATTCTCCACTCCTGCCTCAACTAATTGATACTCTTCTAAGAATTTATAATTCCTGCTCTTGACAGCATCTCTGTAATCCAGTGTGTCTGCTTAATTTATACAATTTGTTTTAATGTTTACTGGCCAATAAGTCTTAGTTTTAATAAAATCTTTCCCTCTATTTTTAGACAAATATCTCTTGGTGCCATAGCACATGGATTTCAGGACTACATGTGAAGAGGTAATGCCAAATACAGACACAATTATAGTGTTTCATTTTGATGATAAATGTGATATGAGCTGTTACAAGGAAGGCTAAACTGTATTTTCCAGTAAGTCTCACAGGGCAGAGGGAGTTATTCCAACCATTTTAGGGACTCCACTCCGGATTTGAGTAGAATTTACTCCCTATACTTTTCTTCTCCTGAAGAAAAGGCAGCAGAGATTTAGGATAAGAGTTTTCCTACTCCTAGATGGGCTACCTTCCCAGGTTGACAAGCTCCATCTGCCCCTCCCTTACCTCTCCATCCTGTGCAGAACCATCTTCTTGGCTATTGGACCCACTATTGGTTTCATCCACTCAATCTGCCAGAGCCTGTCTTCTCATGCAATGGAAGACCCTAACTCACCAAGGGTTTGAGACCCACCAGCTACCCTCACCTGGTTTAGCTAGCCAGTGAAAGCCATTCCTGAGTTGTGGCTGGATAGCTTCTAAGAGCTGAGTGCTGTGCAGGGGGGCAGGGAACCAAAGGTGTGCAAAGCACTCCAGAATAAGCACGACGTGTCCCCCACCAGAGGTCCTACCTTCCCCTAACACCTCCAAAACCCCACATAAGCAATGAAATAGTTATAACTAACCCACTGCAATTTGAGTGGACTTATCTCAAAGGAAATTACACAATAATACAATAAGTACAGTTATTCTTGCATTGAAGGGAATTGGATTAGTTGAGTCTTCCATCCTTACAATTCTACGATAGTGCTGCTCAGGGAACAGAAGAAAATGGAGCACAATTCTTGAGTGTATAAAACTGGGGATATACAACACAGGAGCAGAATAAGTTGCTTTCCTCTGTTGGCAGAAAAGTACTGGGCAATGGAAATGCAGCTTTCCCCATCATTGCAGTGCTATGACAAGAACAATGTGCGGTTGTTTAAGTTCTCCCTTCCATGCAGTTCTTAGAGGGGCAATAAGGCCAAGTGGCAGGTAGAGAGGCGTGTGTGAAAACAGAGGTTTCAAATTGATTTGAATTAGCCTGCAACCTCAGAAGAAGGCGGGAGAAGTAAACCTTGATCTGTGAAAATAAAATACAACATCAAAACATTACGCAGAGTGTATTTCAGGGCAGCATATATTTGCTTGGCTTTATGAAATCTGAAATAATTTAATCTTCTTCTGGTGCTAAAGAATGCCCTATTTTGTGTATCAGCGCTGCATTGGCATAGGAAAGGATGGTATTTAAATGAAGATATCATCTAAAGATGTATTGTACATCTGTAGCTTCTAAAAGGCAAAGACTACCAGGGCCTTATTACATTTTAAGTTTTCCATGTAAATTAGGTTATTCTGCTCAAGTGCTATCAGTCAGTCCATTGCCGTAAATGGTTTGCTTTTTTCATGCTTGACTTCTTTGTTCAAACTGTGAATAAACTCTGCCCATGTGCATTACAATGCCGGCTTCTATTTTAATTTCATTGTGATGTTTAATTATGTCTACTGTATAGTTACATGCCGCTTAATTCTTGCCCTAAGCTCTCTTTATAAAATTTCTCAAGAGATTTTATAGAGTAATCAGCCAAGTCAGAAGTGTGCAGTCAAGTAAAGCAAAATGACTGTATAAACAATTCAGCATTTGTTTAAAAAAATAAAAAAATAAAAATCTCAGGCAGCCCTCAAATTAATTGGGAGCTATTGGGACACTCCTAGGTATGAATCAATAGGTATGTTGTTGCTCACTCTCCAACCTTGTTTGGCTGAAAGAAGTTATAACAATAGAATTAAATGTGGTTATTAGCAAGGCTCTCCCACCTTTCCCTTTATTCCCTACTTCCCCACGCCTGTGATTTTAAGCAGAGAAGATGTTCTTATTCCACAAGTCAGGAAGCCAAAATGCAAAGAAACAACTTTTTTAGGATAACTCATTTGGATTTTGTCTGCTGCCCAGTTCTTCTGCTTGAGCTCCATTAACAGAGCAAAGGGTCTGTTTGAACGATGGAAATTCACCTAGCTGCCCAGAGTGACTGGGGCATTAATAATAATAATAATAATAATAATAATAATAATAATAATAATAATAATAATAATAATTGGCAGGGCTGGTACACCCATGAGGCACAATGAGGTGACAGCCTCAGGTGACAGGATTCACAGAGGCAACACATTCAAATGTAATTGGTCAAGGCTGGAAAGGAACCAGGGAAAAGCGACTTGGTTGTGGTAAATTAAGAGTCTTGCCTGACATTTCTCAGTCACCACATCAGCTGAAAGGCCGCTTTCAGGGCAAGCAGGGGAAGCAGTGCCAAGAGAGATGCAATGTTTGTGCCTCCCCCTCAGCCTGCATCCTGGCCAACCCTAGCTATTCCCCTGGGTTTGGAAAGTATGAATGGATATTAGGCGCAAAGATATACTGTGAAGGAAAATAACTGAAACCAGAGATCTTAGCAGGGTATCAAATGGATACGCTACCACTGTCTAAACTGCATATAAACTGCCGCACAAGGAAGAAATGTGCCCATGTAATAATTACCCATTACTCATCTCAAACAGGAAAAAGATATGAACAGAAGGGACATAATGTCTGGACATTAAAAGGTAGTCTTTAGGGACATTAGACATCATCCATTTCAGATTGTCACAGTACACCTCTTGCCATTTTTTTAGTTCAAGCTGACCAGCTGGATTTAGACATCCTTTAGTTAACCAGTCTGCAGATACAAGCCATGATCTCAAAAGCACTTGGAATGTATTTGCTTTTGTGCATAGAGGAGCTATTGGATTATAACCATAAAGCAGGATGACTGGAATCCTTCATGGTGTTTCAGTGCTCTACTGTGATCCTAGTTAAGCTCCTGGCTCATGAGTAATCCTAATTAGGATTAATCAGAGGCTGTAAGCTTCACACAGGCTTGCCGGGGTGACACCTTCCATTAAGCAATGTGTAAGGTTCAGTCCCATATGCGTTGTGACACTGGATACTGAAATAAGTGTCTTGATATTGTGAAGGGGGATTTTTGCTTGCAGCATTTGTTGACATATCCATACTGAGCACAGATATGCAAATATGTGTTATTAAGTGGATCAATCTCCACAATCCAGACATGTTGCTAGTAATCAGTTTTGTAATGTCATTGTCTCAATATATCTATTTGCAACTAATAACCATAGACATTTCCAGAGATATTTTGGAATATGCTGGCCTCTGTTAAAGCTTTTCCAAAAGACTATCAGAGAAAAAGTATCCTTTTGATCCTCTAACATGAACAATCAGTGTGCAGCTTGGAAACTAAGGAAACCCTTTTCTCTGTTCATCCTTTGAAGACAAAGACAGGGATTTGTTTGCTGCAGGATGGTAACCAGGAGCCTTTCAAAGTGCGGCTGCACTTAGCCAAAGATATTTTGACGATTCAAGAGCAAGACGTGATCTGTGTGTCTGGCGAACCTTTCTATTCTGGTGTAAGTATCATTTTCTTCAGCAGTTTTCAAAATGAAAACATTGTGTATGTTGAGCTTTCCCCACTCCCTTTTGCCTTCCATTGGAGGGTGTTGAAATGAAGAAAAGTTGCAAATTTTTAAAATGATGCAATCAAGTCTAGGTTGAAGTCATGAAATGCTATGGTATGGTACTTCTT
This sequence comes from Podarcis liolepis, assembly GCF_965112155.1. Taxonomy (NCBI): domain Eukaryota; kingdom Metazoa; phylum Chordata; class Lepidosauria; order Squamata; family Lacertidae; genus Podarcis; species Podarcis liolepis. The sequence goes on along the minus strand of NC_139560.1, from coordinate 40,132,906 downwards.
GGTGTTGTTTTGGTGGTACAGTGTAAATAATATGAGCAGCGTTCAGGAGATCACTGCAGTGAATGGTCCTAAGAAGCATTCAATTAATATAATTCACAGTCATGATTCAAGTGGGATGAGATAGCTTACTTAATGGGATTTAACTTTACTAGGTGCTATGTTGGTCTCAGGTTAAACCCAGGACTCCCGAGACAAAAGAAAAACAAAAACCTTGCAGTGGCCATAAGTCTCCCCCTAAGACTCCATGATTGGGCAGGGATATAAAGGATCCAAGTTCTTAGGGACCTTGTAAATTAATACAACAACCTTGAACCTGGGCTGGTAGTGTCCAGGCACTCAGTGCAAGCTTTTGAGCTCTGGAGTTATGTGCTGATAATAGTTCTGTCCTCATCAACAGTCTAGTCACAACATTTTGCTCATGCTGGAGCCTCTGCACCAGGCTCAAAGGTATCCCTACGTAGAGCGCATTGCAATAATCAAGTATTAAGGTTGCTTAAGAACTCTAAAGCCAAGAGCAGAGTGTTATGGAGATATAAAAAGAGCTTTGCTTGATCTGACCAAAGACTTGTCTAATCTAGCATCCTGTTTCCCACAGGGGCCAACCAGATGCCCTTTGGAAGTCCACAAGCTAGACATGAGAGAATAGCCTTTTCCCACTGTTGTTCCCTAGTCACTGGTATTCAGAGGCTGTTCTTTCTGATCCAGTATCTAACTTTATGTTGATGCTGAGTTACCCATTGGCTCTACCCAAAGAGAATTTAAGAGTTGCTTAAGATCATCAAACCATATCCCTGCAATTCTACCAGATCATATCCCGTTTTTGTGTTTTTTAACATGGATTTATCATTCCCATTTGCATTTCCTTAATATGTCAGAACACCTATTACTTATATCTGGATGACATTTAAATAATGCCTTGGCATAAATGCATGATATTTTTAATTTCCCGTACAGCCTACATTTCCAGAATATTGTTTTAGAAGGTAACGAATGATGTGCTCCGCTTGGTTAGCCTGGCTGCATGTTATCTGAAGATTAAATGCACAACCCATTAGATAACATATCGATGTGAAGATGGGATTTACTTTTCCTGCTAGAACAATTGTCACAGTTGACACTTTTGAGCCCTTTTCTTTATTTCCTCAGGAACTGAGATGAGATTATAAATGACTAGGCTCATTCCAAAAGACTCTTTGTTCAAAGTATTGTCTATTTCTGCTGTATTCTATTTGAATAATTGTCTAGTGATTAGATATGGAGGGTCTGATTCAACCAACGTGGTGTGTGCTAGCGGAAGCCGGTGCAAGGACTCCTACTACTGCAATGGGGCTTTCCTCCTCCTGTGCACTTTCTGTGCCTCCCCACATCTAACCTGGTGGCAGAAGAGGGGAGGTTGTTCCATTTGGCGAGCAGAAATGCTTGCACTGATGGAACAATTGTTCTAGCACTACACATTTCTACCCTTTTAGCTGAACTTTGCTTCTCCCACATTTATTGGATAACTGCCTCCCAGACATGTATTGTGAGCCCTTGCTCTTGAAGGATCAATTTCACTGAAGGTTAGACCACACGGTACTGGGAGCAATTTGTTAGGAGTTTAATGTAGATAAAATGTTATATGTGTTTGAATACGTTGGACTGCCCGTTGCAGAGGACTGGTGGTTTTCCACTCTAGGGTAGGGCAGGCTGAGTCTTGTGACTGGTTTATGAGGTATTTTTCCTAACTCGTACCCTGAGCTTCTCTGTGTTTGGTGCTATGTGCAGGGAAACAGTTTGCTCTGTTGTTTTTTGAGTGGTGTCTCTCTGTGTGTTATAGCAGAGAGAGACACAACCTTTGCTTTTAAGCAGCATGGACTTACTGTGGGATCCGGGGAAGGAACTTACTGGACTTTAAAAGATGGGAACTCATTACTAATACGCAATGTAGCATTTTGTTGTTCTGCAAGAGTTACTGTTTTGTAACTAAATGTTTAAACACCAAGTGTTAGGTATAGTGTCAGTGAAAAGTATCTGATCAGACTCGTGTAGAAAGAAACCCTCTTCACCACAAGTAAAGCTTTAAAACTTATTTCTTGTGGTGAAGAGGGTTTCTTTCTACATGAGTCTGATCAGAGACTTTTTGTTGACACTATATCTAACACAATTATCCTAACCGTACAGCATCTCCAAATGTAGTATTTTCCGTTCTTTTCATGGGAATAAATGACACCCATCTACACATATGGGGAGAGTAAAATGGGCCACTCAGGGATGCTTTTGAGATGGAGTTAACCCACTGCCATTTCTCAGTGTAACCATGACTCAATATTCATTTTAGGTCAGGAAACGTTCGGTGTAATTGTGGGTAGTGTTTGTGCTGCACACAGTGGCAGCTGGTGACATTTTGACTTGGTAGGGCTGCATTTTCTAAACTTGCTGTTTTCATCACAGTAGGACTTGCACAGCACATATTTAGGAAAGTGTGCCATTTCACGTGTGCAGAGTGCCATTATCACCTTCTTTCTTTAAAGAAACCACACTCCCCAAAATATATTAATCATCAGTGAACAGGGGAAGAACTTCCATGTAAGAGGATCAAAGTATGGTTTTCTTGTTTAGAAATTTAGGTATACTTTTTGAATCCATGTGTTGTTTTCAGCTACACATCTGTTCCTATTTTCAGTGGGAGGGCTGTGATCCAGCAGCTCCAGTGGATCAGCCCCCATTGTATATGTGTCAGGATTGTTTTAGTGTTCTGGTGATACAGCTGAGGTATTAGTATTGTATTGTGTATTTTTTCTGCATGCAGATGGTCTGGTTATTATTGTGGTCCCCTAGGGTGTATAATAGCAGGCACCACTAGATAAATAAGGATGGATTTTCACCCCACTTCATGGGAACATATGAGGGGCTCATTTCTGAAAATACTCCTATATGCTATTGAAAAGTGACTGCAGGTTTATCTCTGTGTTATATTGGATACCTGGACACATATTTTAGAAGAATTGCCTAGCACTAAGCGTTTGCATGTGGCAACTCATTGGCATTTGTTTTACAGTATGTAACTAATTTGTCACTTTACGATTAGAAAAAAACAGAAAGAGCAGTTCCTTATTTTTTAATGTTGAAATTAAAAACTCCAAAATGAAGATATAGTGTGCAAGCCTATTTTCATAAGAAATATTAAATCTGAATAGAACTGAACTTGGCTTACTCTTTCAGGAAAGGACTGTAACAATTAGAAGACAAGCCGTAGGAGGATTTGGATTAAGTATAAAGGTAGGTGGCATTTCCCCAACTGTTTCCTGTGTTCAATCAGAAATGCCATTTGGCTTGTGAATAATGCATTTAATGAGATCAAAAGGTGCTTGATTGTATTATTACCTGCAATTTCAATGAAAGGTCTGTATTGGCTGATCTTTACAATAGATAATCAGTTGAAAAAATTTCCCCCATAGTTAATGGAGGAACAATAGAGGCAATATCCCATTAAGATTCATTTGTACTTATAAGGTTTGGTATATATTTTAAAAGTATATTTCATCTGTGTAGTCTTGTCTTTTGTTCAGTGGTCCGTTGATTTTAATTACTTGTTAATGAACACAATGGCAGGCTCACTAAATAGCCAGTGAGTTCCCATAAACTATTTATTAATTTCATAGTTGCTTGCTAATAAGATTGAAAATAGTCCTATTTCTCCACTGTATTCATTGTATTACAGATGGAATGATTAATCCACATGAGGATTGGTTTCTCTCTCCCCCCCTCCAAATATCTACCTTAGAAAAGCTTAGGAAACATAAAAAGGGAGATAATTTTAAATGGTACATTATAGCGCTGAAACACCATATAAAGCAACAAATCTCTTTTGAACAGAGCTTTTAAAAAAATCTCTTTAGTACAGAAATCTTAGCTGTTATCTATGAATGCAAAACAACATTGGTATATGTTTTCAAAAATGAACTTATGAAATATGATTTGAGGGGGAAATAAAATGTAGTTCTCTTGCATTCTCATTGAGTAGGAACTTGAAAAAAACAAAAACTTTCCAGTTCTTAAAATGAGTCTGGTGTGTTTATTTTAGCAGAACTACCTAATTAAACCAAATGCTAATTAGTGCACTATGGCTAAAATCCCATAAGAATGAAAATGGGAACAAGATTTTTTGTTGTTGTTTAAAGTCATTACATGCTGTTATTTTTTTCATGTCTAGAAACAGAAAAGAGAGTAAGTTGTGTAAGCGTGCCTGAACTAAGAATTTAAACATTGGAACACTGGTAGATTTTTTTTTCTTTTTTAAAGCTACTATATAATTTATGATGATGCTGAAGAAAGTTCAGAATGCTAGGGACTGGAAGACAATTAACTTCTTTTTTTTGCAATACAGATTTCCGCTGGTTTATAAGCATAAGAAAATTATTACTCTGGACAACATCCAAAAATTGTATTCACCTTTCTTACATTCAGTTAATTTCAGATAGCTTGCTCAGTCTACCATCATAATATTAATTGCCTCAAATTACTGTTCATGCTTTTAATTGGGGTTCTGAAACAGAATCCTTGGCTGTATTTTAAAAAGAGCTAACAACAGACGTAATGACATACAATACCAGATATAGGAGAACATGAAATGACAGTAGGAATTTAGGGTCAACTTCTACTTTTTCAAAATCTATGTTGGTCCATTCGTGCACTTCAAAAGATGTTGACTGTGGTTATAAAAAAACCCAAATGCATAACCTGGTACTAATACTCAGCAAGCCTAAAAATATCTCTATATCCTAAAAAGAGGGGCAGGGATTGTCATTACTACACTATTAGCTTCCAGAGACCTACTTTTTGACCCTTTCCTGTGTTCTTAGTAGCTAGTCAAAGCGGAAATAGAAGCTAAGAGTCCTGATCTTTTTTTCTGATGCCCTTCTGTTTCATTAGCAGTTCTCTTTCTCTCCTTGTTCATTTTCCCATATCAACTAAGCATTTACAAGTTGCATCCCTCATGTTGTAGGAAAATCCCCACAAACCTCTCAATATCTGCATTTCATTTTTATGCTTTTGCCCAATTCCTCATGGTCTCCTCACTCACAGGATCAGGATGGACCTCCAGATGCTGTTGAACTCCCTTCCATCTGATCAAGGATTATGGGAGTTGTAGTTCAGCAACATCTGTCCCCATCCCAAACTTAAGGGATAGAGAGGTGGGCTTGGATCAGGCTAACTCATTTATGGGACTCCAAACCTTTCCATAGATCAGAGCTGCAGCTAAAGGAGGGGGAGAGGCTTGCCAGGTTTTTTGCCCCGGGTGAAGCCTCCAGAGGGGCTCTATTGAGGCTCCCCACCAGTGTGTATATATGCGCAAATATGCATGGGGTGGGTGTGCTAAAGCGGGTCTTTGACCTGGGTGAAATAAAGCCCAGATTCACCCCTGCTTAAATACTCACTGCGTCCAACAACTAACTCTGACTTCCTGACCAGCTTCAAAATCACCACAATAGTTTCTACTATGCTACTGTCAGTTCCTAGTATTCCTTGTATTTCTCCTCCCGAAGTTGCTGACTGGCCATTGCTTTGGACTTCCCACTAATCTGTGTTCTCATTTCTCTGTGTGCATGAAGTCCCAACCACTAAGCTTTGCTCTGTGAAGGGAGAGTATCTGCACCCCACCCTCCTCACCCCAAACATAAAGTTAACGATGCTCTACAAGTTAGGTGAAAACTAGTTCAGGGGTAGTTAACTTTCTGTCCAACAGAGTCTGCAACCAAAGATTATTGCCAAAACAGTATCTCTTGCCTTATGAATGTTGGTGACTTGTATTGGTGTGCCAATATGAACCAACTATCATTTGCTGCACTTGATGTCACTCAGGGTTGTAAGAGTTGCTTGATGAAGTCAGTTGCTTGATGAAGTCATTGTGTGAATTGAACAGTGCAACCTTGGTTTGAAAAAGGTGAACAAGGCTAGAGATTTGAATCTTTCTGCAATAATCCAATTTATACTTTCAAAGTCTGGAAAGTCTAAAAATATAAAGGCATTGTTTGAAGAATATGAAATCTGACATTAACATTGATGTTTCAGAATTGCTTCTAGGATAAGAAAGCATAAGGACCAAAACTATGCTTAATCATATTTAGTTGAAGAGTTTGTGAGTTTTTTTTATTCTGTTTATTTTTCTATATAAAAAACCCAGCACAGAAACTGAGCAGCTTATTTTGATTTCCACTTCCATTCCTCACCTGCTTTTAAGGACAACCTGTTACTTTTCTTAGAATTCTCCTTTTCATCTCGTATTTCTTATTCATTTTCCTACTGACTTTTTGTGCTATGTTACAATGAGAAAAAGAAAATGGAAAGCAGCAAAGAAAACCTTCACATTCATTTTAATCAAATGTCCAATATTCTTGCTTTCTATTGTATGGCTTTGTTTATCTGTTCCTTGTCAGCACGACAAAATGATCACAGCATGGCTACTGTTTCAGAACTGGGCCTATTTTTCTTATTATAAAGTGGGCCCCATATGGTAATCTCTGGAGAATCTGGGGGAACCTGCAGTGAGTTTGCTTTCTTTTGTCAACAGTTCCACATTGTTCCGTTCACACCCCGGTCTGCTGATGCTTCCAACAGACTTTTTTCCCCTCCCTAACAATGGAGCTGATTGCATTCATATGCCTATTATTAAACAGAATTGTGAAACAGAAAATCTTTACCCCTTTGAATAAAACAAACTTAAAATGAAGTAAAAACTTCAAAGAAATGTAATAATATTTATAAACCGACAACAGGCTCAGTAAAATGTGGTTATTTTCATCTCATAGGGCGGAGCGGAGCATAATATTCCAGTGGTTGTTTCCAAAATTTCAAAAGAACAACGAGGTAAGTATCCATGCCAGGCTATTTGCTCAGGGGATCCAGCAAAGCCTCACCAGGTTTATACATTTCAGACTGGGGAGGAATAACTGAATAGTTGAGAAAAAAATTGAAATCTGGGCCATAAATGTGCATGGCAGGATATTTTTAAGGAACATATGAAGCTGCTTCATGCTGGGTTAAATCCATTGGTTCATCTAGTTTGGTATTGATTACAGTGGCAGAGCAAGCCGATTGGGTGCCTGGGGCAGCATGGGTACCCTGCGCCCAGGGGCGTGGTGAGCCACTCACAGGGGCATGGCGAACCAGGGCAGGACGCCCCGTGGGGCCTCTGAGGAGTCTGCCAGCCTCCTCCCACTCAGTTGCCCTACAGCTGTTGAGGAGGTGGCAGGCAGACCATTTGGGGCAGTGGGAGCCTGTGGGCACCCAAGCCACCGCGTCACTCCCAGGAGAGATGCGTAGCTTGGGTACGCTGCAGGCCCCGCAGTGAGTGCCACCCGGCATTTTGTCACCCACCTCAGTGGTGACCCCCAGGGCTGACTGCCCCCACCGCCCCCTTCCTCCACCCCTGATTGTTTACAGTAACAGGAAGCAGCCGTCCAGGATTTCAGGCAGGGTTCTCTCCCTGCCATATGTGGAAATGCTGGAGACACAAGGCAGATGCGGGGAGCACTGGGCCTGCAACCCTTCCTCACACTTTGCACATTTAAAGTAAAATAGAATTTCCTTTGTGAATTTTAGGCTCACATGCTTTAAAACCCTCTACAATACAAGCCTAATTATTGTCCCTGAACCGTTTTATATGTACAGCACAGATTATTGTAGCTGTGGTGCGCATGCAGTGTGCCAAGCATTCCCAAAATGCACGAGAAGCTTCTGTTTTCATGGAGCGCCATCTGCACAACAAAACACCCCAGAAGCCTAGGGTGCACTAATATGTATCCAATTAGGTTTCAGTCAAGTTGTGCATAAGGTTGAGGAGGAGGTGGACTGTGGCCAGCAAGAGCAAATTCCATAGCAGTTCCCTTCTTTGGCTAGAGTTATGAGGCTGAATGCACATCACAGACTAATGTGCAAATTGGAACCTAGCTGTCCATCTGAGTTTGCACTTCTGTGAGAGTTGTGATGCTCTTCTTAGCTAACCCCCCCCCCCCCCAAAAAAAAGCATTTAAAATGTTTAGTTTGAGATCAGGGATTTATATTTAAATGTCTTTTGGGCAGATTTTTTTAAAGCACAGAAACTGGATGGAAAGTGACTGGGTCAAGAAATAGACAGATATGTCAATCTCTAGCAGAATCCCTGCAAAATTTCACTCAGATCACAAGATCCACTGCAGCCTTTAAGCCTGATAACTGTATTTAGAAACAAGAGCTGCAGCTGTTCTTTACATTTTCAGGGTTCAAGACTAGAAACATGTCCTAGATGCAAAAGGGGAAATAAATTTCCTCAATAATACTTTCAGGAAATATTAATTATCTATGTAAATGTGAAATATGAAACCTGTCATGGATTTGTTTTCTTTTGTCACCTATTTCTCATTGTCCTGCTCACATCCTGCTCCACTGATGCAGCTAATGGAAAAATATAGAGGAAAGGTTGAAATGAAAAGCACACCTTTCCTTTATTTTCTCTTTCTTTTTAGCGGAACTCTCAGGCTTGCTGTTCATAGGAGATGCAATTCTACAGGTAGGCAAACCCATTCACTTTTGCCAGGTTTTAGTCCCAAGTATAATGTGAAGTCTAACCTAAATGAAGCCAATGCTCAAAATTGTCTTTTCTTTTTTTTAAACTCAACAGATTAATGGAATTAATGTAAGAAAATGCAGGCATGAAGAAGTGGTGAGCTTATACTCCTTTTCTAAAAACCATTGCGGTTCTTAATAAAAGTCAGCATAGCTGCACTTCTGTCACAGTGTTCATCACTATGCTCTGTAAGTAGATCAATGATCCCAAGATTGCTAAATGATCTAACCTTTGAATATTGTAACTTTACCATAGAAATGGTTTACTGGCCTCAGCTGTGTTACAGCCTAAGGGAGCCTCTGCTTTCTTAGGATTTGTAGGTCCTTTATTTCTGGTGTGCTGTGTGTACCTCCTTTAAGCAATACTATTATGTCTGGTTAAGCAGCGCTCCCTGTACATACCAGATGTGTGGAAAGCTCTCATGTATAAATAGAGAAGTGAGGGTCAGGGTACTGGGCCCACCCCCAACAGCCTGCACCCACACGTTGAGCACAGATGTCTACAGTGGAACCCCTTAATGTGAACAGCTCAGTATGGTTGAGGTGCCAGTGGAAGCACTTACCCCAGTGCAAATTTGTGGGTGGGTGTGGCTAATCTGGATTGGGACTGTAGCATGGAGTAAGGAGTTAAATATCCTCCCCCCTACAAGGTCTCAGTTTAGACTGAGCTTCCTCACACATCCTGTTTATTTTTTCAAAGTAGTTCACACAACTGCTAATTGCATGAATAGTTTCTTACTCAGTTTGGTCTGGGGAACCTGTGGTCATTGAGGTGTTTCTGGTCTACAACTCCCATGAGCGCCAGCCAGCATGACCAATAGTCAGAGATGATGGGAGTTGTAGTCTAGCCACATCTGGAGGGCCACAGGTTCCCCAGCACTGCTCTAAAAGATAAGATGTCTTGCATAGTTGAGTGATTTAAGAATGCTTTGAAGATGTAAATTCAAGGAAATTATAGCTCTTTTAAAAAGAAGAGTTATAGACTCTTACAAAATTGTGCATCAAACAGTAATGTAAAGGAGCTACTGATTTCCTAAAGAAACTCTTTTCTTTTTAATTGTATATTTCATTATATGAGGTTCAATAACGAATTAAGTTATTTTCCTAATCCCATTTCTTGGAGCTGTACTTCCTTTTTAGTTTTGTGCTTATTTCATATATGGCTCATCAACTTTCAGAGTCTGATTTGTTTGCAAAAGCAGCTTAATCCTTTGCTAGGCTTCTGTATACTAAAACTAAGATTTTTATTTACTGTGTCTTCGAGCCTTGGTGTTCCAGCAGTGATCAGATTACTTTAGTCAGTAGTTAAGCTAATGCAGAAAATCTCTCTGTGGGAGCAAAATGAGATATTGGGGCTTCAGGAAAAGGTTTGGTTGTATTTTTGAGTGCAGTGCCATATAGCTATGCTAGTAAGTCATTGTTTTGTGTTCAGAGTCAATGAAGCAAGATATGAAATGTTTGTGAAATTATGCCGGCACCCTTGTTAACCTGATTATGCTTTCTAGGATTAATATTTCTTTTCGGTTATAATTTGCACAGCCAGCCATGCTTATATTTTAGCACCTGACAAATGCTTAACCAAAACCTTAGGCAGAGATGTAAAGTGGGTACTTGTTTGCAAACCTTCAGCCATAGAATCATAGAATGGTAGAGTTGGAAGGGACCCTGAGGATCATGTAGTCCAACCCTCTGTAATACATGACTGGATACTTTTATAGATGACTCTTCTCCTGCAACAATCAAAACAAAGCAGATATAAATGAATCAGTAATGACTGGACTGAGAAACGTCTTTAGAAAATTGAGAGGGGCACTTCAGTAAAAGGACTGTGGCAATATTCAAGGAACAGGACATCCTAAACAGATTATGATGATTGAGCCCTCCACTCCTCCACTGTGGTCCTTATCAGATCCTGGAGCTATTCTTCTTCTCTCTTCTGCCTTCAACTAGGCAGCTATTCCTGTTCTATCTTACAGAGCTACAGAGCTCATGTCCTACACAGCCCAAATGCCCACTCCCCCATCTGGCATCTCTAATCTGTGGGCATCAGATTGTTCACCTCTGTGCCTGGCCCCAGATTCCCATCACTTGCTGCTTCTGGCTTGTGTTTCACATCTGGTATGTATACATTGCAGCAGCCTGCTTAGAGGTGAGTAGAAAGAGGCTCACCCCAAAATCAGTTGGGATCCATTGAATGACCCATTTGCTCTTCACTGGCTGCATTCACAACAGTTTATTCAATTCTCACGACATATCCTTAACTGTTAAACTGAGCTTTCCTGCAACACACACACACACACACACACACACTTTTGGAAGTATAGCAGAATATATTTTAGTGCTCATTTCAGTGTTATTGGCTTCCGGGGGGGGGGGGGACACCATTTGCAAAGAACACAGAAATGAGCGCTAAACTTGATCTAAGTCTTGTCAAAGCTTAAATATCATGCAGAAAATAACAGTTAGGAAAACAATGGGAAAATGGAATAAACTGTCTCGTGAATTGTGAGGGAATGGATGTATGTTTAGGCCAGGCATTGAATGGGCAGGATTTCTCCATTTCCCATCTCATGTGCCCAATGGGGAATCCTTGCTTTGGCATTCCTTGATGAGCCACTGCCTGTGGTCCCTTTCCTGTTGCCTGACCATCACACCTTACCCTCCTATAGAAGCAGGCCATCTGTCTTTCCTGTGCACCTGGTTTCTCAGGCTGGCCTGGCCTTGGGGGAGTGGGGAGATAAGTTGTTTCTAGCTGCTGCCCTAATATTGTTGCAAGACATTTCCCTAGTTAGTCATTTATGTTTATATATTAAAGCTGGGAATTTTAAAATTGGTGGTAGAAGGAGAGGATGTGGTGGCAGAACCATCATTTCTCTGTAGAAGGCCCGTATGCATTTGTTATTATCTACAGTTAGAAAGATCTTAGGTATTTGGGCTGAAAGAGGCTGTGATAGATCTTGATGTGTGGCTCAGTCATGAAGGGATAGAATTACACACACACCAACGTTTTAAATCTTTCTTAAGTTATACAGATCCACAATTTTTTTCCTCCCACAATGAGTTCATGTCACTGCTCGACTCCCACCTTCCTTGGTGCCTGAGACAAGCACCATGCGACTCAACAGACAGGCTGGCCTGTGGCCATAGTCACCTCCTTCCTGGGAAACAAACACATTTTTCTCCCTTTCATGTATTATCCCGGAGCTCTGCTGTTTGTGAGTTCAAAGAAAAGTGCATGAAAGAAAAACAAACAAAACCTAATTATAAATCTGGTGCAAACAGATATTTGATGCACGCAAAGGCAGGTCATCTCATTGCCTCTCTGTCTTAATTTCCCTGTCCAAGAGAGCTTTGGCCCATATCTAATGAGTGTATGTTAAAATGGAAAGTGCTGTTGTTTGGAGTGCTTCACAAGCTGTTGTTTTCAGTTCTTCACAGAATATGAACTTTCCCCAAGTATGTTAAATTGATGGCAATGCAAAAATATGCTGTGTTTTAATGTGCTGTATTAGTATCAAATGCAAAGTTTTGTGGACTTCTTTTTTTATTTTATTTTTAAACCTTCTAATGCCTTGAAACTTCTTGTCACATTTAGAGAGAACCCTCAGTCCACATCTACACAGTATATTTACTTATAGGCAGTGCTTTCTTTCTGGGGGTATACAGGGGCATGCATGCCCCTAAACATTTTGTGAATCTAAGTTTGGCCTCATTGAGGGGCAGTATTTCAATATGAGTAGGAAAATGAGAGTACCCCTAAACATTTTCTCTCTCTTGAAAAAAAGCACTGCTTATAGGCAAAGACTGTTTCCTAGGGCCAAATCAGACTTGATGTCAGCTAATTGTGTTATTATTATTATTAGGATTTCATTGGGGTTTCTTTTGCTTTACCATTTATTTAGAATATTTATAAACCTTTTGAGAAAACAACAAGAAGAAAGTGGTGCACAAATGAAACTGGTGATAAAACACAGCTGTGTCCAATTAAAAACAAATATACATAAAACCATCACAAATAAAAGCAAGTGTGTGTATGTATATCTATATATAAACATGCACACGCACACACAAATATACAAAGATAAAATCATTAAAACTTTTAAAACAGGTATAGGTAACTAAATTATATATCTGGGTGGTCCTGCTGAAATAACTTATTAGCAGGTGTCTAAAACAGAATTTTGAGGGTGCCTGCCTAATGTCAATAGGCAGCGCATTCCAAAGTGCAGGTGCTGCACTTTGGAACCTCTGGCAAATGTGGAACAGACACTGTGTGGCACTTGTAAAAGTGCAAGTCACACAAATGGAAGCCTTCAAATAGGCTTCTGTGGGGCAACACTAAGTTAACTGGTCTCAAGCCCATGAGGCTGAATTTTGTGGAAGTGGTCTTCTGCTGCCTTCACCCAGATCCTCCAATTGTCCCTATTTTCCAGGGATGTCCCTGGTTTAGAGAAGCTTTCCTGGTTTCTGATTCGATCCCGGAATTTCCCACTTTTCTTAGGATGTCCCTATTTTCATGGGAGAAATGTTGGAGGCTATGGAGTTACCTAACCCCCAAGCTGTCTGAAGGAAATCCTGTATAAGGAAGAGTTTTTAAAATGTTCAACGTTTAATTATGTTTTATATATGTTGTAATCTGCCCAGAAGGCTGGATCAGTCCAATCAGATGTGTGGAGTATAAATAGTAACATTACTATTATAGAATGGGACGTCCTTATTTTTATAGGAGAAATGTTGGAGGGTATGTTCACCCAGTGAAACAATCTTTAATATTCTTTTTTTTAAAAAAAGAGACTTGTCTCCTGTAAATTGTGCAATGTAGTTTTACCCTGCCATCAATTTAACAGACTTTGGTAAAGGTTTTTTCCCTCCCTGTGGAGATAACAACAGGGTTTGACTTTTTGAGGGGATTTAGATTGCAGAAGGAGCATGGAAGGAAATGGTTAAGATCATCTCTCAGAGTATCACTCCCCCCAGTTAGCAAGGCAGTCCTTTAGGAGCTGCTAAGTACTAAAATGAAAATCATTGTGCCTAGTTTGGCCTTTAATTGCTGCCACTGGCCTATTTTTGAGACAAGCAATCTTGGATACCGAGTCCTAAAATAGGCCTTTTTCAAGGAAGCATTTAACCAACCACTTTAGCTAGTCTCTTTTGTAAAATATGAGTGAAAAACTGATACCCACAGAGAGACTTCCTATTAGACAGAAAAAGCAGGCAGAAATAGCATAAGAAGAGCAAAATAAATAGGTTTGGACAAGTTTGGCCTTTCTTCAATCATTGGCTAAGTTCTCAAAACCTGTTTCCAAAAGCCCTTTGTTTGGGCCACTTAGCAGTACTGGAGGGCTGCTTGGGTCAGAGCCTCTTGGATCAGGCCAGTGCCCCATCTAGTCCAGAACCCTGTTCTCACAGTGGCCAACCAGATGCCTATGAGAAGCACAAAACTGGACCTGAGCAGAATAGCACTCTTACTGACTTGGGATTCCCAGCAATTGGTATTCAGAGGCATGAATTACCGTATTTTTCGCTCTATAAGATGCACCAGACCACAGGACGCACCTAGTTTTTGGAGGAGGAAAACAAGAAAAAAAAAATATTCTGAATCTCAGAAGCCAGAACAGCAAGAGGGATCGCTGTGCAGTGAAAGCAGCAATCCCTCTTGCTGTTCTGGCTTCTGGGATAGCTGCGCAGCCTGCATTCGCTCCATAAGACGCACACACATTTCCCCTTACTTTTTAGGAGGGGAAAAGTGAGTCTTATAGAGCAAAAAATACGGTATTTCATATCTCCGGAGCATGTGTCTCTTGTAAAGCTATAAGGCAGAGCCAGCCCAGAGAGAGGTGGGGAGAGAGAGAAGGTGAGAGGGGTGGAGGGTACTACTGGTCCACTTTACTCTCAAACCAAAAGGATCCCACATTTTTAAAGTTTCAGCTGCATCTGGGCAAATCATGAATGAGCTGAATCACACACCCCTGATAAGTAATAAGTGAATTAATATCTATGTATGTACAAACACCATCTGTTGTGTGTGCCAGACTTAGATAACATATTGGAAATTTAACATATCCACACACTAACCACAAGCATAGATAAATATATACATTTTATATTTGTATTATGTGGATAATGATAAAATTGCAGACCCTCTGATTGTCCCTGTTTTCCAGGGATGTCCCTGATTTAGAAAAGCTGTCTCAGTTTCTGATTTGATCCTGGAATGTCCCACTTTTCCTTAGAATGTCCCTATTTTCATTGGAGAAATGTTGGAGGGTATGGCATTATCAGACTCCCGAGCCATCAGAAGGCAATCCTGTATATGGAAGGTTTTTTTTAATGTTTAATGCTTTATTATGTTTTTATATATGCTGGAATCTGCCCAGAGAGCTGGGGCAATGCAGTCAGAGATGTGTGTGGTATAAATAGTAAAATTATCGTTATGGAATGGGACGTCCCTATTTTCATCGGAGAAATGTTGGAGGGTATGAAAATGCATTATAATTGTTATCACTTCAGCTCTAGGTTCCTGTACAACTGAACTTCTCAATACTGTGTTTTTACCTGTCTGTACTTGTCATAACTGATTTGTAGCCAATACTGCTACTCAGAGTAGACCCATTGAAATTAATGAACACAGCTAACTTGGGTCTATTAATTTGCATAAGTCTACTTGAGTAAAACTTAGTTGGATGCAACCCATTATGCTGCAGAACACTCTGGGATCACAAAATGAATGAAGGGCAGACTAAAAACAGACATATTAAACAAACAATAATAAACAAACAATTAAGACCCACTGCTTAGCAGAGGTTGTTGATAGACTGCCAAGATGAGGGCTGAGCCAAATGATCACTAGCAAAAACCTTTGGGGCAAAATGCCCCCCCCCCCGCCCCCAAATCATGTCACCTCCTTTTATGACTATCATTTTCCTTCTCCTCAGGCATCATGTTATCATCTCCCTTGCTGCCTGATCCTAACTAGCCAGTGATCATGTAGCCATGGAAGTATCATGCCACCCTGTGACCATGCAGTGAAGAGGGTGAAAATTACCAAGATGTTCAGGCAACTAGGTGGAACACTTCTGTTCTGGCAATGTACTTTGTGGGTTGACAATAAAACTGTCACTGTTCAAGTGTGCTAAGAAAGTACACTCCTTAGCCAGAAGCACATTCTCCTTTGTCCTGTGCTGTAGAAGATTCATTGTCTGCTGTTACCTTTGAGCACTGGAAGAGAGAATGTGTTACCTAGACAACATAGGAATATGCTTCCTTCCACATGTAGCTCTAGATTTTGGGCTGTCTGAGCAATTGCAAGGCCCGGTAAAATCTTGCAAAGCCCCAGATCTTCCTGAATGTACTCTATGGGCTGTTGCACCCTGCAGGCATTGCAGTGAGTAGCAAAAAGCTCCTGATTTCAAATGTGCACTCAAGTCTCCTTATTCAGCCTGTCATTTTTTTCACAGCCATAGGTGTGTTTGTCAACAGAGTGCCTAAGTCTGAAGTCAACTTCTGATTTCACCTTGAGCATAATTCCAAAAGTAGCGGGGGTAGGATATTATCTGAGCAAAGCTAATGCCAGTATTGTGTGATTGTTGCAAGATTGGTACTAACTGCAGTTTTCCACCCACTAATTCATGTCAATAAGCAAATTATAATAATTACCAGCAACTAAATGACCAAATTATGATTGACCTAGTGGTGTATTGTAAACAAGATGTACTTTAATAATGGTTTATCTGAACTGTATTGCTAAGTACCTATTTTCGCAAAAGATTTTGGGGGGGGGGGTTGAAAGGAAGGGTCAAATTGTAATAGTGTGGAAGAGTGCAAATAGATACTTGGCAATTTTGTTTTATCACAGTTTTATCATTTTATGTCAACTATGATTGGAAAAATATTTGACCTGCTCTCTTCTGAGTCTAGCATGAAAAAGGAAAGCTATAATTATCAGGTGGTAGTTTTGCAAGGTAGGCAACAATCTGTTTTCCTTGTGACCCAGTTTCCACTGATGTTCAGTACCATCCTCTTTGTTATTCACCACTTCTCACCCTCAGAGGCTCCTAAGAGCACCAATAGTACCTTGGAAGCCAAATGCCTTACAACTTGAACGTTTTGGCTCCCAAACGACGCAAACCCAGAAGTGAGTGTTTCAGTTTGCGAACGTTTTTCGGAAGCTGAATGTCTGACATGGCTTCCACGATTTCCGATTGAGTGCAGGAAGCTCCTGCAGCCAATTGGAAGCCGTGCCTTGCTTACTGATGTTTTTGGAAGTTGAACGGACTTCCAGAATGTATTCTGTCCAACAAACAGGGTACGTCTGTATCCTTTTTCTTTAGAGTACATTGGGTGGGACAGTTGCTGCAAGAGCACAGACACCCTTCTCATCATTGGACTGCTTCTAGGGCCTTGTCCTTTATCCTGTTCACTTTCCTTATGTTCCACTAATTTCCTGAATCCAAAGTTTCTCTCTCTCTCTCTCTATATATATATATACGGTATATACTTGTTCTAAGCATGGGGGCTCCCCTCTCCAAATCTCTCTTTTTACATTTCTTTGGATGTTGCTTTAGAGAGTGCTCCCTCTTATCTCTGTTCCCCTAAGCTGCTCATTCTGCATAAACTTGTTTAGCAGCTTTTTAGTTTCATCTCTTAACAGCAAATAAAACAGATTCTGTTTTTCAATACTACTTAGTTATGGCCTGTTCAAAACAGAATTTCCACACAACTGTGATCTTGTGTTTCACTTTGCTCTTCCAA
The DNA here is from genome assembly GCF_965112155.1 of Podarcis liolepis. Lineage (NCBI taxonomy): Eukaryota > Metazoa > Chordata > Lepidosauria > Squamata > Lacertidae > Podarcis > Podarcis liolepis. The sequence continues at coordinate 40,115,572 of NC_139560.1, read as the reverse complement.
ACAAGTGTCTGGTCACTGCTTCCAGAAGGGAGATTGGCAAGCCTGGGCTTGCTCTTTAGCTCTTTTGAGCTGCCACAAAGACTTGTCCTATGGTTTACAGTTGGTGGTTTGCCCAGGAGAGCAAACCATGGACCTGAGTTCTGAGGATATGCTAAGGCAAACTATGCTTAGGTCAGTGCAGGCTAGCAGCAGAACAACTGGGGAGGATCAAAGCTGCTGTGATCTCCTCTTCCAAAGGTCATACACTTGCATGTTTGCCCTAAGCCATAGCTTGACATAGCTTGACTTGTGAACGAGGCCAGTGACACTTTAAATATCATGTTAGTGTTTCTTTTGTTGTTGATATTGCAGATTCGTGTCCAAGGGAGAAAGAGCCATTCAGATATTTCCAGCTATAAAACCATGGCTATAATAGAAGTTGTACTCTGAATGTCAATTAACCACTGGCAAGAATGGATTTCTCTGGGATTATTGCCTAATTAGGAATATGAAATGGAAGTGAAGTAAAAGCTGCAATGGGACAAAATTAAAGATGAATTGTGATAAGCATTATCGTTTCCAATGCATTCAAGCCATCACCGTTACGCTCATCAGGGAACACCCTGAACAATTTAAGCTAGTTGCTTTCATTTTTTTTCAGCACTGTGCTAGAATGCTGACCCAGTATTTTTTTTTTTCATTTTAGAGTTGTTTATCAACCTACAGATGTAAAATCATCTCACTTGCTCAAAGTATTTGGAGAAAATAGGGGAGCCCTTTGTTTTTAGAAAAATCTATGAAGCTCTCTGTGGGGATGGGCTGTAGCTCAATAGCCTAGCATAATAACCTTTACAGGCAAAAGGTCCCATGTTCAATCCTTGGTATTTCCAAGGTGGGCCTGGGGGAAGAAAACCCTACCTGAAACACCTGTGGACTCACTGCCAGTCAGAGCAGGAAATGGGTTGTCTTGGTATAAGGCTGTTTCCTGTCATCCAAATATGAGAAAGAGCTCCCGAGGGCAAGTTCTTATTTTCAGTTCAGGTCTAGAGAATAAGATAGAGACACAAGAAGCTTCTGAGAAAGAACAGATTAGATGACAGAAGATTCAGTAGCTGCAGGTATCCTATAAACCAATTTTCGATACCCTGGAGCCCATGACCAAACCAGCTGGAGCTGATTAATGTTATAGTTGAAAAAAAATCTGCAGGGCACCAGGTTGGGGGAGATGCAATTGAAACAATGGAGTGTGTAACCTGTGCTGGATACTAATCTTAAATCAGGCTTAACACCTGTTTTTTAAAAACATATTGTTGTGTATATAGTGTTTTTTTAAGGTATGGAGAAGAAAAATTAAGGCCTGTAGGTTGTGTCTAGCCTGCCCATGGCTTAACTTCAGTTTGCACTGCCAATGAAAGATAATTTCAGGGGAAACGGGGAAGCTGAACTATTATATAGGACTTTATTTCATTGCCTATCTATTCCTCTTGTTGGGCACTTACTATTTTAGTATAGGTTTCAGATTTTGCAAAATAGGGATGGGACAAAAATGTGTTTATATGTTTCCCTGTATTGCTGAATCAGTGGCATGGATGAGCACAAAAAAACCCAAAAATGTGTATGGGAGAAAGCAAAAACTACTTTCAGAGGTTTTACAAGTTATGTCTCACAGATGCAGTGCAATTATTCATCTGTGTATGAAAGGCTATCATTATGTGGATGGGCTGAAGCAGGCAAGAAAGGAAGTTTTCACATGGTTTGCAGGTGACAAGACTAATTTTGTCAGAGAAAGCATTTGCTGCAGTACAAAAATATCTTTCTCAACAGAGATTGGAGGCAGAGCAGCCTACGTCCTAAGCTGAGAGAGCTGCAAGTATTGATCAAAAGCATTACTTCAAAAACAGATTTGTCAAAGGATTTTGTTTTATGCCACTGTCAAGGTTCTGGAGAGCTCAGCTAGTAGGGGGGGAAGCTTGCAAAAGTTCATTCAAGTTCTTTAAAAGATTTTCTTCTATCCATTTAGTTACCTTTCTTTTGCTAATAATATTTTTAGTATGCAAAACTGAATTTAAAATTATTTTTCAAGGGCGATTTATAAATAAAGCTGGGTAATAGAAATAAATCTGTCTAACAAATCCTATATTAAAAAGAGTGTGCCCAGCATCACTGTGTGTTCAGTAACATGTACTGAGGCTCATTTTTCAAGTGTGATCACACATAGGTCAGATACAAAGAACAAAGAAACCAATTTCCTTACTCCAAAGGGGTTTGCTAATCAACCATGCCAGCCCTGCCCATTCCATGAGGGGAGTTTGGGATAGAGAATGGAAGCCTGCTATTGAAAGAAATAAAAGAAAAATATTTTGAGAGCTTAAGCCATACTTTGGATCTCTCCTATAAAATCTGGAACCAGTGGCCAAAATTACAACAGCACAAACACTTTTCTGTTGGACATAGAAAGGAGATGTGCTGAATAACAACTCCCATCATCACTGGCCATTGACCATGCTTTGGGGGCAGATATGAGTTGTTGTTTAGCAACATCTGGAGAGCCAAAAGTTCCCCACATCTGGCATTGTGGACACAGATTAGTCGCTGACACTAAGTTGTTCGGTGTGGGACTGTGTTTGACATACCCATCTGAAAAATGTCTTCTCTCTAGATTAGCAATACATAATGAATCCAGCTCACAGACACTTCCACTCTCCCTTATTCCACATCTTATTGACATTCTTACAAAGCCGGCTGTGTAGAGTAGGGCTGGTGACCCAATATAGGTTCATGTTTCTGGGCAGGCAAAAGTATTTCATCTGGCTGAGAAATGGCTCAGGTGCAACATTTGTGAATGCAATTCCAATTCCCCTTCCCCAAAAGAAATGCAGAGAGGAGTTGCATGTGACTGATTTGCTCAAAAGCGTTGTTGCCTTCATTCCTCTACTACATAAATCCCATCATTCGCTCATCTGAATGATGTATGAACTGGGCCACAACATTAGGACAAAATATGCCTCCCTTTTTATGTTACATTACAAAGCTCATGTGTCAGCCCTTTCTGTCAGTTTTTAACCACCGTGTTTTCATGTTCATGCAAGCAGTTTCTGAATAACCATCCCCATCCTTTTTGCTGTTGGAGTTAGACAAAAGGCTGCTCAGCCTAAATAAGATTACTGAGTTCTAAGGAACTGAACCACAATGTATTTTGCACAACACATGTGAAATTAGACTACTGTATTCATAGTGCTTTGTGTCTTCTGCCATGTCTGAAAATACTTCTAATAAACTACTATTGCAACACTGAGGGATATGGAGGAATCTATATAGAGTGTTCAGCAATTCAGATTTCAGTCATAGTGGATGACCTGAGAATACAAATACTGTAAAGTAAGATGCCCGATTAGAGCACTGCATCTCTGGCTGACATTTATTAATGATGCCGAGCATTATTTAGAAGAAATATTGAAAAAGCTATAGTAATATTTCTAGTCTTTTATTTATTAAGCTTTTATTCTTATTTTTGTGCATTCTCTGAGGTCTCTCTAACCAAATTTCAATAACAAAAGCATCCCACATTTAAATCAGCTCATAACTTTGATTGTGATTTAAAATTTAAATTTAAATTATTAAAAATATATGGAGCAGCTTTGAAGGGCATGGCATTTAGAATGTTAAAGAGCTGCTTAAAATATGTGGCTCCAGTGTTTTAAGGTATTTGAGAAATCTCATGCCTGTTTGTATCTTAGTATCTTAACCACATGTAGCCAGAAGATAGAAATGAAGTCTGTTTCAAAAGGGAGAAGAGGGCATCATGGAGAGAATAAAGAGGAAGGGGAGTGGTCAGATCTTCTGCAGGGCCAAAGGGCACCTTTCTGTCAGTAGTATAGACCAATACATTTACTCTAGATATTTCTGGGTCCACCATAACTCCTTCCCATGGTGGGAGCTTAAAGTGGATTAAAACCTGCATGTACCTTGATTTTTTGGGATGTTGTCCACATCACATTCTCCCCATCCAACTAGCAACCCATAGTTTTATAACAGTAAACTCTGATTTTGCCAGTGACACTTTAGCCCCTAATCTGGTGTTTTGGTCATTGCTAGACTCCGGGGTCATGTTTCCTAGGAGTCTAAAAGGTTCCTGTGTTCTGAAACCCAATGCATAAAGTGGTATGCATTCCATCAACCAGCCTTTTTCAAAAAATACCACCAATGTGCCTTTCTTCACCATATGCACCAACATGGTGAAGCAGTATATTTTTACTGTCTGTAGCAGCAAAAATAAACATTACTGTGGTATACTTTTTAAAGAGACTGTCCGATTAGTGAGCAACGAGCTTTCGCTGGCAACTGTATGCTTTAGCAGATGTATGAAATAGAATGTGAATGTATATATTCAGCAGCAAAAATGTTTAAAGTGTTGGGTTAGAATAGGACAGTTTTAATGTTGTAACCTGAAGGACTCAGTGATCATTTTCACTGGACGTGAGATAGCAAGATTATTAACAGTACAAATTGAAGCTCAGTTTTGTATACCTATTTTAACATTTCCGTACATCTTACATTTTGTGAGATAGGTGTCTTCTCTTAAATTTCCGCATGTTGCTGGTGATACCTTTTCCCCTACCTTTTTCTTTCAGTTGTGCATTGCTCGCTACAACCTTCTAAGTAGCATCATCTTTGATATTTTCTGTGATCAAGTGTGTCCCACTTTCAGAAAGGGATGCTCAGCAAAGTTTACATGACTTCCACTGTGTCAAATTACTGTGAAACATTTGCTCATATCTGTGAGAGCAGCACAGGGACAGACAATTCAGTTCTTGATAGATGGTCTGGCAGTTACACTAGTGAGAACAGTTTTGATAATCTGGATGAAGTGACTCTGGGTAATTCATGTAACAGAAGAGAAGGGGAAGCACACATTTCTTTTAAATCACCGAAGAAAAATTCAGGGGTTGTTTTTTTAGTCCAAAGTGAGAGGCAAACCAGACAGATTCCACCAATATGCATTTATTTACTAGAGTTTTTTTCTGTGAGATTAGAAAGGTTTAGCTACCCATGCACTATATTTTTTTACATGGGATGTCCTCATACTGAATTCATACTGAATTATCCAATGAGACTGCCTTGTTTTAAGCAGAAAGGGAGAAGAAGACTGCTCATGGTGTCCTTTTATGATCAGAGGGGAAATGATATTATCCAAGCCCCTCTTGCACAATTTCAATGGAACGTCGTTCCTTCCTCCTGGAAATAATCATGTTCTAGAATGCTAATCACAACTGTGCAAGGTTTAGCCTGGCCAGGCAGGCACTTTTCACAACCTCATGAGTCTCCTGGTTGAAGGGTGATTGACTGTACAGCTGTGGGTTCATCTGCTTTGGCATCCATAGAATTCTCTCCTCTCGCTGGATTTTGCACCAAAGTCAGCTTTCTCATAAGAGAGGCAGTTCTGCTCACAGGTGGGACGCTTATGTGTTCTGCTTGGTGATAGTTCCAACATCTGGCCATCTGCAGGTTTCACTCTTGCAATATAAGGCTCAGCTTTTGCTAGATGTCTGTTTCAGTCCCAACTTTTACCAAAATGCTTACCCCAGACCTCTGTGCACTGAAGTCCTTTTGTAAAACAAGAGAAGGGATTGGGAAATTTGTCTGTGAAGAATTTTAAGGAAACCAGAATATAACCTTAAAGCTTAAAAATGCACGTTTGCTTTTATTGTTCATTTCTTTTTGTGTTGTACAGTAAGCAACTGTGCAATTGTGTGTGAAGGGTAGAATGTAATTTTGGCTTGTATGTGTGTGTTACTTCTACATCTTTAATCCTCAGGTCCAGGTTCTTCGGAATGCTGGAGAAGAGGTGACCCTAACTGTATCCTTTCTCAAAAGAGCACCCGCGTTTCTCAAACTGCCTCTCAACGAAGACTGTGCATGTAAGTATTAACTGTTATTTTTATAAACAACAACAACCACAACCCAAACAAACCCAAGTCTGAACCTATCATAGGAGCCCCAGAGCCACTTCAAATTACTACTTTTTAAGCCTGCTTCTGTGAATTGCCCTGCCTTTGTTAATTTACAAATCATAGTTTGGTTTTCGTTTGCTTATTTTTGCTGAGAATTGTATGAGTTTTTCCCTAGAGCTGATTTTGAGTGTTCCATTTTAAACCTTTGCTTTAGAGATGATGTTAGGCTCTCAACTGATTACAACTTGCTTTGAGTGCTATTAAAGTTCTTTGACTTAACGATAATTTGTCCAGAGTATTTGCATTTCATTTCTAGATTAATACATAATGACAGAGATTTGGAGAAGGATTGGCATTTCCCCCCTAACTTGGCAATTGAGAGTGAATATATCTGTCTTGAGGACTTTTCATTTTAAATTGCAGTCATGGGCTTGAACAGATTGCTCTGCTTTAAGTGAAGATTAATGGAGTCCATAGTGATCAGTATTTTGTTTTTGTTCAACCATTTAAACTGATTAGTCTTATTGGGAAATAGCAGAAATGGAGAGACAGCTGTCTTCCTTCTATAATTTTAATAAATTGTAGGGACTAGTGCATAGTCTGAGATGGCTCTGTCTGTGTTCTATAGTTGCCTTCTGAAGATTATCACCAGGGTTTCCCTCAGCCTTTTAATTAAGAAAAGGAAAATATTGTTTTAAAAAAGCTTCTGAAATGAATTCAAATAGCCTCCTACCCATTAAATAATTCCCATTGCATTATATTCATTTATTTTCAAATGTTGATTAACTTGTTGAAAGTGTTCTCATTTCTATCATTATACCAGTTTCTCCTTTATTCATACTAATGAAGATATTTTATATTCATTTGATATTATCAAAAACAATTCACTCCTTTCAAGTTTCAAAAATACTACATGTACACAGTAGAATCCACACACCTACTTTATTTTTTACAGGCAGAAGACTATTTGGGGGTGGTGAAATAATGTAAGATCACCACAGTTATTTGCTTCAGAATTTATAAATCGCTCTACTTTCATAGAATACCTGGGTGGTGTATCGAAATAGAATGTAAAAGATAATGCAGATCATAAAACAGTGTTGACATTTATAAATCTGTACCCTGATGGCAATGCAGATTTTTTTTTTCAAATAGGGAAAACATCTGGTTATCACAAGTCTGTAAGATTACTTTGCATGGCAAAGAACTCCCCATCCCTTCAGTCATCTTTGATGATCTTCATATGCATGGTGGTTTTTGAGAGCTGATGCATTTAGTATCCCTGTAATACACATTAAAACACCCTCTGTAGCAGAGGCAACAGCAGCGCTCAATTGTAACTACTGTATGGCTCAATTGTGGCTCAATTGTAACTACTGTATGACAAAACCAATGTCAGTTTTGATTATGAAGTGTGCGTAGTTCAGTAAGCTGTGATACACTTTTGTATGTATTTTTGTTTTTATTAGGCATTCCTAGTGATCAAAGCAGTGGTACTTCATCGCCTCTGTGTGATAGTGGTTTACATCTTAACTACCATCCCAATAATACGGTAAGAAATGGTTTTTTTTTTTACCTTGCTGCCAAAAATATGAAAATTTACCACACATGACTGTTAACTGAGAAGTTTACACAATCTATGAGCATGCTGGAAATATGCCAGTTTCAATGTTAGGTAGACTCCATAGAAGCAAAGTGTACTGTAAAAACCCTTTTCTCATTATGCAGCTATAGGTGGGGGAACTTTGTGCTAACTCCTGGTTTAGTAATGGAATGAAATCAGACAAAGACCACAACTGACAAGTGGATTTAGATACTCCATTATTTTTGCTTCATTTAAGTCTTATTAAAATGGAATAAAAATTCTATAAAGAACCTATGGATCCCAGTATGATTTTGTCATAAATTACCTGGAAACCTAGAGAGCTTGGAACCTGCCACAAACCTCTTCGCATTAAGTACGTTTTCCCCAGTGTCCGTGTTCCCTCAGTGGTGGTGGGTTCAGTAAGGACTGACCACATCACTGAGCAGTGCTTCTGAAGCATCTGAACTTCTAGGGAACGATAACTGGCATTGCTACCTACCTGTGCCCCATCACAAACTGGATAGGATGCTGAGTACAGTCACTTTCTTAAAGAAAGTAACGCAGAGTGAAATGATGGTGGGGGTCCCATCCAGTGTGTTCTCTGTTATGTCACTAGGAGAATGCCAGGACCTAATAATTTATTTTGGACATACAGCATTTATTTGGTTTTCTTTTCCCCCTCAGAATTAATTCTAAATTGGATGTGGGTTGGAGGAGTGTTCGTTCATCGCTATTTTGGCTTGCAATTCAAATTATCTTAGTGAACCCACACTAAATTTTAATTATGTTTTCCCCTGGACAATTCAATTTTACTACTACATCCAAACTGGAACAAGGTCTGATTTCAAAAAACTGCCAAACAAATTGGAAACAAAGGTAAGTTTGTGTGTTGGAAAAAACGGTATCAGCACCGACTCTCATGGAAGAAGCTTTTTTGTTCTTTGTTTGAACATCACTTAGCAATACATCATAGGTGCTGACAGACCCAGAGGCTCAAATAAACACCTGAAATGTTGCAGCATTATTCTGTAGTCTCCTGTCTCTGGAACCAGCTAGAAAGATTCCATCAAGAACATTTTGACACTTCTTGCTTCTGCAGAGGCTACAAATACTTCACTATTAGTGTTTCTTACAACCCTTGTAATATTTCCCCCCTTTCAGGTCTGCATGACCTCAAAATGTTTGAAAGAAAATGTTGTTTTAAATGTCAGCCTATCCTGTTGGGGTGCTTGTTTTTCTTACCACAAGTTTGCCTCTTTTGCCACTATAATATCCATAGAAATGAACACATGAAGAAAGGTAAAAGCACCTTCTGGATAGAGGGGCATGAGAGTTATTCCCTTTATTGGTGATGTGAGCCAGAGCTCTGTTGCATGAATGGCAATAACGATGGTGAAGGCTTATTCTATTCATTGCAGATTCTAGGATAGGTCTATCCTCAACAGCTGAAGTCCTTAGGTAGGATATAGATATAATGCTCATTACACTGGTGTCTCTAGAAACACCCCTTCACTTTCTCCTTTTTGAGTATATGGTGCCCATTGAATAAAACCAGCCCTCTCTTCCTTATATTTGATGGCTTCACTTACGAGCATCCTGCAGGATGTGGTATACTATATAGTTCTCTCTTTGTATAGAAGGTAGAGATTAATGTTACCCTTCCCAGAGAACCTTACAAAATAAAACCTTTCCTGCTATACATATCCCACTTGTTGTAGTGATGAGCATTTTGCAACTAGCCAGTTCGGAAGATTTTCACTGAGTGATCTTGGACCAACCACAGACTCTCAGCCTATCTCACAGGGTTGTTTTCGCGATAAAATGGGGAGAAAGAGGACTATGAAACCACCTCAAGCTCTGTGGTGGAAAGATGGCAGAGAAATGTAATGTAATATATAAATGAGGTACTGTTTATTGTAGCTGCTGATGGTAACGCCAAAACATCAAAGGTGTTTGAAATATTTTTCAGGACACACTTTCATGTTCTTCATGGCCTACTTCTCCAGGGCTTAGGTGGGAGAAGAGGTGGTGTGATCTCCGATTAATCCCGCTGCTTCACTCCCGGTTTTCCCAGTATCTCCCAGGGTCAGATATGTGCAGGTAAGTAGATAAAGGAAATATTTTCTCCATATACTGGAGAATGCCAGTTGTAATTTTTGAAGTGAAGGGTCTGAGAAGGAGTGGTGCCCTCAAACTACCAGATCATTTTTTTACCATCGTTAGAGAAAGAAAGGCATTTTTTTACTAATAAGGAAAAATAGATGTTATGTTAGCTGGGGCTGTAAAACACAGTTAGTGCTAGAAACTAATATGATTAATACTCTAAGGTACAACTTTCCCCGAAGTTCTAGCTGTCCCAGAAGGAGAGAGAGTCTTACTATTTACAAAAGGGGAAAAAAACAAAAAACCCTCAGCAATATTAAGTAGAATGGGATTTTTTCTTTAAGTCATAGAGTAGAGCTATTGAGTATGACTTAGTTGGTTAAAATCCAATTTTAGCTAAGTAAATTAAAACCTGTTGGTACTCAGGCGGAGCATGTTGATTACTTCTAGCTGGAAATGTAGCTCTTTCTCAAGTTGTGCATGAGGCAAAGAATATAACTAAGAGACTTTTTGCATGACTACAAAACCCTTATAAGGTATGTAGAGGCACTGATTGCTTGAAGGAATTTCACATCCAAATCTCCATGCCTAGAGAAGCTAACAATCAGTTAAAATGCCTAGTATCAGTCAGCCATGATCTTTTCCTCAAAAGCTAGACTCGACACTAGGACTAGAGTCTCCATGACAAACTATTCAGTGTTTTCCTGTGCTCTAACCCAGGAATACTTTATTAGGAGTAGTGGCACTGTGTACCTAGCTTCCTGGAGGTGGTATCTCTGCCACTTAATGAGACAGGGAAGGGCAAGACTGTGTGGAGGTTGACGTGATAAAGGCACCCCTATGTATCCAAACCTGTGGTCCCAGCAGGGCACCTGCACAGCACCATTCCTCCTGCCAGGTGTGTGACACTGCCTTTCCTGCTTTGTTCTATGTCGCTAGGCTGGAAAATGTTTTTAGTTGACTCTGGTTAGACAAAGGAAGGTAGGGTGGGATGGGCCAAATTCATATTGGTAAAGGTATGTGTTTATTTGCAGGCTTCTAATGGACAAGAAATCAGAAATCAATATGCTGATCTCTTTTTCTCAACCTGCAAATCCCTATGAAAAAATCTGTGTGGTCCACCCTCTACCCCACAGTGTTAAAGTGGAAGGATTGTTACAGCTAATGCAAAATGCACTGGACCAACCTGAACCAGAGAATAATATGCCCTGTGCTGAAATTTTTCTTTAAAAAAAATAAATCAGATCAACCTTCTATCAAAATTTGTCTGACTTTAAGTGACCCAGATGTAATGGATAGAAGATTGATTTCGAACGAACTGCAGCTACAATTCCCACATTTCTCATGTCTAATCTCAGTCATATATTCATCATGAATAAATAGACCTGTTGTACAATTTCCAGTCCACATTCAGGAGATGGTTTTAGGGCATGAAATATCATCGTGCTCCCGTGTTTCTTAAGCCACTCAGACCCATGTACTTTCTGGAGGAAATTGGGCCCTTACTGCTTCAGCATTTCAAAGGTTTTTATAGGCTTGATAATTATCTGTCATTTGGATGTAGTAAATCAGTCCACAGAGCATTACGGCAGATAAGTCAGCTGTGCAGAATAGCAGACACAGAATGCTTGGATGCCCTCCCCTCATATTGATAAATACATTGCACACATTCATTGTGTTTAGGTTATGTCCAAATGTTGGGAAAGTGCAATGTGAAAATCATTAAAGTTATGTGGATCAATTCTGAGTTCTCAACCCTTCACCTAATTAGTTTTTGAAGCAGATCATATTTGAATTTTCATTAAAAATCTATAATTTAGTGGAGCATGCCAATATAGAATATTATGCTTTAGTGCTTTTATAGAATATGGGGAGGGGGGACTCTTAAGAAAGTTATGATAGATTTTATTACAAAGTCTTGTTCTTTATTTTATTATTTAAAAAGTTCCAAAATATCTTTTTAGTCTTCTCATTGAAAGTATTTTCCCTTTTATTTATTCTAGCTCTGAAAATTTAGTGTTGATGTAGCTTCTGTAGTTATAAACCTGGGTTACTAGTGATCTATTCCACAATTAGGGAGGATGTATATGCTGCGTCCAGATCTGTAGAACCTTTCTTTGTTTTTTTGCACAGATTCCTTCCATTAAGTCACCCATTGCTTTTGGAATTGCAGATGTGAAGCCACTGTTGTCTTCTTCCACAATAGTTGTCCTTTATAACGCACTTAGACTGCCGTTCTATTCACACATACCTGGGGCGTAAATCTGTTTGAACTTAATGGGGTTTGCATTTGAGTAGATGCTTAGGAATGCTTTGTGGCACCAATGGTGTGAATTTGCCAGTGCCTCCATTCTTTTAGTGCATTAAATCAGGGAAGGAGAACCTATGGCACTCCAAATGTTGTTGAAGTCCAAATTCCATCAGCCTCAAATAACATGGGATGATGGAAGTTGTAGTTCAGCAATACTGGGATGGACTCAGGCTCCCCATTATACATCAAGAATAATGTTTACATTTATTTAATCAATTAGTCAATCAATCAATCAATCAATCAATCAATCAATCAATCAATCACCCTTCAATTATGTTCCTAGGGCAGTTTATATAAAAATACAATTAAAAATGTAGCAAGATACGGATAAGCTCCTTACCAACTATATATCATTCTTGTCTAATGAGCAATTCCATATGGTGGGAGGTTGCCAAAATGAATTCTTTGCTTCTGAAAACACACCAATTATTATCCTAGCTCCTGTAGAAGCTAAATGATGCATCTGTTCTTGTTTTGGGGGATACAGTGGATGCCATATTGAAATAATGAAATTCTCCAAGGTGGAGATGAATGACTCGGATCCAGAATCAGCATGGTCAAAATATGTGGGGGGTAAAGCTGAAAGAGCTATGTGCCACGAATTGCAAATTGCAGCTTGTGCAATCTGCCAGGCTACTACCTTTTCAAGCTTTGTGCCCTGAGCAGATAGCCCAGTGTGAGCAATCTGTATTCAGTTGTTCTGTGGGTTTTGCCAAGATTTATCTGGAGATGTGCCATATACAAAAGCTAAATATAGAAGAGAATGACTCATAAAATAGGGAAATCAGTAGCAGTTCAATGGCTGACTTTTATTGTGGGGCAAGGGTAGGTAGAGGGGAGTGATTTCGAAGCCTTTTGACAAGTATTATGAAGTTGGTAATGTCGGAGTAGGTGCACTTGTCTCCTGACCTAATCTATTACGATGTGTCCATAGGCAAAATGCATTTCAAGTAATCGCTGTGGATGGCATTTGCAGTGGAATAATTCAGTGTCTCTCGGCTGAAGACTGCATTGACTGGCTACAAGCAATAGCAACGAATATTTCCAACCTCACAAAGCACAATGTAAGTATGCCTCTAAGTTAGTTCATCAGATTTCCCAGTTACATTTGATCCTGACTGTCATAAAGGCCTCTTGGGTTTACGCACAGAATTATCTGTGCATAAACTATGCTTGAAGCTTCCCCAGAGAAGTGAACTCAAGTCTGTCATCAGCTCAGAATTTTGAAAGCTTCTTGAAAGGGGAATTATTTTTTCCTCGTGGCTACATAGTCCACTTCATGGCTATCAGTATTATTTCCTCCCCCCCCCCCCCTGATATCCACCGACAGAACTAGAAAGAAAAGTAGAGAAGGTACAGTGCTTCCAAGATATGCAGGCTTTCAGCATTCCTATTCTGATACCCAAGATCATGGAAAAGCTCTGTGTTACCCCTCTCCCAACGGCCTACCCCATTCACATAGTAACACAGTTTGATATCAGGTTCAAATCCCATCTTCTCCAGAGAGCTCACATGGTCACCTTAAGCCACGGGTCAGCAAACTTTCTCAGGAGGGGGCTGGTCCACTGTCCCTCAGACCTTGTGGGGGGCCGGACTCACCGCCTCCCAAAAGTACCACCCTCCCGAAAGACACCCCCCCCCCGCCTATGCCAATCACGCTGCAGCCGCCAACACTGTCTTGTCTTCGGCAATGTCGGCGTCCTCTGTCTCGGTGGGGCACAGAGCCCAAACCGCTGGCCTGGGCGGCAGAGGCAGCCTCCACGCTGCTGCCACTTCCTTTCCGCTCAGCCGCTTCCTCCTGCTCGGCTGCCTCAGCAGTAAGGAAGGGGCAGCACCCAGATGCCTCTGGCCTGGGCAGCCTCCATGCCACTGCCACTTCCTCCCGCTCAGCTGCCTCAGCAGGAATGAAGGGGCGGCACCCAGTGTGGCTTCTAATTGGCTGCAGGAGCTTCCGTCACAGAAGTAAGTATGCGGTGAGGTCTCTGCACCACGTCTGTTTAGCGTGGGGACTGACTGAGTGGGCAGCAGGGTCTGCAAGGTTCGTGGGCCAGATTAACGAGTCCAGTGGGCCATAGTTTGATGACCGCTGCCTTAAGCCAGTTACAGTCTCTCAGCCTTATCTGCCTACCTTCCTCACAGGCTTGTTGTGAGGGGGAAAATATGCAGGAGAAGGGATCATGTAAACACTTTTATCTTCAACCGATAAATGGCCCTTTAAATTGTGTTGTAAATACAAACCCTGCCCGGTTTAGTTTCATTTGAGTGCATCTGATGCTTGCTGCAAGTGGGGCTTGCTTTCAGCACTGAATGTAAGCCCAGCTTTTGGCGGGGAAAGTTGCATCAGATTCTTCTTTTGCAACCATGGTTTGAAAGTATCAGGACTACAGTTAAGTGCTCTCCTAATGCTTCCTGTGGAATGTGATCATGTGGCATCAGGTGACTGACAGCATGCACACCTATTAAAAATGGCCCCTGGAAAGTTGGCCAGTTCTGAATCTAGAAGATGTTAAAAATAAAAAAGCATTTTGCAGAATGTTCATTCATGCTCTAATGGCTACAATTCCTCCTCCTACTTCCAACCTCACTGCAATATCTGGGGTCTTCCTTCTCCCAAACTGCCTTCTGTGTTTTGCCTTCTGCCCCAGTTGGACTTGTCCCAGATTTAAAAAGCTGAATCTTAGAGACCGAACAAATTGTGTGAAGTATTTATATGCTACAGTTCCTTCCGATTATATAATCTCAGTGGCGATGGTGATGATGATTTTAGGCATCCTTGCATATCAATCTATAATATTCCTAGCTGGAATTCCTGACTGATACTATTCTGTGTCTGTTCCCACCAGCACCAATTACTCTCTCCCCTCTCCTCCCTCTCAACTTTTAAATATTGTCCTACTTTAGTTTAGTTTTGGTATCATATTGAGTTCTCTGAATCTTGCAATATCCTCCACAGGCTTCTAAAATTAATTTTGTTTCTAATGCCGGGAACATACTGAAGAATTTTGTATCTTGTGGAGATTTATATCCAGCTACAGAACCATTCCAGCTGGTGGCAATACTGAATTGGTATTGCAAACTTGAATCTGTCTGCCATCTGTAATGTTCTGTGCCGCACTCGCCAATTCCCTCACTATTTATTCATCTTGATAGTGCTGTCACTGCGTATGGCTGTCAGTCTCACGACAGCCTTGACAAATGGGACTATTGCTAACCTTTGTGCTTACTCTATAACTATTTTCTATTACTAATTTTAGCTTGTGCTTGGGAATATTTTTGGTATTTCAAGGAGCGATGTTCTTACAGTTGCAGCAAACATTTTAAAGCCAAATTTCAATTGCCTCTGATTAATTGCTTCTGATTAGCACTGTAATTATTGCCACAGAAATAATGATGTTTTAACACATTGCTATTACGTGGCATGTTTTTACAAGATTGTAATGTATACAGCAAATTCATAGGCAGTTAAAGTTCCCCATAGTCCAGGCGGGAAAAGGTGGGGGAGAGGAGTCTATTTTGGTAATGTTATATGGCTTGGCTTAAGCTTCAGCAATCCATGGAATGATTTGAAGTATGGAGTAAGATCCTCTGTTCTGCCCTTCTGTGATGTGTCCTGAATGCCCCAATCCCTCCCACAATTAGCTGTGCCTGGTGTGGTTTTGTCCTGAGCTCTGCAATATACCATGTTGGCTCTTGTATGGCACACAATGCAATGGTCCATAAGCAAGTGTAAAGAGATGCACAATGGGGCAAAAACTCCCAACTTCACATAAACACCGATGGTGCCTGAACTGGTATTGGCTGACCAGGAAAGGGAACCTGAGTTTGTGTAGCTCAATGAAAGCTGCTGCGAATAAAGCAAATTCCATGTCAGAAATTGTTAGAAGAGGAATAGTAAATAAAACTGTCATATAATGATATCATTTTTAAAAATCTATGACAGTTCTGGTCACTGCATCTCAAAAAGGATATTGTAGATCTGGAAAAGGTACAGAAAACAACAATAAAATGCATCTCTCCACCGTGAAAGGTTATAATATTTGTAGCTTTTTAGGGTAAGAATATGAAAATGTAAAAATAGCCTCAAGGGTCAAAGCAATGGCCTATCTCAGGGGTCTGCAACCTTTAAGACAAAAAGAGCCACTTGGACCCATTTCCGAAGAAAAAAAAACTGGGAGCCGCAAAACTCGTCATTATAAAAATAACTTTTTTGTCACTTTTTATTATTTCTTTGTTTGACCCCTCAGAATTACTCCTCCTCATAGAAATAAACGTTAAATTAACAAGTTACCTTTGTGTGTGTGTGTGTTCTTCACTCCCCTTCAAAACAGTGACCAGCGTACATGCCCCCTTTCAATGCGTACATGCCCCTTACAATGTAGCGGGCGGGAAGGTGATGTCGGGACGGTGCATGACTAACGCACGCGCCGCCCCCATGTGACGTCACAGCCAGTACAGCACCCACCACAGTGGGGAGTGTCGGGGCGCACAATGCGCCTCCTCCCCTCGCTAGTATCCGCCCCGGAGCTGCGGCAAAGGTGTAAAAGAGCCATGTGCGGCTCCGGAGCCGCGGGTTGCAGACCCCTGGCCTATCTAGTCCAGCATCCTGTTCTCGCAATAGCCAATCAGAATCCTATAAGCAGGATTCAAGCACAAGAGCCCTCTCCTCTCCTTTGATTTGTTGCAACTGGTAGAAGAAGAAAAAGCAATTATGGGAAGAAGGATATGATGAAGGCTTATTAGAGAAAGTGGATAGGTGAAAAGGTGTTCTTCCTCCTGATGCTAGAACCTGAGACCATCCACTGAAGTTGAACAGTAGGAGATTCAGAACAGACACTTGATTACCAGTTGCTGGGGAGAAGCAGCTGTGCTCATGTCCTGCTTGTGAGCTTTCCGTAGGCATTTTTTTGGCTACTATGGGAACAGAAGTCTGGGCTAGGGGGGATCCATCATGGCTCTTCTTATGTTATTATGACTCTACTCCTTGTTTCCAAAAATACTGTAATACTGTATGCATTACAGAGCCAAAATTAGACTCCGAAGCCAGGGCTGGGTTGTTGTCCTAGCAGCAGGCAATTGCTTCACCCCCCCCCCCCGAATGAAGGGCTGAGACTCTTGTGCACCTCTGCTAGTGCAGCATCTCATACAACTCAGTGATAAGAAAGGAGTATCAAGTAGTTCTTATATGGCCAATTATTGCGAAATGTCATAAAGCTAAATGCTCATAGTTAATGTCTTGCCAGAATGAAATTACCCCTTCTTTTCTGCGACTGAGTCCCCTAGCTCCCTTAATGTCTTTTTTGTCTGATGGGGAATTGATCTGTAATCTAATCATAATGTTCTTTTAAATGTTAGTCGACAGGAAGAATTGAATATTTGACAGCATAAGCAGGAATTGAGCGTTCCGCTATACAGGGACATTTAAGGACGAAGAAAAGGACATTTAGCCACAGAGTCACAAGAAAATATAATGTTTATCAACAAAAGAATGCTGCTGGAAATGTCTGTGATTCAACTAACTGAAACAAGACGGCTTCTGGCATACATTAAGCTGAGGTTAACAATTTTTGTGCCACCTCAGTGCAGTGTATAATTTTGCTTGGGTTGCCAATGATTGCAGTGTCACTTGACAAGCTGTGTCAGAATGGCAAAACAGTTACTGAGGATATCTGCAAACATTTAAACAAGCTGAAGTACAGCATATTTTCTGATCTGTATTTGAAATGCGTTCTTATTTGCTCTTGGCAAGAGTGTCAAGATATCTGTCTCTCAGAAAGTATAAGCTCACTGAGATGCAAAGATGGACTCGCCATGCCTTTGTGGAGCACAGAGAAAACAAATCAAGATAAAGCGGGATAAGAAGAGCCTCAGCTGGTGTGGAAAGTATTGCTTGAAAGCCTTATGGGCCAGCTAATCCAAGGTTAAGCTCTGTAAATCACAGTTTAGTTTGTGTCAGAGAATACTTGTAGCTTGCTGCACAGTCATATCAAGAGATTCTGGCACCAGTTAATGTTGCTCTAAGTTGGTAGCTCTTTGATCCTTGCAGCACAAAGATTGCCAGGAAACAACACAAGGAGCCAGGTGGAATTTTCCTTCCCCTTTCTACACTTTGCAGCTGATTGGCTTCCAAAGATCCTGTTGAGTTTCTGAGAGGTTAACCCTAGAGATGCCTGTCGCTGTGCTTTATATAGCCTGAAAAACTGAAGCCCTGTGCAAGATGGCAAGAGGATGGGTGACTTGAAACAGCTGCTTTTGGATATGGAGGAGAGGCTGTAAAGAGGGCAGTGGGATGGCAGTAACCACAGAAAACGTAAGAGGGTGGACAAAAAGAAGAGGGACTTTGTATTGGAGGGATATTGCTCTGGTCTAAAGTTCTGCTTTTACATAGCATTTCATGATCACAGCCATTTAAAGGACATCTTAGGGCCCCATTGCCAGTGGGAGCACCCACAGGGGGTCTTTTCACCAATGTTTGGACCCCAGTGTAGGCACCATAATGATCACAGAAGATGTCATGAGTGTACCTCTCTTAGTGACTTCTCATTGTTCCACATGGAAGACCATTGGATGATTTGGTGGTGACTCGGTTCTTCCAGATTTCCTTGCATGGAATTCTGTTTACTGTTTTGGCTTACAGTAACTCTGGGGTGAAACAACATTTGCAGCATTGTTTCCCAGTAGGAACTGCGAAACTTTCAGCACACCTTGTGATCCCCAGTGAGAAAAATATGCTGTCTTTGTGTCACTTCTCTTAAGCAGAGGAGGCCTCATCTCTCTTTTCAAAGTTGCAGTTTCTCCCACCATCTGTTGAGATATTGGGACAGAATAGCCATGGCAGAAGCCTGGCCCTTCCACAGTTTATTTTAAACACTGAAAAGCCCCACACATTACAGGTCATTCAAAACGAAAGATTGGCTAGATTTTTTTTTAAAAAAACGATTGTTATTAAAGATTTCTTAGTTTACAAAAATATGTACATTGTCACTTTTTTCAAGTTGCATTTTCTACAGATCACTTTCATTTGTTGTGAGACATTACTGTTACATACAGTGTTAGGTTAGGAAGAAAAGAGGGAGAAAAAGGGGAAGGGTGAGTGGGGTGGGATCAGATGACAATGCTTCTATTCCTCTACTTGGTGTATGTGTGGGGTTTTGTGTCGGCGTCACTTTTATGGGACTATTCACTTGTTGTATTTCCTTGGTGGTGAGAGAGGTTGGGGGTGGCTTAGGGTGCAGTTGGTTGTCTTTGGTTGGCTGTAGTGAGATTTGTTTTTGTGTGTGAGTGGGGTATGTGTATGTGTGTTTTTGGATCAGGTTAGCTAGATTGATTCGTATGCTGTCGGCAGATTCTTCTTGTTGTCTTGTTGAGCTGTGTATGTGATAAAGAGGAACCATACCAGGGTGAAGGCATCTTCTATTTGTCCCCATGTCAGTTTCAGTTTATTGCTTAGTTTTTCTAATAAGGCTGTTTTCCATACTATTTGATACCATTGGTCCATGCTTACTCCTGACAGGTCTCTCCAGTGTCTGGCTATGATGCTTCTGGCTGCTGAGAGTAGGTGGGTTATCAGCTCTTTATGATGTGAGTGGGCGTTATTATCTTGGAAGTTGTTTAGTGAAACCAGTTCTGGGGTGACTTCTAATACTTGCTTAGTTATTTTGCATATTTCTTGTATGGTTGATGCCTTGATTGAAGGCTGCAGCCCATGCACTGGTAAGCTAGAGATTTGATTACTGCAACACACCCTACATGGGGCTTCCCTTGGGTCTGATCCAGACACTTCAGTCCATGCAAAATGCTGTGGCTAGACTGGTGATGGGAACAGACTACCACAAACACATGACACTGGTGTCAGGGATCTTTAGCTGAGATTCCTGCATAGCAGGGGGTAGATTAGATGATCCCTTCCAACTCTACAATTCTATTATTCTGAAAGTGAAAGTTTTTAAAGAATGCACACACACATGTATAGACACACACAGTATACAGTCAAACCTCGGTTTTCAAACGTCTCGGCTGTTGAACATTTCAGAAGCCGAATGCCGAAAACCTGGAAGTGAATGCTTCCATTTTTGAACATGCCTCAGAAGTTGAACGGCTTCCAAGGCGTGTTTTTTCAATTGATTTTGTTGACCAGCAATTGCGCCTCGGTTGTCGACCATTTCGAAAGTCGAACGGTCTTCCGGAACAGATTACGTTCGACAACTGAGGTTCCACTGTACACACAAAAATATAATCTGTCTCCATATCCCAGATAATCTTGGAGTAGCTCACAATTTAAATTCATAAACTTGCAAGCAGGGAAGAAGCAACCAACTCAATTCCATTAACTGCAACAGTTCAAATTGGTGCCTGTGCTGCAGCAGCTATAAGCTTGACCTGTGTGGGTCAAGTCATAGGGGGAGCTCTAATGTTTCACAGTTGTTTAATAATTAAGGACACAATTATCATTGGGCTCAATCTCAAGCAACACTGGATTTAATTGAAAGAAAATGGGCCTGAACAGCTTGAAACAGTTCAATCTGTCAGATCAAAAGTGTGTGTGTGTGTGTGTGTGTGTGTGTGTATGTCTTAAGATCTGGTTGAATTCCCAGTTAAATACTAGCTAATTTAAATAGTTCTCTCTGATAGTGATATGTATTCATAAAATCAGGCAATATAGTCAGATTAGTGACACTGGGAATCTTGCCCAGGCAAGGTTCTGAAGCTCCTTTCTCCCATATTGAACAAGTGTTCAAACAGAACCTTGCTGTGCATTGCCTGTACTGCCTACTTCTGTTCTGGTTTTAGGGTTCCTTGTAAAAGAACTTTGCTTAAGGGAATGGCTTCACCTTTCTATCTTGTTTCTAAGTTGTTCAATATGCCTAACAAATCCATAAAAAAACCTTGAAAACAACAAAGCGTAGAGGCACTGAATGGTTCAAGCACTTGTAACTTGTAAAGAAATCTGAAATGCCTTTAAGATTAAACATTCAACTATGATAAATTATCAGTGCAGTGTGAAAAGTGCTCTCCTAGAAGCGAGAGGAAAGCAGTTTCAGAAAATTAGAGGTAAACAGATGTGCATTTGATCAGTCTAGTAGATCATCTATGAAGCTCTCCAAGCTGCTTGCATTGTTAACATGCAGCAGTTTCTTCATGAAAGTTCCACTTTCATTACAGTGGAGATACGGTATGTAATGATGACAGATGTTTCAGCAGACTGGGGACACTGGCTGCTAGGTGTAATTTATGCAGTGGAACTTTTGAGAGTGTTACTCAAAAATCTGTTTTTAATTTACACTTGCAGTAGGTTGAAGCACATTTTTTTAGCATTTGCCAGTTTTGTTGTCGTTTCCCTTTGCAAGGGAGCAAATGCATCAGTGGGATGTATTGGCCTCACAGCTATTACAATACAATCAACGTAACTTTATGTTAAATGCTGCTGTTCATGCAGCTCTAAATTATTCATCCCAGGATTTGGAGAAGATGAGTCGTGTTGATGTGTGTGTGTGTGTGTTTAAAAAAATTAAATATTTCTCAGCACGGAATTGCTTTGCATCTTCAATCATTTAGCTTAAGGAAAGTGAGCTTATTGCAAGCCAGCGGCATTACTGAGTGGGAGGTGAGTATCTTCTTAACTCTGTGTGAGATATTTCAGTCAAATTTCTAGCAATAGCTAAAGTTTACACAGTAGTCAAAAATAAGGGGTGGTATCTAATTGGTGTCCCTCTACTGATAGAAGGTATCTGTTTGGCTTGAACAGGAATTGAATCAAGTTTTGATCACTCCTTGCAGCTCCAAAATCTGCTGTTGAAGTACTCTGACTCTCTGGAGCAAATCTGGGCAGATTAGCAGGCAGTGAAATCTTTGAAAATTGCCTCCCTCCTAGGGAGGCGAGATGCCATGGGTCAGCAAAGGGACACCAATTGGATAATTCCCAATGATGGGTGTCTTGGGAAAGTAAAAATACTGCTCACACATGCTAAACCTCAGAATCAGAGTTAGGACTTGATTTTAGAGAATAATTGCCATGCTTGTTATTCTGTCTGGCATAGAAAGCATTACAACTGAAAAAAATAATTATGACAACTATTTAATTTTAAGATGTCTTTTCAGCAACACTTTGGTGACTGATAGCCACTTCACTCCAGGTGCTGCTGTGATGGGAACTCCAGGTAGCTCATTCAGGACTTATCCACACCTACTTTTTGCCCTGTGCTTTCTAGGCACAAGTTTATGCTTTCAAGCTCTGTGTCCAGACTCTCTTTTATACCTCAGAGCTTTCCCCATGAAAACCTGTTCTTTAAAACTGAAGTGCAACAAATGGGAATTTGGGTTTTTCGTGGATTGCAGTTTGCTCCAGTTCAGCGGTTTGCTCAGGGAAAGCTCCAGAACAAAAAAAGAGCACTCGGACACAGAGCTTGGAAATGTAGACAGTGGAAAACTTACCTGGAAAACGCAGAGGAAAGGTAAGTGTGGAGAAGCCCTCCATTTATCAACACTGTCAGGGCAGGTAGTCACAGACCCTCAGAGAGAGACAAAAGCACTTTACAGCTGCTGTTGAAAGAAACTAAGCATTTGTCACTTGCAGTTGCCACATAGCCTGATAAAGAAAGGTCTCCTCACTTTATCATTGGGCAAAAATAGTAGCATGATATTTTCAGGGTCATTTTAATGGCAGCCGCTGGAAACAGAAAGCAAAAGATTGTCAAAAAATTGTACAGTGGTACCTCGGGTCAAGAACTTAATTAGTTCTGGAGGTCTGTTCTTAACCTGAAACTGCTCTTAACCTGAGGTACCACTTTAGCTAATGGGGCCTCCTGCTGCTGCTGCACCGCTGCTGCACGCTTTCTGTTCTCATTCTAAAGCAAAGTTCTTAACCCGAGGTATTATTTCTGGGTTACGGGAGTCTGTAACCTGAAGCGTAGGAAAACCTGAAGCATATGTAACCCGAGGTACCACTGTAGTTAAAATCATCATTTGTTTTATTTCAAGATTTTAAGAGACACATTTTCACACACACACCCCACATGCATATATTGGCATTAGTCTGTTTAATTAAAAAGGAATTACAGGAGATTTGCTCATTTTACTCCCTCATTTAATCTATTACAGAACACAAGCAGTAGCTGTTTGTGTAGTTTTCTGAAAAGTGAAGATATCCCATCTTTGGGAATTTTAAAGAAGAAATAAGCTGCTGTTGTTTTTATCACCATGATAGGGCCTGAAATGTGTTCTTTAAAAGCTTTTGCTATATCTTTGTGAATACAGTAAAGCCACCAATACAATAGTTTTTTATCATACCTTTTTTTGCTTCTTGATGCTTCTTCCTTTTGTGAAATACTTAACTTCTGCCATCCTGTTGTTATTTTTCCCCCTCTTTTGTGAGTACTAAAAGTTTTCAAATGTACTTGAAGAACAAATAATATGGTGACATGTTCACTACTGGTTATTAACCAGAGAGTAATCTTGAATGGAGGAGGTTGCTGATGTGAAACAACCATAATAATGCTATTGACTTAATCCTGCTGGTGCCTAAGGTCTTTCTAATAGGATAATAAAACTGGAAAGGTGCTTTGGTTTCACTTTATACCTTCATTCTGGCACAATAAAACCCATGTTGCAACTCAGCCCCAAATGACAGGGCAGATGCCCTTAATGTGGAATTCCAGGCATGATAGCAGGTATACTAACAACTCCAACAGGAGAGGTACCCTTCTCCTTTGCTTCTTATTTACAGGGCTCTCCAGCATCAAAGCAGATCCTCAGTGCTGTACACAAATACCAAGAAGTCAGATACCTTAGAGATGTGCACTCCAGCCATCTTGGCAGCATTTTGATTGTCCTCATTAGATGACTGATACTTCTAATCACAGATGTTGTAAGAACTCTACCGGTCCTATAGGAGCTGATAGTTAGGCCAACATACCTTGCCCTATATTGGCACCATTATTTGTTGCACCTGCTTATTACAGTTGCCACACACAAACCTCAGCAGGGCTCAGAACTTCAGGGCAGCCACTGTAGCCATCTGAAGCTTTGAACTGTCCCAAACTTTCCCTCTCGGTAGACTGTTAATCAGCAACAATACCAGGTGGGTCACTGAACTGTAATACAAGCTAATACCTGGGATAGGTAGCTTGTACATCAGAAGATAAAATCAGAATTCAACATGTCCATACCAGATTGGAGAACTGGGCCAAAACTAACAAATGTAAGGTACTACACTTAGGTAGGAATAACCATAGTTGTTTTGCATAAATGTTGTTGGATTTTAAAGTAAAGTCCTTTTACTTCAGTGTGGAAAAGTGGTGGTGGTGTTTTTTAGAGAGTCCCTTAAAAACAAAACTAGTGAGTGGACCAGTTTTGGGTGCTTAGTAGCCAGCTTTCTGCACCTCAGTTACACCTCAGGGGAAGACATCATGAAGCATCTTCTCTCATGGGGCTTGTCAGATCAAGAAGCTCAGGCAGACTCCAGGAGACATTCTTAATGGAGAAGGGGACAGACAGACAGCTGCACCCACCATAATTTAAGAGAAAATTTAAAGTGGTCTGCGGATGTTCAGAATAACTGGACCTCTTTTGCAAGAGAAGAAAACTAACATGAAATTGAAGAATGGTTCTTTGTGTAGCATTAATACTGTTTGTTATAAGAAGTCAGTTAACCTTGGTCCCAGGGGCTGAAGGAACATTATGCTGCACCATGTGCTTTGTCAGTGTCTGGATAGGAGATTGCCTGGGCACCCTGGGTAAATTTCCTTGAGTTATTAATGTAAGAAAGAGAATAGAAATCTAATAGGTAAATAATAATATTTCCATACCACATGAAGTAACTGAGCTATCATGAACCTCTTTTTATGTCCATCTCCCCTTTTTAATAATTTTATTGCATTTTTCAAAAAAAGAAAACCCCATCTGGTTGAGTTTTTACAAAATATATCATAGACGTGCACATGTAACAGTATAATAAAACATATGTTATTTCCTTACTTCAACCCATGAATAATGGTTACTAGAATACAAAAATACTTGGTTTGTATAATTTGTAATATGTGATGAATCTACTACCTGAATGGAGAAGCTAACTAGCATAGCTTCTGAGTTGCTGAATTGGGGGGGGGGGATTAGAGGAGACAAAATGCCCTTAGCGCCATTGCAATGTCACGACCTGTGGCAGTTCTCTGGCACTTTGCCAGTGCTGCAGGCTGACGTAGGTCATTGCAGTGACACAACATCATGGACTGGCACTGCTATGCTGGAAAATATCCACCATCTCACTTGACATATATCACAAGGTAGCAGAATCATTACTCTGCTTTATGGTTACTGTCTAGTTGTTGTTTTTTTAACCAAAAATTATATTTGTGCCTATATGCACTCAGTTAGCATTATGTTTTCTTGAAGAAAAATACCTGCACATTGTAGGCTGTTTTGATAATGATTGCTTTAAGCAGCAATCCTATACCCACTCACTCAAGAGTAAGCCATACTACACTCAGCGGGACTTAACTTGTGCTTCGTCATGTTCGGGATCGCATAGTTAAAGTACATTGCAGATAATTGCACAGGAAGAGGAATTGGTACTGGACGGTGGAAATGAATGTACAGGGCCTATCTAATAAATCAATGAAATTTTGTTACCTTTTTCTGCAGAGCCAGAAATCTTTTTCCTTTATAGTAGCCCTGGAATTTCCAAACTGAATGCCATCTATGAATAGTCAGACAAATTACTGTAAAAATTATTTACCATATGTCAAAGAGATATGATCCATATTGCTTTAGGGCATGTTCAGTAAAACTTTTTGTCAGAATGGTAGCTCCTTTGCAAGTGAAAAGCAGCATTATGAGGGCAACATTGCACCTATATTTACAATGAGAATGGGAAATCCAAATAAAAACATCACTGGAAACTATTCTTGATCATTACAGAGTCACATGTTTAGTACTTTAAAGTTTGCTTCCGTAGCATGCTGCTTATGCAAAATAGTGTTCCTTAGGTGACTTATCAAATGATAATATGGTTTCGAAAAGTGGCTTGTCAGTTGAGATTTTACAATTTTATGTCTGCATCTCATCTCAAACAAAGGTAAATTTTAGGTAGTAAACATGATATTATAGTTCCCAGAACTAGAAGTTTCTATGTGTAGATGCTCCTGACTGAATGCTCCCAGAGGAAATTATACTGGCTATAATATAGTTAAAATGTGTTAGATTTGCACACTATTATCTCTACATTTCCTCAGTATTCATCGTGCCTCCATCAAAATATTTCTTATTTTTAAAAAAAACAACAAAGTGAAAATCATTTGAGTTTATGTCATTCTTGACAGTCTTGGGTCAAGCTGTATCTTGTTAAATGTGTGTTCATTTTACTGACAAGTGAGAGATGCCTAGAGAGAGAGGGCGTTTCATTCCAGTTCATCCCTTTGTTTACAGCTGATGGTGCTGCTATCACTCTTGGCACACCTCTGGAAGAATGTCACAGAGTCTTTGTCACTTCTGGATATTGCTGCAAAAAGCTTTCCCATATTCGCTTTCTCCAAACGTGCAGAAAGTTTTTATCTCCAACATGCAAAGCCTTGATCTCCAGGAGTAGCTTGTTGGTTTGACTGGGTAACTGAGGCCACACGGTGGCAGAGGCCTCCAAAAAGCTGTGAGGATGAAATAATTTGCATGCCGTTAGCTGACCAAGTAGTTTTCAGATTGGTAGAATGTTGTGAGCCATCTTCTCTGTACTAGTCCATTAATCCAGGCAGACTAACACATCAAAACCTCTGTTTATGTTGCCTTAAATAAAAGTATTAGGCTAACGCATATGGGTTTTGCTGCACATAGGAGGCTTTCTGATCTCTTGTGAAAAACCTCATGAAATACCATCATGAGATACTGCTTGCGTACAGGCAACAAAATATATTTTGATTATATCAGGTGTAATAAAAGGTTCACACATGTTCCATGCAGGTAACATAAGTTGGAACCTGACATCTTCTTAATTTCCACTTTCACGTATTTGGAAAGGAAGCCATATCCATCTTTCAAAGTCAAATGACATTGTGCATTTTGTACATGACTATCCAGACCTGAGACCGAAATGCCATCAGGAATCAGCCCAGACAACCAATGGCAAAGATTTGTGGTTGTAACCAGCTAAATTCCACTCAGATCAGACACATTGTAATGAATGGACCTGAGTCCATTAGTTTCAATGGATCTACTCTGAGTTGGATTACATTGGGATAGAGCCTCTAGCTTTTAATGGCTCTTTACGTTATGTTGTTAAATATGCCATGTTTCGCATTTTGTGAGTTCCTGACATTATTTAACAATCTAGAGTTGTGGTGCTTTGGCTCCATGTAGGTAGAACACATGTAGGTATGAAAAACAACCTATTTTTGTATGCTGTCATAAAGAAGTACCTATGTCACAGGCATGTTTATATGTGCTACCCTTTTATTTCAGAGCCTTGTATACTATACCAAAAGTGTTTGAAGTATCCTTCCTGTAAAGCTTGCCTTACTTACATTTTGTTCACTTTCCGCTGAGACACAAAATCAATTGATTTAGGTTAGAGTTAGCTCTAGAAATTGTATGTAAAGCCTCGTCCAAATAAATCTACTGAATGTTATCCTTATTTCTTGGAACTCATATGAGCTTGGTTAATAATGATGATCTACTACTACCTGTGCAATGTTGCTATCCAAATGTATAACTTGATTCATTATAGAATAGATACATATGAAACCTGATTATAGATCAGGGGTCGGCAAGGTTTACTGGCCATGGGCTGGATCACTCCCATGGAGATCATCCATGGGTCGGACTGGCACAGCACAGCACAGCACTGGAAATTGCTTCTGTGCATATCCGCAGTGCCGGAAATTGCTTCTGCGCATGCCCAGATGCAGAAAATCGCACCTGCGCTGAAGCGATTTTCGGCATCTGGACATGCGCAGATTTGATTTCTGGTATCTGGGCATGCACCACTTGGCGAGTCCCCGCACCATGCTGCGCCAGTTAAGTGCAGCATTCAGGGGACTCACCGAGCAAGCAGTTCGGTTCAGGGGCGGCTCGTGGACCAGTAGAACGGTCTTTGTGGGACGCATCTGGCCCATGGGCCGCACGTTGCCGACCCCTGTTATAGATAATCCACTTTGTGTTTAAGGCTTCATCTGTAATTCTGGTTCACTTTTCTCTTGAATACAAACATATATTTTATTCTGTTAGTAAATGTTAGCAGTTCAAGCTCTGAAATGTTTTCAGGTTTACAAGAACACCAGCCCTAATGTGCAACAAAATTAAATGTATAGAGTATAAGTAAATGAAAGGAAAACAGTGGTTTGCAGAACACTTAGGCATACACTGGGTACAGTTCACTTAATGAACCATAGTTATAGAAGCCCTGCGCAATGCACTTGCACAATGGGACTTCTCCCCCCTGCTCCTCCCATGTACCCCCATAATTGGGGAAGACCTTTAGAACAGTGTGCAGGGGAAGCTGGGCTCATTCCATTGGCAAGCTGATGTGCTTGCACAGATGGAACACTTGTAATGGCACAGTGTTGAATTCCACCCATTGTCACATTCAGAAATGCACTACATTTAGAAATATTGAATCCATAAAAATCTGCACAAAACCAACTCTGTCAGCATCTTTTGGTAGGCTTTGAATCATTTCACATAGTAAATCTATCACAGTGCCAATGGATGTGTAATGTGCCTGATTTTCATAGTTGAATGTGCTTATTTATTAATCAATTTCTGTATTCACTTTTATAGATTAAAAAAATCAACAGGAATTTCCCCGTAAACCAGCAGGTAAGAGAAGAAAAAATATATTTTGAAACCTTAATATCCAATTGTTCTGTCTCTGGCGAAATAAGCCTTCAATCATCATCTGAAGCCCTTCTTCATGTGTTCCCCTCCACTAGAGGTCTGGAAGAGAATGGGCCTTTTCTGCAATGGCTCCCAGTTTGTGGAATGCTCTCCCCAGGGGGGTTGATCTGGTGCCATCATTATATATCTTTAGGCACCAGGCTGACTCTTTCAATAGTGTGTCCCATTTCACAAAATTAACAGCCAGAAGGACTATAGACAACACAACATTCAGAGATGCTTCTGAATTTCACATTGGATTTTGGAGTCCTAAATTATTTCGTGGCATTTCCAAGTTGTACACTGCAATAAAGGGAAACTTGATCGCATGCATGATAGTTTCAAGTTTTGTGTGTATTGTGTTTTAATTATGCAAACTGATAAAACACCTCAAAAAAGAAAAGTTAAGTTGATTCTAAATATGGCTGCATAAATACATAAATGCCTTAATAAAACACTATACAAAAAGCATCTTGATGCACTCTTACATACCATTGCTTCAAGATTGCTCTTTTGCAGACATAGAAAATGTGTATGCATTGGTAAGGTAGGTAGAGGAAAAGACACAAATAAATTGATGGAAAGAAAGCCACAGAAAATTGCACATGGCCTTCAAGTTCCTGGTTTCTTTTAAGAAATTCTCATTGTCAAATCAAAATCCTAATTAGACCAGAGTGAACCAGAGGAACAAAAAAGGTACTGCAGAATGCCTCTAATACATAAAAAAATATGTCATTCATAAAATTTAAGCAGATTGTTGTGATCTAGACATTGCATAGTACTGGATTCTTTTTATTTTTTATAAATATTTTTTCTTAACTGGCCAATCAAATCAAATTAAATCACATCACATAAGTTCCGAATTACAAAGCCGAATTTTAAATTTTGTTGGGGGGGGCCCCATATTTCAAGATCCGAAGGGGGATTCTGATCATCTTCTTACTACTGCATTAATGTCCAAATCAGACCAAATCAGTCCAAACAGAGTTCATAATTCTATCCAATCTTATCTTACTGTTTCCACATCACATCTTGTTCATATATTTTCTCCTTTTTCTTTATGATCTCTTCTGATAGTCTCCTTAAGCCGATAAACACCAATATTAATCCTGTGTGAATTTTCCCATTCTTCCAATCCTCAAATTGAGATGGTTTTCATATATCATCACCTTCATAGATAACATCGCTCTTTCCATCATTATCTCGCAAAACTGTCGCTCTTGAGTCCCTCTGAGGAGTTTCACCCACAGTATAAAAGCAGCTCTATTTCTCTATTTCTCCTCCCAGACTCAAAACCTCCGACAGAACTTCCCAATATGGCGACGGCAATTTTAACTGCGTCATTCCAGAGCTCTCGTACATTCCACGCTCTTCTTAAAACATGCTTTGGTTCGAAAGTTTATCTCCACACAGTCTTAAATCCACAGCTTAAGTCCTTAAGTGCGTCCAGGAGTGCCGGAATCCCACAGGAGGGCTTTATGCCTAGTGCCCCCACCCCCACAAATTCAGGGGTGGTGTAGGGCACAGCAGGCAAGGGTAGTCCCCCCCACCATCCTGGGGGGGGTAAGGAGGCTAATTACCCCCATCATAGCCTCCAAATTACCTCGTGTGGGTCGAAGAGGTGTGATTGTCAGCCATCTTTTGATGCGCCCCCTAGTGGCCCCCCTGCATAGTACTGGATTCAGCATGTAAGGTTGTTTCTGTTACGATATAGAAGCAATGCGGCCGCGAGCAGCTGGTAGCTTGAATGCAAAACATAATGGGAATGTTGGGACTGTTCCGTGGGAACAGAGGGACAGTCTATTCAGAGTGCTGAGCACCGGATTTAGCTCAGAGTGTAATGTGAGCTGTACAGGAAGTACAGGAGGTGGAGTTTGTCTCTCTGCTGTTGGAGTTTGAAGAGAGCAGACGTGTTTCTCTGTAACGCTGCAAAGACAGAAATAAAGGCATGTAAATACATTTCTGTCTATCTCTTTCCCCTACCTGGGGGCAGGGAAGAGTGGTATGTTCTTCTCACGTTTGAGGAGGGTCACCGATCGTGACCTAGCCTGTATCCTGCTTGGGAATGCAGACAGGGAGGTCAACAGGAGATCAAGCCGGGTGCCTGGAGAGTGGCCAGTTTCTCCTGATTGAGGCAAGATTTCCTGACAGTTTCTTCCATGAGCTGTTTGCATGGGTGAAAATAGCTGGTAGCTTCTCTTTTTGTGTGGAAGAGTGTAGGGTCATGAATTTTAATTATTGTCTAAGTGTTGCATATAGTTACATTGCATATAATTTGGATTTATACCCAAAATAACAGCAAAATAATAATAATCAGAATTCAGTCTAACCCTGAAACTCCTGATAACCCAATTCTGAAAGAATTGCTGTTTCAAGTTGTTGTCTCCATAAAAAGCTATTGTCTCACTTGTTCTGTCTGGATTTCTTTCAACTTAGCTTGTTTATTCACATGTTTTATTTCATTAAGTTATATATGAGTCTTCTTTTAGCCCCTCAAACACCTCCTCAGTTATTATTATAAACACCTTGTGATTCATTCTATAGCATGAATTTTCAAGCTTGGTAATAGATCTCCAGACACTGTCCTGAGGCAGAAGGAGCTCACCATCTGAAAGCATTACAGCACTAGAGGGAAATGATAGAGGGGGAGGGAAATTTCCATTTCTTTCCATGAAAGGAGGCTCCAAGAGCACTGCAATTAGAAAATGTCAAGGTGACATATAAGGGCTTCTATATTTGGTCTGCCAAGTTAGGACAGAGAAACGCAGGTGTGCTTCATTTTCTTGGAATTCATCACTGCCGAGCAGCTGTTTATCAGTGACAGAAAATGTCAGTACCTGGGAGAGATGGGAACAGTAATAAGTGGTGGTGAATTCGGAAAGTTAATGTAAACATTTTCTTAAAAATAAACAGATGCACAATTTAATCTCCTCCAGGTTTCCAGATCCTTTTTGTTTTGACCGTCCCCTTCCTGTTAGTTGTTATTTTCTGAACCAGATACAAACAACACTCAAGCTGGTCAGGCATGCTGGATTTTTGCTTTTACGTAGTGAGCTTTCAGTCTGGTATCCTTTTACTTTCAGAAGATGACTTCTGTTAATCTCATAATGCAGAGGTTTCTGAGTCCACGGCTCCCTTGACCAACTGCATCCTTTCTGTGGCAGCCCTGTGGGGCTTGGGAGCCCAGTTATGTTACCCCTTGCCTGCAGAGCTGGCTGCCTCTCACCCTTTTTCAAACACCCTCCCTTGTGGAGTCTTCCCTCAGCCTCCTCTCCTCTCCTCTTCTCTCCCCTCTCCTTGGCAGTCCTCCAGGAGGCAGCCACTGCTGCCATCCCTGGTCTCTGAGCTGCCCCACCCCACCCCAAAGAGAGGTGCCTCCTCACACTGCCCCATAGGAGCATGGGAAGCATCCCAGGCCAGGCCCAGAGGCTCTTTCTGCCTGGGGAGCTTATAGCCAGGGCTGCCGCAACAAGCAGCTGTGCAAGCCTTTGGGAGGCAGAGATGCAAGAGGGCATCAGAGGAGGAGCTTCCCTGGAACTGAATGGAATGCGAAGCAGTAGGTCAGAAGCTATTTACCCACAGGTGCCTCATGGGTGCGTACCCTAAATGCCACGTTGTGACAAAATGACAGGCAGTTGGAAGCCAAATTATCCACATATGGCGCAAATCAAATGGTAGAGAGTAGGCAAGAGGTGTACTCCAAGGACAATGAAAGGTACTCTTAAATTCCCACTAACCACCACCCCCCCCCGAGGTGTCTGGGTAATCATACCCAGCTTAAAGGGTGGGTGGGTCATTGCAAAAGCACAGGATGAGGAAGATGAGATGAGCCATATAAAGAAGAGCAGCCACCCTCACCAATGACATGATTCCCTCCCCACACCTCCTCCTCACGCAAGAAGGCCAAAAACCCTCCTCTGAGCAAGATAGGGTAAATTTGCTCCCCCATAAGATAGTCACCTGGCATTAGCAATAATTCCACCCAACCCCTATGGGCAGTGGGTGGGGTGTATGTGCTTTCTTGGGCTCGTTCTTTTGAACAATTAGGACAGAGATTTACTAAAGGTCTAGAGGCAGTCATCTCCCTCAGCTACCAGGTGTTGAGCCAGCCTTCTCCACTGGAAATTATAACTGTGTGTGTGCAATTTGTTTAATGTGCTTCACATGTGTTGTCTCAGTAATTTTTGCAACAGAACTTTAAGGCAGGTTAGTCTTCATATTGCAGATGTAATGCTGTAGCTGGGGAAAGCGGCTTGCCTGAAGGCCACCTCATTCTTGGCGATCCCTCCACTGCATTTTGTAGAGACATATCAATCCTACATCTTTGTAGAGCAGAAATTCTAACATTATTCATAGACTTCAAAGTCTCTGCTTTCACTAAGCATTATAATAGACTTTGAACAAGAGCAGATGCTACTTTTAACAATACACCTCTGCACAGATTTTCCTTGTGAGAATTCTTGCACTCATCTTCAAATAAACCAGCATTCACGTATCCCATATATGAAAAATGAGGTTGCGATTGTCTTAGAAGTCTTGTTTGACTGGTCATCTGTGCAGTTACAAGTCATTTCAGTGTATCCCACTGATCTTTCCTGGCATGTGGGCTTCCTCTTTTTTTCTCCTGGTGATCAAAGGACAATGATGGAAGATATTTGTCCCAGCCCTTAGCGCATACCCAGGATGGCTCCAAATCTGAGCAGTAGCTGCCTTGAGTCCTGGTCTGAGCTTTCTAGAGCGTTCCATACTATGGCCTGCATATGCATGGAATCCACTGAGTGCACAAACAAGACCAAAGAGCAAGGGTTAAAGGTGAGCAGTACATATTTGGGGGATGTCAAGTAAGGTATTAAAATGCAGGCACTTGGGGTTACCATTCCTAACTCGGCCCTTGTCACTTCAGCAGACCACATTTATTGTCCCCCTTGTGTGTGTTTTGAGGATCCATTTGTAAAGAGGAGCAAAGCTATCAGGGACAAGATGATAAGACAGTATTTATCTGACTGATAGACATCTGTGTTGAAGCTGACTACATACAAATATTTTCACTGTGAAATAATAAGCTCCAAGTAGACATTATTCATATTATAACTCTTTGCAGAGCGGTAAAATTAAAAATGAGCGCTGAAATAAAATATTAATGTTAGGGTTTTAGGCATTTAGTGGGATCAGTTACTTATTGAAACAATTGTCTCCATATATGTTTCTAATACCTAAAGAAGAAGGGAAATGTATGGCCACGTGTGTGGGTGTCTCTCTGTCTGTGTGTACATTCACACACTGCTTTGAGATATTTGACTCTATATAGAGATAATTGCTTCAATTCTCCATAGTTGTTTCTCAAAAATTTTTAACTCAGCATCTCTTGACAGACTTCAATGGAATTTTTTTATGTCTTAGAATATACTTGCCCCGTCACCATCTGTTGTCACCAAACAGATTTTTGATCAGGCTCATCACGACGAGGAAGGCACTAGGTTGAAACAACTATTGCTAAGTGTGTATAAAAACGCATAGGGGAGCTGGGTTCTTGCTGTTAAATTAAGCAGAAGTGCACACCAGGGTGTCAATTACGCTGCGATAATTCCCTCATATTGCCCTGTCAGCTGTCTGTGCAACTAAGCATTGATTATTTTCGCAACTAATGTTTGATTATTTTTGCATTGATTTGAGCTGAGAATGCCTTTGTTATTACATGTTTACTTGGTTTTATTTAAAGGAAGAGAATTCCCCAAAGAGAGTTTTAAAAGAAAAAGAGGTAAAAGAGATGCAATGTAATTCATTCTCATTACTGCTTTAGATTCTTCTGAGAAGCCTTATTTCTTCAGTCTGGGATTCTTTAGGCTTCTCATGTTTTGAGAATGTATGCCTTTCTTGGTGTCCTTCTGCACTGTGTCCCAAGTTACGTGGCAAGTGTTTGAGAAGCTTTTAGGCCGAATGTGTGTAGCAATTCCCTTTCCTGGTTTTTTTTTTAAAAAACACAGTGCATGATTCTCTGTCTGCAGGAACAGTGCAGGGTCCTGGTAGCCATTTGGTTAGCTGAGCATTTGGCAAGTGGGCTTTCCTACAGATGGTCAGCTTGAATGCTTGTTGTGTACATTGGCATGCAATGCATGCTGTATTCATGCAAAGACGGTTAAGGTAAATTAAGAGAGCTGCTGGAAATGCCAGGTAGAAGGAATGGTACATTAGCCAGCTTCCCGAATCTGAAGGAAACTCAATAGGGATTGGTGGAAATCCAGAGAGAAAAGCATGGTTTTGTTGCTGCTGCTGTTTGAAATTTTAGAGTGTAACCTAGCAGTTCTGTCAATATCCACTTCCATGTGATAGTGATACATAGCAAAGTCGTGCTATTGTGAGCCATGCACTTGCGTCTAGATCTCATTGAAATATCCTTGAGATGTGAGCAGCTTTCATCTGCTACAGTGGGTGCATATTAGCAGCTTTGCATTTCCTTGACCATGATTTTATTTAGAGTTGGGTCTCATATACATCCACTGTAAGGATGAAGGGACAAAAACCACTTGAAAATTAGCCCGGCTGAATTGATTCAAAATAATTTTAGTAGGCACAGTTTAGGCATTCCCAGTACAATTCTATTCATGGTCACAGAACTAATAATTCTTGTGTTTAGAATGTGAAAACATTGAGTAAGCCTAGATGAATGTTATTCCTTAGGAAACTGTATAAACTCCATAAATTAATTGGAACTGATGATGTAGACATTTTAAGCACAGCTATGCATAACACTTAAGTTTTACAGAAGGATGTTAAAATTTAGTTTATAGAAATCATGAAAAAATGTTTTATTATTGTCTGCTCTATTTCTGGTCAAACAATATTTCTTAACATGCCATGGTATCTTTATCCCTAAAGTATTTTGTGGAGTGTTAGATGTTCTAGCTGCACACTCACCCAAGAAGACAGTATTTTGACAGTATCCATTTGATATTCACTCTTTAGATTCACCCGCAGCAAAGTAGTTCAAACAAATTCCAAAAAGATGTATCATGTATGCATAGGATGTTCGCTGCAAATTTCTAAGATGACATTCTGTTGATCTGGCACTGATATCTTGTCAGTTCTGCTGTTCATCTCCATAAGCAGAATCTTCCAACAACCTAAGTATAACTATATTTATGCTTGAAGGTGATAATACCTGTAAAAGCATTTTGGGCTTTACTCACTCAACACTCCCCCCCCCCATCCCCGATTCAAATATTGTTATCTTGTTATGCCAGGTTTGTTGTCATAGGATATTATTCTTCTATGCAAGAACAAAGAAATCTAAGATATTTCAGACTCACACCCTTACTGATCATCTTGGACCATTGATAGGACATTTATCTATGAAATTGCATGCCATGCTCTTCTGTATTCCTTTAATGTGAAAAGTTTCGGCACATAGGCAATAACCGTAGGGGTGGTGATGCCAGGATAAAACTGCCATGGAAATAGACTTCTTTGAAACCCTTTTTTGAAAAGCATACAATACTTGTCTCCTAGTTTTCCCGCTCCTGTTGTTTTTATCTTAACATCAAGAGCTGAAATTCAGGAAGGCATTTGATTTTTATACTTATTTTATTGCAGTATGGTAAAGCTTTCAGCATCAACTAGTGAATGGAAATAATGTTAACTTTCATATTATAATTTACAGGGGATCTGGCATTAGTTTACTTTCTCATTATATTAGAGTATTGAAGATCTGTCAGGTAATAGTGAATACATTCAACCTAGTGCCCCATACCTCCAAATATATAGCCTAACATAACAGTCATGCTGTTTATTATGGGAGCTCGGGGAAAGAGAAACTATCAGAGCCTTAAATCAATGCAATTTAAAGTCTTTGTTATTGATCAGTTCATGAAACATGGTGTACATCCATCTATAGCTTCATCTAGCTTATAGAAGTTGTACTAGTCAAACTAGCTGCTCATGTGAGCTTTGTCCAAAGCTCTCGATATGCCTCAGATGTTAGGACTGTATACTTAGGAATAAAATTAGGAAATATAAATTAAATAATGATAAAAGATGAATGAATAAAGTACTGCCAAGTGTTTGACTCTCTCAAAAGCCTTTAAGATAATTTCTGCCCTCGGGCTTAGATAGATAGACATGTTTTTGAATTTCCATCCTGGCAAATCTTACCTCCCTCTGCCCCAAACTCCCTTCCTCACATTGCAGAGCAGCATAGATACATTTGCGACTAAGATTTTGGAAATTTCTAGGGCAATGGAAATGGCAATGTGTATGCCCATTGTATGATTCCTGAAAAATGTATCTCCTTCCCTGTCTTTGAAATATTGTCTGAAAATCTTAGAAGAACATGTGTCCCATAGCTAACATTGAGAAATTCAAAATACCATGCATTCTGTTTAAGCATACAGTTCACTCTTTCGTAGTGTGCAATAGGGTATAAACATGCTTATCTTCATATGGACTGTGCCCATTGTTCAGTAGGTTTTTACAGCAATCTCATATAAATCATTTAATCCACCTGAGGATTTGATAGACTCTTTGAAATCTGTTTTGAGCTGTGTTCTTAAGTGTAATTAGCCTTCAAGCTCACAGTTTGGCCTTGAGTTGCAAGTCATGATCTCTCATCCTGACTTATCCCAGAAGGCAGTCGTGAGGATAAAAAGCAGCTCAGATGAAGTGCAGAATACAAATTCCGCTATGTCTTTAGTGCATAAAATATGCAGGTAGTTAAGGATGCTGCATAAGAGACAGAATGCAAAAAGGGGGGGGGGGGCAAAAAAGAGAATTCTCTTCCTTAATTCTGTAGTGTAGGGAAGTTTTTGTCAATTTCAGTTTGGTGGACAAGCTTGAAGCAAAGTGGATGGGGGTGCAAAATACGGAGAAGGGTGTTTGAGCAGGCAGAAAGAGTGTTTCCCAGTAACCACAACCAGTCAAGAGGTATCTGGGATTAGAGGGCCAGTTTTGATCTTCAGACAGAGCATATCTATGTGGGCTTGCCAACTTTACTGACTGGTAGGGTTTCTGTATGTTTCAAAAGAGGTGGATCACCTGCATCCCTCCCATTTTTTTCAGGACTCCCAATTCATATCCAATGGTCAGAGACCACGAGAGTTGTAGTCCAACAGCATCTGGAGGGCCACCCCTTTTGAACAGTTGTCTGTATCTATACTAGGAAAAGCTATATCTGTCTTGCCTCCACTT
The DNA here is from genome assembly GCF_965112155.1 of Podarcis liolepis. Classification (NCBI taxonomy): domain Eukaryota; kingdom Metazoa; phylum Chordata; class Lepidosauria; order Squamata; family Lacertidae; genus Podarcis; species Podarcis liolepis. The sequence continues at coordinate 40,077,612 of NC_139560.1, read as the reverse complement.
CCAAAATGGCAATTATGGTTGCATCTCTTCTTTTACAATTTAAGCTTTGCTTACTAAATTAAATTAGATATCTCTTGCTTCACAGCCCTACAGTTCTACATTGCCTCACTCTTGAGCATATTGATTTGAAAAACTCATTTCAAATATGAAAATGCTGTATTTCATATGGATTTCCCCCCAAATTTTACCAGTAGCAGCTTGGAATAATTAGAACTTATGTACTAAAGGTGCATATGTAGGTGAAGTCACACTTATTTCAATGGATTTGTACGTAAGCTCAGACATAGGAGGTTGTTACAGCACAATAGCACAATGAAATTAAGATAATAAGAAGTTCAGCTGCAATTCTGTGCAGATTTGTCTGAAAATAAGCCAAAAATGAAATATGCCTTCCTGGATCAGACCAAAGGCCACACAAGACGCTTCTGGGAAACCCATAATGAGAATATAAAGGATGTTCCTAGCAACTCCTACTGAGAATAATACTGCCTCTGATATTTGAGGTGACATATAGCCATATGATTTAATTTGTCATTGATAGTTTTGCTCCATGGATTTATCTAATTGCCTGTTGGTCATCGAGCTTCATGTCCACCTGTTTGGGAGCCATTTCCTTATCTCATAGCCATCAACAGATGGAAAATCAGTTTGCAGTGTAAGCACTTTAACTTAATCAGGTCACTAGGACTCTTATTCTATTTTGAAATGAATGTTAGATTTTTGTGTGAAGTTTAAAGAATCTGAAAGTCATACTGCTGTATATGCACACAAACAGTTTATTCAGTGCTGCTGTAAAGAGGGGCTAGGCCACATAGATAAATGAGAACATATATTTTAAGCTGCAAATGATCTAGCAACAGCTTCTGTTCCAAATCTACAGCTGCCCTCCCATTTATCTTCAACCCTTAAATACTAAATTTTACAGCCTGTGTATGGCAGCCTCATCTATCTTTCACATCAACCTTCTGGAATCATGAAATGCATTTCTGAGAAGGATCCATTGTGCGCTTTGCAGGAAGGAAAATACTACCCCATGTTCAGCTGCCAGGGAAGGTGCTTAGAATTCATCAAACTTTTTTTTTTTTTTTAGTTGTTGGGAAATCAGTATATGTTGCTTGTGGGTTGGCTGAACAAAATTATAGAAGACAGGATAGGCCAAACTGGGAGTTCCTCTCTGCTTTAGTGGGCATTTTGTCAGCTATCTTTCCAGTACTACTGAGCCACAAACTGAAATGTTCCGAACCACCTGCCTCTTTGTGATCCCTCAAGCTTCCTGCTTTTAGTACCTCTCAGGTTGTCCCCTCCTCTGAGGTGTGGCCAGTTTCTCACTAACAGGAACCAAGATCTAAGTAGTCTTCTGTGCCTTCCCTGGGGGGCTCTTGGGCAGGCAGCTTCCATCACTCTTCCCCATCCTGCCAGTCCCTGACACTAGCAGTTATTGATAGCCTTATCCCCATGAATGTTTCTACTCTCTTTTGACATGCAGAGTGACACCGCTTCCAGTACGTACTTCCCTGGCCTTCCTGTATAGTTTTAATCTATGTAATTGGTTTTATTTCCTTTTATGCATTTTTATTTTTGCAAAGTGTTTGAGTTTATTTTATAACAAGTGAGGCCTATTGTTCTTTATAGCATAAAGAAAGCAAAATCTTATGACCAAAGCTTGATTTAATAAAACCAGTTCAGGAGCTCAGCTAGTCTTATAGCTGGGTTGCTTTAGACAAGTCAATCTTCCCATGGTGGTTATTAGAAGGAATGAAATAAATAAGAAAATGCTTGTACATTGTAATGCATATACCTACAGCATACACACAGATGTAAAGGAGCAGAGCCCCATATAGCATAAAACCCACAAAGTTAATCTGCCACTTTCTTATTTGGGAAATTTATTTCAGTGTTGATGCTTCTTCTGGGCAACAATAAACTTCATTTCTGGAAGTTCTGCTTGCTAAGTTACTTTAAATGAGTCGCATCAGATAATATGTTTTTGGAATCTGCCAACCATGAAAAATTCTTCATTACTAATCTAGCTTTGATGAAGTAATGAAATGAGATATAATCTGGAGATCTCAAGAACTACAATACATTCTTTTCGGTTTCAGCTTTACATTGAAATTCAGCTGATTTTACATACGTTATGAATCCATTTCACATGTCCTCTTATATACAATTGCTGTAATAGATTGTTATATCTGTCAATTACTTTAGTTACCTCTTAACACTGTTTATAGGTTCCATTATCTCTATCTGTGCTGTTTGCACCTACACTATAGCCATCACACACAATCACTTCAAGACTTGAAATTGGAATTATATACCTTGATTATTCTATCCTCTTTCAATTATAGGCATTGATTTCTCTTGTAGAAGATTAATGGCCCTTTCTATAATGGTATAATACTGCTAGCAATTTAATCTTATGTCTACATATTATCAAGTTTGATTATTTCTGATGTTTGTGTTCCTATAACTTTCTTTTAGACAAACCTGACTGCTGTGTAGTAAACTATTTGGAGTGTGATTAAGTGGATCAGTTTGTAATTTGTGATTAATTTTATAGAAGCGCATTCAAAATCCAAGCATGTGATAGAAACAAAAAAAGGTGGATTGACTGTAAATACTGGGAAGAAAGACCAGTACACAATGGTACTGGGGCTGGAGATGGATCATGTAAGAGCAATACTGTATCTTTGGCTGAAAACTGAGCTGCAAGTAGCTATCTTGAGCCATAAACCATGATAAGTCACAGTGGAGCAGCTTCAGAAGTCAGAATGCAGGCAGTATAGTAGGAAATCAAGATTGAAGAGTGGTCCAGAGAGACTAAATAGCAACAACAAAATGACTTACTGCCAAGGAAAGGGGATAAGTAGAATTATCTTGCAATAAATTGGTCTCTCTCAATTCTTAGCCACCCTGTAGTGCCTGAATATAAACGAGAAGCAAGCTCTTAGGGGGTGGGAGTAGGTCATTTAGTTATCCAGACATTAGTGTTATGCCTGTAAGTTAGTTCCACTGGAAATTCAATATCCAAAAGACTTACCCAAAGCATACTTTATCCCTGCTGCCTCAACACTATTAAATTAATCCAAGCCCACTAAGACTTCTGGACTTCTTTGCAGTCCCAGCTCAATTTGTCTTTCACAGCTATGATTTTTATAGTAGCAAACAGTCTGCTGTGGATTTTCAGGGGGAATGTGAAGCAGTACCCAAGACTCTCTGATGCATGGTAAATTCTTGGTCACAAAGTGTAGGAAACTCATATCAAAGAATTTGTGGAGAACAGCTCTGTGGAGACTGTCAATGAATGTCCCTAGATCCTTGAGCAAACCATAGCATTCCTTTGAAAAAAAGGACAGTAGGCTCCTTTTAGTGATAAATTTGACAGCCTAATGGGATTACAGAATAATGTTTCTATGCCAGTGGGCAGGTGAGTTGCATGGCAAGTAAACAAGACACATTGATGATTTCTTACTGTATAGATATGTTGGATTGTATAAAACTAGACATGCATCAACAACTATAGACACTAACACGTATATGTTGCAGCTGCAGGGCCATGTACAGCGAGCCCCCAGGAGCCAGGAAGGGGTAGTGAAACATAAGAATAAACAGGCACAACAATGTTCTGGAACTGAAAACAGCCACAACTTTATTGATCACAGATGCTGGTAGGCTTTGGCTTAGGCACTGGGGATGTCTCTGAGTCAGTCTCCTGACTGATGGCTGACATTGAACAGGGTTGTATCTGGATGAAGGGATGCCTCACAATGCAGGTCAGCCAAGCTGACCCCCAGGCCAGTTAAATTTTCAGTTGCGCTAATGTTTCCAAACTAACAATATATAAAATTAACAATCTGGAATTTAACAGTGCAGATCACAAATAAAACTATATGGTAACACAAAGCAACTAACTTACTTTTATGAACACTATTCAAAGTCTTGGTGCTGATCTTTAAAGCCCTAAATGGCCTTGGCCCTGTATACCTGAAGGAGCGTCTCCACCCCCATCATTCAGCCCGGACACTGAGATCCAGTATCAAGGGCCTTCTGGTGGTTCCCTCACTGCGAGAAGTGAGGTTACAGGAAACCAGGCAGAGTGGCATCCACCCTGTGGAATGCCCTTCAATCAGATGTCAAGGAGATCAGTATATCTTTTATGAGACATCTGAAGGCAGCCCTGTATAGGAAAGCTTTTTAAGGTTTAATGTTTTATTATGTTTCTATATATGCTGGAAGCTGCCCAGAGCGGCTGGGGCAACTCAGTCAGATGGGCGGGCTATGATGATGATGATGATTTGAAAGACCCAGGCAAATAAAAAGGGTCTGAAATTGCATTTTGAAATGGAAGTTTTGAAAGCCAGACTTGAAGGTCAGCTGTCATTGATGTTATATGCATTAGGGCCGATTAAGAAAATTAGAGAGCCTTTCTTTCTTTCTTTCTTTCTTTCTTTCTTTCTTTCTTTCTTTCAAAACTTTGGATATGGAGGAAACAGAGTGTGAGAGTTAAATATATTCCCATTTCCATGGAATATAGCCAGTGCTTTTTTTCTGGGGGGATGCAGGGGTACGCACACCCCTAAACATTTTGTGAATCTAAGTTTGGCCTCATTGAGGGGCAGTCTTTCAATTTAAGTAGGAAAATGAGAGTACCCCTAAACATTTTTTAATGGAAAAAGCACGGAATATAGTGTCGTGTGTGTGTGCGTGTGTATGTGCGTGTGCATGAGTGTGTGTGTTGTGTCACCTGTTATAGTGTATATGTTGAGAGCAAGTGCTTAGATGAGGGTCAGCCCACACCATCTACTGGAATGCACCCCCCTAGCAGCTTTCTAACCAGTTAATATGGCCCTTGGCTGATAAAGATTTCTCACCCCTGGACATATGGGTTGTAAAATCTGATAAGATGGGTTTTTGACACAGGCTTTGGTGGCATTTTGTAAGAGTAAATGAGAAGCATGGGGAAGGTTTTTAAAGCAAAAAGCCATTTCGGGTGGTTCAGAATGGTAGAGCTGAAAAAAACAAATGGCACGGGGGGATATATATTGGGCTAAAGCAGCGGAAAAATTTGTGTGAACATGGGAAGGTTTGAAAATATGGGCAAGGAGTTGCATCTACTTTCCTGCTCTCTGATCCCCACAACATAGGTTTTTGCATGCAGGGACTACTTATTTGGTGACCTATGAGGTGTTTATCCAACTATGCTTCTCCCCCCCCCCCTTTTTGGTAAGATTTCTTTTAGGTAGGTGAGCAAATCAGTAATATAAATTACTTACAGTTCTGCTGAAACAAAGTTATAGGGTCTCCCCCTTTCCCTGATCAATTTCATGTCTTGCAATGCAGCAAGAGATGGTCTTGAATATTGCTTCTGATATCTTGTATTCTTTTGAATTAACAGTTTGACAGGTGCTGTACGGTCTGAATCAAAAATATCCTTTTTATGTTAATAAATCTTTAATAAAAGAAAGGCCCGTCAGTGAAATCAATCTAATTCATTCACATGATGTAGAGAGACAAGGGAACAATATATCAAAGAGCAATTGCTTTAAATTTCCGGGACTGCTTTAATACTGGAAAAAAATCCAGTGTGAAATATCAATGCATCTATATAGAACAAATGGCTTTATCTGGGTTGATAAATGACATCAGACATTATGAAATATTACCAAGGTTTTCAGAGAGAAAATCTGTTAAATGAACAAAATCCCTTGCTTATAAATTAAATATCCCCAGTTCTCACACATACTTGATTAACTTTATTTATGGGAATTAGCAGATCAGAATCTCAAGATATTGGACCTGCAAATGTAGGAGCCATCATGTAAATTTTCTTCCTTATCTATCAGTTGGATAGCTAGCAGTGGCAGTAGCAAACTCCACAAAGGCATTGTAGAAATCAGTTGTGTCTAAAAGTCATCAAGGGTATAGACCATTTTAGTTGGCCCTACATCCTTCTAGGGTCGGTAACTCCTATAATATTGGCACAAAGGTGACAAGCCTGGTAGCTGGATCTAGTCTACTGAGCCATTTCTCGTGGTCCTGTGACAATTAGGTGCTTTTTGCCTTGAAAGATGGCCTCTTCTCCCAGATTCAAAAGCAGCGACTCTTTGATGCAAAGGAAGTGTGCTTCCAATTCTTCTTCATTTTATCCACAGCTTGATTCCCCCCCCCAATTTCCAGTAAAAAGCTACATTCAAAGTCACAAGTAGTTAGTAGATGAGATGTTTTTTCAATAAATCACAGCAACTCTTCCATGCTGCTAGTTTTGAACTAAGTAGAAACTAGAGAAGGGAAAATCTTTCGATGCATAAAAATACAATTGCTTAGGCCTAGTGATTCAATTACAGTTTTAATCAGGGGCACTAAAAACAAAAACATGCTATATTCTCCATGTAGTCTACTGTCAAGTAATTCATTTTACAGTGAATGCAGTTTAAAGAGACAGTAACATTGTCCGAGTTATGCTTTTCTTTTGCTTCTAAAAGAGGTTAAAAACAGGCACTTGGGTCAAAATTTTTTTTTTTTGCTCAACCCTAAGACTCAGGTTCATGGTCCACTAGAAGATGAGTATCCTCACAAGTGATTATGACCATCATATGATACCATGTTTTGGCAATGTTATGAATGATGTTTGGACAGCTGGTACATCTCTCTCAGTATAATATAATAGAGTTTCCTGTAACAAAACTGTCACATAAAGTTTGCAAACATGCTTGAATGCAGTGTTAAGTATATTTGTTGCAACATCATTTTCACATAATAATCTAATGTGGGGAAATGCGATTATATTCTTTTATGCAATGCAGTGAAAATTTATTTCCATCTTCTCCTTTTTATTTCACACAGTTGCAAAGAAAACCAAAAAGAAGCATTTCATTAGGAATTTTAATTAACAGTGGGCTGTTTGCACAATTGAAAGCTTGAAATTATGTATGGGATGAGTTGTGCATGCCATGTATATTGTTGAATGACTTTCTGTGTGAATAAATCTTGAGTGACACGTATGCACAATTCAAGACGTGGATTGTGTCAGCAGAAATTTCGTGGGACTTCTAGAAACAGGCTGTTGAATGTTGCATATTTTCATAACAAATGTTCATCGTATGTGTGTAGAATTTGTCAAAACTATTTGTATTTTCTGCCAGATAGTCTACACAGGCTGGACAGAAGAACGGGAACAAGATTCTCTTCAGGACAGAATGTATACACCAAAGTTTCTAGCGTTGAGAGGTTCTTCACTTTATAAATTTATAGCACCTCCAGTAAGTATTAGTACCATTTATTGGCTGCCCATTAAATGGTTTTTATGAAATTGATATAAAGGTTTTATGTTACTCCTAGGCATTTCATTCAGCTCTGTTGTAAGGAAAAGCAACAATAGTGATGGGAAAATTTGATTTATTAAGACAAAATTGCTATGAAAAGAAATGACCATACAACTAATTTTGTTCATTCCCAGTACTGAGATTTCTCTGTAAACTTAGAAACTCTCGGATCTTTACACAGCATGTTTTCAGAAACTACCTTCTCTGTTGATGCCATAATCATGAGGAAATATCTAATAAGTATGAGGGGGGAAATTCTTGATAGAATTTTCTTCTAGTGTACAATTTTGTTTCTGACCATGTAACAAAAGAATGAGGTTGGGGAGATACCCTGCTTCTTTCCCTTAGATTACTGCAATACATTCTACATGAGGAAAAGGTAAAGGACCCCTGGACGGTTAAGTTCAGTCAAACGTGCCTATGGGGTGGGCACTCATCTTGCTTTAGGCCGAGGGAGCCATCTTTAGACCACACTACAGAGGACTGCCTGATTCTTTCCCTATGGTGGAGCAGATCTGATAAGGAAGAAGAAAGGGAAAACTTTTCAGTGCATAGAAATATAACTCTTTAGGCCCAAAGTTTGATTAAGCTCTTAAACAGGATGCTAAAACAAAAAAAGACACTTCAGTCGGTGCAGAAGGCTGAGGTCAGGCTCTTCATACAGGCCACATATAAGGAGTGTATGAATCCCTTAGCTACACAGGCTTCCATTTTGTGTCCAGGTTCAATCCAATATTCTAGTGATGATCTTTGAAACCCTTTATAGTTTGACACCTGGATATCTGAAGGACTGTCTACTCCCATGTGAACGAACTCGGCTGCCTTCTGAGATCATTGTTAGAGGTCCTCCTCCGTGTGGCATCCGTGCCATGTAAATATGCTGTGTCCTATTTGGCATGTGTCCAATAAAGAGAATATATCACACTGAAACTGCTTTTGTAAGGAGCTTGCCCACAGAGATTGGTTTTGCAGAGCTTTCAGGTTATGCTTGTTGAATCATTCAGATTCGATTCCAGCCTGGTGAAGTGGTGCAGGGTTGGCAGGGCAGCATGAACAGCACCCCCTAGAAAAATGCACCTGGGGACATTGCCCCCCCTCCAGCTATGCCTCTGATTTAACCCTTTCTAACCTCCACAGAGGTGAGTGGGAGTCATTATCAGAGCTCAAGGACACATTCCAACCAGACAAAAACACTCAAGAAGGATTTGAGGGCATAGCCTGCAGAAAAAGGGTGCAAGTGAGGAGGGGTGTGGCTTAAGGAGAGTCCCAAGGACCATATATACCAGACTAGAGGGCCACATTTGGCCCTCAGGCCTAAGGTTTCCCACCCCTGCTGTACACCATAGTTTGACATTACTTTCCAACCGATATAACTGGATGAAAAAACAGTTCAATTAAATTTTGTTTATTTTCACCCAAGGTTACTACGTGGGACTGGACACGAGCCGAAAGAACATTTTCTGTATATGAGATTATGTACAAAATTCTCAAGGTATGAAGAATAAAAATGCAACTTCATTGTACTGAGGGGAAGGAGGGATGGCTGTATTCACCAAACACAACCTTGTCATTGACTACTGCTAGCAAAATATCCCATGGAAGTCAAGTTGGTGGAGAAAAATGGTCTGTGTGAACAGTTTCAAAATGATAGAAATAATTTGGGGAAAGGATTTAATGTGGGCTAAGATTTTGCCATGGGATCTTGTAAGAATCATGTGGAATAAGAGGGGTAGCTTTGTCAGGAACCTTTCTTTTAACACAGAACAATCAAAGTCATTCCACAGACACCATATACACCTTAGAGTAGAGTATAGTTTCCAACTCTGAGGGCCTGATTTTCAAGGAGGCCTGAGCTACAGCACCTCATATGGCCAATGTCAGCACCAGGCCACCTTTGACAGTGTCTGGTGCTTTGCCATCTACCCACACAGAGCATGACTGGCTACTGATGCTTCCTCCACACCCCCTTGTTTCAGGAGTATAGGAAGCTGCCTTATACTAAGTTAGAACATTAGTACACCTAGTTCAGTTCTGTTCATGCTGACTGGCAGTTGCTCTTTGAGGTTTAGATAGAGGGCATGGTCAGTTCTACCTGGAGGTGCCAGGGATTAACCTGGAACTTTCTACATGTAAAACATTTGCTTTGCCCCTGAGCTGCATCCCTTCATTGCAGGCATTCTAGTGAGCATGAGGACAGCTTGGAGCCACCATTTAACTTTCCTACAATGTCCCAAGCCAGTCACAATGTAGCATTGCTGAGAAATTGTGAGACATTTAAATGGTTGAGACCTCCATTACATTGGAGGTGCTCCAGGGGTGTTCTTGTGCATTGTAGAAGGTGTGAATTGTGACCAAGGGATGGTGGCCCCAAGTTACCCTGGTGCTCGACTGTACACAGTGGGTGAAGTCAGCACTCATATGGGAGAGACCCACCAGAGGGCATTATGCCAAAAGAGTCCCTTCAAACCTGGAACCAGCCCTAACTGCTTTATTGTTGAATAGATTATGTGTTGGGTTCATTATTCAATTTTATTTAATCTGCTTCCAAATATTTGGTGAGGTTTGTTAATGATACCACAGCTTGCATGAAACCATATTGTAAATTTAGGGCAATTTCGCAAATGACTCTAGGAATCATAACCCTAAATGTTCCCACATTTGCAATATGAATGAATGAATCACCTTGATCAGTACACACAATCACTTTTTAAGTGACTTCCCCCCCTCATTTTTGTATCATATAAACACCATTGAGAAGTGACAAACTGGTAGCCAAATTGTTTTTTTAAAGTATTGAGTGTAAAAATGCAATTATTCTTATCTGATGTTTATCTTCACGTGCCATCTGTGCTTTACATTTAATGAAACATAATAAGATAGGGTTTATGATAGTCCAATTTGTTTTAAATGTAGAGCCCTAAATGCCAAGTAGTAAATGAATGATAACAAATAATTTTAAAGGGAGTTGTTAAAAAAGCTAATGTACGCACAACAATACTTCACAATATATCGTGTCTGGGATTATAGAAGTAGAAATGGCTATTTGGCTAATGCCTTGCAACAGGAGCTGAATTTAAAAGCATCATTTGCCCAACTTTACTATACCATGGCATCTGGTGATCGGAAAATAAATTCAGCTTTATCACAACATTATGGCAAGAAATGAAGACTACTAGTTTCTACTGGAAGTGTTAAGATATGTTCGCCCATTACACTTAGTTTGAAAATTGTAATTTATCCTTAAGTGATGAACCATTTTTTTTCAGAAACTTAGTCATTTCAGTCTTAATTTAATATTGTCTCTAGGGATTCAGTGCTGTAGCATCTAGTCAGTGTCATTTAGGCATGATAAGGCCCTGAGCCTGGATATACTGTGTGCATAAGTAATTCTTAGCACACAAATGGCTGGACTCAAGGCAATGATTAGAACCAAGCCAGTCTTTCTGCATCATGTCCATTTATTGCACAAGGAAGAGGCATCATTTTATCCTAAATTCACTCCCCTGTTTCTGCCTCTGGCATTCTCTCTCCAAATGTGCTTTCCAATTTCTCATTTTCATTCTCCTTCCTCCCCTCATTTAGCTCTTGCTCGCTCTCCCTCTCTATCCCCAATGGCTCCCCTTGGCAATAGCCATTTAAGCAACAATCAACAATTACTAATGCTGATACTCCTCTGCTTAACTGAACACAATAATGGGACTTCTATAAAGGAAAATTTCACACCAAATGGTTTGGGGGACAGGACGGGCAGGGAATGGGACATGAAGCAATTCTCTTCTGAAGCTTTCCCTAGCGCTGCATGTTAAGAAAAACAGGTATCTGCAGTGTCTGTCGACAGGCTTGCATTCCTGAGCAGATATTTTTCAAAAGTTACTATTGAGCATTGTGTCAACATTTTGAATATTCCTTGTGCTGTCCAACCGGAGCCAGGGCCCATAAATTAAGGGAGTGGGGCCACAAAATAAACATTGTTCAGAGCAGGTCATCTCCAGTCTCTTTCAGTTCCATCATCAAGAAGCTTGAGAAGCTGAATTACTTTGCATCTAGTATCATACTTACAAGGTCCTTTTAAGGTACGCAGAGAGAGGAATAGTCTGCAAAGCAGCAAACCAAATATATATAATGCCAAACCTTGGCATTTGTTGAGTACTTTTAATTTGAAATAATTTATTTTTAAGTCCTTGTCTCCCTTAGACAGATGTATTGCTCTCACTTAATATGAAAATCAGTATTAATTAGGCCAGCAAGTGTTGCACTTTCCCATTAGAAGAGATGCTGGTTTAAACTCTTCTGGGATATGAGCCAAGTACTTGACAGTTGTGCTACAGGCTTTATTACATTTGCATTCCCCTTACTCCCTACTTTCAACAACAACAACAACAAAAAGTAGAGCAAACTTTTTTGAGTACCTAGCTCAACATGAAGTTCTTTTTAGGGTTCTGTCTCCAGACATTAGAAACTGGAATAAGTTATGTAAATCAGTTGAATCTGAAAGTGTTTACAGGTTGGTGGATGGACACAGAATTCAACACAGAATACAATAAAAGACAAACTAATCTACAGAAGAAAAATAATTTAAAAGGCAAGAATAAAAAAGGAATAAAATAAAAAAGAAAGGAAACTCCTATTAGCCCCAGCCAGCATGGTCCGTGGTCAGGGGTGAGAGTAGTTAAAAGCCAACATCTGGAGGGTCATATGCAGTTCCAGCAGCTGTACTGCCTTGGAAGCACAACCACTGGGACTGACCCTTCCTCTGTTACAATACAAAGGAGGGGTCAAATGCCCAAATACTAATATATAGAAAGACACATCAGCAGCTAGGATATCAAACTTACCTGACCTCATTATGAAAGAAGTAAACTAATCAGTTCTGGCATATTTATCCAAGATATGTGAATCTCAAAATACAAACCAGGAGGATGACAGAAAGAATAGTAAGCACAGCATAGTTGAGCTAGGAGCAGATGAGTTGGCACAGAGATCTTTTGATGGACAGGAATCAGAAAACGGAGCAGGGATTGATAGCTTTTTCCATTTCATTTCCCATCTTTTCCCCATGGTTACATGTTCTGCTCAGGCTCTCTTCCGTTATTTTCCATTTAAAAATTATATAATCTGTTTTCCTCATGCAGCTATCAGTTGCTACAATTTCAAGTAAACCTTTTTTTCTTTTATTGATGCATGTCATCACATCTAGATTCTTTTCTTCATTTTTGATGGGTGCTTGAATGTGCATCAGTGTGTGGATGCCAGTTTTCTTCACCGCTGCTTTTAATGGTGTGTGCATTTGGACGCTGCCTGCAAGAGGGAAAAGGAGAAGTCTTTCCCTTCAGTAAAGCCCAATGAATGAGGTGAAATTGACATTACTTTGTCAGTTTCATTTCTTGCTTTTGCCTCTAATAACCTCAGAAAATTCTGATGTTTCAGCTCTGCGCCTATTTACTCAGTAGAATATCAGCTTAAATCAATGAGATGATTTCACAAGCATCCATTATGTACCGGTAATTAAAATAAAAATAGCCATTCTTACCATTCACTAGCAAAATCTAAACTGAATTGTCCTGTGTTTCTTTATCACATGTGCAAGGCACAAACGTCCTTAATAAAGTTGTTCCCCATTTATTACAGAAAGCTCTATATCCTTATTTAAGGGGAAGAGATGCAGTTAGCTTTATCTGCCATGGAGATGGAAGGGAAAATTCACCTGCTAAATGTGTACATATCAGGACACTGTTAAACATTTAGAAATCTTGTCATAATATGTTGGCATCCTTAAATCTCAGGCCCACTTGAAAATCACAGCCTCTGAACCATGTACCCTCTCCCCCAATCTCAGCTGTTTGATTATTGTTGATGGGTTTCTTTAAAAAGGCATTTTGTACATGTTTAAATACATTCTTGTCTTTGCTGTACACCCACCCCCACAGTCTCTATTCTGAGTTGACCCACACAGGTGAATTGGTAAAACTTTATTGCGCTACAGCAGAGGTGGGGAAACTTTTCTGGCCTGTGGGGCTGGTCTTTATTTCCCCACCCTAGAGGACTGCAGCTGACAGGTGGACAGTTAATCACCTGACATCCCTATGACATCAGGTGATTCTGTACTTTGAAGCCCTGGCTGTTGGGACTTCAAAGCACAACAAAGGGCTGTTTGAGAGACCTTTTGCAAACAGGCCCACACCGTTCTTCAAACTTCTGATGTCAGGTGTAAGGCAGAGAGATGTGGCTTGCCCATAAATGCATCACAAGCCATGATTGGCTAGAGAACAGTAAACAGTGGTACCTTGGGTTACATGTGCTTCAGGTTACAGACTCCGCTAACTCAGAAATAGTACCTTGGGTTAAGAACTTTGCTTAACCCAGCAGCAGCAGGGGGCCCCATTAGCTAAAGTGGTGCTTCAGGTTAAGAACAGTTTCAGGTTAAGAACGGACCTCTGGAACGAATTAAGTACTTAACCCGAGGTACCACTGTAAAGGGGAAATAGGATGAAATTGATTAATCTCTTTTTTATATTTAAAAAAACCTTTAAAAATTAACTGTGCACTATCAGCAGCTATAGGACATTTTGTATCCCACTCTTTCTCCATGGAACAGAAAGCCACACATTATCTTAACAGTACCCTTGATATGAGACCATGACTGGCAACTTAAGGCCATGCAGTGAGCTTGAAGGCTAATTACATTTAGGAACAAAGCTCCAAGCAGACTCCAAGGACTCAGTGAAATCCCCAGGTGGATTAAATGTGATTTAAATTAGATGCAGGGAAATGCAAACATATCCCAATGGAGTTGTTTAACTCAGAGGAAATCATTCAGTGTACAATTGGGTCTAAAGGGCAAAGAATCCTGGTGGCGGGTTATGCAAAGAAGCAAGATGTTGAAGTGTGTTTGTATTTGAAGGCGAGGCCCCTAATTGCGTAGGTTGTTGCTCAAGAATCAGAGTAATGAGGTTACCCTCCTTTTCAATTGTGGAAGAGAATGACAACATTTCCCCAAGTACCTTTAAATCTGGATGCATCACTTGTAAATGTTAATTCCACATAGACGGTGGAGGGAAAGCACTCTTAGTTATATGTGCATGCCAGTCAGTGCAGTTTCCTTCATTTAGTTTATAGAACCAGCAAATTGCAACTACAACAACAACAGCAACAAAACTAATTACACCACCACTTGTGGAAAATAGCCTAAGACTGTTTGGAGGGCCTAGATTCCTCAGGCAGGATGCCTCAAAACCTCTGACGGGCCTAGATTCAAGAGCCTGCAGCCCTTATGACAGATAACATACATTCACTGCTAAAGGAAAAGCAGAAAAGTCCAATAATTTGAGAACTGTTTGAATGCATTTGGTTTATTTTCTTTATCCGAAGCCTTGCCAAAAAGAAATTGTAATGTTTTTCAGCAGAGTAAAGAAATTGTTGGTGTATATTTCTGTGCATGAATACACAAAATATATGACACACTTCTGAGGCATTTTAAGACTAGTAACTTTGGGAACTATTCAGAAATTGGACACTGGCACCTGTGAATCCTTGTAGCCAAACTGCTCTGCTACTTGGCGTGAAAACTCTAAAACATTCTTTTATTTCAAATCCATTTAAATGCTGAGACTAATGTGGGCTGAATAAAAATTACATGGCACTTTGTTCTGCATCTAACATGTGGGTCTGTACTGTAAGAAATATTAATTGATGTATGCAAGATTATATAACTCCAGGTTTTCATCAGGACAGTGATCTACTGGATCGTCGAAAACACTGCTTTGGTGTCCAATCTGAAATGGGAGAGGATCTCTACTTTTCTGTGGAATTAGAATGTGACCTCATATTATGGGAAAAGGCCTTCCAATCAGCAACTTTTTTAGAAGTGGAACGAATACAGGTAAGAAACATGCGGTGTCAAATTCATTTTTGGTTATTATTATGCAATACATTTTATGTGATAGTCAGTGCTTTTTTCTGGGGGTACGCATACCCCTAAACATTTTGTGAATCTTAGTTTGGTCTCATTGAGGGGCAGTATTTCAATATGAGTAGGAAAATGAGAACCCCTAAACATTTTTCTTTTCTTTTTTTTAAAAAAAGCACTGGTGATAGTGATAGTTATTACCAAAGGCTTTTGGGGGTGGGGGGGGAGTTTGGAATATTTAATGGGAAAAAGAGTTAATGATATACTACAAAGGGGAAAAAAATCTAATTTAAAAGCAAAACAAGATAGGGTTCTGTATACACTTTTAGTTTTTGAAACCCAAACACTGAAAGTACTAATGGTTGTTTGATATGTTCTTGGCCAAACCAAAATGGTGGTTCAGCAGCTAGAAGCATTGAGTTGTAGGCTTCTGTTATTTTGCTTATTTTCTTAGCTTTCACTTAGAAAATGAAAAAGATCTGCTTCTGAGATAAGGATAAACAATGGTGTGGCAGTAGGGTGCATCCCAATAGTGGGCTAGAAGCTTGAATCTGGGGTACTTGGGCCCAGATTATCCATGAAGCTTGTTACATGGCCTTGGGCTAGTCACTATCAGCATAGCGGTTCTGATCTCATGGTAGAATTTATTCAAGAGGACAATGAGAAATTGGAATTTTATGGGATGGTAAAGGAGAGACCAGGACTAGGTAACATACATCTCACTGTCAACCAGAATGTTGTTGGTTTGAGTCCACTCAGGGACAACTATGGGAAAGATTCTTGTATTGCAGGGGTTGGGCTAGATCAGGCATGGTCAAACTTGGCCCTCCAGCTGTTTTGGGACTACAACTCCCATCATCCCTAGATAACAGGACCAGAGGTCAGGGATGATGGGAACTGTAGTCCCAAAACAACTGGAGGGCCAAGTTTTGCCATGCATGGACTAGACCTTTCAGCCCTACAAGTCTATGATTCTATAAGTGCTGATGATTTCAGGGTGGCAGGAGAACTTGGGAGTCACTATGTTGTTACGTAAATATTTATAAGAATAGAACATCTATTATTTTGTTATACTTCATCCTTTTGAAAAACATAGGATATTTGGATGGGTATCTCTTATATTACTGGGTATAGTTTACATCCATTCCTGTTCTAGTAAGTCAGCTCTCTCCCCTCTCCCCAACTTATCCAGGATCACAAATAGTGTCACGGATCACAAATAATGCACTTTTAATGCAAGTATTACGATTTTGCAATACTGATTGATGAACAACTCCCCTCCCCTCTAACCCTGTAAACCTCTTAGCCCATTTTCAATTAATTACAATGTGTTTCAAGTTGATATGCAGCCAGTGTTTGGCAGATCAATCAGATTGATTCAGTTGGCAGAGGCACAGAACCTGGTTACTATTTTGAGTTTTTACATGTACTGTACAGAATAGTGCCAAAGCTCCTTCTTTTCACATAGAAACCTGGGAAAATCACCTAGTGTCTTGAGGGCAGGGAATGCTTCTCTGTAATATAATGGGGCAACCTTTACAAAACAAAATGCATCTTGCCCTAATGTATGCAGTGGTGTGTTCTACTTGTTGAATAATGGATTTGCAGGTAGTGCATCTCACTCAGATCAGTAGGATATCAGTAGGATATGCACTACAGCTTTGTTTAAATCATAGTCATAATGTACAACTATTACGGTAAAGGGACCCCTGACCATTAGGTCCAGTCGTGGCCAACTCTGGGGTTGTGGCGCTCATCTCGCTTTATTGGCCAAGGGAGCCAGCGTACAGCTTCCGGGTCATGTGGCTAGCATGACTAGTTTATCCTAATTTGTACCTTTATGAACTTTTTAATAATTCGAACTTACATTTATGATTTTGTTCCAACACTGATTTTTGAAAACTGGAATTCTGGCATGAACTTAGTAGCCAAGAGTCTCTGAACCTTTTCCACTTTAGAAATGGGCTTGGGTGAGCTTTTTCCTCCATTGCATTCTCTCCCACTTTAGACATCTCCTACTAAGCTATAGTATACTTCAGGTTTTGGGGCCTGAGAAACATAATGCTTCAGTTTCTGCTCCTGAACTAGGGCAACTGAATTATTCACAGACCCAGTTTTAAGATTCTGTACTTTTTGCACATGGTAGATTAAATATTGAGTTGCCTCTTATATGGGAAACTTTCATTCCAAAAAGGTTTTTTTCATCTTTTTCAGTGTGTGAAATCAATAATCAAAAGCAAATAATTCACTCTTTTTATGGCAGGTGTAATGTTTTAACGGTTTATATTAGATCTGTACGAACTTTGACATTATGTGCTCTCTTGGCAGCATTCTTCAATTTATTCTCTCCAAGTTCACAGCAAAGGGGATTAATTAAAGTAAGCTGAAAAGCTACAGGTGAAATAAAACCTCTGATTAGGAGCCAGAGAGTGAGAGGCTAGAGACTGACCCTTTACCACTCTAACCTGTGGTGCACATTAATATCTCTTTACCAATTTGTGACAGCTGCTCAAAGCCCGTTATAATCTTTCACCTTTCAATATTTCCTGCTAGGAGTTGTGCTTGTTACTCATAGCTTTGTAGCTGGGAGAGTGGGGAGGGGAAGACTGATCCTTAGGTGAAGTGATTGATGGAGCAAATCTAGCACTTGCACAGGTATTGAACTGCTAAATTAGAACACTAAGGTGGATGGCCAGTGCGTTTAGAACAGAACTTTCCTTCAGTCTAAAGTTACTTCCTCATGCTTACCTGCCACACAGGTTAAAGCAGGTGTGGGGAACCTCTGGCTCACCACGTGTTGAAAATGGCAGTTTCCATCAGCCCCAGCCAGCATGGCTGATGGTCAGGGATTATGAGAGTTGTAGTTCAACGTCATCCAGAGGGCCACAGGTTCCCTACACCTGTGCTTTAAAGTAACCCACATCACTTCTTCAACACAAGGTGCCACTGCAGTCCTTTACATAAAGAAGTTACTTTGCCCAGAAATTTGAGATAGGGGTACGTTTATGAATGTGTGTAACAGTGAGCATCCAAACCCTAAAGTAAGGTATCGGAGGGACTGAAAAGAATTATGAGGCTCTGTTTCCAGCACAATGATTCTGTGTTTTAATCATTTTTATAACTGAAAGATATGACAAAAGGAAGCAATTGTGGGGGGTTTTTTTTGCAAGTTAATAAAATTAAACATTTATGCCCATAACATTTATTACTACATAATATACTAAATATTAATAAAATTTACATGAAGTTGGTAAGCTTTAACAAGCAGTTGAGTCACAAATATGGCTGCTTATGAGGCTTTCCATTGATTACTTCGTTTTTTATTTTTCTCTGTGGAATGATTTGTTTCACCCACAAAATCAAAAATCATTTATTTTGTCTTATTACTTTTACTGGATGTTTTATGTACTAGTTTTTGCTAATCATTTTAAGCCCAGTATTTAATTTTATTTCTCTTACAATAAACATTTTCCGGAAATCTTACAAAAAAAAAAAAAAAGAGAGAGAGAGAGACAGCATCTGCATCTATGTACTCTGCTCTAAATTTTCCAACTTTGATAGGACTAATAATAATTAACTGGATGCAGGAATGCAGTTGTTATTGTTTTAGTTGAGTGCAGTTCACATATACACAAATGTGTAACAGTGTATGCGAAGTTTGATTCCAATGGCAGACTTCAATTTCTCTGGAATGCATTCAGAGGCTTGGAATCAAAGTTCCCTGCACATGAATATGAAAGGTGCTTCTACATACTGGGGGTGGGGGAAGCAATGATTCCTAGCAGCCGTCCCTCACATACTGTTTCACCTCAGGAAACCTCGTTCCACACCCAGTAAGCATGGGATGCCTTTGCCCAGCAGCGCTGGGGCCCATAGACTGCAGCAAAATGGCATTGCAAAGGGGAGAGGAAAGCCTTCCACTTGGCGCCCGCCCACCCTCTGGTTAGAACCTTCACTGAGCAATTTTGAGTAGCTGGTTGACAGGGCCGGAAATAATTTTTCTCACTCAACCTGATTGGCACTTCCCTCTCACCTTTCCCCCAGTGAAATTATGGTCTTCCTTTGTTAGGCGGAACAACATTGTTTGTTGAGGGCAGAAATGGCATTGGGCAGGATCCACCTAGGATGGGAGAGCTCATAAGGGGCCTGAGGGGACAATTGACCATGGCACCTCCAAGCTTGGGTTGAGTTGCCTGGCTGGAATCTTCACCCTGGTCACCCAGTGAGACCTTGCTTGCTTGGCTTGCACTACACAAAGTTCAGCACTGGCTGACTCCCATGAAATGGGTTTGGGGTGGTCCAAACCCAGGAGACCCGTTCCATCATGGAATGATTACATGATCCAGGCCCCAATGCCATGCCAACCCTTACCCTGCCTGTTGCTGTCAATAAAGATTTTATTCCATCACTGTTCTATGGTCTGGTTATTTTGCTGCTCTGATGGGTCACATATTGTGCCTGCCTGGGCCTTACCTTTTGAGGGGAGGAACAAGTGCCTGTTGTGGCAGGAAATAATAAAATCCCATTGATCAATTCTTCAGATCCATGCCAGTATTTATACTTTGTTGAGCCATGCCATATTCACCTGTGGAACACATGGCTCCAACATCTGAGCTATATCCAATTGTTTACCATGCTATATAGAAAATATGTCCCAGTGGTTTGAATTATAAATGGTACTTTTTGAGGACTGCTCTGGCAATGGCAGCTGAGAAATGATTCATACTATCCATTTGCTATCAGAGCTTTTCTAGAATGGACTCTTGCTCTTCTCATTCCATCTCCCCCCCCCCAACTTTCCTTGCTTTCCACCAAATATTTGTGGTTGCCATGGGAGATAATAAAGTCATAATCTAAAGTCAACAGCCCTTGAGGCGAATGCAGAATCAAGAGAGCCTGTCTCCTCAGCTGGCTACGGGCCAAGTTTCTGTGGCTCTTCTTCCATTCAATCCTACCTTTTCCCCTTTTCCCACCACCTATTTGAGATGGGACAATTCCTTTAACATCTGAAGATATCACACTTTAGTTTGTCTTATTTTTATGCCTTTGCCAACATCTAAACATGGGCTGCCTAGAATTGCTTGAAAAAGCTGTCCCTTATCTCAAAAGACCACACGAAGGAGGTGCATATTGAATGGCACTTGTTTCAAAACACTGCTGTTCCAAAGAGCTCTAGTAACCCTTTTGGTTTGATAAGAGAATTAGACACCTGACACATACTTTGCAACCTGCATATGTTTACAAAATGATCACTTTTAAAGATGTGGAAGTATAGCATATAAGTGGTGCAATGAATACCTATCTCAGTGTCCCAACTAACTGGTTATTCTTGGTGCTTTCTATTCTGTTCTAAATATGGGAATGTGCCTGGGCTCTTTACAGGGACCTTCTAGGAAGCTTTGGAAGACTGACAGCATTGGATTTGCCCCTCTCATCCCTGTGAACTTATTTGTGATCTCTCTGTGGGCTAAGAATCTAGAGTCAGCCCTTCAGGCTCCCTTCTTTTCTTGTTGTGCAAAAAGCAGTGGCACGAAGAGACATCTCTCACTCTATGCTCCCCCTCTCCACTCTTTATTCCCCCCCCCCTTGAATTTTGCCCTGATGCTGAGTAGGGCTATCTTCAAAAAGTGTAGCAACTGTGTGAGTAAAGTTCTTGATCTTTGCAGTCACTGCCTCACATGCCTCAAAGAGGCTGACATCATTAAAATGTGAAGGTTTTTTGCAGAAGTCTTGCAGAAAGTGATCAGGAAACAAATTGTTGCCACCATGGACATTTCTCCCAAAGGCCATGCAGTAATTTATACTATGCAGGGGTGTAAAGGAAGGGATCCAGCATACCCAGTCTTCCAGAGCTTTCTAAAAAGTTCCACCAGTAGGTTGTGCAGGTGCTTTTCCATATCTGTGACTGCATTTACAGGTGAGCCACTTTAGGTTTTGATGTTATTTGTTTGTTTATTGGAATCATGTTAGTTATGAATTATATGATTTGAGAAATTTGGGAGGGGGGCTACTGTTGGCAGAAAACAGAAATCTGAATTTAAATTGATAGGAATCACTTTGCAATGGACAACTTAATTAGCGATCAAATTGTTTCTGCTTGGCAGTTTCTGTTTAAACATTTATTTTGTATAAAAAGTCCATAAGTCATTGTTCTTCTAGCTCTAAACTATGGATTTCATCAGTCTCAGAAGGATTTCAAGAGATTTGTCTCTGACTTTAATGTGAAAAGGTAGCATCTTTCATAAGCACTTCTGTGATGAGTAGCTTGGCCTTTTCAAGCTCTGCTGTGCACTTCACATCTTGACAATGATGTTCTGATCAGAAAAATACCTAATTTGCGCTGAGCGGCACGAGCTTGGCATTAGGAACCAGAAGCCAACTATCAAACAAGGAGCTCAGTAGGAGAATGTAATTTGTTGTAAACTGAAACTCAGTGTTGAACAGTTTCATTTTATCAATGCAAACCAAAATGTCAGACTGCATTGGGGGGGTTGGAGAGATAAGAAACTAAAAATAAAGGGAGTTCTTCCGATTTCCTTCAATGTTAGAAGTGCTGTATTAGCAACTTGCTGGCAATGGAAGTTTGGTCGTTTGCCCTTATCAACACATTTCCTGACATAAATTATTTGAAAATGAATTTTTTTGGGGGGAGTGTCAACTATATTACAAATCATAAAAACAGATAAATGCAGGTCTATCAAATAGTTAGATCGAAGTTCATGAGAGCCACACTGGAAAATTCAGGGAACCTAAGAGTCTTCTTTCCTTGTCTTCTTTCATGAGCCATTACATCAACAGCAAATACCTAGTCATTATATATTTTGTTTGCATACTCACTTCCAATGAAATATGTTTATCTTGCATTAAAGTAATGGGACATAAAAGCTGCCTATAAAAGTGCCTCTTTATTTACCAAAGGTGCATGTGTCCCCCATCATATGTGAGCAGATGTATTCCATGTGTGATCAGAAATTAGGAGGTGATGCATTTCACTCTCAATTACTTCATTTACATTGAGAAATTGGCAAAGACAGTTGAATTCCAAGACAGTGGTACCTTGGTTTACAAACTTAATCTGTTCCAGAAGTCCGTTCTTAAACCAAAGTGTTCTTAAACCAAGGTGTGCTTTCCCATAGCAGCGGGGGACTCAATTTACAAATGGAACACACTCAACAGGAAGCGAAACATGTTCTTATTCCAAGGCAACGTTCACAAACCAAAACACCTACTTCCAGGTTTGCAGTGTTCTTAATCCAAGTTGTTCATAAACAAAGCTGTTCTTAAACCAAGGTACCACTGTATTTACTTACCTACTATGCTAAATTGTAGCCAGGGGTGGCACATCCTGCTTCACCACTTGAGGCAAAATGGGAAATGCTGTGTTCCACTGCTGCTGCCACAACTCCTACAACCCCCTGCCTGTTTCTGCCGCTGCACACTCAGCCCCTATGTGTTTTCCATGTAGGTAGAGGCAGAAGCTCTCTTTCATGGAATGCAAATAGCCAGTTGATTGAATGGCTAAGGGTTTGTGTTATTTGCAAAGATGTATTTTGATCTTGCCAGGGCTAATTAGTAACTAAACAGGTATTTCCCCTTAGCTATAATTTTTCAAAATACATGTACTCAACTGAAGCGCTATCTAAGATGCTGTCTTTTTCAATCTTTCCTAGTGCAAGACATATGCCTGTGTTCTGGAGAGTCATCTTATGGGGCTTACCATAGACTTTGGCATGGGTTTCGTATGCTTTGATGCTGCAACAAAGGTAAGGCCATGAGAAGATGTTTACATGCTGTTAATGATTCATTACCAATAATTATCTTTTCAATTGAGAGTTGAGCCATTGTTTGAAGTCTGTCACTATGCTGTATTTGCCTCCCCCCCCCCATATGAACCAACCTGGACCCTGTGATCATAATCTGAGGCTCTCCACGAGAGGTCCTGAGGGTGGCAACACAGTGGATCCCCGCTTGTGGAATGCTCTCCCCAGGGAGGCTTGCCTGGCACATTCGTTGCATATCTTTAAGTGCCAGGCAAAAACATCCCTCTTCTCCCAGATTTTAGGCTAATTAAAGAATCTATGGCATTTAAAACTTGGGGATATTGTTTTTGTAGACATACTATGGTATGTATTTTTCTGTTTTTATATTGTAAAGCACCCTGTGATCGTCAGATGAAGGGCAGTATAGAAATTTAATAAATAATAATTTTATCCTATCACATTCTTTTTAAAAATAGTTTCTGCAGGACTTATTTCTGTAGAATGTTATTGAGATGGAATGCATGAATTGATCCTTTTATACACTCCCTGCTCTTCTACTTGTTCCATCTCCTTTCCTTTTCTCTCCCCCTTCTCCATGAACATCATAAAGCACACAATTCAAAAGCTCTAAAGGGACAAACTTCTAGAGATATGGCCAAAGTTCACATGAAGTTTGGCATTCAGTATGGCTTTCCATTTGAAGAGAAGCATTGCATCTCTGGAATTCTTTTCCAGTTTAGTTTTTTTCTAATTCAGTTCAGAGATGAACTCCTTCTTTACCTAATCTCTCTTACCTGGTAGCAGGTGCTGCTGCTCTGGTGGCAGAGAATGTGTGAAGACATCTTTCCTTGCCTCACATTCCTTCAAACAGCTACAATCCTGATGCCAGGAGCTTAGGGAAACATAAACCCTTCATACTGTTACCACAAGAGCAGAAAGTGCTGCCACTGGGCAAGGGGATTTGGGTGCTTATGAGAAGTAGGGAGGGGGGAGCATTAAGCACTGCACTCACAGTGATGCCATTGGGAGAATGACTGAGTCCATTCTTGCTTTTAACTGGTTCAGAATAAACTCAGCCAGTTTTCCAGTCTCAAGGAGGAAGGGGAGAAACTCATTTTGACAAGCCTAATTATAAATGTAATCCGTGCAAACTTGCCCATTGCTACAAATTTCTTAAACAAACGAGAAAAGGGACTGAAGCTTTTAGCATGCAGACAATATGCTTTTGAATCATAGCCCTTCATTCCGTGGTCCTGATTGAGGGAGCCAGAAGCAGAGAATGGGGTTTTGGTTGTGTTCCTGACGTTTCCCCCGCCATAGTAAGAGCTCTGACAGTGCTGATAACCTATAATGCATTCAAAAAAAAAAAGTGCCTGTGCCAGCTTCTGTTTCCTACTCCCGCTCACAACAAATGATATGGAGTGAAATAGGTTTCTACTTGCAGATTGTTTTCTCTGGATCAGGGTGATTGTTTTATTATCTAGATGTTAATAGAAAAATCACAATCCACATTGGTCAAATGTCAAGATTGTACTTTCTCTATGAGAGTCATGAAAAACAAAGCACAGTTTGTTTTTCTTCTTCCATGGTGCTACTTTCCTCTAAAATCTCTTTCAACACCGTTTCCTCTGATAGAATCCATCAGATAGGAAACTGCACTAACAAAACTATTAACATAGTTATGGCTTTGGATTTATATTTTCAGAACAGAAGAAACCACACACAGATATCTTAATCAACATATCCAGCTGGCAACAGTGTCAGAATAAGAGAAATGTCAGCTGCCTTCCAGACAGAAACCATTAGAATCAGCCTCAGTCCTTGTAATATTTTCTCTAGCCTTATAAAATCCTACTTTGCTCATTCACCTGAAGCAAGTAATTTGCTTTGACAGGCCACTGACATACTATCAGCTTTTACATTATCATGATTACCACAAGCCTGATCTATACTTCACTGAAGTCAGTGGGTGCCTTTCCATTGATTTCTCCCCCCACCCCACTGCCAAAATATACCCTAAGCCTCCTCAAAGAACACTGCAGATTATTTTCCCAAGGTGTTTACTTGACCAGAAGAATAAATTTGGTTTGGAACCTATCACATACCCCCATCGATATTCTCTTTGTTCACATTACTGTGTTTTTATTATTAAGAGCTGGACCAAATTTCTGACAGCTTCAATTTTCATGTCAAAAATTGCACTTCTGGTCAATCAGGGCCTTTACTGATCAGCTAAGCAATGTGCAGGAAAATTGTGAGAGTTTCTGCATGTATCATACATATCAGTACACAAATCACTGCTCAGCGGTGTTGAAAGGTCCCTGATCTGGCCCACAAGAAAATGCCAGAAGGGTTTTGAGATCTCTGAGCTTTTCTCACCAAACTTTGAGAGAGCCTCTGACTCAAGTGAGTGAATCCATTTCTTGAGGCATGGTGAGGTGGGGGCTGTCACCAGTCACATGAATTGTAGGAGAAGGCTTGCCCACAGAAAGCAGATAAAGGGACTAAGCCCAAGATTTTGGTCGAATTAGGAAGCTTCCTTGAGGTTGGTGACACAAGCATAGGAATTCAACAGCTTTATTCTGACATTCTATTCCCTGCTAACAATAATACAAGAGGAGGAACTGATTGCTCAGGGTTCCAGATCACATGGGAGCTTGTACTATGAAGGTTCCTACCTCACAACAATGGTATTTTTCAGTAGAAAGCTAGTGCTACCCAATATTATTGATCTTTACAATTTATTACTTTTGACAGCAACACTCATAACAGCATATCATAATCTAGCCTGGTATTTTTATTTTTTTGAGAAACTCAAAAAGCCTTTTCGTTATCTTTGAAATTCATGAGTGAAGACAAAATCCTACTGCTGCTTTTCCTTTTCTGATGCCAGAAAAGCTGAATAATTCAAACTTGAGATCCTTACCCTTTTATCTCTCCTGCCACTCATCAAAAACTGGGGGGTTGGGATGATGAGTGATGGCCTTTGGGTTTCAAAGCCTTTGTAGTTCTTGATTATTATTACTTCACTTTTCTATAGCAAACAACGTCTAAAGTAGCTAGCAAGAAGTGTAATATTAAAATTACACGAAGCACAAATTAATTATTCTTTACTAAACATCCTTTAGATTTGTTATGGATTGAATACAGAGGCCAGGATCAATTCCTGTGGCTCAGGCAGGCAAACAAGCCAAAGCTGGTTAAAAAGTGCAGGCTGAATCCAGGAGCATATCCAGCTGTACATACCTTGGAAGCATCTTCATCCAGAAGAGACTGGATACTCATCTTCAAATTCATAGAGCCTTTAACAGCATTTCCATCTTATCTGGATGAAGTATCAAGTTGTTCACCCCCCCCCCCACCAATTCTTTCCTGGTACCATATGCCAGTTCAAGACTGTCACCTACCACTTTGTGTTCAGAAAATGGAAATGTGTCATTCTCATTATACTGATGGTAGTTCAGTCGTTGTTTCAGTTCCCATATTGTAATTTTCTGTCCAAAAGAGCAATCAACTCCCTACATTCTTTATTGGAATCCAGTATCATGGCTTTGCAGTATAGCATGTATTGTTAGGGTTTCATTAGCACTTTCACCAAACTAGGAAATATTTATGTAACGCTCCCCACCCCTTTAGCCTGAGTATAACTATGCATAAATTATGCTTGGTATGAAAAAGGTGACTGAAACACTGGAACTTGTGGTCATTAATAGAAACACTAGAAGCTGCCTTATTTCAAATCAGACCACTGCACTGATAAAGCAGCAGATTTCCATGCTTTCTGATGGGGGATATTTTCATTCCTAACTGGAGATGCAGCCAATTAAACCTTGGACCACCTTCATGCAAACCAGATTCTGTACCACTGAGTTGTAGCCCTTCCCCATAAACATAAAAGGCTACCTTATATCAAGTCAGATGATTGGTCCATTTTGCTTAGTAATCTTGACACTGATTGGCAGTGGCTGTCCAGGGTTTCAGGCAGGCAATCTTCTCCAGCCCCTACCTGGAGTTGCCAGAGATTGAACTCATGACCTTCTGCAGGCAAACTTGATTCTCTACCACAAAAGACAAACAAAAGAAAGTCCTTTTCATATCACATAGTTAACTGAATGGAAGTTGCTGCCACTAGATGTAAGACAGGGGGCTTCAGAGGATAATAAAAATTAATCCACAGAGGATATGCCTGTGAATGACTATTAACCATGGCAGCTAAATTGTACCTTCAAATTCAGAGGCAGCTTGTCTCAGAATATTATTTGTTGTGGGGCAAACAAGAAGACAGATGCCTTCTTGACATATTTGTAGAATTCCCGAAAGCATCCGGCTGATCACTTCTAGAAGCAGGATGCTGGACTCGATGGATCCTTGGTGTTATCCAACAGGGATATTCTTGGTTTTGAAATTCCTCAACCCACAAAGCCAGATGGCTTTAGCAGCTTCCATGTTTTCTGAAATCGGGTCATTATTAGCTGGCAATGAAGCTAACCCTGCAGCTTCCAATTAAAATTAAATCACTTGTGCCAAACAAGGAAAAAAGCTAGTGCCTAAGAAGTAATCAGGATTCTTCACCACTCCAAACCCAGCACCTGGCACACTAGAGGGTAGCTTTCATTTTGGTCGGAACAAGCTGGCATGATGGGATGGCTGATACACTGCCTATTTCCCAGAGTGCCAATTCCAAGCTCTGCTAAGTAGCAAAGCTTTGTAACAAAAGTGAATTCAAGGAAGGATGTATTAAGCCCATCTTGGAACAGTGTGTTTGCATGATACAATGTCAAGAGCAATAAGAATGTGATGCTTTTAGAGGGTTTTCTTTCCCAATTAGATTTATCCTCTAATAAAATCAAGAGGAACAGATGTTTCTAACAAGAGCTATGTCGGCTTCATTTGGATGTAATGCAAAACTATAATTGAGTGTTGCAGGAATGAGCCTGGGCTTCATTAGCCACCCTGCCCTCTGTTTTCCTCTAGTGCAGGCACAAGGAGAGCAGTAGTTTTCACTTCCATTTTTAACTAACCAGAGTTTAACTAACCAAATCCCAACAAAACCATGGTTTAGGAAGTTGGTTTGTTTTCCTAAGCCTGCAGCCCCCCCAGATGCTGTTGAACTACAACTCCCATCAGCCTTGTCCGTGGTGTCTGGATCTGGTGGGAGTTGTAGTGCAGCAACAACTGCAGAGCTACAGGTTGGCCACCCCAACTCTACATTACAGTTCAGATGAACCTCTTTAAAGTTTGGATGCAACAGTACACTGTGGGTAAATCAGAATGGAAACCAAAGTTTCCAATTTCCTCCTTGCAGCCATACGAGAAAAGGAAATGAGGAGCACACAAGTCCAGAGCTCAAGCAGTTAATGCTAAACCATTTCACACCAGGCCTGTGAGAATCAACAAATTAGGTAGGAAGGTCAGGTTTCCTGACATAGGGTAAAATATGTTCAGCCAGTTGTAGTATGAAATGTCAAATTAATAATGTTTCCTAGCAAGTGCACATTGATAGTTCCCATTATTTTCATTTTGCTGAGAAGCAGTTCTTGAAATACTGCATTATCCTGGAATTTGGAGTAGAAAATGTGAAGTTTTGTGATGATCAAAAGACCACAGAAAAGTTAGAGAGGGAGGGTGCTTATTAAATTTTTCTTGCAACTACTGTACATTTTGTTTGCTGGTGCCTGGATGGCCGGCATTGCATGCTTTGTAGCGGTTTTGTGCTTTGGTTTTTTTCCTGCTCACTTTTGACCTTCTGAACATGTGCATTTGTAACCCTCCTTTCAGCAAAGCTTCCAGGGCAGCTTATGTAAACAGTATACAGGAAAAAAACTTGTTTTAAAAAACCAGCAGGCAATAGCAGAAATCATAATGATAGCTAGATAAAAGCAGCAAGAAATCATTTGATAGAAATGAAGGCCAACTGAGAAGCTAAAGCTGGTCTAGGAAAACAAAAAGGTCTCTGCTGGATGTGAAGATGTGAAGGCAGGCACCAGGCAAACCCTTTCCCTTGCTTTAGCTCCCCCCCCCCATCACTGTAGTCCTTCTAAGTCCATGATCCTTGCTACAATGTTGTACAGGTGTCCTGTGCCCAAACAGCATCTGCAAACGGACAATTAGGATCTTGCAGCAAGTCCCTTCGAAGGGTAATGAAAGTGCATCAACAAATGAGACTATCAGGTGTGGGGCAAGTGGTCAGGTTTAGAGAAAGCAGCATTGCAGTCTAAATTGGGATTCACTCTGAGCCTAATTAGGCCCACAGGACAGAGATTTCCCACCCAGCCCTGATTAATAAGCTTAGTCTTCTTATAGCAATCTTATTGTGTCTAAAAATCTTCTGTAGAGATCCATATCCAAGAAATTTCTTGAACGGAGATATAATACACAGCTGCAAAGAAGCTGTTGTGGCTCTTTGACTTTGGAATCCCTCTCTAAGGAGCCACACCTAGTGCCAACATTACAATCTTTTCAAGACTTTGCTCTATATCCCAGGCATTTAGTTGGAACCATTTTTGTTCTTTTGTTAAAATCTGAGAATGGGGAGTTGCACAATGTGTCATTGCTGAAATGAAGTTTATCGGTAGTCTAGAGGCAGGGGTAAAACAAATGAAAGGCTGGAGAAATGAAAATGCTTAATTTAACCCACTGAAATTGATTGCAGTTATGGCCCAGAATGCTAGATTAGTTTGCAAAGATCAATCAGTGGATGTTTATTTCTTCAGATTAACACGGTTGTCACCATCTTGCCCTTCTTGTAAGCTTCCCTTAGGCATTTGTCCATAGCTAGAGCAGAATGATGAACCAGATGGCCTGTCTCAGCATAGCAATTTTATACCCAAGTTAAATATCTCACCCTCAGTATCTGCTTCTTCACTTTGGGGTTAATAGTGACCTGGAGGAAATAAGGATTACACAGCATTATCTCTATTAGTATTTTCCACATTAATGTGTGTGTGTGGGGGGGAGGAATCTTCTAATTTGTTTGCTAAATGTAAACCATGCAGCTTAAATACAACTGTATTTTCAGGGAGGCTTCAATTAAACTGAAAAAAGAACTGTGTACAAGAGTGTACAATACAAACAAAAAAAGAGTGTACAATACAAACAATTATAAAATTGTCCACCATTATAAAACCAGCAAGTGAAAATACAAAAAAAAAAAAATACATTGAGGGCTTAAAAACCCTAAAACTTGTGTTTATCTGATGCTGAGCAGCAATACCTGTTACTTTTGGAAAGCCAAACTTATACTGGCTATTGGAAACTTTATAATTTTTGGCTATAAATGTGCATTTATGAACTTGAGCTCCCCAGCCCAGAGATCCCAATGCACTCATTGTATATTACATTATAATATGTTCTAACATTTAGTATTAAACTTTTGTTTTAAGAACTGAGTGAACCTGTGTGAGGGAATCCAGAATGGAATGCTAGACTACTGTAAAAAGCTTGGATGCTACACTATTGTACCAAGTGTACATGATACTGAGGCATGCACCTGAATAAGTACTGCCACAGACCTGCCACTTTGCCAGAAAAACAAGCACCGTTGACTGTTGACCCATAGCTCCACTATGTTGTGTGACTCCATCACAACCCTCAAAATGGGCAGAGTTTGGGACAGTATCTTGGTCTTACTAATTCCAAACAGTTCAAGCAAATAAGAGTACATTTTGGCTAATGGCCAGTTAACAGTAGCCCCATGCAAATATTCAAACTATGTACAATGGAGTGTGGAGCAGGATCATGGTGGTAGGCGCCATCCTGACTTAAGGAGCACTAAGAAAGCCTAAATGCAACCAGACTCCATAGACACCTTGAACTGAATGTGCTTAACCTGTTTACATCTCAGAAACTTAAAGAAGACCATTTATTCACATCCCGTATTCAGTGAATGCTGACGGGCTACCTCTTTTCCCTGGCCTTTGACACGTGATATGTATATTTTTAAAGCCCACCCTATTTTTTATGTCTGTATTTTTTGTAAATTGTAAGTTTTTAAATGGTTTTTAATATTGTATTTCAGATTGTTGTAACCAGCCCTGGGACCTTAAATAAGTAGCAGTAATAATAATAATAGGCTGTAATTTTTGGTGTTGGGATTTGTAGAGGATGCTTCAAAGCATTTACTTGATAGGTAGAGTTTGTAATATTTCATCATTCTTTGGGGAACAATTTCTCTAAAGGCAGTTGGATCCATTGCTCCAGGTTACAATTTTGGAATTACAGATGGTTTCTTTGCTTTCACAAGAGCTGAATGAAGCCAAAGTCCCATGTCTAGCAATCTGATTGGTGTATTTGTCTCACCTAGAAATGGACATACAGATATAGTTTGATCATGATGGGTAGAAGTAAGTTCTAGAGCACAAGATGATAGTCCTATGTTTTTCCCCTCAGGTAGGAAGCCATTTGGAAACCCTGCTCCATTACATAACATTCATCAGCCCATTTGGCCAATGTTATTGAAATGGAAGTTATCAGAACACTAACTTTGCACTAAGAAAATGAGTTAATCTGCAATAAATAGGTGCTCAGGACAGGAGATGAAGTCTGGCTTATTTAACACGTCTTTGACATAGTGTAAATTGGGGTCTTCACTTTACTTCTATCTTTTGCTGTTAACCAGGGTCAGGCTAAGCTAAAAGGATTTCAACGAACATTTCACAAATGCAGCCTGACTGCTCTGAACCAGACACTGTCAAAATGTGGTGCAGTTTTATGATCAAAGAGACTTCGGAGCAGAGAACAATGCTCTTGTTTAATTTTATTATCATTGGTACGTTATAAAGTTCTCTAGAAGGACTTTTTCTCTGCTTATATTTTGTGTGCTGATGTTCCTGTGTATGTTTTTTCCCCTTCTTCTTCTTCTCTCTCTCTCTCCCCCCCCCCCCTTTTAGGCTGTACTATGGCGGTACAAGTTTTCCCAGCTTAAAGGGTCTTCAGATGATGGCAAGAGCAAAATCAAATTCTTGTTCCAAAATCCAGATACTAAACAGATTGAAGCAAAGGTAAAAGCAAGAACTCCAATATGTTTCCCTTGTCTAAAGTATATTAGATCAAGTAATCAGGGGCAGGGAAGACAACAAAATTTGAGGCTCATGTACTGATGTTTAAATAACAAGATGAACACTCATTTCTGTTGCTATTTGTCTGAGAACTAGAAAAAAGTAAACTAAAAATCAGGCTGAGCTGCATGCAAAGCCAAGCCAAGCCGATAACTAGGTTGATGCATTGTAGTCTTCATTCAGTAGGGAATTGGACATTGAGAGGACAGGTCCTTCAGTGTAGAAGTCTGCCCCTCAGTAGCTAGTCCAGTTATTTAAGGTATTATCTATGTTTTAATACAAATACGAAAAGGCAGTTGCTGTAACTATACACACTACTTGTACTCTGGGGAAGTCACTTGAGTGCTCCTAACATAGCAGCCCCATGGGGTGTGTTCCATTGTCTCTTGAGAGAGATGGATGCCATCATGGGCCATCAACATGTTAATGGCTTGGCTTATCTCTGGCTAGCTATGTGAAGCTGCCTTGTCTTGTGATCTTAAACTGAATACAACAGCATTTGGCTTTTAATTAACCAAACTTTTCTTACCTCATGAATTCATGAGCTTGCTCAAATTCCAGCTCTTTACTGGGTCTAGAGATTATGGAGAGTCTGCCCCTCCCCCAAACGCATAACAATACATTGTGATGAAGGGTGCTACAGATATTTATTAGGTATGCATTTCAACTTTGTGGTTTGGCAGAGCGTAGCATATGCTATGAATACTAAACTACCCAGGTGAAATTATGCCACATACTTACTTCAGGTAGCTGATGCCATTCCTGCTTCTCAGCCACCTTGTAACAGCAGACTGTGCTGAGACAGAATTTGTACACCTTTCTTCCCTCTGATTCCTAATGTTTGTCAGAAAGCGTTACTGTAACAACAGTTATGGTGTGTGGGGAAGAATGCTAGTGGATTTGTCTATGTGTTGTAGATCTGCATTATAGAGTTATATACAACAGAAGGAATGAAGACTATTTACTTTAATAATAATAATTTTATTATTTATACACCACCCATCTGGCTGGGCTGCTCCAGCCACTCTGGGCAGCTTGCAACACATATAAAAATATCAAACATTTAAAACTTCTCGATACAGGTCTGCCTTCAGAGGTCTTCTAAAAGTTGTATAGTTATTTTTCTTCTTGATATCTGATGGGACGGCGTTCCACAGGGAGGACGGCACTTCTGAGAAGGCCCTCTGCCTGGTTCCCTGTAACCTCACTTCTCACAATGAGGGAACCACCAGAAGGCCCTCAGCGCTGGACCTCAGTGTCCGGGCTGAACGATGGGGATGGCAGCACTCCTTCAGGTATACAAGGCCTTTGAAGATCAGCACCAACCCTTTGAATTGTTTGGCACTGGTCTGAGTCCTAGACGTTTGCATGTTATGAAGAAGCAGCTTCCTGTTTTATGCTTCTGTTATAACTTGCAAACCCTCAAAGTGAGAGACATCTGATGCCAGGACAGCTTATCTACAGGGAAGAAAATGGGGCAAGGGACAGTGACCATATGTTCTTTTTTAGTGCCTCCTCCTTTTTTAGCATGTGAGTAGAGGATAAATTACTACATGTGGTATCTTGTTCCTGCATAAGTACTGCTGTGAAAGCCTGTTCTCTGTAAAAGTGTTTGAGTATGTGTCTCAAGATTGCATAGAGCAGCATGCCAGAGCATTTTACATTTTCTGTCAGACTTTACTTCATAAAAAAGCAAATTCCCGTTCACCTGCACTTATACCTATATGTTTAATCAAGAACAGAGAATTCAAATGCGGGTTGATGTGCAGTCACTGACAGAATATTTTATTGGCCAGTAGCTTTAACATTAACCTGGGTATGTCTAGCAATCTTTCTCCATTGTGAGGTAAGTTCTGACAGGGGGGAAATATATATAGATCCTGACAAGTGAGAAGCCCATGCTATTAAAGCAGCCGCCTGCACATTTGACCAGTCAGTCATGTTTGCCCGCTTGGACATAAAACTTTAGTTACAAACTGAACATAAAATAACACTAAATCTAGTTTTATAATCTTCAGTGATAGAGGAAGTCTTGCTCAGGTACAGTTCTAAGGAAAAAATCTTGGCTCATTGGGAATTGCCAGACAATAATAAACTTGTTTTGTTGTGATACATTTCATAAAAGAATTCAGAGAGGAGTTTATTCCAGATTAAATTCCATGTGTTTGGTTCTCATGCAGGTTTTTGGAAATGTGAGATTTACTGCTGCACAATAGAGGATTGCCGCCATAGGCACATGATGTCCTCAGCTGGTACAGGGAAGGCTGAAAGAATGAGCGCAGGAGACTGGTATTGGGTTGAATTAGGCCACAACTTTATTACAGGAAAGGGTAGGTTTGGCTTAGGCATTGGGCATGTATCCAGCATCATGCAACACACCTACTATCTGACAGGAACCTAGTGGGTTTGACACTGTACTGTGCCACAACCCTGCACAGGCTGCCATTTGGAGAGTGTATTGGCCCAACAGTCCCTGTGTGGATTCCTGGACAGAGTCACCCCTCCCAGACCCCTTTAGCAGTGTATGCTCCAGCCCAATGCCTTATCCCCCAAAGTTGTAACAGTTACTGTGAGGTAGGTGGAAACATGCCAAATTGCTTGCAGAAGATAATTCCTCCCTGCCCCCGAACATGATGACCAAGCAAAGCATAGCAAAGACCGTATGCCACATGTCTGCTTCCCCCCTGGGCAGACCACTAACATCTGGGGTGGGTGAAAAGTCCTGTGATGGTCAGCAAATAGGGCAGCCTGCACCTGGCCACCCTCTTAAATAAGCTAAAGGTGGAATGGGCACAGCTTCTCCTGCCACTGCCCCAGCAGATCAATTGTACCATTAAGTGACTTTAACTTAGTGCTACAATCCAATACAGTGGTACCTCGGGTTACCGTATTTTTCGCCCTATAGGACGCACTTTTCTCCCTCCAAAAATGAAGGGGAAATCTGGGTGCGTCCTATGGGGCGAATGCAGGCTTTTGTTGAAGCTTGGAGAGCGAGAGGGGTCAGTACGCACCGACCCCTCTCGCTCTCCAGGCTTCAGGAAGCTATCAGCAAGCCTGGGGCGCCCACGGGAGTTCCCGCAGGGCTCTCTAGTGTGGATAGCAGCCTGCTTCCTGGAGCACGGGGCACGCTGAAAGCAGAGCACCCAGTGCTTGGGAAGACATCCGCAGCCTAGGCAGCCCTGCGGAAGTTCCCGCAGGGCTCTTTAGGCTGCGGATAGCAGCTTGCTTCCCGGAGCGCGGGGCGCCGTGTCCGCGAGGCTTGCGGATAGCAGCCTGTTCTGGGGGCTGGGGTCAGGGGAAGCCCGCGGCTGGGGGGGGGATATTTTTTTTCATTCATTCCCCCCCACAAAAAACCGAGGTGCGTCCTATGGGCCAGTGCGTCCCATAGGGCGAAAAATACGGTAAGTACTTAATTTGTTCCGGAGGTCCGTTCTTAACCTGAACCACCACTTTAGCTAATGCCACTGGAGCACGATTTCTGTGCCCATCCTGAAGCAAAGTTCTTAACCTGAAGCACTATTTCTGGGTTAGTGGAGTCTGTAACCTGAAGCGTATGTACCGTATTTTTTGCCCCATAGGGCGCACCGGCCCATAAGGCGCACCTAGGTTTTTTTGGGGGGGGGAATAAAGGAAAAAAATATATATTTCCCCCCCAAGGTGCGAGGCTGCCCCAGCCCCCAGAACAGGCTGCTCTCTGCAAGCCGTGGGAGCCCTCCTGCGGCTTGCGCAGAGCTACCCGAAGCCCTGGCATGACTGCTCAGCGCGCCGGGGCATCGGGATAAGAGGCAGCGCTGCGCAAGCCACGGGAGGGCTCCCCCGGCTTGCACAGTGCTGCCTCTTATCCTGAAGCCCCGGCGCGCTCAGCAGTTGCTTCGGGTAGCTTCAGGATAAGAGGCAGCTCTGCACAAGCTGGGGGAGCCCTTCCGCGGCTTGCGCAGAGGTACCCAAACCCCCGGCGTGACTGCTTAGCGCGCCGGGGCGTCGGGATAAGAGGCAGCTCTGCGCAAGCCGGGGGAGCCCTCCCGCGGCTTGCGCAGAGCTACCCGAAGCCCCGGTGCGACTGCTCAGCGAGCCGGGGCTTCGGGGTGCAGGCAGCTCTGCCCAAGCCGTGGGAGCCCGGGGGAACTCCTGCGGGCTCCCACGGCTTGCGGATAGCTTCCTGAAGCCTGGAGAGGGAGAGGGGTCGGTGCGCACCAACCCCTCTCGCTCTCCAGGCTTCAGCGAAAGCCTGCATTCGCCCCATAGGACGCACACACATTTCCCCTTCATTTTTGGAGGGGGGGAAGTGCGTCCTATAGGGCGAAAAATACGGTAACCTGAGGTACCACTGTATATTAAAAGCACACATTAGTAAAAATCAGGAAGAAATGTGAAATGCTCCTTGAGAATGTCACACTCATTAGTGTACTATTTATGGTGAAAAGCAAGAAAGCTAGCCAAATTTTGGCATTGTTTACAATGCAGCCTTAATTACGAATTACCAAGTGCATTATAGAAATACAGCAGCATCATGCTTCATTGCTTAGTTTGTATTCCTCGCCCTTTCATTGTAAAGATTTTTTTGAAAAAAGATAGCTTTCTATAATGCTGTTTTTGAAAGCTCAAAATCAGCCTTTTAAAATTGTATTTGTTTTGGGGACACTATGCTTCACTGCACTGGTGGGCCATAAGGAAATTTTACCATCAAGAAAGATGCATTAGTGGGTGGTAGGTATAAAAAGGTTGACTACCCCTGCTCTAAGGGGTTTACAACCCCACCCCATAAAATATACAATACCATTATCAATAACAGTCATAGTCAAAAGCAAGTTTTGAAAAATGGTTCACCTTGACCTGTTTTATGTCATCAGCATATTGATGATATCCTCACCTCATCCCACAGTGATCTCTTGCCAATGTTGGAAAATATGGGGAAAGTAATAGAATTGTGACATGATCACAATTTCCTAAAGGATTCTAGTAGCTATTAATGCTGAAATCCAGTGTGCTGCAATGACTGACAGTGTCATGTGTGAGTTTCTGGCTCAATTCTTGACCAGCCATGGTTAGATGGCCTTTACGTAGGCTGGTGTCTGTGTCTCCAGTGCTATGTGGGGATAATAGTACTATCCATTGATTTTAATGCTTCCAGTATTCAATATGACTTCAGTCAGATGCAATCCAAATCATACATTGCTGATAGTTGTTGTAGTAATAATATTCAGTGTCATAATTTGTGAAAAGGTACCAGACTATACTAGATTAACAACCAAAGTATGTTGTAAGCCTAAGTATTAGCATTGTTCTGCCCCCATAGGGGTCAGTTATTTAGTGATAGCAAATTTGTGTATTAGTATTATGTAGAAGGAATAATTCTGCCCCTTTAAGAAAAGATAATGCCTTTCCCCCTTTTTAGACGTCAAGGCAGATTGGGAAATGTAGGTACAGCAATATTCTAGATTCTATTGGCTCTGCTCAGAGCGGGAAGAAACCTCCCTTTCTCTTTTGTTTCAATCCTAGTGCTTGCCTATCCAAGAAAATGGATGAACTCGCTCGTTCTTACATAACTCAACAGGGAACTTCATAAAAAGCGTCTAACCACTTTAATTTTCCTAACTTGTAACATGAAGTTAACTTAATTTGCAGGAAATCATCATGGACCTGGTACATGCTAAATTGTAGTTAGTGGCTGTAGTGTACATGCAGCAGGATATTTTTATTCTGAAAATAGTAGCCTACCGTGTCATAAAACATGGCTTAACAGTTAGAACATTTTGCACTAGGATGGTAGAAATCTCAAAACACTGGTTTGTATCCAACTAAGTCATATTAAACTTAAACTGATTTAAATCAATAAGCTTAGGTTAGTCAGTTCCATTGAAGTGGTTCCAACTCTGTGTATGACTTAGATGCCATCCACTGAATGTGGCTTTCCATCTCTATGGGAAGAGATAAGCAGCATCCCCAGGTTCTAGTAATCCTCCTTATTCAGAATGTCCTCTACAAGCTTTTTGACCATCAAGGTCACAAATGGAATGGGCACCATTAGGCAATTCTTCCCGAGGGTTGAAGTAACATGGCTGCAAATGCTGCCCAGGAGGGTTTGGTCAGGGGCTTTGATCCCCGCTGGGACAGACAGAACCAGAAGGAAGGATAACAGCTGTGAGCAAGACTGTGGCTCGGCATGGTTATCAGGAAACTCAGCATTGCAAAAGGAAGGTCCCACCTCTTTAGGGAAAATGGGATTTGCTTAGTTAGTGGAAGGAGGCTGCAAGCTTTATCATGGGAATGTGGTAAGAAATATTAAGACCTTATGCTTACCTGTGTAAAGAGGAAAGGATCCAAGGTAGGTTGATCACTCCAGATGGCACAAGGACCAGTGTAGAACTGGAAAATGTCACCTGTGTTGGGAGAGCAAAAAGTTAATGTTGACTGCAATGGGAAAAAGCAGAATGGTCACAAGAATGGAGCAGCTTGTGAATGGGCTATGATTCAGGATAAAGGTGGGATACAAGGAGCAGTGTACAAGGAGCAGACGGGTACAAGTAGCTCAGCTCAGGAACCTTCTTATGCCTAATTTTCCTCATAATAGCTTAATTCCCACCCCACATGCCCATTTTTCATGTTCTTTCAATAATGTTGTGGCCAGTTCAAGCCCATTGAGTGGTTTCCACTTCCTTTTATCCTTCTCTACTTACCAGAGGGGCAGGGGGATGAGTTAGCCCATGGATTGTAGAAATAAAGAAACCGTGAATTTAACTTTCTTCTTTCTAGTTCTTCAACAAATTTTCTTTTCCATGCTAAGTCATGGCTTAGTTTCTAGCATTCATTGTCACAGACGTCCAATATAAAATTGCTGTAGCATTCCACTCAAATATTTGAGTGCATGTTATCCAAAGAAGGTGTTTCTTCATTGGCCAACAAACGCTGCAGCTTTCCGCAGTGATGGATGACCATCCTTGACTTGGTTAAACCTCTGTTAGATTGTCTCTACAACAGAGTGCTGGGTGTGCTGTGGAAGATGAAAAAGTGGCCTAATCTTACCTTTGACTTCTTTGCTTTCACTTTCAGGAGTTGGAATTTTCCAACCTGTTTGCAGTCCTGCATTGTATCCACTCCTTCTTTGCGGCCAAAGTGGCTTGTTTGGACCCACTCTATGTTGGCAGTCAGGCCACAGCTGCTGCTACTGCTGTTACTGCTGCTGCTGCTACTGGTGCTGCTGTTGCTACATCTTCTGGCACTAGCAAATTGAAGTATACGACTTGATGGCTCCTATTTCTGCACTTGCCACTTTCCAGGAGTACATGAGACTACGTATACGAAACATTCATCAGACAGGTCTCTCGGAGAACAAACAGCAAGCAAGAGATCTGACTCAAGAGACAAGTGGCAGTTGTCAGCAGAGTATGGTCACATGGGATCATGAATTAAGTCTCAATTTTACAAGGCATCAGTACATAATCCAAGCAGAAATCTCTGAGGTGGATGAAGATGCTTTTCTAGTATAATCTGATTGTGTTTTGAATGACACTGGAAACAAAAGAAACAGAAATAAACGAATGACACAGTGCTGCACTTAAGTATTTAATACAATTTTCAAATCTCCATAATAATAGACATTTTCTTTCCAGATGTTTTTATATGACAACCTACCAAGTTCTGGATCAGAACTAATTTCCTCTTGCTAGACTATAAATGTCAAGCAAAGAGGGATCAGTGTGTAGCAACAAGGAAGTGAATGCAAAAAGATGCTACTGTATCTCCTTAGAAAAGAAAGCACCTTAAGTACTGTTGCAAATTCATATTTGTGCCCTTTTGACATAGAATCATCTTCATTCTTAATTTTGGTTCCATCCCATTATCATAATGATAATAGTATAGCCATATTAGGTCAACATGTTTTTAAAAAGGAAATATAAGCATAATGAAGCCATCTGCTATTGAAGCCTATAGTACTTAAGCCACTTAGCTCTTGCTCTCATGAACAGCAAATGAGGTGGAAATTCTGTAATTCTCAAATTGCAGTTTGGGGCTCACAAAATTCAGTGTTCTGTGATACAGGCAGTAGCAGCCAGCAGAGGGGGGGGGGGCAAGGCAGCAGAGAGCTCAGGGTGGTGCAGGCATAGTGCTGGGTATGTTGGATTGCCTTCGCTGCTGCTCTTACACCACCCCTGCTCCTTGCTGCCTTGCCACTCCCTACCCAGTAACCAGTAGAGATGCATGACTTAGGGAAACCAAGTCAGAAATACAGCGCACACAGCCACCACATGCTGCTGCACCAGCCACTACTGCACATGGGGAGGGAGGAATCACGGCATGTAGCGAACTCAATGTGATCATGAATGGTGGCAGCATAGCCTTCAACATGACATGCTAATTTTCTTTCTGTGTGAATATTTTTCATGGAGAATCATCATATCTTGATGAGCCTTCACCTCAGAGCCTAAAGTGGTAGAGACTAAACACAGGTTCACCTGTTTTTGTGAGACCTAGGCCTCAATTCTGGAGTAATTCCATTGACCTTATTAGAACTACCCAGAAATTGTTGTTTGAGGATCATGGTCTTAAGCCAACAAAACCTTTTCCCCTTTTCCCTTTGCTTTCTTTCTACATACAGATTCTCCGTTGTTAGTAAAAATCTGTTAACATTCAGAATTGTTTTAATTATGAATGAATTACAAAACCAATGTTAAACCTGTTTAATTATGTCTTTTATTATTCAGTTTTATAGGGAAGTGTCTTTTAATCTGCCAGGCTTTGTTCTCAAATCCCAAGTATTATATTTTGTTACAGGCACAATAAAGGTCGCACAAGGCTTCACTTTTAAATTTGATTTTCATATTACCAACAGGAA
Source organism: Podarcis liolepis (assembly GCF_965112155.1). Taxonomy (NCBI): domain Eukaryota; kingdom Metazoa; phylum Chordata; class Lepidosauria; order Squamata; family Lacertidae; genus Podarcis; species Podarcis liolepis. Next base: position 40,036,735 of record NC_139560.1, on the reverse strand, counting down.
ACCAAGAAATAGAATTCATTTACTCTTTGGTATTTTAATTAACAGCTGTTAAAAATGACCTTACGAAAAAGCAAGCTTTCTTGTAGGTTAAATGGAACATCCCAATTTTTGAAGTGGAACTTGGAAAGTTTTAGCAAACTCTTAAAATGGCATTCAGTGTTGTGTCATGTAAAACTAGCCCACAGGGTAAGACAATAAGCCCTTTTGAGATATTTTATGTATGAGGCCAGCAGGCTCTGCCTCCATTGTTCATGTATTCATTGTACCATTTGCAAAGACCTCCATACATACAGTTGTAAAAGCAGAGGATTCTTCATCTGTTCAGCAACTCTGGAAAAGCAGCATGCCCTAATATTATAAGAGAGCCCTCTTTGTATGCACTGGGGTCTTTTCAGATAGTATAAGAAACACTCATACATTGGAAAGCAGAGCCTTCCGCTGAGATATAACCCCTCCCACATGCACTGATTTCATCTGTAAAATGTCTGAAAAGGGTAATATGCTTTACCTGTATTTTTAAGAATTGTATTTTAATGATGAATCTAGAGAAAGTGTAAAATTTGATCTACTATATATGTACAGTGTATATAACACTGATAAGGTTCCAAAGAGCTATTAGGAAATATTCTCTCATTCTCTCTCTCTCTCTCTCTGAAATGAGTTTAGTTTTGCATCGAGTACAATCCAGATCACAATTATGTGTATAAGCCAGATTCAAATCAATGCAAATAAGTATTTTCAACCATGCAGATTGTTCCCCATTGCCCTTACACCAAGGATAGGCATCATGGATAATTTCATACAAGTTGGGGAAAGGGGAACAATCCAGTGGGAAATGAGGTAACAGAAGGAGAGAGAGAGAAAATAGTGGCCAAAAGGGAGGGAAGGGGAGTTGGCTCCACCCACTCTTGGCTCCAGTTTCCCCATTGGTGGCTGCAGTCCCATCCACTACCAGCATGCAGTCTCCAATATATTACCCCTGAGACAAAATGGCCCTCAACAGAAATAAGGGTTGTCCATCTCTGCCTTTTCTGCAGAACTGTTCAGGGAGATTTGAGATCTATACATGCAGAGAGTCCTTTTTATATTTACTTTCCAGAAAAGTTGCCTCATCTCTGTCCCTCTTACTGTAAGTTGCTTTGCTGGAGTTTTCTTTGGGGCATGAATTTTAAAAGTCCCATTGCCCATGTGTTCAGGGGATAAAATGAGATGGGCCAATGCTATACAATGGAATCTTGGCTCCCGAACACCCAGGGAGCTAACATTCCGGCTCCTGAACAAATGAAAACCGGAAGTAACTGTTCTGGTTTTCAAACATTATTTGGAAGGCAAACACCCGGTGCGGCTTCTGATTGGCTGCAGGAAGCTGCTGCGGGCAATCAGAAACCGCACCTTGATTCCTGAACTGTTTCAGGAATTGAACAGACTTAAGTTTGGGAACCAAGGTTCCACTGTACTATCTTAAACTGAAGCTTGTAACTGACAGTTTTCATTTCGCATATACATGTAGCACATATACATTTTATACCAGGATGGTAATCTGCTGCTACTTAACTATCCCTGTGCAATATTTTTATGAACTAATCACTCAATAATTTGTCGTTCTTGCTGAAATTAGCTTTGAAGGAAATAACTAAGGTTAAGAAGGAAACGGTGACTACATTTGATGTTACTTGGTCCAAACTATCCTTAAGAATGAGTCACTAATTGCAAGCATTATATTAGAACTTCATAGGAAGCTTGTCTGGGGGGTAATATTTAATAAATCATGGTGGGATCCAATTAACACTGTGCTAGCTCATACCAGTGAATCAAGCATGCAACACACACACAGTTTTCCCTGCTCACATAAGATATATCATTCCCCTGCCCACCAAACAGGCTCTTGGAGCCAATCCCAGGCTCAAATGTTTCAACTCATCAACTTGGGCTTTGAAGGAAAGGCAGGATGTTTAAATGAATATGATAATATGTATTGAATTCACATAACTAGTATCATGGTTCTGTGGATCCTTCATTAGCATGCAGCATGTTGAGAATCATGCAATAGAGTCAGTAATATTTTAAAATCCAGAGTTTCAGCCAGGATGTGACCTAAGCATCTCAAAAGACCACACACACATATCACATTGCCAATTTGTGCATCAAATCCAATTCATAAATCTATTCAATATTGTTTCCAGTTACAAATTCAAAGTAATATGTGTGAGAGTATAGTGATACAAGATGAATCTTGTACAAGGTGGCATATTTGAATTCACTAAGCTAGGAACCAAGGTATTCCAAGTACTCCATGTAATCTAAAGGCTCTGTTGTGAAAATGTGACACTGGAGAGATCTGAACGGTTGGCATTAGAGCCTGAAGTCAATAGCAAAATTTTGCCTGCTGACTTCAGTAGAATCGATGGCAAGCAAAGTACATGGTTGCTTTTACTTCTCATGCACTTAAGAATAGTCAAGTCACTTGCTCACTTTGAAGCTGATGTGGGGATTAGCACTCATTAATGGGAATGATCATGATTGTGCCTTAAAAGTATCAGTCTTGCTACACTATTACAGTAATCCTCATACTAATAGCTTCTCATAATGGCAACTAAACTGCCTACTTTCTGAAGCCAAAAGCAAAATTCTTGAAACTATAACAGACCAAAAGATAACACAGATTACAAATGGGTCTGCTATATCATTAGGAGATGAATCATGTAGTTGTATTTTTCAAACAATAATGGCTACTTTGTGGCAGCTTAGATATCTGGCATCATTAGGGCTGCCTTATTTATTTGTACCTGTCTTTGGGAGGCAAGTATGGATGTGATAAGTTCACCCTTTGATTATTATTATTTTAAATGCTGTGGTTTTCTTTAGAAACTACTAAAAAAATGAGGAAGCTGCTGAACTCAAGGTATTCATTAAAACTATTTTTGGTACCATAACAAATGCATCTTCAAGAAAAGCTTCTAACACAGAAAAGTAGAACTCAAGATTCTTATTTTTAAATACATGTGGTCACTCATATGAAGTAAGAATGTGACTTATGTTGAGTCAGGTAGCTTCAAGGCCTTGCTACCAGAGATCTATTTAGCTGGAGATGGCAGGGATGGCTCCTTAGACCTTTTGTATGAAAAATGTGTTCTATTCTCAAGCTATAGCTCTGACTGGTGTAAGTGAGTTAAGGGGGGTGATTGCACTCATTTTGTGAAAGCATCCATTCATATAATGCAAAGTGCCATGGCAGAATCATGAGAGAGTCTGCTTTTTACATATTGTTTGCAATCGTGTGGCCCAGAATATCCTGAAGATACTATGCATGTGGTAATTCAGTTTACAGTTTGGTGATGCTTAATACATAATTTTTTAAGCTAATTCCAGTAAGAGATTGTCAACTGGACTAAATTCTGGTGGCACCTCTAAATATAGCAGTTCAACATTATATATAATATGATATGTGAATCTAACTGCAATCCTGAGGTCCATATGGGCCAGAGCTGTGCCATTGCTTGTTGTGTCTTTTTAGCTTTTCCAGGCAGTAGCTCCCAGTGTATTGGCTCATGCCCTGTGATTATTAAAAAAAACCCTCAACAACTTAGAAAAGGGTTAAAATCTGTTGGGTGATTTTTAAGTTAACACCACCTGTTGCCAGGGAATATGATAAAGAACGCCCTGAGTATGCGCATTCCTGAGAACTTTGGTCTACAACTGATGAGTCATATCCTGACCAAATGTGGGTCACAGCAGTGACACCACCACCGTGTGTGTGTGTGTGTGTGTGTGTGTGTGTGTGTGTGTGTGTTTAGGAGAAAAAAATAGTGTATTTGGTTACAACAAATGACCCCTTTTATAGAATGGGGAACTTCATCAAGAGCATCTATTTTCATCACTACATGAGGAAACTACATCTACAAAAATTTCATCTTGTTGTTCAACACTTAAATCAGGGCAGGGAACCCTGTGGCCCTGCAGATGTTGTCAGACTCCAACTGCCATCTTTCATTATCATTGGCCATGGTGTCTGGGGCTGATAGAATCTGGAGTTGAACAACATCTGGAGAATCACAGCTTCCCTGGCGCGAACATAAATGTACATTAGTCCCCTGCTTTCTCTCCTTATATCTGATTGCAGGAAGCTAGACATATATGGTTTAGAAATATTGAAGTGAGTCCCCTGTTGCTGGATGTAGCTAAAGCTGGGTTGTGAACCTTAAAATCTGACAGCTATTGCCCCAAGGACATTGGGACCACAGGAATATGCAATAACTTGCATGAAAGCTCTGTGAGTTGTGTGTAATTAAAATATGGACTATGAATATCCTGCAGATAATATTGCACTGGAAAGATTAACATCCTTTTCCATATAATGGGGCACGGTTCTTTATAAGTTTCACAGCCGTATTTTGGGGTTGTCATTGCCAGCAGAAACTCTGTGTAAAAACTAGGCTAGGATCCAATAAGCAGTATGCATGAGCTCAAAGCAGACTCCTGCATGGGGGCAGGGGAGGTTGACTGCCTGTTTTTCCTCCCCCACCCCTTCCCCCTGAAGCATCATATATTGCTCTAGAGGGTTCCCCAGTTCTCAAGACAGCTTTTGTGGGGAAGCAGAAAGGGGAAGGGGCTGGAAAGGGTCCAGTGGGAAATGGACTGGAAAGCCATGGTGCATATGCAGCCTTTGGATCCAAGTCTATTTAGATAGAGCTATCTCAATGATAATAGCTTAACTTGAAACCTGGGGGTTGTTTTGCCATATCAATCTAAATTGATATGTACAATTTGTAAAATGCAAATGCCACACATTATTCTGCTTCAAGAACAACTCACAAAACACAAATTGAATATTATCCTCTGAAGAGTCAAGGCATTGTTCTAATAAACCGTGTTCCATCAAGTATTGATCAGATAACTCAGTGTGCTTTAGTATAGGTAATGATGGGAATTGTAGCCTCTCTTGAACTTTTCAGAATCACTCATAACCAGCAATCTTCATGATTACATCTCAAGCTGTATTGTTTTACTTAGAGGAGTGAAAGGAATCGGTGCCTAAAGATTTTGAAGTCCCTAACTGAAAATTGCAAAGGAAATCAAGATAGGTAGATTTGAATAAATTATCTGCATGCATATGTTCCACTTTAGAACTTATTCTTTTTTTGGTATGCATCCATAAAAGACATTAATGGAGCACAGGGCACATGAAGGTGGTTTTAAAAATGTCTGGGGGAGGGGGGCCTCATTCCTATGCTGGCAAAGCATTTGAATACATGTGTAACTCCATGCATGTGTTGTAATGACTTCCATCAATAGGAATAATATTGTGCATGCTTTTAAAGGCTTCCATGAATCATGTTCTAGATAACAAAAAGTATTTAGTCTTCATGGAGAAAGAAACTGGCCAGTCTTAGGAAATGAAATCCTTGTGGAAGTGACCAGAGATTTCATTATGGCCAAAACCCATTTATTGAAATTGCGGAAAATGTTTTTTTGTTTTTTTTATCATTTTGATTCTGCAAACAGGCACCCCAGCTGTGTAATACTAACTGATGCATGAGCTCCAATATCCACTGGAGTTGCCAAATTCATTTCAAGCATTAAATTTGTATTCCCAGATAACAGTGTACATGTATCTATCTGCTTTCTTCGTTTTGGCATGGAGGCCATCATAGAACATGTGGTGATCTTGAGAGCCCCAGACTAAAATACTGAGCAGGTTTGCCTGTGCATAACTCCTCTTGAATTAAATTGGACTTGCATGAATGTAACTGAGCACAGGATTTCAGCCAAAGTGTGGCTCAAAACAATTTGAACAATCGATGCCTGGTTTACAGTAATAATCTATGACCTTTTTAGAAATAGGATTTGAAACTTTGAGCCACTCTAAATGTTCCAAACCTAACTTCAAGTGAGTAACAATCCCTCAGAACAAAATGCAGATCAACTTTATTTCTATATTTTATGGTATATTCTACACTTGCTTTAAGATATAATTCTAAGTAAAATATGTATATATTGGTTGGGGAAATGACTATTTTTGCAGCAGATGCACAATCTTGACATAGAGTAATAAAATCGTATCAGCTATTTTTCCCCAGGCCTTAAAATTATCTGATTTTGGCTTATTCTCATTGCTTTGTACATTGATAATATTTCATGAGTTTTAATTTGTGGTTGGGGGAAATGACAGAGCAAATGTAATATAAAGTATTATATATTTTATAAATACTGAGGTTTAAAATACCAGATCAAACAATCTAAATATTTATTTCATTTTCAATTATGTTTGTGGCTCTTTGTAGTGTTTTGTGACTCAAAGACATCTAGTTGTTTAAACTCATAAATGAACTACTAATAAAACATTTCCTTCTGTTTGGTTTTGTTTCATTGATTTGTAATCATGAAAAGAAAAAATAAAATACTTTTTTAACAACTTGTTTTGAGCATATGATGTGTGGCTATCTGCATCAGACTAGAAACTGCATTTACAGATGTTTTTATTGCTGGGATTTTTATTGCTAATATGTTTCATGGGACAAAATTCATGAATGAAATAAATGAAACAATTAAGTACACACACACACACACACACACACACACACACACACACCACACACTTGACCTTAGACAAAAGGCTGAGAAGTGATACATAACAGGCATTCCAAGGGGTGGATGCCATTAAAGGTCCAATCCTTGCACTGTACAGATGAGACGGTATCAACAGGAGGTCCTCTTCTGTACAATGCAGTTTCCAAGTTGGTATATCAGTGTGAGATGATTTTTTTAAAGGTATCCTTGTTGGTATATGGCGTTGTACACGATAAGCAGAAGAGGACCTCCTGCTTATAGTGTACAAAGCCTTTAAAAAGCAGCTCATTGAATTTAGCCCAGCAACAGAGTGGCGGGCAGTGCAATTCTTTCAACAACAGTGCAACATGATGCTGATATTCTGCCCCAGTAAGCAGCTGAGCCGCTGCATTTTGTGCTAGCTGCACCTTCTAGGTCAGTAAAGCCACGTATCAAGCACATTGCAACAGTAGTCAAATCTTGAGGTATCCAGCACAGGGTGACAATAGTCAGGTTATCCTGGTCCAGGAATAGAAATTGCTGCCTTATCAGCCCAAGCTGGTAGAGGGCACCTGTGCCTCTAGTGGCAGAGGTGACGCCAGAAGCATCCCTAGACTTCAAACCTGCTCCTACAGGGAGAATACAACCCTATCTGAAGCAGGCAATTGACCAATTATCTGGACTCAGGAGCCTCTCACATACATCTTTCTCAGGCTCAGTTTGTAAGATTCTCATCCAGACTAGGTATGCACCTAAATATGTATCAGGCAGCTAAGTACCATGTGTTCCCTTAAGTAAATACAGAAGTGGGGAAGCTGAATTCTCACTGTAACAGCAGAGTGAAGGTGGGAGAAGCTTATCTCTTTTCAACCCCCCACCAGGATTAGAATAGTGATCTCCCCACCACCAAGCCAAAAAAAGGGCTTGGTGGTGGAAGAGTCTCCTTTGGTGCTGACGGGGCATTTTTCTAAATCAGGGGTTCTTGGCTGGGGGAAAAGTGAGCCTCTGCTTCACATATAATGCCTTCAGTCTGAGAAGTGGGCTCCCCAACACTCTACCTACCTAAGGAAAAGCAAAAAACCTAGCCGCCTGCTATGTATTTAAGTACACAGCTCATTACTCTGTAAGAGTAGACTCAGAGTAAGAGGACCAAAGAGAGGACTCTTTGGTCCTCTTACTCTGTAGTATGTATTAAGCTCTGAAGTGCATGGAATGCCCTACCTTCCAATGGCCTCTTCCTCAAACCGAAGGAAATGTCAGAGGACCTCCTAGGACCAAAGTCTTCATCTGGCGTGTCCCTTCCTGAGGAAAACAATATTGTAAGTGAGGTAACTAGCACAGAACAGACGGAAGAAGCCTATATATCCATCACCATCTCAGTTTGCCAAGTGCTAGCCAAATCGACACCATTCATCCACAAGAGGGGAGATATGAATGAGCTTAGGGGAAACCCCAAGGTTTGCAGAAGTACAAGCAAATCTGGTAGGAATAAAAACTAGCCAACTAGGACTGAATGCTCAGTGTGGTAAATTATTATTGAAAGAGAAAGAGAAAAGCCATGCAAATTGAGGGCCTTGTGCTGGCTTGGGTAATCAGGCTCATCATCCAAAACATCTGAAGAGAACCACACTGCTGAAGGCTAATCAGCCTCATCTAGTGATACAGGATATTATATCTGATGCTTTGTGTGTTTCTTTGGCTCTTCTCTACTTTATTTGCTACTAGGGATGGGAGAACTTGCAGTGTGATGACTTCAGATCACTCATTTTACATCATGAAATGCCACTGACAATAGGGAAATAACAAGACATAGTCTTCCTGTTTTCAGCAATACCCCAGTGTCTGTCATAATATCTTATTCTTCCAGCCTGAATAATTGTGATAATGCAGGGGTTGAAAATGAATTATCTCTGAGTTTCTGCTTTATCATATTTTTAGCATATTGTTGAAAGATTTCATTGCCATATCACTCTCCTTAAAACTTGGCAAATAGTTTCATCATTTTGTCTGTATGATAGCTGATATTTAACATTTCATTTAGCATACAGCTATAGAGCTGGCATGACTCTTCTGAAAAAGAACTCTTTCCAAGGTGATCAAAGAAAAAAATGCTGAATTATACATGCTGAATTATACTGAGAGCATACATGCTAGCAATAATACATTGTGGAAAATTTAACTCTACAAACCATAATCTTACACGTATACATTACATCCCTCTGCAGCTGTGTACAGATTTTTATTTCTAAGGGACAATGGGAACAATTTATCACTAATGTGATAACAACTTTTAACCCAGAATTGCTAGATTCATAATTATATAATTGGGGGAACCTATAGATATAGTTGAATGGGGAAAACATTTTTGTTCCTTCGTCTAATTTACACCCACTCACATGCATTGTTTCACCCAAGTTGGGAATGATGAAATTGATTAGACCACAGAATGCTTGTAATTGGATTCAATCAATTTCACATTTAAGAGGGCTTGAATGGCAGAACATTGTTTACTGAAAAGGCAAAATAGCTTCATGCTTGTGCTTTCCTCACTTTTTAAAGGACAAGTTGAGCACATGGATTGTGTACATCACATATCCCTTAATACATGGAAACAAACAAACAAATGAATCCAGCCTTGGAAAAAATCCCAACTGTCCCAGGCATTGGAATGGTGAAGTATATTATTCATCATGGCGTCTTTGCAAGAGACGTTCTGTCAAAATAAACTTACTGCAGAAGTGCTGCACGTGTTTCTGGGGAACAGTTCCAGCTTTTCCTCCAAAAAGCTATAAGTGCTATTAAGTAAGAAAAAATTTGGTCGGAGACCATGATAAGGCACACAAAATGAATGTGTGTCCTGCTAGTGACAACACTACATGTCTGCCTCCAACAACCTGAACATTCACTGCTTGTGCAGAACCTAATGCCTTAATGCCCAGTGCTTATCACATGAATCATACTTCATAGAATTGCTGATATGGGCTTGAGTAGTAAAAGTGAAGCAAGAGCTAGAAATAGCAAAAGAAATGCCTTCAGAAATTTCCTATCCTGTTTTTTAAAAAAACATTATTTAAATAAAATTTAGATTTTAACGGGAGCAGGCAGTAGCTCATGATTTTGGGGTACTCGTTCAAAACTAAATTTACCTATGGCCCAATAATAAACCTGTCTACGCAGAAGTGAATTCTACTAAATTTAACATGAGTTCCTAGGTATGCTTACAATGTAATTATATGAATGTGCACGTATGCCATACAGTGTAATTCTAATAACGTTTATTTCAGTTATAGCTGAATTGGGGCGTATGTTCACAGAGATAAAATGGGTTTCATGCCCAAGAGACAAATCTCAGAAAACACTAGACAAGTGTTGAATAAATACTATAATTTTTGAAAAACTAAAAAGATGCTTATGCCCATTATTTCTTCCAATGGTCAAAAAACTTTGCAAAATTTGGATGGCTCAATTATGAAATTGATGTTATACAGAACAAGGTATGAGACAAAGGTTTTGGTGCACACTTGAGCAGCTTTGCAAAGAGTTGGGAGAAGTTGTCAGGACAAATAGATAGGATTCATTCCCCTGTTACTCTGCAAAGAACAGGACAGGGTTGTCCTTTATGGCTCCTGCTCTTTGCCCTGTTTATTACAGCTCTGGCAATTTCAATAAGGAGCAATAGCAAAATTAATGATGTCAGTATCAATAGTGGAGAACACACAATACATCTGTTTGCAGATGATGTGGCAATTGTCACAAGCAAACCTGAAATGTCACTGCAGGAAAGTCAAAGACAAGTAGACAGGTACAGTAAAGTTTCAGGCTTTAAAGGTAATTATAAAAAAATCAGCATTATAGGTATGCAGATAGAGAATCTCCTTTGAGAACAGGGTTTTATTTCTCGCTCAAAGAGGGCTATAAGGGCAAGGGCAAGGAAAGAGACTTCCAATGGCCTTTCTTGCTGGCACTTCAAGATATTTCAAACAGCTTCAAATAAATGCTGGATGGAATTCTGAGATGGTCTCAAAGGACTAGTTGGAAGAGATGTCAAGGGATGGTACATTTGTCAGCATGTGGTGGTCACTCATGTCCTCTGAGAGATATATTTGGGACAAGATCCTCACAGAAATAGACATTATGACCATACAAAGCAGTTATGGGCACTTTCCCAAAGGATTTACTGTCTACAAAGCATAAAGATTTTGAGTGGTATACAACACAGCATTGCAGAGTTAGCACTGAACCTGTTCTGTTACCAGGTTGTCTTATGCTACTGGGCAAGAGGTTCCACAAGCAAGTAGTTGGTATTTATATGCACAGTTTGTAGAGCACAGAAAAATAAAATACCTAGCCACAACAGTTCCAGTATGGCAAGCTCTTGTGCAATGGTTCTAGCAGGCTAACACATTGGATACAACCCTTTCTTTTATATCCTTTAGCAGCAGAAAGAGCAGTAATTACAATCCATTGCAAGGATTCTCTCAAACTGTGGTTTTGGGGCAGGGGTGGGTTTTGGGCAGTGTGCAGTGAGGTTGCATCAGGTGCGCAGCCAAGAAGCATGCCTTTGTAAAGCCTGGTAAGTACTTGCCAGGCTTCAGGGTGGAGCCATGATTGCTCTGACAGGGTCCTAGAGTCCTCCCACCTCCTTACCAGGCTTTGGAATAGAGGTAGGAGGGCTCTACGACCCTTCGAGAGCCTTTTGCCTCCTTCACAAAGCCCAGCTTAAGCCGGCACTGCGAGGGTTGTGGGGGAGGGCACCAAATGGCCTTGCACAGGGGAGTATATTACCAAGGCCCACCCCTGTTTGGGAGGCTTTAGAACCAGTTATTGATAAATAAGCTTATCCATCATAAGTTTGTTAAAGGCCATACAAAACCTAAATCATCTGATGTAATACAGTGCCCATTTTTGTGATATATCCATCATATATAGCCCATAACCAATGCTTCTCCCACATCCTTGTATGCTTTTGCTGGACTACTCAGAGAAAAATTAAAAGATTGAAGGTTTTTACTAACTTGGTTGTGTCGATTGTGTCAGAAGAACCTCACGCTTTTTTGAATCCAAACCAGTGTATATAGCTCCTGGCCATTATATTTACTTCATTACCACAACTAATCAGGGACCTAGTCTGTATGAATAATACCTACTTTGTATGCGGGGGGGGGGGGAGTCTCATAAAACTGTCATTCTACATCCATGCATATACCAAGATATTAATCTGCTCACTTTCAGTTAGTTAGAAACAGCATACATGAACACATTGGTCTAATAAAGGATATCTCAAACTAAACTGTGTGTAGAGTGTAGGTACATTGTTTTGTTGCATTTTGGTGAATGTTTCATGCTTGTCATTAAAGCTGAATATGCTGTTTCGTTAGATTAGGGATAAATGTTTCCCTTAATCTGTTTAGTGTTTTGATACAATCTGTACGGCTGGATTTGTAGAGGGTGAATAATTCTTTAGGAAGTATCAAAGGACCTGGCAAACAAGTTTGCTTCTTTGGTGCATATCAGCCAGCTTTCTTTGCTAGCTCTCTTGCTTACAAAGTGGAACAGCTGAAGAATACAGAATATCTCCCCTCACATCACATATTAGATTTCAGCATTTAGACCAGCTTTCTCCTCATACACCCCTCATCAAATCTTCATGTATCACAGACACTTCTGTTGATTATTCTTTTGCTCTGAAGTTATTTGTTTGTGTCTGTGTACTCCAAAATATTTACTGAGTACTACGGTTTTCTTTCTTTAGTAATTGATTCTTTTTCATACATTTTTAAGGCCACAGAACTGAAATCACTGAAAACCTATAAGGGCCTCATTCAATATATTATTTTCCCCTGTGTAAATAGCTTTTGGGCTACCCCTGCCTGAGAATACACTAATATAGACAAATATAACAAGTGAATATAGAGCTGGAGCAGAATAGTGACATGGCAGAGCTTTCCACCACTGCCTTCTGGAACTAAATCTTTCTCTCAGGGAGCAGAGAAGGAAGCCTTCAGCATCTAGTGGCCTCTCAGCCACCATCCCAAGCACCATTGGATTCTTCTCTTAGTGTATCTTTTATATATTGTTATATCTCTCTTTAGGAACATAGGAAGCTGGCTCGCCCTGAGTCAGAGCATGGGCCCATCTAGCTCAGCATTGTCAAAAGACTGTGGTCATGGCTCTCCTGGATTTCAGGTAGGAGATTCTGCCAGCCAAACCCAGGCCTGAACCTGGGACCTTCTGTGTTCAACCTCTACCACAGAGCCACTGTCCTCCCCTCTACAGCTCTTCTTTTGCTATATGATTATATAGATGTTCTATTGATAGCACATAAGAAGAGCCCATAAGATCACATCAAGGAAGCCTACACATACTCAAGGCTTCTCAGGCTGGTGACAAAAGTCAGCTAGCCTGACTTTTTACATTGGACAAAACATCACCATTCAGGGGTCAAGAGGAGACTCGTGGAGAACCCAAAATTTCTTGGAAGTATATAACACAAGCTTTCGAAAAATCCATAAGGGGTGGCAAAGGTTTTCACAATTTTAAATATATGGCCGAGGAGGTGGGAAACCCTAAGAGGGGAACTCCAAAACAGCCCAAAGAGCATACCCTGTGGCCATGTTAGGGGTGGTGCACAATAACAGAAAGAATCAAATAAATATACTGGGGGAGAGTACAGATGACTGAATGGCACACTAACCAGGAGCACTCCATGCTGCAACACTCTGTTGCCACCGAGTCCCACTTTTCTCAGTATATATCTATCCAATATATTAGGGAAGTCATGCAACAAGGAGCAGAACTGTGCTCAAGCTGAACCTTTCTCAAGAAAGGCAATCTTATTGGATGAGAACCCCATAACACCATATAAATGTCACCATGGTAATGTATAATAGCTAATAGCTACTAGATATCCACGATCATGAACACTTTACAATAACAGTTTGTTATCAAATTTACTGAAATGTATCTTCAGGCTGCATTATCACAGGGCTAAAAGAAAAGAAAAGAAAACTTTAAAGGATCACTGTGTAGGATGCCTTACATACTTTTGAAAATAAACAGTGAAGTCAGTGTCAAACACGGTGTTCTTTTATTGGGAAAAAAAATAGTGGTACTGTGGTCTATGACCCAGATTTGTTCTCAATAGGAGCCTACATTCCATCCTGGCTTCACCCAAGATGCCATGCACTTCCCTACTTCCCTGTACCCCCGTTTGATATGGGGGTGCAGGGAAGTAGGGAGACATTGAAAATGTGTGTGTGTGTGTAAGCGCTCATGACATCAAACATGGAGTCAGCAGAATGGTCTTGCTTCCATCAATCTGCCTGGAGCCCCTTTGTGTGTGTGTCCTGTATGAAATATATGTGTGTAGTAATACAACAATAACTGTGAAATTGTATCATCTGAATATCTTTAAGGCAGTCACTTCCTTTTCATGATAGTTTGTTGAAAGAGCAGCAGCTGCAAAGGTGATAGCATATGAATCACTCGGGCTTCCAACCATGGCTCAGGTGAATATTATTTGGGAGGAATTGTTCCTCTTTTTGCAATTCTTCATTTCATTGTGTGCCAAGTAATTCCCTTCTGACCAGATGAATGGCTATTTGATCCATGTGATTTAATTCAATAAAAAAGTGCAATGACACTATTAGAATATGATGCTCTTCTACTAAAACAGTGTTAATGCATAGCTCCTAATAGTCTACACTATATTTCCATCTAAGCATATTATTTTTAATTCCCAGGCCACAGAAGAAGAGATATTAAACAAAACTCTTCATATATTTCCAAAGTGATCTTGCATCATTTCCAGTAAAATTAAAGCCATAATTGTGAACTCTGGTATAACCTTTTGCTAGTTAAGGAACTTAAAGGAGCTAAAATAATTTAGCAGTGCTTCTCCAAAATATCTAATGGGGCAACTTATGGCAGCTGAATGCCACATTGAAACAGAATGCAGAAAACCATCTCTACTTTAATAAGCATGCTATTAACCTTTCTCAGCAAAACAGTTATGATGCAGATCATCTTCCTGTATTTCACATATATCAGCTTACTGGGGAAAGCAAGCAAACAAATTCCTATTGCAAGGAGAAACATGTCTGCTTTGATCACAAAGTCCTCTTTGAAGAAGGAACATTTTGGAGAAAATGTAAGATACAGGCCAAAAAGTAAGTATTTGGTATTTGGAGCGGCTGGTATATACAGGTGAAACACTCAACAGCTTTTCCTGTTTCTCGAAATTAATCTTAGCCCTACTAACAGCACAAACTTTAGGAAGCAGAGTAACTCACGGGAGGGAAAAGTTCTTCTCTTTCCTTCCCAACACATCTTTGGGACAGCATCAGCAGTGACGGCACACAGACTGAGTCTTGGGAAGCAGCTGGCTGGCTTCCCCCCACCCCACTCTGTTTCAAAAACTGATGCTATGCCAGCAGCTTCTATGTAACAAGGGTCTCTGGTCAGGATAGTTTAAAAGATGGAGAGTTAGCGTGTAATGCCAAGTATGGAGGACAACCTGCTTCATGCTTTCACTAATAATAATGACACAAGCCAGATACCAACAGATGGGTAATGGCCTGGCCACCTGAAGCAACTTCTACTTTCATGACAAATCCAGCTGTTATCCAGTCCCACTGAAACTTTAGTAAAATACTAATACTAATACTACTAATAATAAATGTTGCCAATTCCATGAGGTCAATGCATTCCTTCACTTTCTCCTGCCATCGACTTTCTCCTGCAACCATGTTTTATATGCACCCTCATGCAAAAATATTCATTTTATTGTTATTTAACAAAACGGATATACTGCTTGTTGGTAACAAAACCTCTAAGAGGATAACAAAATACAAACCATGTTAAAATTGTCAACAAAAGACAAAAACAGGTTGTTACAAACCTTTTAGGGATTGTTAAAATTAACAGTAAACCAAAATGAGATTAACACATATGACAACATTCTGCGTGTCTGGATAGGCTGGCTGAAACAAAAAATGTTGTAAGCAGACACCAAAAAAAGAGTCCATAGCAATAAGGAGTGATAGGAAAGTGAATAATAAGGAATAATGCAAGAATCTTGTTCTATAAAGCCAACCTGTTCTGCTCCTGTGTTCTAAATAAATGATCATCCCATAAACCTGTTGGCCTAGAGGCTGGTTTGGGAAGTGTGAGATCTGAGCGCTTCCAACTCTTACTCCTATCCTGATTGTGTCAAGCCTCATTCCATCATCATTTTCAAATCCAATAGCAGCATGCATGGTGAGAAGGAGCCACTGTCTAGAAACCTGGATGGGGCAGTGCTCAACAGGATAGCAGCATGGTCAAAGCCATGTGGATATACTAGACGGCATATTGGATTCTGCCACTGCCCTCACATGCCCCCAACCTCAGGCCAATATAGGTAACCAGCAGTGACACACTATGATATTTGACTCATGATAAATAGATAAGATATGCACAACAAGAAATGGGAACGGTTGGTTCTGTAACACTGGGAAAGGGGAATTTGCTCATATGTAGTGAAGTGTGTATTAGACAGCGGTCTATTAAGTCTAAATGAATGGCATTTAAATCTGTTGTGTCATCTTTTTAATTTATATAAACATCATGCAAGGTTTGTGGTTACATGATTAGCATGAGCTTTCATGAATAATGAACAGTGTGATCATGAAGAACAGAAAGAGAGATTTACAGTCACCTTTGTATGTGTCTGTAATGTTGCTTTAAACTGGCCTTCAATCAATCAAGTAGTTTAGACTCAGGGCTTTGAGGTTTCCAACTCTAGCTAGGGCCATGAAGCAATAATATATATGACGTGGTCTAGCAGTAGATGCAATTGGAGCATGATGTTTTGGAAATACATTTTCATGGTCTATTAGTCTAGAAGTTTAGGATGTTAATTATAATAAGTTTAATGATATTTATTCTTGGGCTATTACAGAAAAACGTTCTGAGCCTCTTCAGTAGATTAAAAAAAAAGCAGCAATCAGTTCTGATATTATCTTTGCATTTCATTTATTTACCAACATTTAAAGGATAGGAAGGATTTGGAATCAACTTATGTCCCATAGATGAAGGATTTTTCAAGCCAAAGAAAAACCCAAGTTCTCAATTTCTCTATTAAAATCCTGTAGTTGAAATATCCATGCATTAAAAAGTACAGTACCTATTTTAGGGAATAGGCATTATTGGAAAGTGAATAAAAATGCATACTATTATACACTGGTAAAACCAGAAGTTGCATTCAGGGACAGGGCTGAGGCATTCTCCACCCTCCTCCCCAATCTTCAGAAAGTGGGTTTATTATTCAAAAGGGGCACCAAAGACTTTGGTGGTTATAAGATACACAAGAGTAACTACAACAAAGATTTATACTTTTTGTAGTTTCATTCCTCCCCCCCCCCCCATTTCATGTTCCTTGTTCACTTCAGCATGAGAATACTTTCATGTTTCCTGCTTGCCTCAGTCATGCAGTTTTGGATCACAATTCAGTTACTTAAACTGCAGCTGTATCACAAAAGTATGACTCAATGACAGAAGGTCCTTGAGTTTCATTTTCAGACCTCTAGGACACTTTCATTACATGAAGAGCTAAACAGAATCAGAGCACGATTCTTGGCAATAGCGTTTTGCAAAGATTTCAGGTTTTTTTAAAAAAATCAAGGATAATCTGCAGTGGGATTTGACTTTGGGCAGTAGCATCACATTCTAGCTCAAATTTAATTTGAGATCAATTAGAGCAGCTGCCCCAAGGCCCCTTTGCAGCAGAGGTCCTTTCTAGCCAGTTCTGCCTTCTCCAGTTCTGCCTGTAACACTTTACTATGCCTTTATTGATTTTCTTATTATTTAAAACCAAATTTTCAAGCTGACCATAAGGATGCTGTGCAACCCACACCACAAGCAGCAGATGGGGTGGTGAAGCATTGCTGGTGGCAATCTCAAAGAAAAGTTTCTGAGCTATTTTTAAGGAAATTTGCCGAAGAAGAAGAAGAAGAAGAAGAAGAAGAAGAAGAAGAAGAGGAGGAGGAGGAGTAGTTTGGATTTGATACCCCGCCTTTCACTCCCCTTCAGGAGTCGCAAAGCGGCTAACATGCTGTTTCAGACGGCCAAATCCTGTCTATGTCTGGGAAATGCTAGACGTATGGCAGCCCTAGCCACATGCAGTGTTGCCGGGGGCGGGGCGCCACAAGCCAGCTACTTGAAACTAAAAGGCTTTCCTCACAGTTACATTTGTAAGGTGGGTTTTAGCTGCCCACCCTTTTCTAGTTTCAGTGCAGGATTCGTGGTCAATATGGGGACAAGTGGGTTTCCCCCTCACCCCCCCCCAAAAAAATGCCTGCTTTGGCTTTGAAGTAAGCTTTTTTTTTTTCATGTGTTCTGCACTGATTTTCTTTTCAGCTGTAGCCTTTAGTAGTCTATTCTTTTCTAACGTAGATCAGAACTGGCAGGGTGGGATAGTACAGGTTAAAAAGAAAATCGAAAAGAAAATATACTAGTTAGAATCCTAAGGAATCAAATAGAGGGTGAATTAAGGGATTAAGGAATCAAATAGAGGGTGCCCCCCACCTTAAATCAGTCTCTCGGGGTAGCAGTCCTGAGAGACAGGAGTATCCTTTGGCCATTGCTATTTTTCTAGAAAAAGAGGTGCTGAAACTCACCATGAATGCCTCCACTGTTCTCTTATAATGGCAATGGCGCCCACCTGAGAGGTGCTGGAACTGAGATCCAGCAAGTTCCTATTGGAAAAAAATATCCTGCTTTGGGCATTTCAGAACTGTCAGCTACTGAGCCCACTTGTTAGTGAATATAATACTGTAGTCCCTTCACAATGTAATCCCATACTCAGATATGTAAGTCCCACTGAGTTCAATGGGATTTACACCCAGATATATGTGCAGAACTGCAACCTAAATTACCAAGATGGAAACTAAACATAAAATAGGATAAGGAAGAATGAAACCTTCTGGAAATCACAAGTGCAGTGGTATGATCCCCTCTTAGTTAAAGAATAATTACTTGGTTTAAATATTGTGCAGGAATAATATATTTTTCCAGGTTTATGCATTTATTGTAATCCTTTTAAAAATGTGTATTTACTCTCATAATAGTAAGAACTTACTTTGAATAATGTAGTAAAAATGCCCTCAAGAGTACGTTTTAAAAGTTACATTACTAGCATTCATTTTCTGAATTAAATTGGAAATAGTAAAAAAAAAAGTGTGTGTGCGCACACACATACTTTATTAAGTTTAAATAGCAAGTGCTACTGAAAAAAATCACACAATATGTGATTCACCAGTAATTACAAAGAAACGCAAACATTTTATGAAAAGGAATTATTGATATATAACCACAACAGACTGAAGTATTCCAATCTGATCTCTAATGGAAACTAGCAACATTCACAAACATACCAACTCAATCATTCTAAAACAGACATAAAAGCAAATTATAGTAACAGCTAATATTGAATGTATGGGTCTTTAAAAGGCTTTTTACTCAAAACAAACAAGGCTTCTTTTTTATTAAAAAGAAAGAAAATACCTAAAATAGTTATACAGATAAAACAAACTGCTCTTCAGTTTCCAAATTGCTACTCTCTTATTTTGCTGTAGGAATAATTTGGTACACTGTATTCATTATAATGACTGAAGAGAAATCATCTCTGGTGTTTATTGAATTTGTTCTGGCCAAACAACTCAGCAACATATAAAGTTGATTTGGGAAGTTTTGTGAAATTTTCAAGATATATCTAGATTATTATCCTCTAAATCCTGACTTAAATTGCTTTTTGAAGAGTTGTCCAGAACACAGTGTAGTTCTTTGTACATCAAATTGCCCCCAAGGTGTCACCAATGTGTTCTGACTCAGCTATCTTAAATTTTCACTTATGTGACTGTGCAAAGCATAGCCTTCTTCTATAAGTCCAGTAGAACAAGTGAACCATGGCGTTCACTAGCTATCCTATTCAATAGGATGTCACTTACCCTTTGTGTGCATGGAGGTATAAAGATACATGCAGACCCCCTTATTCTACATCTGTTTTTTTGGGGGGGGGGAGGGAACACAACTACGAAATATATGTGCCTCACTTTGGCCATTGCATTTGAAACTAGTGGTAATGCAGAGGGACAGTTCCAGTGCTGAAAGTTCTCTTTTCAGTTTGCACATGGAGCACTCCCTCCACACCTTTCCACTCAGTCCCGTGGTGGGAAAGTCAAATTATCGTAGGTTGCTGTCTTCTTAGGAATCCCAAGCTTTAAGAGTTGTCTCCTAAGAGACCACATTGTAATTCTGTGAACTATTCTGTAGTCTTTGGGTGATGGGTGGTATAGAAATTTAAGGAAATAATGATAATGATAATGATGATGATGATGATGATGATGATGATGATGATAATAATAATAATAATAATAATAATAATAATAATAATAATATCTGCATAAGCCTTCATGAGATGCCACCAATATTGTTCTAGCTATAATCAGCACCTGCTTCCTACTTCCTCTTCCCTTCATCTCACAACAATTCTGGGTTGGGTGTTTTCTTCAGTTTTGTTAGGAAGCTGAAAGTGTTCCACCTTTTTAAGCTGTTTGCCTATTTTTCACAAAAACAGGATGGTTTATGTAGGCTGTTTGCTTTCTGAGGCATGCCATGTGGAGCTCAAGGCAAAACACAAGAAACGTTTGTCTGCCTCTATCACAGCCTGTGTCTATATGGCAGGGGAAGCCAACATGGTGCCTCTTGGACTTCTGTAGGCAGGGGCATGTCAAAGGGGGTGCTTTCCTTTCTACAACCCTCCTCTTCCTTTATATACATGGACATAGTCAGGAGGAATTGCTCACCTCACAGCTTTTATTAGGCATTAGTTATCAGACCACACTCGGAATACCCCGAGCCAATGTCAGTGAAAGTTAAAGCAGCTTCTTTTGATTAGGGTTTTACTTATTTACTTACTAAACTTATATCCTGCCTTTCCTCCCAAAGGAGCCCAGTGTGGCAAACAATACAATTAAAAATAAAATAACAACAGATTTAAAACATCTAAGTATCTACATAGTGCATCACCAGCCACCCTGTGATCCAGCTGAAGGACACTTCTGTAAACATTAAGCATACTTCTTGCTTTATTAAGTCCTTACTAAAGCCAGGCAGTTCTTTCTCTGTCAACTATAACAGCCTTTTCTAGCATATGCATGAAAGGGGAGGGGAGGGAGGGAGAGAATAATGTAGTTCCGTTACAGGAGCTTCCTGCTTTTTCAGCTCTGTTGGGGCTGAAGCGAGCAAGTTCACTGAAATGAGATCTATTTCCCTGTCTGTGCTGACTTCCTCCAGAGACTCAGAATGGAATATCTTCTCCATGCCAGCACAGGGGCTTGGGTGAACCTGAACTGGATTAGCTCACTTTGTAAAAGGACAAACTACGACTAGTTCCTTTTCAGACAGAATGAACCCAAAGTAGAGTAAGTCCTTTTAAAAAAATGAGCTTTCCAAACACATACAGGAACCATTTGCTCAGCATTAGTTGCGCACAAAGTTTTCCACCCACCTAAGAATGTGTATCCAGAAGTTTGCTTTGAAATGTGCAGAGTTTCCTAGCTAGATTGGGGCACTGGATTTTAATTCTATGATTTCTTTATTTTGGTCTGGCAAGTATCATATGTGAACAGACTCACAAACTAAAGCAGAATAAAGTCACCCCACTACACTGCTGCTAAGGAATTACTTATAACTGCTGTTGAGGGAATGTTTACCTTTATAAAAGTGATAAATATAGAAGCTATGTTCTCTTACAGCAACAAAAGCACTGAGCTGTCAGATTTGGGGTGGCATAAAAATGTTCCCTTTTTAAATGCTGGGCGACTCATCTCTTCAGTGCTAAATTTAGCTTGAAATTTAAAAGGCAGCTTAATAATAAAAAGCCCTTAAACTATTTCTCTCTCTCAAAAATGTTTATATGTTTCCCTTGGATAACATGCTTCCATTTATATTAGAAGAATTCATAACAATGTTTGTAGAAATGACACTTCGTGAAAAGAACTCTGATCCTTTGTTACCACTTTGATTAATTTTATTCATTGCATTGTTCTGTGCTGAAAGTGGCCCATAGGGCGGCATTGAAAAGACAATTTTAATCACACAAAAAGACAGGAAAACAGGCTTTTCTCCAAGAGAAATAAACAAAGAGGAAAGCATACCCTGCAGAGTTTTGAGGAAGCAGAAAACCCTCTCCATTTAAACAGTGGAGCTTTATGGTGGGGTAAGTAATTGATGGGGAGGAAATGAAGACATCAGTTCTTGATTAAAAAAAAAATCCTATCGCAAACAACGCAGCAATCCTCTTGCTCTTTTTGTTAAAGCTTATCCATTGAACTTCAAGTAGGTCTGTGAAGAGAAGAAGAACAAAGCTCAAAAGAACACAACATTTCTCAGCAGGGTAGCCATTGTTGTGCTCCTGTCCAAAGCAGGGCAAGATACCAACAACAACAAAAAGCATTTAAGCACTGCTTGGCACCGTGCTTTGAGTTTTTGACCGCCATTTCAGTAAAAAAATAACTGTATCCAAACACAATGAGCAGTAGTAAATACTCTAGAACAGGGAAGAGCCAAAGAGGGGGTTCCTTTTGTGAAGATTTCGGGCAGTGTTGAAAAGCACTCCCTTTTTTGGCAGTCTTTGAAGATGGTGTTGAAAGGGAGAAAAGGGATTCTGTTTAGAATGAGGACAATGCATTGGCTTAGTTATCCACCAGTGACATCAACACATAATCAAATCTGATTAGCCACATCATGTTATGATGTCATCCTGCTCCCTATGTAATTCCTTAGTGGTCGGGATTGACCATGTGACTAACTGAGGAAGAGGGTTCTATAATGAAAAGCAGCAGCAGAGAAGAGAAAAAATGGCAGAAATGTAATTGAAATAGGAGAATACTCTCAAGTTTAGGGTCCCCCCCAAAAAATGTTTCTGTCTTCCAAAAGCATCACTTTCAAAAACATCACAGTAATGGTGCCCGCCCTGTGGAACGCCCTCCCATCAGATGTCAAAGAAATAAACAACTACCTGATGTTTAGAAGACATCTGAAGGCAGCCCTTTTAGGGAAGTTTTTAATGACTGATGGTTTAATGTATTTTTAATCTCTTGTTGGAAGCTGCCCAGAGTGGCTGGGGAAACCCAGCCAGATGGGCGGGGTATAAGTAATAAATCATCATCATCTTTCAAACTGAACATTGGAATACATGCAGTAACATACTGGGTAGCTCTTCTCTAGCATCCACCATGGTCATAATGCTGAAATTAAAAGGCTTTGTGTAACTCCCCATTCTAGATGTCATATGAATGTTTTACGAGCAGACATATGCATACATCTTATCAGACTCAGTCCTACAGGACAAGCTAGGAATATCTCCTTACATGTGTCACTAATCTCTAGAGCTAGAATTGGTGGCATAAGCAAACACCCAAATTAGCTAAGCCATTGCAATGGCTGTGGCCAGCAAGCTCAGATTCCGTGGGAGACTACAAGTATTGTTTTTGTGCTCCTCTCCTCACAACCTCAGAACATAGGAAATGGAAATGATGGTGCGCTTGACTGGCTGCGGCTTCTCAGCTGTGAAGGGAAAGGGGGGACAAAAATGACATTTGTCATGGCTCTTGGGGGAAGATGGCAAATGTAAAATTGCCACTCTTCAGAGACTAATTGCAATGTGCTGTATATCCTTGGCACACTTGATGAAACTATTCTATCAATCCTAACCACATTCATGCTCCTGGAATTATGTCAGAGGGCTTTAAGATCAGATCAGAACAAAAATGCTTCTATTGGAAGCACTTTGTTAAAGAAATGAATGTTCTTGGAGATGCAATCTGTGAACTAAACAAACCATAATTTTGAAGCTGCTCCAATGTAAAAAATACACTTCATTTTTCAAGCTATATGTAAAAGTGAGCAAATCTAATACCTGAGATTGGATATCTTTTAACAACAGCAGGCTTCACTTTTTGAAAGGAGGGCTTGTTGTAATGTTTTATTTTGGCTTCACTAGTTCACTTTCTAATTAACAAATAATTGTGAGATGCAGGCCATTTGACTGAGACTGATCATTGAGCAAAATATCTTTGTAGCCAGAATTGTTACTGGGGGCTATTTATTCTAACTAATAATTCATTATATTTTTAAAAAAATGCTTGACACAGGCATTTAATTGTACAGTGGTACCTCTGGTTAAGAACTTATTTCGTTCTGGAGGTCTGTTTTTAACCTGAAACTGTTCTTAACCTGAGGTACCACTTTAGCTAATGGGGCCTCCCGCTGCTGCCACGCCGCTGCCACACGATTTCTGTTCGCATCCTGAAGTAAAGTTCTTAACCCGAGGTACTACTTCCAGGTTAGTGGACTCTGTAACCTGAAGCATTTGTAACCCAAAGCGTTTGTAACCCAAGGTACCACTGTATTAAGAAATGTACATACACAATCACACTTGGCAAACTTTTGCCAGCTCCAGTGGCTCTCTGATTTAGAGGTTGGAGAATGTTTTGGGGAAATCAATGCACTTCAGTTGACAACAACTTTGGATGCTGACAAACATCCCAGCAGCTGACTTAATTTGATGGAAAGTCTCCTACTTTCCATGGAATTTAAAGGAGAAGAAGAAAATCTTTAATAGTATATGAAGGGAAACAGCTGCAGTATTTACAGATTATGTTATTGTTATCCAGGGCAATTACCAATTGTATAAAAATAAAATACCAAGACAATTATAACACACTTAAAACATTTTTATATGAGAAATGCTTTTTATTTTATTAATTATTACATTTATATCCTGCCATTCTTCCCAAAGGAGCCCAGGGCAGCAAGAAGTTATAATTTAAAATATACTACTTTAAATGAATACTTTTCTAAACGAAAAGAAATATATATATATTGTCATTGCTCTAGAAGTAGATGCGCATATAAAACTCAGTGGGAAGAATTTCACTGACAAGCATAATGTGGAAAAGTCCCCCACCCAATTTAAAATAAATGATTAAACCTTCCACTTAAAGTGCCCCCCCTTTATCACAGTAATACATATTTGCTAAAGGAAACAAAAGTCTTGCAGCTCTCTCCTACAATCTCCCAGCACCTAGGCCTGTAGTCAGAAGCCTTGTGGCATGGGGACCCAGGTGCACTTTGGGAAGAGGGACCCAGTGCAGAATGAACAATGACTAAAATTCAGTTAGCCTAATATGAGCCATTCATTTGTTTAAACAATTTAAACCAAACTTTCATATAAAATATTGCAATGCGCTATATCACCTAATGTATGATCACAGCTGGAGTCTATGCCAATTATGTCTGATTCTACCATCTCTGGGAGGGTGTCCCTGGAGCATATAAGATAGTATGAATTTCCCACTCCACAGTTAGAGAGGGAGGTCTACCGATGGAGTGGGAAGTCTTTCCATAGAGGCATCCTCCTTGCAACCATGGAATGGCTCTTCTCCACTGCATCTGAATCTATTCAGAGTATTTATAAAGGGTAAGAGTCTTCCTAAGAGGCCTGGGTGCAGCCTGAAGCCTGGAAAGCACCTGAGAAGGTCAGGGCAAAAGTCTCTTTAGGAAGCACCAAATAGCACGGAATCTGGTGGAATTATCTTAATACACTGTGCTTCTTTGCTACCTTTGGCAGGCGTCTGTACAAATGATGCAGCTCCACATGTAACAAGAATGGCTCAGCTCTTCACACCGGCCTCCTGTTGGTTTCCATCAATTCAACATGCTTGATTTTGACAAAAAGCCATAATGAGCTAGAGCTCCGCTACATATGTAACTGACTGTACCCTTCTCCAGCTGCCATTGCAACTGTTATTAATCAAGATCGACAATTTATCCCTGAAGGTGAATTGTGATCAGACAACAAAGACTCACAGAAAGGTGTCCACTTGAGTCGCAAGCATAGAAATCTTTCCTCAGTCTGAAGACTGTACAGTTTTCCTAATGAAGTATGCAATGTTCCTCTGTTTGTTCTGCCATTTGGTGCTGAGAGGTTAAGACAACAGAGCTTATGTGAATTTAAATTGACATGTGGTCTTGTTCCTTGCATCTCACTACAGTAATCTGAATTTTCAGAATAGGAGAACATAAAAATGTAAATACATTAACAGAAGAATAAAAAATGCCCTATCTGAGCATACAGAGTAACAATTAATCTTCAATGAGTCTGGTCAAATATTTATTGTGTTGAATTTAAGGGAAATGATTTCTCAGCTTCTCTAGTCATTTTTATCTAGTAGCAGAGTTACTTCAAGAGTCCATTGAGTGGATCTCATTTGGGCTTTGTAAATAGCACTTACGGTACTGGTTTTGCTCGCTTGTTTTTAGAGAAAAAGCACTGCTTCGAGAGTGCTGACGTAGCACAGTGCACAGTATATACTAACAACATTGCAAAACTATTTTATGGTCCACAGCAGTGGAAGAGATAAATTCTCCAGATGAAATTAGAGTTCACATGAAAAAGAGTTGGCTAGCTAAAAAGGAATCATTTATTATGCAAGTGGCAGCTGCCTGCCTGCCATTTTCTGCCTTCTGTCCTCTCTGTGCCTGTTGCTGGGCCCCATAATCCTTTGACATTTTTAGAAGTTAGTTGGATTGCAGCCATTAGCATGCAACAACACTGTAACAGTTGTGTTTAGGTCCTAGAGCAGCTTCACGATTAATGCCACAATCTGCTGTGCATGTACAGAAAACACTCACCCTGTCTAAGGGCAACCTGTTTCCGGAATCTTTGCTTCAGTATACCAACATCTTGGAGGTGGTAATGGTGTGTCAGCCCTAGAAAGTTTAACAGCAGTAGGGCTGTATCACCAAGAGGCCATTTTCTTTGTGGGCTGAGTAATGCAAAAGCAGTAATGAGAATGAAAATACTACTGTGATATCTGAAGACACCCTCACTTTAGACTTTCAGGTGTTTCTTGAAGCCTTTTTTGTGTGTCAACAGACCTTTGCAGTTGATTAGTCAGTCACCTGAATGATTACTTATTTACATTTTCAGTCATATTTTATAGTGTACACAGCATTGGTATACATTGTGATATAGTGCTATAGAGGTACTTTTTAAAATAAATAAATAAATAAATAAATAAACTGGCCTGCTTTAGATTTTTAATATCCTGGGTAGCAACATAGTTGCCTGGCTGGCAAATGCCTACTAGTGCATGAGGACCCAATGGAACATTTTGTTGCAGCTGTCAGTCATAGTGCTGCATTGCATTATTTCATGGTGGAAACTACTTTGACCTCAAAAACGAGAAATGCATCCTCAGCAATGGGCTACCCGGTCACTACTGCATGTATCTCAATGTTTCTAGCCACCCCACAGATCACAGGCTGGAGAGAAATGAGGGTCTGAATTCAAGCCTTCTTTCCTCTTCATAGTATAATAGTGGAGTTATTCTCTGCACCCAGTAAATAACCACACTGTCAAAACGGATAGTGCTAATGAACACCTGTTTGGTGCTGCATGTGCTATATCTCCATAGTTGTGAACCATGTAGGCAGCCCTGGTCCCGGAAATGATGTGCTCAGCAACCTTTCATGCACCCAGCTACCAGTTCAGCTGGAGATATGTGCTTTTATGAGCACGTCGCCTTTGCTAGATTGTGGTATTCAAGTTCATGGTTTTAATAAAACTGTTTGTTAAGAATTACTAATAAATATTTCCCACTTGCCATTTCTATGGCTTAAGTGTGCATTTCTAATATTTCACTGCTCTTTTACAAGTCTTGTAAACACAGCTAATTGGAGTTTGACAAGACACGACAAATAGGGCTGGATCTGGGACATGCATCAAAATGCTGACAATAGAAATTGAAGCTATCAATTAAGTTTTATGTGCAAGGGTTTATTTAGAAATAACTGAAATGAAAAACTGTGTCATTTGACATATTGAGTGCTAAGTTACACCTTGACATTTTGCAAACACCAGTGTTAGGTAATCTCCATCTGAATTAACAGCTGGGGCTTCAAAATCTAAAAGCAGCCATGTGTCATTAACATCTGTCATCAATAAAGCCCTTCTAATCATGGATCTTCCTGGAGAGATCAAACTGTCTTTTTAAATCTGTTGTTTGGTCTTTCACTACCATAACTGACAGTGCTCATAAAAGTCTACCTTCACTCTTGCCACATCAGCATTTTAGCATCTGCCTATCACATTGCAACAGTTGCAAAACCGCTAATTGGTGTGTGTGGTGGGTTTTTCTTTTTTTAAAGAAATACAATTACTGCTGTTATAGTTTGCATTTGTTAGAATTAAATTAAATATAAGTTTTGGCGCATGGACTTAATCATCCAAAATGTGATCTGTGTAATGATAGCCAGAACATTTGCTTTATGTTCCTACAAAATTCATTTGAGTTGCTGAATAGTCAGTTAGAGCTTCCATCAACTTACTGCAGCACTTTACTCACCAAATATATAGTTCTATAATTTATTACTTTTCAGCTAGCAGGAGTGATACAAAGGCAACCAATCAACACAGAAAGCAAAACAGTCTCCCTCCTTTCCACTCTCTACAAATATCTCTTCTAGAATCACACTGTACATGGGAGGACTGAAAGCCATTATAAAGCCTACAGGAACAGAATGTTGATTCAAACAAACCAACAAACCATCAAACCAACAAACCAACAAACCAATAAATAAACAGGCATCAGCCATTCAATTCTATTTACACTCCACCTTCCTTCCCCACAAACAGATACTCTGAATGGTCACAGCATTCAAGAAAAAGGAATAGCAACCTTGCAACCCTACGTCTTTCTGCTATGTTCAGTGAGGCTTACTCCCAGGTAACTAGGATTGCCAATTTAAATTTATAGGGTTGAATTCAATGCAGTGCTAAGTCAGTTATGTATGAGCACAAGATTCCAACAAAACATCAGGAAGAAATTTCCGACAGTAAGAGATGTTCAACAGTGGGTTCTCTTTCTTTGGAGGTTTTTCAGCAGAGGCTGGATGGCCATCTCTCATGGATGCTTTAGTTGAGATTTAGTTGGACTAGATGACCCTTGGGGTCCCTTCCAACTCGACAATTCTTTATGCCCCTCCTCCCCCTGTGCACACTCTAAACATCTTCTGGAGACTGTGATGTTTGTCCCTGCCATGGTTCTGATGGGAATATACAGTAGAAGGTCCCATGTCTACTGTTTGCAATATGAGTAAAAGTTCCCATTGGTGCAAAATGAATTTAAAGAGAAAGCATAATAGAATTGTAGAGTTGGAAGGGACCCTGAGGATCATCTAGTCCAACCCCCTGCAGTGCAGGAATATGCAGCTGTCCCATATGGGGATTGAACCTGCAACCTTGGCATCATCAAAGCTCCATTCCTCCACAACATGGGTGTGAGCTGGCTTGCCCCTACTCTGCACTAGGCATGGGGGAGAAATTCAGTTCTACTCACAAAACTAGGTGCACTTTCTGGAACATGATGCAAGCTGGAAAAAGTACTACCCTATGAAAATCACAAGTCTCCATATTTTGTGGTGCTGATTCCAACTAAAAGGAATTAAATGGTGAAAAAAGGTGTATATGAGGGCAAATGGTATATCTTTCTGAAAATAACATACCGAAACATTATACTAGGGAGAATTGTTCCCAAAATATGTATATTATGCAACACTGAATACAAAGGTGCATACTAAAATGTGAAGAATTTTGTGAGGACTCATGTAAACTGATGCAGAAATATAGTGAGCTAAACATGAGTTTTGAAAAATAGCTGAGGGCAATTGAAATTGACAGATTCATCCTTCGCTTAAAAAACAACAACCAATAACTATGCAAAGCTGAACAATCTAAACAATGACACACAATGACACACACTTTGAGCTGCCACAGTCAATGGGAAGGAAAAGGGTGAAATGTTTTAAAAGTGGAAAAGGAAAAGCCACCCCTTCTCACTTCCCACCCTGCTTGCAGTGAGGGGAACCCGCCACAGCAGCCATACCCATCAATAGGATTGCTGTTATTTGGTTTATCACCATTCTTCACTCTGTGGAGATGCTGCAGACATCTCTCTGGAAATAATCTGTCATTGTGGTTTTAGTTTATTTCAAGGACTGAGAAGGTCAGTGCTATAGCAACATTTTAAGGCTCAAGTCCAGAGTTTTTATTAGATTGTGCTTTTATTTAATAATACATGTACATGAAATCATTTTATCCAGTATCTAATTTTCATTTTGGGATGTAGAAATTCCCTTACGGGGGATTTTTTTAAAAAAATGATAAAACAAAATGTTCCTACTATATTTGCTTTTTGCCAGGGATGGGGGACATTTGACCCTCACGATACTGGCCTGCTTAAGTGAAACAGCAGAGATCATCTGTATGTGACAGAAGGATTAATTCTTCCATTAGTAAGCTAGCCAAGGTGGGAGGGCAGAGGTGCTGCTCAGCCATGATCATCACTAAGGTGGCATGTGTTCTGACTGGCTATGTAGTTCTGAGAGAACTTTTCCTCAGTATGTTTTGTTGGCTGTCTCCCTGCTATGTACAAGGACTGAACTAAGGAAGATTATACAAGGTATTTTTGTTTAGTAAAGTATTATTCTTTCTCTCTGGACTGCATATATATTATGTAATCTTGCTAACAGGGCCATCACATTTTAAAGTCTTGCTGCACCATTCAGATTATATGTTCTTGGTGCCTCTGAACATTGTAATGCAGGGGTGAGCATCTGTACCTTCAGTTTACAAGACATCCAAAACTTCGAATACCAATTCAAGCGAACCAAATTTAAGCAATTTTCCACCCAAAGTAATTCTTAATGAATAAACACTAGATGTGTTTTTTTCAACTGACAAATCCCAATTCTCGGGACATATTTGGAGGCCTGAATATTAAGCACCTATTGAAATTGCTCCTTTCCCTAGCACTTAAAGCCACTCTGCTGAACTAATAGTTTCCTGGAGACGTTCTTTTCTTTGTCTCACTTCATTACTTGATTTCTTGCTTTCTGTTCAGATTCTCCTGTAGAGGAACTAATTTGTATGTGTGTGTATGATGGAAAGTAGTAAACTGGGCTAGCATTTTGCTTCATTTTATTATGTGCAGTGGCACCAAAACTGGCAATACTTTAATCACCTTGTAAGTTTTATGGCGTGTTCAATTTACAGTTGCATTTCACATTTAAGCATGGCAATAAAGAAAATAGTTAATAATATTTCCTACCAAGCACACTGTTTTTATTCTGGAGAAATATCTCTGGTGCCCAGCTCCTCAGTCCTGCTATCTCCAAATTTCCCCTCCCCTTTTGCATGGGAGTATAGTCATGTAAACACAGCAAATACTGTATTTTTTGCTCTATAAGACTCACTTTTTCCCTCCTAAAAAGTAAGGGGAATGTGTGTGCGTCTTATGGAGCGAATGCAGCCTGCGCAGCTATAACAGAAGCCAGAACAGCAAGAGGGATTGCTACTTTCACTGCGCAGCGATCCCTCTTGCTGTTCTGGCTTCTGAGATTCAGAATATTTTTTTTCTTGTTTTCCTCCTCCAAAAACTAGGTGCGTCTTGTGGTCTGGTGCATCTTATAGAGCGAAAAATACGGTATATAACAGTTCCAGAATGATGGGAATCTCTCACTAGGTAAAGATCTGAATGTCAGGCTTATTGAAGGCACAGGAACAGTGTTTAAATTAATTAAAAAAAAAAAACAAAGGCAAGCCTCAGCCTATACATTGGAACTGTGATAAATTAGATATTTCTTATGCAGGTCCAGCCAAACCCTGCAGCAAGGTGAACTTTCCTATTTCAGACTGCACAACGGGGATAGGCAGACAGCTGAAGGCAGGAATTGGAGTCTAAACAGAGCCATTAAACTTTTACAAGCGTTCCTTCTTGTGTTTCAAAGTGTTGGTGTCTTGGTCTGGGCCTCTTCTCATGGAGGACCACAAAATAGTTTATTCAGTAGTCTGAGAAAGAGTTTAAAGAAATATCTCTATTTGTGCTACTTGGGGTTTTCTGTTTTCAGACAGCTACAACATTTGCCAGAATGTGGTCCAAAGGATTCAGTTTGTACTAAGACTGCTGCACAGTACTAGGATATTCTTTTTCAGTTGGCTTTTCTTATCTTCAGATGTCTCAAATGCCTTTGAAGGAAGAAAGAGGTTCTTAATATTCTCTAAAGTTTGGGACAGTGGAAATTTCCAAATTAGTCCAAGCAAAATGTTTGCTGTGTTATCCCTCTCACCTCAGAATAATTGTCTTATCAAAACTAAATGTAAACTTCTAGTGAGGTACTTGGCTCCCTTAATTATTGGCATTCATTCCAATTATATGTTAATTAATTTAGCCTAGCAGGTGTTCCTAGCAACTAAGGAAGAAATGGGCTGTAAAACATAATGAAACAATCACTTTTATTATTCTTCCCCCAGCCCCACAACAAGAGAGCTACTTTTAAGGGTGCAAAGGGCTATCTTGAACGTCCAATAACAAGCAGGCCTTCAACTGTCAGACACGTAACTGTGACAGTCTCTGAGGTAATCAGATGCTAAGGAGAATGAAGCCATTATATTGTTAGTAGCTGTGTGTGGAAGATGGAATTTCAGCAGTTGCTGCTTATCAGGTATGAGTAGGAAAACCTGCACTTATTTAAAATGCAACTTCTGCATAACCATTAAGCATACAGGAGCCACCTGTATTTTATCTTGTTTACTCTTAATATTCTCTGCTATCTGGTTTCAAAGATATTGATTTTTTATATTTAAAGAAATGCAGTATTTTCCTCCACCTAGAATTTTTGTTTTTGATAAATACAGCCATTATGTGTTATCAGATTTCAAGGCAGTTTATAATGACAGTACAACACATTATAATGCAGAGTAACATCAGCAGATAAAACACTGTAATAAGTAAAAACATCATAAATTTAAAACAATTGTATGCAAAGAAATCTTTTTACCTGAACAGCAACAATGTAGGTAACATCTCTTTGGGGAGGATATTCTGTAGCTGGGGTTTCACAGGTAAATAAGCCTTCTCCCACATTGAAATCTGCCTCACCTCAGAAATGTCCTGCACTAACACCCTTTCTAAGGTGACTTTCTTTCAATAACATACCCATAATTTCCTTCAGTCACATTTGTTCTCCACCCCTTCACAGCCAGTTTATATAAAAAGCAAGCCCTGTGCTCAGGATTACAGGTTCAGTAGTCAAGTTGAGGGCTCATTGAAGTCAAGCCACCATATCCTTATCTTTGGGGCACTAATACCAATCCAAAAAACAATACAGTTCCCCTCCCCATTTAAGTTATGTTTGTGGCTGGCTAGAGAAACTTTATCAGTATCTGATTGTTTTGGTTCGCCAGACTAGCAGTCTCAATGGATGCCCTGAATAGCACATACTCTGTGGGTGCTGTAAGTGAACACACACTCCTTTTACAAAGTGGGAGGCTGTATATTCATAAGCAATAATAATAGGTCAGAAAATTGTACACGTAATGAGAATTATAACACTTTCTTACAGACCTCCAATGTTTTGGATCCTCTGCCTCTGGACATGGATGCTGCTTTTATTTATCTATTCATATATTTTCTTCAGTCTGTGTCAAAGTTCATTATCACTGTATCTGGGCTTTGACTTTCCTTTTGATTAATGGAAAACATCCCTGGCAAATGTAGTAGCTTAAGGGCTGCAATGAATCCATGCGAACCTCCTTCCGTGCTAACCTCTTTTTTCTTTCTCTCAAGGTACACTTTAAAAACACAGCAATATTAAACAGCAGCACAGCCTTCTCTAATGCCTCCTTCTTCAGCAGCCGACTATCTTTTATGCAGTGTTGTTGTTGTTTAGTTGTTTAGTTGTGTCTGACTCTTCATGACCCCATGGACCAGAGCACGCCAGGCACTCCTGTCTTCCACTGCAGTGTAGCGGCCTCCTATTCTTGCCACACCTGATCCAGATTGCTAGTATAACTGTACCAAGACCAAAGGCATTTGCCACTCCTGCATCATCCAGTCCTGGCCATTACAGTCAATCCTGCTTCCCCCACCACCACCATTTTTGAGGAGACTTTAACCTTAAGCAATCCAGGCAGGCACTTCCCACACATTTTTTATTGTTTTATTATTTTTGTAAACCACTTTGAGGGTCCCCTCACACACAATCAAGCAGCATATAAGAGTGTGTGTGCTACAAACAGTTCCATCACCCTGGCTATGTAACCTTGCCCTTCTTACTATTGGAGCGTTTCATTTCAAATGCACCCCTTGCAGCAGGCATCCCCAACCTGCGGCCCTCCAGATGTTTTGGCCTACAACTCCCATGATCCCTAGCTAACAGGACCAGTAGTCAGGGATGAAGGGAATTGTAGTCCAAAACATCTGGAGGGCCGAAGGCTGGGGATGCCTGCCTTACAGTGATGCCATTACAGCTGGTTCTGCCCTTCTTAACTCTTTAATCCAATGAAACTAGCCTGCCTTACTGTGGGAGCATTATAGCCAATCTCCCCACCCGCTCCTAACTGCTGAAAGTTTATGACCAGAAACCTACTTTTTCAATTTATTATGTTTAGTTTTTAAAGAATGTTCACCAAGTGGAGGATGGCCCGTTAGGCAAGTTAGGCATCACCACACCAAGCTTAGTCTGTGCCCACCTTCCTGCCTCCTAACTTATGGCCAGACTAAGAGGTGGCACTGGCTGTCAGCTTCCTTTTCCTCCTTCCTTTGTAGAACTTGGCAGACAGGAGAATGGGAACAAAACCAGTTGGCTCCTGAGGCACCTACCATTGGTTTTTCTGACTTCCACCCCTCCAGGCCTAATGGGAACCAGTCACCACTGCCTTTGCACAAAGAGATTAATTTTAATGATATTTATAAAGATAACAGGATCAGAAGAATAATGTGAACAGGGTTTGCTGCCACTTTAAAGGCTCTGTGCCTTTAGCAGCCACATGAAATCAACTGGTGCAGTTTTTCATAGTTCTGCATAGTCTTGCCAGAAAAAAAACCCCCTGTTGATTTCATGCCCACCATGCAGTTATTAAATGAGCAGAGTATGGATGCCAAGGTAGAAAGAAGCTTGTAGATTAAGATACTCTATTATTATCTTGGAGTTTGTGTGTGCTGCATTATTACACCCATGAAGATTTATGAGCAATGAGAAGAATATAATGACAAGCCCCGTATGTTGCATTGGTAGTTAGAAGTTACTTGTTATGTAAATTGATATTAGTAGCACCTACAGTCCTGAATGACTGATTATGTGTCATGATCAATGTTGTGATTGCACCAGCCCTAGTTCTGTTCTTGTGGCTTCTTCTATGCTTCTTTGTTGTTGTCAAGTTGTTTTTGTTTTTGCTGTAAATTTTAATTTCCTAAAACCTTTACCTTTAGCAGTTTTCCCCATCAGCTTCTTTTATTCTAAACTTTTGTTTCATTTTCATTCAGTTCAAAGTCCCTTCAGTTCAATATTTGCTTCTCTAGGCTCCTTTGCATTTCAGAGGCATTGACAGGAAATTCTAACTGTGACTGCATGTAGCACTTAAAATTATGCTTTATTACCCATCACAATCCACATGCTCATGGCAAAGACAAAAGGTAGCAGGCAATGCTGACATAGGATGACTGTCTTGCAGTAAATTTCTAACAATGTTACTCAGAGGTAAGTCTGCGGAGCTGCCTCTGCTTTATTGCTTATGATGGGGATTTTTTTTAGAAATGGTGTTTGTTTTGCTCTTGGTTTCATAACATTAACTGTGTTTTTAAACTGCCCAGGAATCTGTTTTGATGAGGGGCAGTCCAGGTCTATAAATAAATAATAATACAATAAATTTCCAACAAGCTGGAACAAATATCAATGCAAATAACATGCACTGTATGATCCACAAATGGTTTATGCTTCCTTACGTGTACAGTGGTACCTCGGGTTAAGTACTTAATTCATTCCGGAGGTCCGTACTTAACCTGAAACTGTTCTTAACCTGAAGCACCACTTTAGCTAATGGGGCCTCCTGCTGCTGCCACGCCGCCGGAGCACGATTTCTGTTCTCATCCTGAAGCAAAGTTCTTAACCTGAAGCACTATTTCTGGGTTAGCAGAGTCTGTAACCTGAAGCGTATGTAACCTGAAGCGTATGTAACCCGAGGTACCACTGTAATTCAATTTAAGTGATATGTTTGTGGATTTGAGCCGTTCTGTACAGTGTCGTTTGAGGCTCTACTGAGTATCAGATCTTGCAAATTGCTCAAATGTGCTTAAATCCAGAAGATAAATCTAAGAAATTGAATCTTATGTAAAATCAGAGAGTTACTGAATTTCAAACACATTCCGAATATTGTGTGCTTTTCTTAATAAGTAAGTAACAACTCTATAGTCCTGTGTGGTTACATTCATAGGATTTGACAAGCATCTACCCAACTTTTCTGTTGATGTGTTTTTTGCATGAGCTAAAAGCTACAAAGAATAATTAGCAATAATCATCACAGAAAAAAACCAAGCAAAACCAGTAGCATGTAAACCCATGGCTAGTAAACCACTTTATGGACCATACTTTTTATGAAGATCAGCTCTGATGATGACATTGGTACCATATCCTGACCTGCAGGTAACATGTCCACTTAGTTCAGCTTGTTCACTGTCTACCAGCCTGGTATCTCTGGAGCCTCATATGCAAGACTTAATGTCAATGACCATTCCCTATTGTTCACACTACAAATTCAGGACTCAGGGGTATATTGCTTCTGTAAAGGGTGGTTCATTTAGATAGGTCTATTAGACAGTAATTTGTTGTTCTTCTAAGGTAAAGCTCATCGCCACATTTTTGTGTGTGGCATTCCAGCTACCGGTAGTGAATTTGTACACGTGTAACTCTGTCACCCTGGGCTCCTTCAGGAGGAATGGCAAAATACAATTTCGCAAAATAAATACTATATGACTGCCTTGTTGATTCTTATTGCCTGCTTTAAGAACATGTTAAATGATATGGCCAGAGCTGGCCTGAGACATTTTGGCACCTGAGGCAAATGACAAAATGGCAACTCCCCCATCAGGGAAGAAGGGGTGAGTAAAGATATATGCCAGGGTAAGTGAAGATCTACGTTGGGAATGAGGGAGGAGTGAAGATCTATATTTGGGGGAAAGGGGGTGGGAATCAAATGACAAATGAAGTGGGAATCAAAGCCAGGAATGGGGCCCACTCTGAATCATGTCAGACAGGTACAGACTCCAAGAGACCCCAGAAGGCAGCCCCTGCCATTTCCTCCCTAAGGATGGAAGGAGACCAACAGTGTGTGGCAGCTGTGGTGGACAATGCATTCCTTGGAGGCTGGATGTGCTGCCCCTGTGGAACTTGCCACCCGAGGCGGTCACCTCACCTTGCCTCATGGGTGGACCCACCCTGGATCTGGCTCACTTCACCTCTGAAGGTGGTGTGCCACCAGCTGCACTGCAGGATGAGGACCACAAAGTGTAGAACAAAGATGCTGATGAAGAAAGGATCATGTGAAGGTGATACTTTCAATGCATGTCAGGTAGGAGCTTTCAGTTGCCATCCTCGGTAGGCAGAAACTTTAGCCAACTTATTAACATCCACCTTGATAACCATAAAGTGGGTAGAAATTAGCTTGGTCCCAGGTGTTTAACAGCTGGCATATAAAGACTGTAATTGCGATAGATCAATTCTACAAGCTTGCTGCTGTCAACACCCTAATTCCCAAACCACACTTTCCTTTTAATGTTAAGTACTGTCAGTGCAAGTTAACATTTCTTCCCTCTTGATTATCATAATCTATACCAATATTCCTTCAGGACTGGAAAAAACCCCCTGCATTTCTCCACTGCTTGCAAAACCCTACTTAATACACATTTGGATTCTTCTTCTCACAGAGAGAAATAATCTCTCAGGACCTGAGGCATTTCAACACCTCCCTCTTTCTTTGATTTTTTTATGTGCTTATTTCTTTGCCACTTACAATTTGATGGTTGATTAACAGAATGGAGCTGAAATGGGGCCCTGGATATTTATATGACTCCGCAATGCATCATTCTTTCAGTTATTTTTCAGGAGGGCTGAAAAACAGGTGATAACTTTGTAGCAAGTAGGCCAATGCTTGACAATGCCACATACTTGCCTTGGCAAAAATAGGAAAAGTTCCATTCCATTTTAGAGTAGTTTCATTTGACCTCTGTGATGATGTCCCATAGGTGAATCTGATTGGAAATCCGGCCCTATAATATCTCTGTTTTGGCTAGGATCACTCAAGGAATAAACAAGCATGGTAATGAATGGTGCAGAAGCACCAGCAGAGGAGAATCAAGAATTATGCATTATTATTGTAAAACAATACAAATATAGCAATGAAAAAATGGTAATGCCAAGCTGTTTCAGTATGGAGAAACATCTAGTTCTCCAATGGTTCTCTTTTTGTTCTGAAAATATATGTGGATATCAAATATCAAAATTCAGCACATTCTTATTGATGAGATAAATGATGAGATAAGCCTTCTCACCTCAGTTCTACAAAGGTTTTTATGTAGGAAATGTGGTTAATATTATGAAACCACAAACAACATTCAGTACCATTCAGTAGTGCAGGTTACTTTCATTCCCCTCTGGCTGTATGCACATGATCTAGGCAGAAGATATACAGAAATGCTCCTTTTTAATAAAGTCACTCACTTCTATTACATAATTCTGCAATGACCTGAATATGTGGATGGATATTGAGGATTTCTTTGTGTTATTAATTCACGTTACTTTTTTTTTGTTCAACACAAAGCTTAATACCTGTGTTATAATTTTTGTTATTGGGCCACTGCTTTCTTTTCCTTTTCCATTTCCTTTCAAGGTCACTTAACTACAGGTACTCCCATGACCCTATTTTCATACACAGTTGAGAATGGTTTGAAAAATGTGACTTAGATATTAGTGGATATTTTCATGAGGATCAGAGTCCTTGGGGAAAAGAAAGGAACAAAACATTATTTTGCCAAAACTTTGTGGAATGTTTCCCTCTTTACTGCAACATCACATCATTATGTGTTCAATAAGTGTGCTAATCGTTTTCATTCTTGAATATTTGTTTTCATAGCCATTCCCTGTTGCACTACTTCCCCCCAATTACAATAAGTATTCAAAATGCAAAAAAAACTTACAGGTGGCAGAAACTGAGTGCCCGCTTACCCATCAGAGCTTGCATTTCCTGTTCATGAAAACTGATGGGCAGGCAGCTAACCTAATCACTGTCTCTGTCGTAAAAAGCACCCAGTCCTGCAAAATCGGACAGTTTTGCAGTCTTCTCCCATTGCTGTTTCTTTGAGAAATGCATGGTGGTTTCCATATTATTTTATGGTGGCTACCTTTCTTCCCCCCCAAAAATGTGGTGCTATAATGCTCCAATGTTTAATCCTCTTCTAAAGCCATCCAAGTTGGTGGCCATCACTGTCTCCTGCAAGTTCCATGCACAATGTGATGAGGTCCTTTCTTTTGTCCGTCAGGAATCCTAAAACATTCTAGTGTTGTGCTAGAGGGGAGGAAACTTAACTCTATCCTTGCCATGCATAATTTTATAAACCTCTATCATCTTGGCTGTTACTCATCTTTTCTCTAACCTAAGAAGCCCTAAATGCTTTCTCTCGTTATAGGAGAGGTGTTCGATTCCCTGAGCCTTTTCCAGCTCCACAATATTCTTTTTGAGGTCAGGTGACCAGAACTGTACACAGTATTCCAAGTGCAGTATCGCCATTGATTTGTACAATTGCATTTGTATATTAGCAGTTTTACGTTCAGTTCCTAGCATGGATTTTGCTCACTATGTGACAACTGTGAAAAGGGAAAACATCTTCACTGACTTATCCCATACATGCTCAAGGTCTC
Organism: Podarcis liolepis; assembly: GCF_965112155.1. Classification (NCBI taxonomy): domain Eukaryota; kingdom Metazoa; phylum Chordata; class Lepidosauria; order Squamata; family Lacertidae; genus Podarcis; species Podarcis liolepis. Next base: position 39,997,333 of record NC_139560.1, on the reverse strand, counting down.
ATTCAAATCCCATAGGTGTATATGTGAAATTAAGAGTTTTTGCCTCAACATGCATCACTGAATTGCATTTGCCATTTTACAGGTGATTCACAATTTTGGAATGCCTTTTGGAGTTCTCTACAAGTTCTTTTTTGTTTGTTTGCTTTAACAACCCTGAACAATATATTATCGTCAAGAAACTTAGCCACCGCACTAATGAGCCCCAACTCAAGATGCTTTATGAGCAAGTTGAAAAACACAGGTCCCAATACCAATCTCTCCATTCAGAGAACTGTCCATTTATTGCTACTCTTTGCTTTCTATTACTCAACCAGTTTCTGATCCACAAAAGGACATCACCTCTTATTCTAAGTGCTAAGCTCACTCAGAAGTCTTTGGTGAGGTATTTGTTAAAGAGGCACATAGTGTAGCCCACTCACAAGACTATGCTACCTCTGTAAACCCCTAAGTGATTGGTTGTTTGCAAATCTTCTATATTAAATTATTCTAGCACATGGAAAGCTCCCACTGCTACAAAATGTAAAAGGTAAAGGGACCCCTGACCATTAGGTCCAGTCGCGGACGACTCTGGGGTTGCGGCGCTCATCTCACTTTACTGGCAGAGGGAGCCAGAAGGCTTCCGGGTCATGTAGTCAGAATGACTAAGCGACTTCTGGCGAACCAGAGCAACGCACGGAAATGCCGTTTACCTTCCCGCCGGAGCAGTACCTATTTATCTACAGTACTTGCACTGTGTGCTTTTGAACTGCTAGGTTGGCAACAGCTGGGACCAAGCAACGGGAGCTCACCCCGTCGCAGGGATTCGAACCGCCGACCTTCTGATCGGCAAGCTCTAGGCTCTGTGGTTTAGACCACAGCACCACCCACATCCCTCCCACAAAATGTACAGTACACTAAATTTACTTGGTTGGGGATACAGCGCCATGCATCCTACATTTGTAATAAAAGCAACTCTCCCTAATAAAGTTACCTAGACTAATTAAAAAATTACAAGAACAGCAACTGTGAACCAGGATAAACAACAAGGTCATGTTTTACAAAAAGAAGAAATGAGAAACAGATGTGACCTTAATGAAGGTTCTTAGTAAAAAGCAAGTCATGCTGAGCTTACAAAACCAAACTGGCAGAGTCCAAACTTATGTTTAATGAAACTAGTGCTACATAGCAATAGTTCTGCACTGTTTTAATTAAGTGAGAAAATGTTCTATTAATTCTAGACAACAATATAATTATCTGCAGGAACCAAAATAGATACTGAGGACTTGAGGCAAGTTGTCCCAACTGTCTTACATAGATCATTACCTACCCAAGTGTAGCTACAAGGTTGGCATAATTAAAAATTCAACCCACTGTGAAGTGAAAACTCAATTCTTATAGCTTTTTCAAGTTGCTTTGATAAAATAGTTCCAGTTTCCTTCAAACATGCTTCTGCTCCAGTCAACTCCTTTTGCTGTTGTTTTGCACACAGTTCTGCAGTTACGGGGAAGTCTTTCTAGGGTAACTTTCTTCAGAGGAAAGAAATCTCATGACTTTTAATTAAGTGAAAACAGTGTATTTACACTGTCAACAGCCAAAAATGAAGCAATTGTTAGGGCCAGTCCCGGCTCCCATTCTTAAGGCACAGTGTGTTTCTTACATTGTGGTTATACTGCTCTATTATTGTGGCTAAAGCATTCTGGACAGAGGTTGGATAGTCATCTGTCATGGATGACTTAGTTGAGATACCTGCATTGCAGAGGGTTGGACTAGATGAACTTCAGCATTCCAACTCTATAATTTTATGAGTCTATTATTCTGAAGAGTGACAGTGGGGTGCTAATGTAAATTCCGGCCACGGTGACATTCTGAATTACCCTTAAGTAGGGATCAACAAATCTTCCATCTGGGTTTCTCATTTTGTCCCAGTAACAAGTTGAATGTGTCATATTTCTATATTAGTTTGTGAAAGAAAAAAAATCAAGTCTTCGCAAAAAAAATCAGCATTTTACATGCATATTTCTCCTAATACACACATTTTGGAAGCAGTCTTCCCTAATATACATTTTAGAAACAATATAATGCATTTTGTTCATTATTTCCCCAATGTTCTAGTTTCATTAATATATATATGTATATTACTGCACATTTATCCCTAAAACACACATTATTCACATTTTTCATTCAGAGAAGTGCAAATTTTGAAGTACAGCTATTTTTCAATAGACTATTGTTTTAGGAAATGCAAATTAGGTATGTTAAAATGCAAACTGAACTGAATTTCTCCCCCATTCATTCACTTAAGGTAGCATTTTGTTTTTGCTGCTAAAACTAGATTTGACTTTCTAGGTTACATATATGGTTAATTCTAAATGCATGGCTATGGCTTGAGGGCAAGGTTGGCCTATTTATTGGTGTTTTTATTTGGTTGTTTCATAATCGGTAATTTATGTTATACCAGCATTGATTCATTATTGCAATTGTTTTATGATTTGTTGAAATCAATTACTTTAATATCATCCACAGAAACAGAGGCAAAATGTTCCCTCTACATGAGATTAATATGCACCAAGATTTGCTGAACTACCGTACTTATGGCCTGCCTACACACTTGAAGTAAAAACAATGGCGAGTCTTGCAGCCCTTTCAAAGCTAGCAGATATGTAATGAAAGAAAATTTTGTGGACTACAGTCCACGGATGCATGAAGTTTTGCAGGCACTGTATATATATCAGATATATATGGTTGGAGGTGGAGGAATTATAAACAATGAGGTCACAGAAGGAGATGAAATACAGAAAACTACAGTGTGATAATTACTTTCTTAACACTGGCTAATCACCCCAAAACAGTAGTTCATAATGCAAACATCCTGACAATGGTAAGCCAATCAGTGTAATAAAATCCATTACACTGATTCCACCCACAAGTGATAGCACTGAACCCCTTAGTGTATCGTAACTCAGGAGTTTCAAATTGCACTCTCCCTTTGCAATTCCTTTGATCAAGTATAGCCACCTTAAGATCAGTTAGTGTGTCCAACAAGGCTGAAATGTCCCCTCACTGTATTTTCTACATTGCCATTTCTGATTTTGCACAAGGATTGGCCTCTTTGTCCTATGTATAGTTCAGAAAGGCATAGGAAGATGAGTTGGTAGACAAACTCCTATTATAGATGACATTATCAGGCCCGGTCATAGTGTTGCCAGAATATATATGAGAATAGAATTGGCATCCAGCTCTGCAACAAATCTGATCTCTGCATTCATATCCCTGTTGTGTGGGCCACTGTTAGCTGCTTTAGGATGCATGGCTATTTGTAAGCAAGTAGGGCTTGCCACTCTTAAGGAAATCAGCCCTGAGTGCTCACTGGAAGGACAGATCCTGAAGCTGAGGCTCCAATGCTTTGGATACCTCATGAGAAGAGAAGACTCTCTGGAAAAGACCCTGATGTTGGGAAAGATGGAGGGCACAAGGAGAAGGGGACGACAGAGGACGAGATGGTTGGACAGTGTTCTCGAAGCTACCAGCATGAGTTTGACCAAACTGCGGGAGGCAGTGGAAGACAGAAGTGCCTGGCGTGCTCTGGTCCATGGGGTCATGAAGAGACGGACACAACTAAACAACAACAACAACAACGGCTTGCCACACAATGAGGTGGATTTCCAGTGTAGCATTTCTTCAGTAGTTTTATTTGAAGTATATCATGAAAAAATAGAATTGATGGAAACTGTAGCCCATCAAATATCCAGGGTTGACTGACCTCAGCTTACATTAGTGGAATAATTAATTTTGTAGATATACCTGCAACAGTGCAGCACTTGTTCCTTGCTGTTTTCATTTTATTCCAATAATGTATTTCAAAGTGTACTTCATTTCATATTTCCAATTGTCTCAAAGCATCTTACAACCATGGAGTTTAATTGCACCCCAGTAGCATGTTTCCACCATGTAAAATGTTTCACTGAGCTGTCTACAAATTATATGGTGCCTATTATACTAGCTGTGAAACCATTTCTCAAGCTCTCGTATCAATAGTACTTAATAGCTTAAAGAAATGGCACTATTAGAAAATTAGATATCATAAATAATTTCAGAGAGAAGGAAGAGTAACTGGATACTAGAAACAGCAATCAGAGCAGGCCACAATTTTATTAAAGGAACACGGCTAGCATATGCATGCTTTAAGGGCCAGTTGTATGGAAAACACTTTTATTATGCTTCCTGTTAAGATGCCCAAGGAGACTGGCATGGGCAAGCCAGTCAAGATGCCCTGGCACATCTGCTCACCCTTTAGCAACACTCTCCTACATCTCAGCTGATGAAGCACCTGGTGAAACATAGTATCCTATCAGGAGTGTTTTATCAAAATAAAATGAATATTCACATGCAGATCCCAAAATATCAAAATGAGTGATATTCCTGAAGTTGATTCAGAACAAATATTTTTCTAGCTTATAATGCTCAGAGCTATATAGGCTATGCAAAGATGGCATTCTGAAATTCTTCACCCTACTTGTGGGAGTTAAAGTGGCAAAGGATTCTTTCATGCTGGAGCCTATGATGGAGGAGTTCCCAGCATCAGCACTCCAAGAAAGTCTAGTTTCTCCCATATCCACAGCCTTGGATCCCAACAGAAATCAGCCATGGTGTGCTCTCTCTCTCTGTCTCTGCCTTTCCAGCCTACAGCTTTTCTTCCAGATTCTAGCTCACCTGAACTCTAAATTCTGGTTTTTGTCCTCACTATCAGTGAGTTGTGGGAGGGCCCCCACCCATTTCTCATCTCTCACAGAGCCCCTTAATCCCCGTTCATGGCTCATCACCTGAACAATTTCTTCATCAGGAAGCTAGCCTGGCTTGATTAGCTTTTAACAATTGCTGGATCCAAGGATCAGAAGGCCTGATTGGATTTAAACACTTGCGAAGCCTTGATTAGATTTTAATATTTGCTGGATCCAGGGATTAGAAAGGTCTGGCACCCAGTTTAATCCATACACACCAAACTCATAACACCATGGTATTGCCTTTGCTTTGCCACTTTCATTTTCACCATGTTTCTCAGTACTCGGTTCAACAAAACAATAGAGTAGTCCATTTCTCTGCACCACATTGAAATGAATATTGTGAGCAGAACTCATTGTCATTTCATTCTACAAAGGATAAGAAAGAAAATCAATCTTGCCGCGCCATGCGATTCCTAGGATAACTGACAATCAAGCAACAAAGAACTTTGGATTGTCTCACCTTTTCCTAGAATGATTTTCTGGTAGGTAACCTAGTATCCTGCAAACATCACAGAAAGCATGTATACTGTACACCAGGTGTGGAAAACCTGGGAAAGGCTCTCCAGACTTTTCTGAATTACAACTACTGTCCTCCTCAGCAAGCAAGACCAATGGTAGGAAGGAAAGGAGTTGTATTTAAACAGCAGGTGGAGGGCCACATTGCTGTACACAATGGAAAATGCAAACATACAGGCGGTATCAGATCAAACATGTTTTGTAAAATGTAGATCAGACAAGTTACTGGTTCTTGTCTAAGTCTCATTTGTTTGCTGCCATCTTCTGTATTAAAATAAATGTGCAAGCAAAATTATATTTACAAGCATATTTACAAGAATGCAGCACAGTTTCACAATGTTAGAAGAAATATTCTATTTATCATTGCTGAAAGATGTTTCTAAAGTGACTATGTGTCTATTTTCTTTCAGCTGTGTTTGTTAATATGAGATGCAAAGAATCACATGTTTATTTTATGGTACGTGTAAACATAAGAACAGTCCAATTGGCTCCAAGAAAAAGTACATCTAGATCAGCATTCTGTTTCCTACAACAGCCAGCCAGGTTCTCCAATGGTTTTACTTCACCTCCAAAGGCTCACTCCTCCACTGTCTCCCAAGACAAGACAGGTGCCATCTATTATATTAGACCCAAGCATCCACTGCTTCCTACATTACACAAACCAACTATTCAGAATCTTCAGCTGTTATCAATTAGCCTATATACTATGATGATTCTCAACTGCAGAAATATATGGGGAAATTCCTTCCTATCTCAGGGACCCTTACTGCAGTTTTAGTTGAAGACTCTTCCTGTAATGGTACCCAAACAATAACAGATGCCCAGACATGCAGCAGATTTTCAGTGTACAGTGCATTAAAAGGGTCAATAAAAAGACATGGAAGTAACTAGCTACTCCAGGAATGAAATTAACCAGTCAGACTGCTGACATAAATTACACCTCTCATGCTGAATATAGCTCTTAATGTTTGCCATTTAATCAATTCAACAGCACCTCATTAATCCTCTTATATGAGATTCTAAATATTCATTAAGAAATGCAACTAGGACAGTTTAAAAAAATGTTCATGTGGACTGAAAATATTGCTCCTTGCTTTCAACTGACTCACCCATTTACATATCTGTGGGATCAAAGATAACCTTGAGCAAATGAAATCATAACTTTTTATTGGGCCAACTAATCATCCCAAATATTGTGCACGCAAGCCTTTGAACTACACATTCTCTGTTGGGGACAGATGCTAAGAGGGAAACAATAATGGAAACAACAAAGGTTACTGTTACAGGTTCAGGCTGATGGCAACTATAATGAATGGCTCTACTGTGTCTTAGAATATGGGAGTCAATACAAATTATATGTTTAGAAAGCAAAGCTGCTTTGGGAAGGTCAGATGTAAGAGTGGTAAAGCTGCTGGAGAGGAAAGATGAACTTAACCCTTTCACCACCTGCTATTTCTGTCTTCCAAATGGTTCCCAAATAGCAACCCTGTCCAGGGCCGTCTTTACCCAGGGGTGCAAGGGGTGCAGGGCACCCGGGTGCCAAATTCCGGGGGGCGCCAGGTGCCCACCGCTGAAATCTCCTAAGCTCTTAACTATCTACCTGTTATGAAATAATAATTTTGATCAAGCTAGAAAAAAAGTACATATATACCTAGATATTACGAAAATGTATACCTACTGTTTCACTAAAGGACTTTCAACTTTGTGCGGCCATTTACCAAAGATGCGCCACACTAGCGGCGGTGCTTGTCATTCACAATGGCAGCACTTGTCATTCTCAATGGTGCCATGTACACGAAATTAACTAAATTTGGGGGTGCTGGGTAGATCTTTGCACCCCGGTGGCGCATATGCTAAGGACGGCCCTGCCCCTGCCCCTTGGGTTTAGCATAGGGGAGTGTGTCTCCTTTGGATAAAGCCTGAAACCAATCCAAGAGTGAGCTGCTTAGAAGGGATTCAGACCTCACCCTAAGTGGTCTGTGTCTTCAAAGCTAAGTAGGCTGTGCCCCAGACATCAAACCTACTTTGGAGGTCTTGAGTTAAACCCTCAATAAGCGGAGGGGGCATCACCTTCCTGCTAAAGGTAGTGCCTGCCAGCAATTCATTTAATTTATTGAATTTAGATACCGCCCTGTACCCAGAAGTCTCAGCAATACAGTGGTACCTCAGGTTAAGTACTTAATTCGTTCCGGGGGGGGGGGGGACGTACTTAACCTGAAACTGTTCTTAACCTGAAGCACCACTTTAGCTAATGGGGCCTCCTGCTGCTGCTGTGCCGCCAGAGCACAATTTCTGTTCTCATCCTGAAGCAAATTTCTTAACCTGAAGAACTATTTCTGGGTTAGCAGAGTCTGTAACCTGAAGCGTATGTAACCTGAAGTGTATGTAACCCGAGGTACCACTGTATATAAAATCGTAATAAGAACAATAACCCCCCTGCAAGAGCCACATTTTAAAAGGGTATAGGATGTCCATCAGGTCATGTTTGCACTGGCTCAGTCACTCCTACTTTCAAAATGCCCCCTTAAACATGTCCACATTTCATCAGGTGGTAGAATTGGACAGTCTCTTTTCCTTCCATTTTGAACAGAGAATAGGTGGAAATAGATTTTCACTGTGAATGCAGTGCTGGTTGATCTAGAAGTCCTTCTCTCCATTAATGGAGGTGACCGGGGGTATACTAGCACCATTTTGTCTTCCTGTCTCCAATTCCACTTTTCTTTCTTTTTTAGATGTAGCAGCCATTTAGTTACACCAGGTCCCCATGGCAGGCATTTCATGAATGACACCTCAAAATCCCAGATCTGCCACTGGCCCAAAAAGAGTTGGTGACTCTTGTTGTACAGGATTGTCCTGTCCAGTTAGTACCTATAAAATGCATCTTAAACCTAATGGATTACCAGCTAGTGAAATCCCATATTCAAGGGCAGTATGTTGCTGAATGCAGACAAACTACAGGATAATGCCGCTTAAGAGCTTCCCAAATGCATATCAGTTGAAACTTCGAGTGGAGCAAAGAATTTCAGCTGGATGCAAATCACAATGCGAAACTGAAGAGCATCGTGCATTTCCAAACTATTTAATCTAATAACTCAAATCATTCAAATAAATTAATCACAATAGCAAGGTTTGTTTGTTTTTCTACCAAACAGCAAATGTCACTAGTACAATAAACCTGCAACTTATGTGGGGCTTACATTCTGTGGATTGTGTTTAAAGCCAAAATCAAATATAGGTTCAGTGGTGAATTGGGTTCAGTGGTGAGTGGGATTTCCAAAGTCATTTTCCCCACAATCCCAACCCCTTTCCACCCCATTGATTGATTGATTGATTGATTGATTGCCATGAGCATAAATCTGAATGTACATAAGTTAAATGTGCATAGCTGTAGGCTTACTGTAGTGAAATTCTTATTCAAGTCAACACAGTTTTCGAACATAAAACCATACAAGATTAGGGAGTTCCTTGGCTCCCCACCCCCCTTGAGAAACAAAGAGTTTTTTCTCTTATTCAAACTTATTTAGAGGGAATACAGTAGATTATCTAGCACTATGAACAACAGAAAATCATTTTAGTGAATACCAAAAGGTATTGGCCACATGAATCTCAAACTTACAAAATAGCATAATCTCCCCCAATTGTATTTTGTAAGTTTGAGATTCATGCGGCTAATTGAACAATATCTCTCTGTTCACTGTAATAGATGATTCTCCCCTTTTTTGGTTAGTAAATATGCATATACCAACTAGAATTGTACTATTATTTTGAAAGCCACTGTTAAATTATGTTGCCATAGGTCATAAATTACAGGAAATAATCAACTCTGCACTAGAAAGCTGGCATGCTCTTTACATTTATCACATTATAGATGCTGACTTTTCTTTTGCACACCCACCCACCCACCACGATGACTCCTTAAGTATTTATAAACAATAACTAATTGTTCTTTTAAAAAGTGAGTTTTATCTTTTCCTGGCAGTCAGGCAAAGTCTCCTTTAAACCTTTTCCTTTTGCTGGTTCCCAAAAGGTAGATTACAATTTTCTCCATACTTTTTAAAAAATAGCAAATTGGATTTAAATTAATTTTAGGGCAGTGTTTGCATCCAAAATAAACTTATAATATTGACTTTGAGCCATATGGTTCTGTCCTGGAGAAGATGCCCACTTGGTCAATGTGAATGATTTTGTGAGAAAAATGGTCCCTGCTGCAACAAGTAAAGATTGTTGTTAATATTCAATGCTCTACTGCTTAATTGAGTGGTTTGTTTACTCTTACATGATTTCTCCAGCCTTAGGAAACCTCCTGGTGATATGCTTCATTCCCAATTGCTGGGGAGGTTTATAGGGTTGGTCTGTTAAACTGTTTAACCATATTCTGACAATTGCAGAAAAAACCCAGGAATATATATTTTTATAACCACACCATACCATTTGTGTGGAAGGAAGGCATTCATTGTGCATTTTATTTGAAAGCTGGTTATTTGAAACAGGCATGTCTTAAAATCAGATATATATTCCAGCTCTGAAGAAGAATCAATAAACTCATTCTGGGTTGCCATTACAAAGCACTAGCGTAATATTTCTCAGTTTGTGTCATGCTCATTTGACATTAATATTTGGAGATAAATGTGTACAATTTAACTACATTTCCCCACTAAACCACTAAAAAACCTCCCCATATACTTTATTTCATAAGAATATATTTTCATGAAGAAATAGTTCCCTTTTGGCTTAATAAGGTATGGACATGTATTTTTATTTTAGCAAAAAGACAGAGCTGAACTAAACATCAAAGAAGAACTGAAAAACAGAAAAGCTAATGGTAAATTAATGGTAAAATTAAGACTGGCTCTTACACTCTAGTAGGGTGTATGGCTTTCTGCATGTCTGTGAAACATGATATATATAGGATGTTGCTGTGTCTTGTTCAGAGACATTTACGCTTAAGTTACAGATAGGTAGCCGTGTTGGTCTGCCATAGTCAAAATAAAAAAAATTCCTTCCAGTAGCACCTTAAAGACCAACTAAGTTAGTTCTTGGTATGAGCTTTCGTGTGCATGTTCTGAAGAAGTGTGCATGCACACGAAAGCTCATACCAAGAACTAACTTAGTTGGTCTTTAAGGTGCTACTGGAAGGAATTTTTTTTATTTTATTTACGCTTAAGCGTGTGAATGCTACTTTAAGTGCATCAGTAAATAATTTGGCAGACTAATAATACACACAATGGATTTCTTTGTGTCACATCTGATGAAATGTTAGAAACCTACCATGAAGCACTTTTGTCCAAGCTCAACTGAAATGAGTGCAAGCTGGATAAGAGCACAACAATGTTACAGGGCATTTTCCATTTATTGCAAAAGGAGAACTTCACCGCGAGTTATGCCTGTGAGGCCAGACTATGACAGACCTATCCAACAGGCTGATGTAAAGTGCAATGAATATTCCAGACAATAAAACGGTGAGATGTAATACATACATACAGATTATATATAGATATTTGTCTGACAGCCAAAATGAAAGCACCGAAAAACACCTAGAATGGAACAATTCTAAGTATGACATGGCCACAGCCTCTCCAGTTTGAAGATACTTTGTACATATCATTCATCAAACCCAGTCCAGGGGTATTAGAAGAGTGAAACTGTGGATCTAGAGACATAATACCGCATGGATTTAGGCCTAACCCCACTTCTGAGAGTAAACCCTGTTGTATTGATTATGATTTGCTTCTGAGTAGAGGATTTTGCTGTTAATAAATCAAATTACCCCCTATTTTCTTTGGGGGGAGGCAGAAGGAGCAGCAGCAGCTGGAGGAGAATGATGAGATTGGCACACTCATACAGTGAGTCTTTTCCTCTAGCCCCTTCCTCCCCCTCAGCCCCACCTTTAGGACATAGGAAACAGCCATGAAAACAGTGTGATGATAGACTAGTGCAAATCTTGTAGAGAGAGAAATAAGTACAGAAAGCAATATTCCAAGTAATGTCTCATTTTGCTGAATTGATTGGACACTCCAGGGCAAATTCATTATAGCCCACAAACAAGTTTGGACAAAATGTGTAAGAATTATATTTTGCTTATGAGGCAGATATGAGCAAGCTGACCTTTATGCATAGGCAATGATGTTAATACTTGATCATTTCTAAAAACGTTTACACCATTTAGTGCTTCACTTTAACAACTCTGTCCAGAACAGCCAAAAATATAGAGCTAATCTCCTTAATGCTGAGCCTGTCAGGACCCTGGTAAAAGGATGACTAACATCACAGTTATTGTTACAATTGTGCTAGATTTCAGGCAGTATCATTTTTTTATCTGTTTTGCAGTTGTAGGCATGAAAATAGCCTGAATGCAAATGAAGAACTGTCCTTACAAAGACTAGCAAATTATTTTGAATCAATAGTCAAAAAGGTTTGAACTCATGAAGCTGTGTAGTGTGAACCCTGCAAACTGTATCTATACCAGGGCTAGATTTGAGGAAAAACTGAAATACCAAAATGTGAATCAAATTTCAGCATTAGCATTTTTAAAATTTCCTATTTTAATATTTTTAGGAACACCTTTGAGAAAATTAAATCTCATTAATAATTTTAATGTTACAGATTTGATACTTCGCAAGGTAAACACTTGTATTGTGCTTCATAATTTTTTTCAAAACTCACAAGCAAAAAAAAAATCAATGAAAAGTTTTTCAATCTAATTGTATTGTCATAATTCAGAATGTTCTAAGAAATTTCTGCAAAAGCAGAGTATTTGGTGACAATGTCCCCATTTCATTTCTATTCTAATTCAGAGTGATCTCTCAACTCCTTATAACAAATTGACCTACATCAGGGTAGCAGAGTGATCTTTCCTTTTCTATTGATGGCTAAGATATATTGCTTAGTAGAAGCACTAATGTGTTGAAACAGATGTGTCTGAATTGTGTAAGGACCAGCTGTTCACATGGCTGCAGGCAGTAGCTTTTGGAACAAGATTTGTTGTAATAATAGTATGATTTATGTTGTTCTTTGACAATTAGTTTAATTTTAGTTCTAAAATGTTATCCTGTCTTTTGGTGGTTAATGAAAACAACCAGCTACTCCACCTCAGCGCCTCAGGAGCCGGCACTATTGATGCACAAAGTGTGGTTGTGTTCTTTGGGGCTTTTGCTCTCAAAATTTTTGAAACTTTTCCGTACATGAATGTGCATATTTTTCATGAATACTAGAAACCCATGTTTTATTTCCTACTTCAAACTCACACTAACCTACATGTCACAGATTATATTTATAGAGCTTGAATGGGGAAGGATCTCGGTGCTTTGCCTGCGGGTCTTTTCTATGATGTTTTGTATGTGTCGCAAAATATATGCATCCTTGACCCCCTCAACACAATGGAAGGTTCCATTGAAGTGGGGAGTGGGAAAGATTTTGTTCATTTTATAGACAAAGATGATTCCTTAAATGAAAAAGTAATGTACCATAAGTGTAGCCTTTTCTAAAACTAACCTGCTTAGTGAAGGCAGAAGGCAGTGAGATAAAATGCTTTTGAAAATAACACATTTTCTCTGTCCTCTCAAAATATTATAGATAGTTAAGCTTATCTTTTCAAAACCTTGTTTTTTTAAAGAGCATTTTTCTTGGTATATGGGTTGTTCAAACATTGTATTTTTCCACATTCATTTCCATATATTAAAAAGTTATTTTCAAATTTTTTAATGGATGTTTCTCTGTCAAGATGGATTTTGCTAAGCATTGTAATTCTGAAGATATTAATTAATTACATTTAACAGGCAGCAAATTCCCCTCTGCTTTGTTCAATTCAAAATTGACTCATTATTTCAGAGAACTCTACAAAAGACGAGAGAGAGAGAGAGAGAGAGAGAGAGAGAGAGAGAGAGTGTTGTAAAACAACCAATTGGGAGCATTTGCTCACCACTGCCTTTCCCAGTAGTGATGTATGGAAGTGAGAGCTGGACCATAAAGAAAGCTGATCGCCAAAGAATTGATGCTTTTGAATTATGGTGCTGGAGGAGACTCTTGAGAGTCCCATGGCCTGCAAGAAGATCAAACCTATCCATTCTGAAGGAAATCAGCCCTGAGTGTTCACTTGGAAGGACAGATCCTGAAGCTGAGGCTCCAATACTTTGGCCACCTCATGAGAAGAGAAGACTCCCTGGAAAAGACCCTGATGTTGGGAAAGATGGAGGGCACCAGGAGAAGGGGACGACAGAGGACGAGATGGTTGGATAGCGTTCTTGAAGCTACCAGCATGAGTTTGACCAAACTGCGGGAGGCAGTGGAAGACAGGAGTGGCTGGCGTGCTCAGGTCCATGGGGTCACGAAGAGTCGGAAACAACTAAACGACTAAACAACAACAACAACAACAAGCCCGAGCTGTGATTAGACCTGGGCAAAACAAACTTCACAAACGTCAAGACTACGGAATTCACTAATCACAAGGTATATTGACAGCAGCTTTATGTGACAGCTTTTGAAGGGGTTTTACAGGCTCCCAGCGGTTATGAGGCTTGATGACTGTATAGTACAGGGGTCTGCAACCCGCGGCTCCGGAGCCGCATGTGGCTCTTTTACACCTTTGCTGCGGCTCCGGGGCGGATACTAGTGAGGGGAGGAGGCGCATTGTGCGCCCCGACACTCCCCACTGTGGCGGGTGCTGTACTGGCTGTGACGTTGCATGGGGGCGGTGCGTGCATTAGTCATGCACCGTCTCAACATCACCTTCCCACCCGCTGTCAGATCGGAGGGCGGCGCGCATGCTTTAAATGTCGCAATGGTTTTGCGGCTCCCAGTTGTTGTTTTTCTTTGGAAACAGGTCCAAGTGGCTCTTTTTGTCTTAAAGGTTGCAGACCCCTGGTATAGTACCTCCAATATCAGAGGCTGTATACTTCTAAATACAGTGGTACCTCGGGTTAAATACTTAATTCATTCCGGAGGTCCGTACTTAACCTGCAACTGTTCTTAACCTGAAACACCACTTTAGCTAATGGGGCCACCCGCTGCCATTGTGCCGCCGGAGCACGATTTCTGTTCTCATCCTGAAGCAAAGTTCTTAACGCGAGGTAATATTTCTGGGTTAGCGGAGTCTGTAACCTGAAGCATCTGTAACCTGAAGCGTATGTAAGCCGAGGTACCACTGTACCAGTTCCTTGGAAGCACATATGGGCAGCTAGATGTTGTCAGTGAAATTAACTCTTTGTTCAAGGAAATAAACATATAACTTGGCCTGGTGGTCTCAGCAACACTTCCCAGTAGGTCTTGTCCCTATAGAGAAGTTTCCAAGACTGAAGGACCCTGCCTTCCACTCCCTCTAAGGCTTCTCCTCTCCCAGATGTTTCCCAAGCAGACAAAAACTGCTTCTGTCCACCTCTGGTCTCTGGTCTGTCCTCCTCATTACTTTGTGAGTTCTTGGAGACCAGTGAGGAGGAGAGCTTGTTGCAGCAGAAGAGGGAGAATAACAGGATTCTGGTCTCTTGACACCCCCCACCTCCTCTGTTTCAGCCTTAGAGTCTGAACTGCTCCCTGTCACAAGTTCCTCATACTCACTAAACCCTGTTGCCCTCCTCATACTCACTAAACCCTGTTGCCCCTTCAGCATCCAACATCTCCTCCCAATCTTCTCCCTTGTTATGTACTGAAGTTCTCACCCTGGGCCAGCAGGGGGATACTGTAGATAGTTATGCAAATGAAGGATCGAAAGTGACGTTCAGTGATTGGATAGTTTTAGAAAGTTGCTACAGTAATGTTGTACTGGAGCTCTATATAAGCAGGCTGACTGAGCCCTTCAGTCAGTTCTGTTCTGGCCTCTGAATAAACAAGAGCTGTTTGAAGAATCACTGTGTCATCTGATATGTTCGCCCACAACCTAACATCCCTCTTCAGTGTCCCACCACCAATCCCTGGGCTCTAAGCCTCCTTCCTCTTACATTTCCCTTGGGGGCTCTTCGGCTCATGCCTCCTACACCTGTCATCTCGTCCAGCCAGTCAGTTTGTTCAATTATAACTACATCCAACCTCAGGAGCTTGGTAAATTTATGTGCTTGAACCACTTAATTATAAATTCTGGCAACATCACTAATTGCTTTTCCTCCAAGTTGTGTTGAGCAGGTTTCTAGCCTCACGGCAAAGAACATGACTTGCCTGAGGCCACCCAATGAATGGATTTACAGCATTCCCTGTCTTTGAAGATGATGATTTAGGGCAGTTCCAAAGAGAGGTATATAAAGATGTGTCAAAAGTAGTACAATAACTTTCTGACTTACCATTACTTTGCAGACATTGTCCAAAGTGTATCATTCTGAGGATTCAGCTCCCTTCATAAGCAACTGAAATATCAGGGGAGTGTCCACAAATATCCACCCTCACAAAAAGTGAAGCTTACTTCTGCTTGTCATTAAGTAGCACTTTGCCATCATTCTCATTCAGTGGATAATTTGGTAAATAAGTGGCACCATTCTCCCAAAGGCACCATGATGTATTGTTTTAACTGAGACGCCATCACATTTTTTAAAATGGTAGTAAAACTTCAAATGAATAGGCTGCACTGGTTCTTTGCTTGAATGTCCCACTGGTACCTTATAAAGACTTTAGATTCCACTTCATCATTGTCCAGAGGCCAGCCATTCAGTTCTAAAAAGAAAAAGAACGGATTTATTAACAATGTAATTCAAATATGCCAAGGACAAAAAGTTTTATGAATTATATTCATATCAAAAGTATTCTCAGTGAAGTCTTTTTGATCCTAATGAATGGATCATCAGAGCAAATGGAAGTATGCAAGCAATAATGTCATCTAAAGTGAAAAGAAGCAAGTATTTTTCAATTGTACAATAAAGGTCATAGGGCTGCCTTTAACATAATGGATCATAAGACCAGTGATCTGTATTAGAAATTTGTTTCACTGAATTCCTGATCGTTAGTTTTAATCCAAATGTGATGGCATAATTTTCAAAAGTGAAATTCTATGCATATTTACTAAGAAATAAGTCCCAGTATGTTCAAGTCATAGCACTGCAACCTGAGACTTTAGAGCTATTTTGTTTTCACATTATTTTGTTATAATATGATTTTCTGTTGATGTTATAATTTGATGTTTTTACTATACTTAAAGTTTCAGACCTGTGCTCAGTGGTGTGGGAATAAGCCATATTGAACACTGTAACTTACTTCCAAGTATGCATGACGAGAATTTCTTTGCCTGTTGTTGGAAGATGTTTTGCAAGATGGAGTGTGTATGTATATAAATATATATATGAAAAGCAAATGCATTTGTTGAGGTTTTTCCCCATCCTGAGCAAATATTCGGCAAGGGAAATAGGGACAAATTGCCATGAATTTTTATAGAACATTTGTTGGGTGCCTAATCAGCAAAGTCCTCTGGGTGGTTCAAGCAGAAGTCAAACAATTCAAACATTAAAATATTTAAGAAATTATACATTAACATTAAAATTTAATTGATTCAATTTCATGCCTAAAAACCTAAGATAAGAAGCATAAAAACATTTAAAACTCAGTAGAAACTATCATTTTCATATGAGAGAATGACTATTTCAAGGTCTGAGCAGGCCAAATTAAGACATTCAAGTCATTAAGCCACCTGGATTGGTCTTGTCACATATTGACTCTTCACAAGTGACAATTGCCAACAGAAATGTCATGAAGACTTTCTGTTAATGATAATTAATTAATATACTGCTTAATTACAATGGTAGCTTCTAATCAGGTTACATGTATAAAATTCAATTATAATAAAAAATATAAGCACACATAATTTAAATGCACAATAAAACTATTTCCTCAAAACAAGCATTCATAATTAAAATGTACAATAGAAGAAGCCCACTGAAGCAGCACAATTAAAGAGCTAAAACACCAATTAAAAAATTAAAGCAGGAGTTTCAAGTAAAGAGAATGCTTGCTCAAACAGGTGTGTCTTTGAGTGCCAGTGCAATGCCAATACACATAGGGCCTTTCAACCAACCTATCTTTATTATGTTCAAAGACTAGACAACAAAAATAGCCACAATAGCACATATATCCTACATCAGCACCAAGGGGCAGAATCAGTAAACAAAATTTAAATTTCATATAGACTTATTTACATTAAAAGTAACACTCCATCAGCTAAAGTCTGTGATACAGTGTCACTGTGAAATCAGTGTCACTGTTACAATGGCCTCTCTTGTCCACATTGCCATAAGAGAGAATTTCAGGACCGACCTGGTGACATTCAGGTCTTTGCCAGCAAGAAAGTATTAAACATAAGTTTCCTCCGGGTGGCCAAGAAGTTTCCTTAATAAAGGATGAATTAGCTCTTTGCAGATATCACAGTATAGTGGGCAATATAACAGAATGCAGCCATTTTTTTGGGTCTCATCTGAATTCAGCTGGGATGGCATGATATCTGCCTTCTAATAGTGTTGAGGGGAGGGCATTAAAGCTGGCTCAGGAGAAAACTCAGCAGTGTTTGTGGTTCTCCAGTACATTTAGATAAGTGGTTGGATAAGATGTAACAAAGAAGAAGAAGAAGAAGAAGAAGAAGAAGAAGAAGAAGAAGAAGAAGAAGAAGAAGAAGAAGAAGAATAGTTTTAGTATTTATATTCTGCCCATCTGACTGGGTCTCTCCAGCCACTCTGGGTGGTTTACAGTTTATATAAAAACATAATCTCTGAATCTTGGATGATCAGTTAAGATCATTTTGTAATTCTATATCCCAGATTTGTTCTTTAATGATGCTTCTAGCTCTCCCTAATTCTAGACCTAGAAGATATTCAGGAGAAGGGCTGTATGAAACATGAAGCTCGTTTTCTTGTGAGGCTCTTCCACCATTTTGTTTGATAATTATCTATCGCAGAGGTCGGCAACCCGCGGCTCCGGAGCCGCATGCGGCTCTTTTACACCTTTGCCGTGGCTCCGTAGATCCTCGGGGACCCTGAGCAGAAAAGCAGAAGCGCCAGAAAGAGGAGGGGGATGGAGCTGAGCAGCCGAGCCGGGCAAAGCAAGGCAGCGGCGGCAGCGGAGCTCGAGAGGTGGCTTCGGCTGCTGGGATGGAGGAGGAGGCGGCGGCCAGAGAAGGGCTGCTGCTGCTGCTGCTGCTGCTTCTGCCGCCGGAGGGAAGTTCTGCCAGACGGCTTCACGGCTCATAGCTTCCCCTGCCCACCCAGGCCACGCTCTCTTCAGCCCCGCGCGCGAGGCACCTGAGGCGAGGGGGAGAGAGAGAGCGCGCTCAAGATGGCGGGGCGGTATGTGTGTGTGTGTGTGAGAGAGAGAGAGAGAGAGGGGTGGCGGTGGTGCTTCGGCTGCTGGGATGGAGGAGGAGGCGGCGCAGCGGCCAGAGAAGGGCTACTGCTGCTGCTGCTGCTGCTGCTTCTGCCGCCGGAGGGAAGTTCTGCCAGGCGGCTTCACGGCTCATAGCTTCCCCCGCCCACCCAGGCCACGCTCTCCTCTGCCCCGCGCGCGAGGCACCTGAGGCGGGGAGAGAGAGAGCGCACTCGAGATGGCGGGGCGGTATGTGTGTGTGTGTGTGTGTGTGTGTGTGTGAGAGAGAGAGAGAGAGAGAGAGAGAGAGAGAGAGAGAGGTGGCAGTGGTGCTTCGGGATCTTTTTCCGTGCCTTGCTTCTGAGTGGCTGCCGAGTTGAGGGAGAGCACCTGAGGTGAACCACAAAATGGGCCCGCCCTCCCTGTCAGGGAGGAAGGGGTGAATAACGTCAGTGACGAGGAGGGGGTCCAGAGGTAGCCAGCAGGAGAGGCGGGGGAGCACGAGAGCAATTGCAGAGGGAGGGGGGCTGTTAGGCACCAAAATCTTGCATGCGGGATTTCCCCCGTTCTCTTGTGCCTATGCAATTCCTGCCCTTCTCCCTTCCCCCTCAAGATTTGCTGCAGAGACAAGCAAATGAAGAAGGGAAGAGTATTAGCTGGCATGTCCCCGGATCCCATGGAAAGCACTACAGATTCCTTTGCTTATTTTAAGTTGGCTTCAAACCTGTAATTGTGCAGGTGTATGTATGTATACATATACACATATAAATATTCATATCTCTTCCCTCTCACCTTCCTTTCACCCAGTTTCTCTGGCACTGGTTTATAAATGCTGCTATGTAGAAATGATGAGAAAGTTGCACCAGCAGAAGGAATGGATATGTACTGTTAGTAAAAAGAGAGGGAGTTGAACTGCAGGGAGGGACAGACACTTTTCTATGTATTAATTTGTATAATGCCCTCTATGCACATGGTGCTTTGCAAAAAATGGATATGAGAGGTACCATACCACTCTTTGCTATCTGAAATAGGCTCAGGGAAAAGAGAGAGAATGGGGGAAGGGGAAGAATGTGTGGTTATTTACATTTGGCTTGTTTTGCGGCTCCCAGTTTTTTCCCCCCTTCCGAAACGGGTCCAAGTGGCTCTTTTTGTCTTAAAGGTTGCAGACCCCTGATCTATCGGCATCAAAGAGAGCAGTTCAGTTGGGGTCTTATTGAGTCATGTATACAGAGTAGCCAAACTTTGGCTTCAATCCCATATAAGGTAAAAAAAAGGTAAAGGACCCCTGGACAGTTAAGTCCAGTCAAAGGTGACTATAATCCTGTCTCCAGCCACAGAACTGCATTAGGGTAACATTTAGGGGTTTGGAGTACTGAGTTTAGAAATCCTGACAGGATTTTTTATTAAGGGCCCAGATTAGAGAAGGGAACTAGTTGTATAGTATTGGTTTTGCAGCAAATAGTTTGCAGCAAATAGCAGTTGGGATGAAGTTCCCTCTCTTCATTCAATTCATTAAAATTGCCACAGTATTTGGGGGGCCCATAGAGGAGATAGGGCTTCTCATATTTTAGCAGGGAGAGCATAATGGGGCTCATCACCAAGGTTATGGTTAGCAGATTGCAGAAATTGCAATGCTTGCATGGAACCACCCGACAAAACAGTTCCAGGTCTCTCACACATTGCAGTCATAACTACAGACTCATCACTTCATTTTTTCCACCTTAAGACTGACATATTTTCTGTTGGAAAACTGCAGTTGAAGACATTAATCTACATGTTTCAGTATCAATTTTGCCTGTCTACAAAGTCAGCAATTTACATTTTGTCAGCTGGTGTTGGTGGCCAATCTCAACCAATCAGTGCCACAATTGGTGATTTGAAAGATAATCCAAGCAGCTCATACTGACATCAAAATGGCTTTTCTTATTTTGCATCTAACATGAAGCTGCATGTTGTCACCCTCAATTATTAAAGGGATTTAGGTAGCTTCAGCACAAAATGGCATCAGATAAATTGCCCACAAGCAGCATTTCATGAAGTCCCTAGCTCATCTCTGAAAGTGCACAGAAAATTAGCAAACAGCTTTAGCCTGGATTGCAGAAACCAAATTGAATTAAAAGGAAGCTTTTACACACACACACACACACACACACACACACACACACACACACACACACCCTCTGGGAGGGCTCATATTTTAAATGTTTTGATTTAAAGGAAACATTGGATTTTATTGTTCAGATTTATTACAAACTGAAGACACACTTAATCCCAGTGAGCTTCAATCAAACCTATCAAAGACACTCTAGATTTTATGAGGAATAATCTAGGCAGGCTGAGTGAAATGCAACCCTTTCATTCATTCCTCAGATACAAACTAAATAAGTTGGTGTAAGCAGCTTTCCAGTAGAGATTTGATTTAGCACTGCTGCCACTGCCTTTTCCTCCTTTCTTGTTCATACACACATAGAGTAAGTGACTAATTTAGTTATGGTAAGTATACAAATCTGGGCACTTTGCAGAGTTGAAACTCAAAGCAGACAAAAAACAGCCCATGTGTGTGTTATTGAAAAACATTTGGTATACAATCAGACTTTTGTCCCAATCCAACAAAGATGTGAGTGTCTTCAGTGAACCTTGCACCTAGTACCCAAACCTGTGTCTTTGTTGATGTTTTGGGACTGGGTTTACATATGCTTTGCCAAATATGCCCTGCCTTTGACTGAGTCCATTGTTTGTGAGGCAGAAGGAAGAAAGGAAAGTTTAAATTGTGAGAGTTCCAAATACGCCCTCACCAATTTTGACGATTCTAAATTTGCAGTCTTCCCCAACCTGGTGCCCTCCAGATGTTTTGGGCTACAATTCCACCATTCCTAGCAAGCAGAGTTATACTGGATGGGGCTGATGTGAGATTTAGTCCAAAGTATCTGAGATGCACCAGGTTGGGGCCAGGGGGGGAAGGCTGATTTACTGTATTAGCATAAATATCTGAAAGTATTTGAGGGGAATAATAAGGAAGAACATTCATTTTAAAATCCTGCCACTAGATTATTACCCAGAATACTCATTTCTCAGACTCACAGCAGATAAAATATCTACAACTTCTGCTAATTCAGCACTGTTGTCAGTTAACTGTCTTCTTTTCCAGAAAAGAAACCAATAAAATTTGCTGCAACAGTAGATAATCACATTACAGGTAGTTTCAATCATGCTGTTTCGTGGATACTATCCAAAGTACTCTGCAGCCTAACCTAAGGATTGCCAAGGGCATGGGGAAAGAACATTTATTGTGTGTTTAACCTCTGTAACTCAAGGGAAAGGTTACAATCATAATTAATAAAACTGCTAATTCATCTGCTCTAATGTATTATAGGACTCATAAGGATCAAATATTTTTATCTACCCAAACTTCCCTGTTGCACATATGGTACAACATGGCAGAAACCTATCCTGAGACAAGAGTTCAATCAGAGTTTCTTGGTGTAAAAATGGCTGCAAAGAGTGAAGGTAATAAAGGTCACATTTCAAAATGCTACCCAAGCTGTATTCATTTTAATTAGGATTTTTGTCAACATTAATTAACGGTTCTAAGTAAAGATTGCTGGAGTCTTGAATATACATTTTAGCTTCCCATCATTAAGAACAGTGAAATTTGATTTATTAATGTGGAAAAATATTGCATTATGATATTAAGACATTGCAGCTTCCAAAGAATATTTTCTGTTGGCATGAAACATGCGCCACCGTAATCTAACTTTCACAATGGTGACCTAGGCAGATATTTCATACTTCCCTCTAGGCAACATATTGAGAAGAGTAGAATATATGACCAAGACCTATTTTTACTGTCATAACTGTGGAAGTCTAACTCTTTTGCTGTCTAGCTGGCATGAAATACACAATATAAACTAGGGTGATTTCATTCACTGGAATTTCTCTTGCATCTGGAAAAGCCACTGTTTTCTAGTTCAGAATAGAACCCTTGGTTACTCCTAATACTCACCATCAATCTGAGGTGAGCTTTATGGCTCCATAAGTTTTTCTACAGCTTGGATTGTAGTTGGATAATAATGTCCATTTCCCTGCCTCTCTCCCTACTGCCTTCACACTTACCTGGTTTGGCAGAAGCATGGAGACCTGCTATGGTAGTGTCCCTGGTCTCTGGGGTGCAGCCCAGGGATAATGTATCATCTGGCCTGGGTTAGCCTACTTGCCTAGTCTCTCATAGAAAAGGACAGAGCAGACTCCTACCTTCCAGGCCAGCCTTCACTGTTGAAGTAATTTCCTCACTCATAATGTGCAAGAATCTTCCCTTTACAGTCAGTTTCTTCTTCCTTCACCCTCAAGATCCAGGCACAACACAAACCTGCCAGAAGCTAATTTGCCTGAAGCAAATGACTATTCTGAATCATATCTGGTGTACATTGTCTTGATATGGTTGTTTGGAATGTGATTAATAAATTGATGGTGATAATCATATAAGATTGTGCCCTTTCCATTAGCAGATGCCAACTGGACCGGCACTTAAATTTTACCTCAACCTTAGTGATGGGGCATTTTCTTCCACTGCACCTGAGGAGCACAGGGCAGATCATGGGAAACACATACCTCTGCTGATGAACATCCCTCAGCATCTACTACCTGAGTCAGCTCACTTAATTTGGCATAAATTGAAAGGAAATGCCTTCTGAATTATGGAAAGTAATCCCTTTGAAAGCAGAGTAAAATTATCTGAAATTTAGGGAATTAATTGTCATGTTCTGTGGCTGCGATCCCAAAAAACACGTCTTCCCCCATTGCCTATATAAAATGGAAAATACCGGCTTATGTTTAAGTGTTCAAATCAGAGCAGAAGTCCCAAAACACACATCATAACTTGAACATGCCAAATATGGCAGCACATTTTTGAGAAGCATCAGGGAGAGACTAGTGAAGGGATCAGCAAGTCTTGGTCCTAATCCCCCTGACCCTTCAGTAATCAAAGTAGACATAAAGAAGGTGTGGATGATTTGATATCTGTGACAACATAATTTTTTCCTGCCCTCCCCTCACCTTCCAATTACTTCTGAAAGGGAAATTTAGTTGCTGAGTAGGGGACCAGTTGATCTATAGTGTACTGAACTTGCAAGATCTATGTGTTGCTCTTCAATAAATATACTAGCATGCCATAAGGGAACACAAAAGCTCTATGATTCATATGATACAACAATTTTTAAACCTTTTTTCCTCCCTTTGCATTTGTGTCCACCACTGAGATAAATGCTGTGATTTGATAGTTTATACAAGAATTCCCAGATTCCCTATGCAATATCTCAGTGTACACTGTCATGTAGATCTAAGAGCTGTTTTCAGACTTGAAATTTACAAATCTAATGAAAAACAGAACAAGGGATCATAGAAATGCAACATGGTGTTTGCCCTAATGTGCAAATTCAAAAAATTGTTAAGGAATCTCTCCCCCCCTTACAAAACCATTTGAGTACATAGTTCCCCAAAGAACTACTTTATGCACACACCGGAATATTTTAAAGCTACCAGCTAATACTCATTTCCATTTCCCACATACTTATCCTCCCATATTTTAACTAGGAAAGAAAATAATTTTAATTATTCTTGTCTGGAACTTTTTTTTTTTAAAGATAGCCTACAGAAATTTTTTCATGCACTGTGAAAGTGAGAGATAAACAACACAGACTGGGGGGGGGGGGGGAAATGGGTCAACAACTTCTTTTTTTAACAAAATGTATTGGTAAGCATGCTTATACAGTGAGTTCTATACAATGTGTGTGTGTGTGTGTGTGTGTGAGAGAGAGAGAGAGAGAGAGAGAGAGAGAGAGAGAGAGAGAGAGAGAGAGAATGTATGTATCTGCATACTAATTTAACTTAACTGAGAAGTAAATAAAGAATTTAAGGGGGAAACATGCTAACTGCCTCCATATATCTTATGGGCTGTTATGCAGAAGACAAAGCAGGTTTGCTCCAGAAAACCATAATAGAATCAATGGGCAGAAATGGCTGGGTAGCATTAGAACAACCATCCTGATGGTAAAAGTTCTGTAACAGTGGAACAGTCAGTCTCAGGAGAAGAGGGGCTGTCTTTGCAGGGGATAGTCAACCAGAGGCTTTGTCACGGACATTGTAATTGGATTGTGGAAGGGCCATTGCTCAGTGGTAGAGCATCTGGCATCTCCAGGTAGATCTGAGAGATGAACTCTGTCTGAATCCTTAGAGAGCAGACAATACTGAGCAAGATGGACCAATGGGCTGCCTTCCCAGGTTCCTAGTTCCTGCATTTAACAAGGAGTTGGAACAAGTGATCAAGAAGGCCACTGCCAGCTCTGTTATTCTATGATTCATCAAAAACACAAAATGCCATCAAAGGCATATCAGATGTTACATCAGAAGTACAGATTCATTGGAGATTTAGGAAAGGCTCAGTAGTTAGATTTTTTTTTTTTTTAATTCAAGTAGAAGGAGAGGTCTGGATGGGGATATAGGAAGTACACCATGCCCCCTCCCTAACCTAATCACCCACAATTGCCTCTTGTGCACTGATTGTCCATGTGCACATGCTAAGGAGGAAGACAATGGGCATCATTTACGCATCCCTCCAAACATGATACGGACTGAGCTCTGCATGTGTCAGGCTACCTGGGAATGTGCCCCAATAAATAAAGGAGGCTTAGTTCTGAGTAAATGTGTATGATTGGTAATAAGTGTCATTAATAATGGATCATCTGTTAATGTATTATACAGATTTATTTATTTGTTTACTATGGCAATATGCTGTGTCATCTGCATATCTGACACAGCATATTGCCATAGTAAACAAAGGACACAACCTTGATGGCAGAAAGTGAGGAGGAATTAAAGAACCTTTTAATGAGGGTGAAAGAGGAGAGCGCAAAATATGGTCTGAAGCTCAACATCAAAAAAACGAAGATCATGGCCAGTGGGCCCATCACCTCCTGGCAAATAGAAGGGGAAGAAATGGATGCAGTGAGAGATTTTACTTTCTTGGGCTCCATAATCACTGCAGATGGTGACAGCAGTCACAAAATTAAAAGACGCCTGCTCCTTGGGAGAAAGGCGATGGCAAACCTAGACAGCATCTTAAAAAGCAGAGACATCACCTTGCCAACAAAGGTCCGTATAGTTAAAGCCATGGTTTTCCCAGTAGTGATGTATGGAAGTGAGAGCTGGACCATAAAGAAGGCTGATCGCTGAAGAATTCATGCTTTTGAATTATGGTGCTGGAGGAGACTCTTGAGAGTCCCATGGACTGCAAGAAGATCAAACGTATCCATTCTTAAGGAAATCAGCCCTCAGTGTTCACTGGAAGGACGGATCCTGAAGCTGAGGCTCCAATACTTTGGCCACCTCATGAGAAGAGAAGACTCCCTGGAAAAGACCCTGATGTTGGGAAAGATGGAGGTCACAATGAAAAGGGGACGACAGAGGACGAGATGGTTGGACAGTGTTCGCGAAGCTACAAACATGAGTCTGACCAAACTGCGGGAGGCAGTGGAAGACAGGAGTGCCTGGCGTGCTCTGGTCCATGGGGTCACGAAGAGTTGGACACGACTAAATGACTAAACAACAACAACAACAACAAATGGCAATATGCTATATTAAATATGCAGCACCATCATTTAGAATACCATGAAATATATCATTGCTTTCCTTTACAGGCCAGTTGCATAATCAAAAGGTTTAGTTATAATTTAACTTGTAATGTAAAGGAAAGTTGAGTTTTTAAATTCCAGAGAACCAATGACTCTGTCCTAAATATGCATCCTATACTATATGTAGGGACGCAGGTGGAGCTGTGGTCTAAACCACTGAGCCTCTTGCGCATGCCAATCAGAAGGTCAGCAGTTCGGATCCCCGTGACAGGGTGAGCTCCCGTTGCTCGGTCCCAGCTCCTGCCAACCTAGCAGTTCGAAAGCATGCCAAAAAGTGCAAGTCGGTAAACAGGTACTACTCCGGCAGGAAGGTAAATGGCGTTTCCGTGCACTGCTCTGGTTTTGGTGCTCCATTGCACCGGAAGCGGCTTAGTCATGCTGGCCACATGGCACGGAAAAACTGTCTGCGGACAAACGCCGGCTCCCTCAGCCTGTAAAGTGAGATGAGTGCCACAATCCCTGAGTCGTCTGTGACTGGACTTAACTGTCAGGGGTCCTTTACCTTTATAGTATATGAAATCCAGCTGATTAAAATTAAAAGGATATCAGGGTCATTGTGTCATCTAATCCATTATGCACATTACACATCTCATGCTATTGCATAAATCCTTTAAATCTCCAATGCTTATCTTATTCATATAATCATAGTTTTCCATGCTTCAAATTATTCCTATGAATTAACACCTGCAAGTGCTTCATTCACCCCAGTCATTGAGCCTGTCAATCATCTCTCTCAAGGTGAAATACCTTCTCAATATGTTTTCCCAAAGCATGTCATGTATTTGCGCGCGCGCACACACACACTCCTCTAAAGCAATTATTTAAATTTAGGTGACATAATTGGGGGAAAGCTGGAATCGAACAAAACTGTATTGAACCTAGAAGAGCATATATTGCGGTAATTACGGTAATCTTAGGTTCTGAAGAAGTAAATAATTGAGAGGAATAAAAATGAACATGCCAGGCTGTTCCCTTAGTGCCCTTATTGTGATTTATTGATGTGAGCCATCTAGAGGACATTCCAATCAAAAGGCAGAGCATAACTAGCTAACTTGGTAGCTAACTAGCTTGCCTCTACCAACACCAAGGACACTGGAGAATTTCTTTAGAATTTCAGTTTGTGCAGGGTTTTGAACTTATCACTGTGATATGGCCAAGGATGGTGTGTGTGTTTCCTTCTAGTAAACATCTCTCCAGCACTCTGAAGCCTCCCCAGATGTCTGCAGTTCCTGATCTGAAAAACTCTTGTGGGGGAAGAGTCAGCTCATGACGTCTTTCCATGGGTAGCCTGCAGAGCACCGACTACTGATTAGATGAATTGCTGAATGACAAAAGGGACACTCTCAAAGCTACCAGCTACTTAAAAAAGGAATATAATAATAAGAAAAATCTCATGCACCACCCATAAGCATTTCACTGACATTTTTTGCTCTCCTTTCATAGGCTTCAAATTATTATAATTATATATTTATTTATACCCTGCCTTTTCCCCTGACAGGACTCAAGACAGCTTACAGATAAAAATAATAACAATTAAAAATATTTTAAAAACCATAATAAAAAACAATTCTTGATAGTATATATATATATATATATATTCCGAAATTAAAAATGGAAAGCGTAATGCTGGTGGTCAGCAAAAGGGTTTAAAGACTGTCTCAAGGCAAATCTTTAAAAAATGTAGTATAAACACCAACAATTGGGAAACACTTGCCTATGAGCACACCAGTTGGAGAATAGTCCTTACCAAAGGTGTCATGGGCTTTGAAGATACTCAAACTCAGGATGCAAGGGAGAAACGTGCTAAGAGGAAGGCACGCTTGGCAAACCCTCACCATGATAAACTCCCACCCAGAAACCTATGTCCCCACTGTGGAAGGACGTGTGGATCAGTCCTTCCATTAAAAGCAGTCAGTTCCCAGAAGCCTGTTGGAACAAGAAAGTCTTTATCCAACCTGGTGGAACGCTCTGCCTCATGAGACCAGGGCCCTGCAGGACCTGACATCTTTCCGCGGGGCTTGCAAGACAGAGCTGTTCCACCAGGCCTTTGGTCAGGGCACAGCCTGACTCCCTCCTTTGGCAATCTTTACAGAACTTTAGTATGGTTGCCATCAATTTTGATCTTAATTAATTTTTATAATGTTTTTAGAATGTTGCACTATTTTAGTGTTGTTAGCCGCCCTGAGCCCGGCTTCGGCTGGGGAGGGCGGGATATAAATAAAATTTTTTTTTTTATTATTATTATTATTATTATTATTATTATTATTAATCTTCTGGTGGAAAAACAACAAAGAGGAAGTCAATCTAGCTTTTCTGAGGAGGGAGTTCCAAAGTCTGGGAGCAGCCACCACAGTTAATATTCTCATTCATTGAGGAAGAGTGGTCAGGAAAAAATGTAGAAGTATTCAGCACAGCAGTAGTCCTAAGGAATGACACTTTACTGGTTCTATATTTTTTAAATGTGATTAGCTTTCTAACAACCCTATGCATGTCTATTCAAAAAGTCACTTTCACTTGAATTTAGTGGAAGTAGCTGCTAAGTTAAGTGCATGTAGAGTTGTCATTTAAGGATTACGCTGCAAAACATTTTCCCCCAGTGCATTGTCTGAGGTTGCTATACTCTTCAGGTTCACAAAATAGCATCAGAGGAGAGGTTGATTAATGTGGTGCCCTATTTTAGCAATAATATGCTGCCATGAAGAAAAATATTGCAAACTATAGGTTTGGTAAGCGACAACGGTGTTAGCAGTTGACAGACTGATAAAAAATGAAAGGCATTATTCAGCCCAACTTTTGTTTAAATAGGCTCACTAGATTGAGGTTTTTAAAGACAACAGATGAGGAATGGAAGTCAAAATCTGAGCGGGGGTGGGTGGGTGGAAATGTGTGCTGTTATATGTAAGTTCTACAGTTAAATACACAAAATCTTAAATATGATGCAGTTGTTCTAAGCCTTCAGCAGCATGATGCCTTCCAGAAGTTTGGACTACATCTTCCTTCAGCCCCGGCCAACATGGCACTGCTGACTGGGACTAGGGGCAATTTTGGTCCAAAACATCTGGATTGTACCAGGTTGCAGAAAACTGTTATGAGCCATATCGTGTGTTTCTGAGTGGTGGCCCATCAGGGTTTCCCAAACTAGCAGGACCAGTGGGCAGCTGGAGACCCAAGTTTGGGAAACCCTGGTCTAAATCAGAGTTTCCCAGACTTGGGTCTCCAGGTGTTGGACTAAAATTCCCACCATTCCTGGCCACTGGTCCTGCTTACTAGGGATGATGGTAGTTGTAGTTCCTAAACAGCTGGAGACCCAAGTTTGGGAAACTGTGGTCTAGATGATAAGGTTACTGTAGGGATCAGCATCAGGACCAATTCTACTGAGCAGCACAGTGATCTGCTTCAGGCTACTCCATCATTGATGAAGGCAGATATTGGTACCTAATGGTGCTGCAAGACTTGTTAAAGTGATACCCCCAGTGGGTCAAAATGTTATGCAACATAATTTTCAGACTGCAATCCTATAGGCACTTACTTACCTATGAGTAAAGGTAAAGGTACCCCTGCCCGTACGGGCCAGTCATGTCCGACTCTAGGGTTGTGCGCCCATCTCACTTAAGAGGCCGGGGGCCAGCGCTGTCCGGAGACACTTCTGGGTCACCTGGCCAGCGTGACGAAGCTGCTCTGGTGAGCCAGCACCAGTGCAGCACATGGAAACGCCGTTTACCTTCCCGCTATAAAGCTGTACCTATTTATCTACTTGCACTTAGGGGTGCTTTCGAACTGCTATGTGGGCAGGAGCTGGGACCGAAAGACGGGAGCTCACCCTGCCGTGGGGATTCGAACCGCTGACCATGCGATCGGCAAGCCCTAGGTGCTGAGGTTTTACCCACAGCGCCACCCGCGTCCCACTACCTATGAGTAGTCTCCATTAAATTTAATGGGGCTTTTTGGGGTGCACTATATGGATTCTGCTTCAGGTAGCAAAATGTCTTGGTCTGATAGTAATCAGCATCTTTGTGGAGTATTCTTCAACCACTCCCAGTCATATTTGGAACAATCCACGGGGTGAGTTGGGATCATCACATCATGAATTTTAATTCTAATGTAATGGCCAGCTCTGTGTTCAAGCTCCACATGGTATGTGCATGGGAGCAAAACTAAAACCCCCCAAAAAAATCTGAAGAAAAAGGGAAAGATTTCTTTTCAAAATTAGCAATATCCAAGCTGAGCTAAAATAGAAAGAGATTACTTCTGCAAGTCGTCCTCCTCAGCGTTTGGAGTCAAGTCCAGATTTCCTTTCAAGCATTGTTTGAGAACAATAATTGAACATGACACCAATGAGAAAGTCAGCTTAGCTAGAATCCCTCAGGATAAGTTTAAATCAAAAACTGCTGCATAATGTCTTCATTCTAAGTTGGAAGAAAGTGGTTATATGAGTGAATGTTATTGTCAGACACATGCACTGCTAGGCACAGATTGTGGGCTTGGCAGCCGAGCTATTCCCAGCCTGGTGTACAAAATGCTTTTAAATTCATTTCAAGGCTACAAGCTCATCCGCTAATCATCACAAGAACCAGCAGCAGGTCAACTGAAGCAGAAAGCACAACAGTGTTAAACACTACAAATATAGTCCTGCATTTCTGGCCCCTTCCAGAACTGCCCCACTCATTAGTTTCTCAGTTCCCCTAACCCTTTCGTCAAGTTCAGTTGTGTTTGCAACAAATCGTGTCCTCCCTAAAAGAGGGCACGTGTTGCAGTGAGACCTGGAGACTGACCTCCTGTGTTGTGGGTGGGTTGGATTGGTTAGCCACAACCCCCGATTGGTAGGTCCCTTGATGTTGGGTTCAATCTGGCCAATGGGGCACAGTCTAAAAAGACTGAGGGACCTATATATACCCATGCATGTGACCCTACTACCGCTGTGCACTGGGGCCTGTCCGTCGACAGGATCAAGGATCTGGGCCGCTGGAAATCTGATGCATACAGGGGTTATGTTCGGATGCAGCGCTGAGGTGCAGGTATCAATGTTGCTTTGTTCATTCCTAGGTCCCCCTATCCTGTATGTCTGGGTAGTCGGGCACAGCACTGTCCACTGGGCCGGCAGTAGGGTGTCAGAGTCTGGATTCGGACGCAGGCTTGGACTCCCCAACTACGTGTGCGTCTCCTGGATATCCAGATGAGGAATGCGTTGGGAGGAGCTTCTCCCGAAGGTGCGGGTGAAGGTGTCTGTGGAAGACACGCTTGCGGTGATGGTGGTGCAGCTGGGTGAGAATGATTTGCTGTTAGCTCCCAGCTTGAGCATGCAGGAGGACTTGGAAGAATTGAAGGCAGCTCTTCCTGGACTCAAATTTTTTTGGTTGAAGCTGTTGAAGTGATGCCCAGCTGCCACCGAGAGGGCCAGGATGTGCGCCCAGAGTGCAGTGGCTAAGAAGGTTCTGGACTTGGGCAGGACAGTGATCTGTCACCTGGGCATTAACTTCCATGATGCATCCCTTTACAGGCTCGATGGGTTTCATCTGTCTGTAATTGGGAATGATTTGTGGCTCCGTGTCAGCGGAGTTAAGGGATTGGTTACAGGTGTGAGTGGTTGGCGGTGAGCATGGGGCTCATGTGGCAGATAGGCACTGGTTCAAGTGATAGGGATGGGAGAGCGGTCTCACCATCCCTATGTGAAGGGTATTCCGTTAAAGGAATCCAGAGACTCAACTGGTTTGGTCAACCCCTGAGAGGGGGTTGTGCCCGTGCCTGAGTCCAGGGGGGCATTTGGGTGGTGAACATAGTCTGTTCCTGGCTTTTCACCTACCCAGGTATTCACCCTTGGCGGACCTATGCTGGTGCCCTGGGTCAGTGCTGCCTGCAAGGGGGCAGGGAGCTACTCGAACCAGAGCCTATGCAACCACTCACCTTCTGTAATTAATAAAGTTGTGGACTAAATTCTGCCAAAAACCAAAACTAAAATTTGAGTCAAGTGTGAATTTATTTAGGGGGGAGGTCTCTGGGTCTGAACACGCAAAAAAGGAAGGAAAGTATTGTCGCTGTCTATTTGAAAAGAGTGAAAGAGCAAGATTTGAACTGAACCTGGGTGGCTTCTCAGTACCCATTTTCACCTATTTACCCACATTTGATTGTCTTGACTCTTCTTCCTGGTATGTTGGCAATAGTGATTTGATTTAGGGATAGGGGTGGGGATGGGAAAACTTGGCACCACACCTGCCAGCTTTTATAAAACACCAGCCTGATCTGCAGAGGCTCAAAAGCAGAATCTGAAGTCAATAAGAGCTTTCCTATCAGGTCTGTAGCCAGGATGCAGCCAAACAGGGCACTGCCCAAGCTGTAACACTGCTTCAGTTTATCTAGTTCTTTGGGAGAAAATGATACTGTCTCAGAAGTTGGTGAAGTGGCAAAAATATGGCATAAGTGCATTGGTTGCCATTTTTGTTTCCAGGTTTAATGGAAGGGGCTCAGGCTTAGTCCTAAATAACTAAGTTCTAGTGTAAGAAGGAATGGTTAGAATGTGCCAGAGAAAGATAGCTAGGGAACAAACATCTTACTGATTTCCTATTATACATTACAGTAGGTGCAAGTAGATAAATAGGTACCACTCTGGCGGGAAGGTAAACGGCGTTTCCGTGCGCTGTTCTGGTTCACCAGAAGCGGCTTAGTCATGCTGGCCACATGACCCGGAAGCTGTACGCTGGCTCCCTCGGCCAATTAAGCGAGATGAGCGTCGCAACCCCAGAGTTGGTCATGACTGGACCTAATGGTCAGGAGTCCCTTTACCTTTAATTTTAGGTGCATTTGGAAAAAAAGAAAGAACCGCTTAGTTTCAGCATAAAATACTTGATCGAGACATGATGTGAACAAAACCCATGTAGCTTTTCTCTGGAAACATCACCCAGACATGCTAAGTGTCAGAACCTGACAGTAGCAATGTAATGAATAATATTGAAATAGAGGAATAATTATGCAGGAAGTGTGTAGCTGCATGTTAACAGTGTGACCAGTGTCGTTAATAATCTGTCACTTATTGTCTTCCAAATGGGAGCTTTATCCTCAGGTGAAAGGTTCATAAATATTTCATGGCAGACTATGGAGAAAAATTACACTTTAAGCATGTGGATAATCGTGAGGCTGCTATAGAGCCGTCATGAATTTTCATAAACTTTTAATTCTTGCAGTGTTTGGAACAAATGCATAATTATAACAACCTGATAAATGTTCATGACATTTGCCGAATAGTGCCTGAGTATTTATTTATTCATGAATTATTGAATGCACTTTTTTTTTAAGTCAACATTTTCCACGAAAGAATATAAATTGATAAAATAAGAAAGCTGGGAAGATGATATGGGGCTTCATATCAAATATTGTGCTTCTGGTAGGCATGGTCGAATCAGTTAATTTTTGGATTCTCTGACTTTCTCATTTAACCAATCTTAAATCCAACTCCTCACATTTCCACATTAGTTTGGTAATGCCTTTTTAAAAGAAGTGGTCACGAAAATCAGCATTTTAGTTTGAACCTTTCCAAATATACCTATTTTTTTGCAAAGTAGTTTTACCTACTATAATGCATTTCTGGTATATGCATTTTTGTACACACTACAAGGCTGGAGGACTGCCTTCCACATTTCTGTGTAGTGCAAATTTCAAAGAACGGTTGTGTTCTGTTTCACGCATGGTTTTAGAATTTGAGATTTAGGTAGTTTCATCTTTTAATGTTAACTGAATCAAAATTCTCTCTGACCCCTAGTTTCTGGTGCAGATGGAGCTATTGTTTCAAATCCCTGCTTTATAGAAACAGCATCGCAAAATTCACCAAATCCAGTTTTTAAAGTGAATTTTCTTACTGAACAATAATCATAGTTCTAAGTGAGTAAAGTGAAAGCAGGCTTCACTGGTTGTTATGGACAGCCATTGAATTAAGCCGGAGCAACAGAACAGAACACTTGTATGGTGTGGATGTGGGCTAAGAAGGAATGGGACTGTATTGAGGATCAATGGGGATGCCTTAGAGTTCCCTGGCCTATTCCGATGTTGGAGGACTGTGGATAATCAATAAATGCAAAGGGAAAGCCCAAATCTCTCAAGAGACAGACCAATTCTTAAGGCAGAATACACAACCTAGCTGATTTTCTGTAAAAAAAAATAAAAAATCCTGGCCATTGAATTCTAACTCCACTAAACTTACATTGTATTATATTGTAAGAACCCCATATTATAACTACATTTCATCTGTTATATTATTCCCAGTGTTATAACAGCAATCTGGTGGTTAGCTGTATTTAATCAATGGCATTGCTTCCCTCCTTTCCCAGGAAATGTTGAGGGGAAATTAACAGTAGTTTTATACCTTAATTATATATACGTTAATTTTAGCCTATATTCCTAGTTTCATCAGATGATCATCAGGTCTTTTTTCTTTCTTTCTTGATAGCATGAATCTTACCGTACCATAATGTCAGATGGAATTGGATCCATGTAAATCCATGTAAAAAATCCATGTAAAAATGAAGAAAGATTAACTAGAGAGAATATTTTTAAACATTTCATGGAAGATTGGATCCAGATGATTATTGCAGAATTCATCTGCTCTTAGAGAAAAGAGAAGAGTAATTTAATCTTGATACTTTACACAATCCAAAAATCACTTATGTGAGTCAATCTGGGTTCTCTTTTCCATTTGCTGTGTGCAGGTTTGGAAAAATCTATGTTTGTTTACTCATTATATTGACAAATATGACTATTTTCACCTTATCTTTCCAGAACAGTATGTCTTAGCACATCTGTTCACAATTAGTATTTCAAGCCAGATGGCTGCTTTCACACTTGCTCATTTACTGTAGCACAGTATACTGACTTGCCTGCTGCAGAAGCTATTTTTTTCTGCATTTAGGATAGGAATATCCACTGCACTGGGTTTCTAATATCAAGCCTAATTTAATCAGCCTATTTTAATACAGCAGATAATGCATTAAATACTGTGCTCTGGAACACGCTAGGATTCCGATCCACGCAACCACTCCCTTGGCATTTGCCCCATTAATGGAATAAAATTACCTTATTCCTTCCTGCAAAATGATTTGCCTTACCCAAGAGGATTGCACAAAGCAATCAATATACCGCAAGTATAGAAGTCTGCATGTAGCACAACCTACCCTGTTGATGCAGGTCAGCTTGTAACATCTTGCTCAGAGGTTGCAAGCGGAGGCCTTCCTGGCACCCACAGGTGACCCTTCCTCCCCACACACTGAAATTGGGCTTGAAAGAAGCATTCTGTTGTAGCCAATAGGTTGTGTGGTGTATGTGTTGTTCACGGCAGTTTTGCCGTTAAAAATTGTGTCCATGGATCCAAATATGTTGACTTCTGCCTGACTATTGCATACACTCCACAAAACGCCTGTAGTCCACACTGGCTAACTATTCTTTTGTTTTAAAATGTAAGATCTAAAGTAATAATTCCATACAATTATTTCCTCTAGGTCAATTAAATATTATTGCAGGATGAGAATAACAACCTGCTCACTGATTCTATACCATGGGTAGGCAAACTAAGGCCCGGGGGCCAGATCCGGCCCAATTGCCTTCTAAATCTGGCCAGTGGACGGTCCAGGAATCAGTGTGTTTTTACATGAGTAGAATGTGTGCTTTTATTTAAAATGTACCACATGGTCTGTGGGACAGTGGACCAGCCCCCTGCTAAAAATGTTTTCTGGCCCCTGTTCTATACTGTCCTCACTGATTATATACTGTCATATACCCAACCAACCCATTGAGTTCCCTTCTTCAAGAACAAATGATGTCTGCCTCTAACAACACCTAAAAACTATTTCTCCACAGTATATTGCTATCTTAAGTAACAGCAGAAGCCTCTTTTAGGAGATATGCCTACCACTATGCAGACCAATAATGATCTAATAGAGACCTCCGGATTAAACACCCACCAGCACTGTCAGGACTTTATAAGTTGCAATTCAGGGATGTGTACAGATGAAATAAGTGGTAAAAATCTTGCACGAATGGTATTCTTAAACTAGATGGAACACAGATTTCATTATTTTTACACCTCCTTTCAATTATATTCCTAGGGCAGTTTACACAGACCAAAAGAATCAAAATGAGCATAAAAACAAAACAAGCTAAAAAGCTGCAAAATCATAACTGCAGGACTACAGTCTGGAAAGTTCAGATAAACAAAAAGGCCTTTGCCTGGTGCTAAAAGGAATATAAAAGTAGGTGCCAAGAGAATCTAGGGAGAGTGCTCCACAGCTGGGATGCCACCACTGAGAAGGCCCTTTTGAACCATCTAACTCATACCCTCCAACATTTTTCCAATGAAAATAGGGACGTCCTAATGATAACTTAATTATTTATACCCCACACGTCTGGCTAGGTTGCCCCAGACACTCTGGGCAGCTTCCAACATATATAAAAAACATTACAAAACATTAAACATTAAAAAAACTTCCCAGTACAGGATTGCCTTTAGATGGGAGTCAACATTTCTCCAACATTTCTCCAATGAAAATACAGACATCCTAAGGAAAAGTGGGACATTCCAGGATCAAATCAGAAACCAGGACTGCTTCTCTAAATCAGGGATGTCCCTCGAAAATAAGGACACTTGGAGAGTCTGCTAGTTGTAGACGGCCTTATGTTGAATATTTTAATATATAAGTAAGTACATACGGAAGCCAGTAGTAAGTGAAATGCCCTGACTCTAAGCCACAGAGTGGTTTCAAACCTGGTGTGTGTGTGTGTGTGTGTGTGTGTGTGTGTCTCCAGACGGTCGATCAGATCCTGATCTTCCCCACCCCCATGAGCCAGGTTTAGCAGGTGAGGAGGGCCATCCTTTAGGATGTCAGGTGACTGATCAAATGTGAGCTGATCATTGGCAAACAGAACTATGTAAGCTGCAACCATCAACTAATCATCACGGCTTGTGTAGTTCCATGTGTGGCACTATGCAAGCCCGAAAATGAGCTGACAGTTGGTGCTTGCAAAGTACTGTGCACAGGGCTTTTTAGGCACCACTGACCAGCTGATTTGTGATGCCTGTGAACCTCCTTTCGCTTAGCTGTGTCTTTATCTGCCCCATACTTGACATCATATATGAGGGCAGGTTGGTGTGGCTTGGCCAAAATGGCTTCACTTGCCAAATGGTGAGGCTTCACAGGCCCAATTAGGCCCATAGACCAGATGCTCTCCACCCCTGCTTTAAAAGAAGGAAGCTAGCACTTTGAATGGGGCCCAGAATCAGAAGGCAGTACTAAACTGCATGTTAAAAGTCAAAACCCCTAACTGCCATAATCCAAGCATGCAGTATTACAAAATACAATTTATACTGATAATTTAAATTGATGACCCCATAAAAACTAATAAGTACAGAAACTAGATAGTCACAGACAAATTTAAAATAAATAAACAGGCAGATTAAATTAATCTAAAAGCTAGATATTAAAGCCAAGGTAGCAGACAAAGAACACTCAAATGCTGGGACAAAATACATTTAAGGTTCTCATTTCTCTAATGGGGAGGGTGATTAGGACATCTCAAGGCAAATATAAACAAATGGCATAGTGTGTGATCTTACATAAGATGAATTTCACATCCCCTTTCCTTTAACCCTCCCCACCCCTCACCAGGGGAGCATAAAGATGTCCTCTCAACCTGGATTAAGCAACTGAAAGAGCCTGGCCTTTGTGCTTAGTGTCCACCTAAAGCAGTGACCACACCTCCCCCTCCATGAAAATCCACTGGGATCAGCCTACCATTGACAGATCATCACCTACGTAGGGTAGGGGCATTTGGCCCTCCAGGTGTTATTGGACTCCAACTCCCATCAGCCCCAGCTTGAACTGACTATGGCCAGGAATCATAGAAGTTGTTGTAATCCTACAACATTTGGAAGACCGCAGGGTGCCCACTCCTGTATATAGCATGGTAACATTTTGTCAAATAAAATAAAACAAAACAGAACAGCTTGACTAAATCATGCTGTACTCACTGTCACATTATTTGAAAAGTAATTATTTTAGATGTGATACTGATATATTTCTATTCAAAAGTGCAGTTCATACGAGCCACATTTAGAATTTCATATTCTGAAGGATGACAGAGCTCTTCTGGTGAGCAGAAGAGGGGGTTTTGTTTGCAGGAAGAAGACAAGCAACACTTTTAGGAATTATTTATTCTACCAGTAATGAAAGATTCAGGAATCTGTCATTTTCTGCATATGGTCACCTTAGCCTGTTTACTGTCTGAAAGAGCAGTTCACACCTAGGTGTTCAATAAGCTCCTCTGGAGAGCATTTCAGTAAAGAGTATTTATACCACAGGCAGTTTGTTTAGGATTCTGAAGGTACTATGCAATTCTGTAACCTAGAGACAAACTAGCTTGTTTCACAGGTATAAAGCACGAAGGCTTATCAATTTAAAAATGCTAATCCAAGTTAGTAATTTACAACAGGAGCTGCAGATTCCCTACACTTTATGTGACGGCTTTCTCTGAGCAACCTGTGCGTAATGAGCTAAACACAAACCCAATATTAATTCATTCAGACAAAGTAAAAAAAAAAAAGGATATACTGTGAGGTACCATAATGAGATATATTTCAGTGCTAGGGGCATAATATACACAGCGTCACCTGTGCTGCATGACTGCCATTTTAATTTCAGAGACATTATTTCCCCAGAAGAAAACTATGCACTTACACTTGTATTCCTAATCAGGTTCAGAGGATTCATACTTTCAATATTGCTTTTTGGCTTAAACATTAAAAAGGTAAAGCCAAAAGCAATACTGAAAGTAGGAATCCTCTGAACCTGATAAGTAATACAAGTGTAATTGTGTAGTTTTCTTTTGGGAACATATTACAAAAGACACAGGAATAATAGGAAATTTTACGTATTGGTTTATGAAATTAAGCTGCAGACTTCCCTGTGGGATAGTTCTCATAGACTTTGGGTAATTCCAAGTGGACGTTTATTCGGGCATGCATGTTTTTCACAGCATCCACACTATGTCACTGTCATCAAAACGTCATCCCACCCCCCTACCCCAATTTAATCTGGATTTCCCCTTAACACAGATAATCTTGTAAGCAACAGTAAATTGGGTCCTCCCTTAAAGAGGGCATGTATTGCGGTGAGACCTGGAAAACCAATACCCTGTGTTGTGGGTGGGTACGATTGGTCAGCCTCAACACCCGATTGGTAGGTCCCTCGAAGCTGGGTGCAATCTGGCCAATGGGACACAGTCCAAATGGATTGAGGGACCTATACATGCCCATGGACGTGTCCCAGAGCTCCCTCTTTCAGCGTGTGCATTCAGAATACCCACCCACCTCTTCCTACTTTTAGGGATTTTGCGCTTGACCTTGCTATGCCGTCATGTATCGTCTGTCATTGGGACAGGGGCACAGCAGGAATTTTCCCCACTTGGCTGATTGGCTGTTGCCATTTGGGTTTCGCCTGCTGCGTAGCAAATCGTCACAACTTGTAAGGTTGCAGATAGGCTCTGGTTCAGGTGATAGGGATGGGAGAACGCTCTCGCCATCCCTATGTGAAGGGTATTCCGTTAAAGGAATCCAGGGACTCGATGGTTTAGTCAACCCCCAAGAGGGGGTTGTGCCTGTGCCTGAGTCCAGGGGGACATTTGGGTGGCAGAGTTAGCCCGTTCCCGGCTTTCCGCTTATCCAGGTGTTCACCCTTGGCTGACCTATGCTGGAACCCTGGGTCAGCGCTACCTGCAAGGGTGCAGGGAGCTAGTTGAACCAGAGCCTATGCAACCAGTCACTTTCTGTAATCAATAAATTTGTGGCCTAAATTCTGCCAAAAAACAAAATCAAAATTTTGAGTCAAGTGTGAAATTTTTTTATTTTTTTTTTGGAGGGGGGGTTCTGGGTCTGAACACACAATCCATTTTACATCCACGGTCACTGCTGCTGTGAATGCAGATTAGCACATTTTCTTTTTCCTTTGGTGGGTGGTTTGTCCTGTGTGTGATGATGTTTTGGTGGCTAGTTTTTCTTGCCACACACTCACCTCTGTGGGCTCCTCACCTGAGCAGAAAATATCCATTTTATTTCCATTGGCCCATAATTCCACCAATGTAGCACACTGAAGGTATGCCTAAAATTCAAGCAATCTGGTTTGGAGGAACTGTTCTCTTAAGATCTCTGCATAGTACACACAAGGGGTTACTTTGAATTCTGTAATTGCTGTATATACATTGTTTTTGTTCAAAAAAAGCAGTATGGTGGTCTTTCACAAGTCTTCTACAAGTGAATATCACTCTTCCACAAGAACTCAGAATAAACATTTTAAAAACGAACAGAAATGGCTATTGCTCCAGTCCACCTTAAAAAAAAAAATACAAGCCTCCAAATACCTGTGCACATGCCCAGAATGGAAAATGGAAAATGTAGTGGGGGACAGGGGATGAGAGATTAGGGAATGAACAGAAAAACATAGACAAGATACATTCCTATAAGTTCTGCTCTCTGGTATAGATGGCAAGGAGCAGAATAGCAATGAATGGGCCTGACTGAAGAAGAGGGTTTGAAAGCTGATGTGCCAAACATGCACACAGAAAATAAGATTTTTGTGACCCTTTTGCGATGTCAGTTTCCCATCTGGGAGCACCATTATGCTCAAGGTTCAGGTACATTAAAAAGTTATAACCTTTTCTACTGCAACCATTTTTTTTCCAGGTGTGGATTGGAAATATGGTTTTATCTGGAAAATGGATAAATCTTTTGTTAAACCTGGCTCCTAAGTAAAAAAAATGTATTGGTGTTTCCAACATGTATTGGGCTTAGACTAAAGTTAGAAATGAATTATCTCTCACAGTATTGGTGGTGTGTGTTTTAAAGAATGATGCACAATAATGGCAAAGACGTCAGAACTACAGGAAGCAAACCACTGAAATAATAATAATAATAATAATAATAATAATAATAATAATAATAATAATAATTTATTATTTGTACCCCGCCCATCTGGCTGGGTTTCCCCAGCCACTCTGGGCGGCTTCCATAGAAACCAAAAAAACACTAAAATATCATACATTAAAAACTTCCCTGAACAGGGCTGCCTTAAGATGTCTTCTGAATGTCAGGTAGTTGTTTATCTCTTTGACATCTGATGGGAGGCCGTTCCACAGGGCGGGCGCCACTACCGAAAAGGCCCTCTGCCTGGTTCCCTGTAGCTTTGCTTCTCGTAATGAGGGAACTGCCAGAAGGCCCTCGGCGCTAGACCTCAGCGTCTGGGCAGAACGATGGGGGTGGAGACGCTCCTTCAGGTATACTGGGCCGAGGCCGTTTAGGGCTTTAAAGGTCAACACCAGCACTTTGAATTGTACTCGGAAACGTACTGGGAGCCAATGTAGGTCTTTCAAGACCAGTGTAATGTGGTCTCGGCGGCTGCCCCCCGTCACCAGTCTAGCTGCCGCATTCTGGATTAGCTGTAGTTTCCAAGTCACCTTCAAAGGCAGCCCCACGTAGAGCGCATTGCAGTAGTCCAAGCGGGAGATAACTAGAGCATGCACCACTCTGGCGAGACAGTCCGCGGGCAGGTAGGGTCTCAGCCTGCGTACCAGGTGGAGTTGGTAGACAGCTGCCCTGGATACAGAATTGACCTGCGCCTCCATGGACAGCTGTGAGTCCAAAATGACTCCCAGGCTACGTACCTGGTCCTTCAGGGGCACAATTACCCCATTCAGGACCAGGGAGTCCTCCACACCAGCCCGCCCCCTGTCCCCCAAGAACAGTACTTCTGTCTTGTCAGGATTCAACTTCAATCCATCAGCCGCCATCCATCCTCCAACCGCCTCCAGGCACTCACACAGGACCTTCACTGCCTTCACTGGTTCTGATTTGAAAGAGAGGTAGAGCTGGGTATCATCTGCATATTGATGGACACCCAGTCCAAACCCCCTGATGATCTCTTCCAGCGGCTTCATATAGATGTTAAAAAGCATGGGGGAGAGGACGGAACCCTGAGGCACCCCACAAGTGAGGGTCCAAGGGTCTGAACACTCATACCCCACCACCACTTTCTGAACACGGCCCAGGAGGAAGGAGCGAAACCACTGTATAACAGTGCCCCCAGCTCCCAACCCCTCTAGACGGTCCAGAAGGATGTTATGGTCGATTGTATCAAAGGCCACTGAGAGATCCAGCAGAACTAGGAAACAACTCTCACCTTTGTCCCTAGCTCGCCGGAGATCATCAACCAGTGCAACCAAGGCAGTTTCAGTCCCATGATGAGGCCTGAACCCCGATTGGAAGGGATCCAAATGGTCCGCATCCTCCAGGCATGCCTGGAGTTGTTCAGCAACCACACGCTCAATCACCTTGCCCAAGAATGGAAGATTTGAGACTGGGCGATATTGGCCATACTGGCCGGGTCTAAAGATGGTTTTTTAAGAAGCGGTTTAATGACCGCCTCTTTCAGCGGATCTGGGAATGTTCCCTCACAGAGGGAAACATTCACCACCCCGCAGAGCCCATCGCCCAGCCCTTCCCTGCTTGCTTTTATTAGCCAGGATGGGCAAGGGTCAAGGAGACAAAACCTTTTCCTTCCTCACTTTAATAAGTTGAGTAAACGAATAACTGGAAACAAAAATATCATAAGAACTAATAGTAGTGCTTAGGTTAATGGTCTGTTGAAATATCTTCTTCTACTAAGGTCCTAGAGCCCCACTGCCATCTTCTTTTTCCCTTGGCCAGACATAGGACCACTTCTCATACCAGTAGCAGATGATCAAATTAGTATGTGTTTATAATGAAACATTTGTATATGAAAAGCTATCACAATTCTAATTTCCAATCAAAATATGAATCTTGTGGGTAGCATTAAAGACAGCAGCTCTTCCAAATTTATAGAAACCTTGTATTCATAGTCAATTTCTCATTTATAGTTATAAAACATAACTACCATGCCATTTGAAACAATCTGGACACAATAAAATCAAAAGGCAATGCAGCCGAAATCTACAGTGATATAACTCCAGCAGTTTGTTATACAAGTTCCTTTACAGCCAGGGTAATGTGCTTTTAAAAGGGCGGGTGAGAGATTGCAACTTTCTTCTCTTTCTCCTTATTATTAGAACATTTTATTTTAAATGTACAAATTGTCTTGGTACACATAATGTCTAGAATCCAGCCCATAAACCTCACAATAAGCAGTGCTATTAAATTCAGCAGGATGGTTCCACAGACTCAAGCCATGTAAAAAGGTGTTTAATATATGTGGTTAACAGAGAGAAAAAGAAAGCTTGGCCATGAGAAGTCAGCAACCTGTTTATCTGCTTCTGATAATTATAAACTGGAGGCATAAAATGAAGGGGAAGTAAGTGCAGCTGAGGACCAGTGGCTC
Source organism: Podarcis liolepis (assembly GCF_965112155.1). NCBI lineage: Eukaryota > Metazoa > Chordata > Lepidosauria > Squamata > Lacertidae > Podarcis > Podarcis liolepis. Next base: position 39,953,734 of record NC_139560.1, on the reverse strand, counting down.
ATAAAACCAACAGTCATAGTGAGTTAAAGCAAGATGGATGGAACCCCTTTCCAGGAGAGCTATGTAAGATAACAGTCAGGCTTCACTCTCCCTATTTTCTCCCCACATGTTGTCCACCAAGGTGACCAAGGATCTTCCATCTCTAAACTGGGTCTGATACCAGACTGGAATGGATTTAAATAATGTTATTGCTTAAACTACCTGGATTTGAGAGGCTACCACCCACTCCAACAGCTTGCTCAGAAATGGATAATTGGTCCCTAGGCATTAATTGTCCACGACCATAGGATCAATCTGAGATTGTTACTCCCAACTCAGCTCAGGCTGCAGATTTCAGCAGCCACAATGAGCAAGTGTCTAGAGAACATGTGGTTGAGCTCACTCCTTCAAGTCGCTTGTCCACATCCCCAGGTTGCAAAAGCTGAAAAATAAGCATAACTACAGGACCATATGGTGTCCTAGCTGCATCCCTCTCTGATTCTGTAAAAACTATGGTATCCAAGTCAGCACAGATTAGCAAGTGATTTCACCCGTAAAATATAATGCAAATTGGTCACAGTAGGCATTTTTCAAAGGCAGCCCCACACAGAGCATAATGCAAGAATTCAATCTCTGTGTAATAAAGGCATGTGTCACTGTGCCCAGATGTCTGCTTACCTTCTTAGGTAGGCAGCATTGCTAAATGATCATTTAGCAGGCCTCGCTGTCCAAACGGCACTGATGGAGGCTTGTCCTTGGGGAATTTAAACTCCGGTACAGCAGGGAGGCTGTCCTCTCTCACCCTTTGCCTGATCTCTCAGCCACCTCGCCCGCTTTTTCTGCTTTGATGCGTTATGACCTTGCTATGGACTAATGTCGGTCACCATATTGTTGGGACCGGGCAGGAATTTTACCATTTGGCATATTGACTCCGCCATTTGGTTTTCGCCTACCTTGTTGCAATCGTCACAGTTTTGTGAGGTTAGGCATTGGGTAAGCCATTGTTTAGATGGAGGAGAGGTTGTAGCCTCCACCTGCCCCTCCTCATTAAAGATACCCTGTTAAAGGGATCAAGGGGTGTGGATTCTCTCGAATGCCTGGACATGGGCTAGGGCCGTACCACTATCCCAACTGGGACCCCTCGGAGTGCCCCTATTTGATGTAAGTCATAGGGCTCCCCCTGTTGGTGGGTTTACCCTTAGTTAGACTTCTAGCAGATGGGCAGGAGTCGAGATATATTCTGACTTCACCCAATGCCTAAGCCAAACTACTCACATCTGTAACCAATGAAGTTGTGGCCAATTTGAACCCATAAACCAAAATACACTTGTTCATCTGCTTTATTTATCCACTAGGGGACTGCGGGTCATGGGGCCTTGGCACACAACTGGCTTTACCAGGAAACAGGGACAGTTGGTGCGTAAGTAAAATCTGGGCAACTGCACTCCTGGCTACATCTCAGCATCCTAAATCACACCTGGGTCCAGGAGCACTTCTAGGCCATGAACCTACTTTTCCAAGAGGGGTCAACTCCATCCACAACATGCTGCATCTCTGTTGTTTTAGTTTGAATTATAAACCACCTTGGGATAAATATTTATGAAGGGCAGTATATGGATGTTCTAATTATTTATTGAATTTACAGCTCTTCTAACCAAAACCATTTGTGTTTTCATGTGGATTAAGCTTCAGTTTGTTAGCCCACATCCAGCCTATTATTGATAGCAGGCACCAATTGGACACTTTCTATGGCTTCACTAGAATGAACTGGAAAGAAGTGGGATACTGCACTCCCCACATAGTTTTCTACACATAGGCTGAAAAGCATGGGGGAGTCTGGAGGACAAAAATATGATACTCTAATGACTAACATGTCGACCAACAGTCTCCAAGCAACACCTTATGAAACAAACCCTACAGGAAGCGCTAGAACTATAGAAAAACAGTGCTTCCAAGTCCCATTCCAGTAGGCAGCTGTTGACACTGAAAGTATCTATGTAACAGAACCAACAAGTATCTATGTAACAGAATCAACAAGTATCTATGTAACAAGTATCTATGTAACAGAACCAATACACAGCACCGTTACTCTGGCTCCAGTGAGCTCCCAGCACTGGTGTTTGAAGCCACATTAGCCACAATCCATATGTATCCTGTGTTTCTTGAGAAATACTGCTGACTGATGTGCTGTCCCTCAAACCAGCTTCCATCTCATTTGAAAGCACAAGGCATGGTTAAGTTGAGGCGTTTACATTTTAGACATTCATTGCACATGGATGGATGACAGCTACACTGAACATGAATTGGGGTGGTTGCAGGCAAAGGAAAACAAATCCGGTAATGTATGAGGGGGTGGGGTATTCAGGTAATGAAGTGTACAGCAATGTAAAATGCTATTTGAAACACAGCCGAGAATGACCTTGCTGTATCTTAAGCTGCTGATGTACATGCCCAAGGACATCACTGCCCTAGGCTATTTCCCTGAATAGTTAGTCTTCTGGGACAACCACTACCATCTGGGCTAGAAGCCAGACTAAAATGGAGTTGTGACAGATGACCTATTGCTTCCATGCTAATTCAGTGATACTCTGATTACATTCAAAAACAGCAGAAATAATGTTAGTTTATAGCAAAAAATTAACAACTGTATTATTACAGCCACAAATTAAACCAAAGATATTGGTTCCAGCCCAATACTCAGAGACACAGTGAAAAAATTGGGTATAACCCTCGTGTGTCAAAGTGCCGTAGTTTATCTCTTAAACTGAAGCATATGGATTTCAGGAAGCACGAAAGAGTTTGCAGAGTCTATATTAAATCACTTAATACCACGAATCTCACTGAAATCAGACTATGTCAGATCTGAGCTCCTTTTTCCTTTGGCAGGGATAGAAAGAGCATTGGCCTTGTCAAGATAAGCCCCTGGCACCATCTACAACACATCTGCCCCCAAACTGTGCCATTATTTCCTGAGTAGGGTGCATAGGGATTCCAGCATTGGAAATTACCTTGCAAACCATTCGGCAAATCGCTCCCTTCTGTGTTCTTTTGCTAGAGCATTTTTGAAAGCAAGAGTATATATTGGCACAGAACAGCCCACCCTCATTTGCTCTTGCACTGAGTACCCATATGGAAGGAGACCCTTTCTAATCAAGGTTGCCAGGGACATTTTTTTAGAGGAATCAGTTATATGCATTTAGTGCAGGAAACATCAGTGTTAATGCTAGTGTAACTACAGCAATCATGTCCATCAGAGACACTCCAAGTGTATACTGGGCAGAAAAGTTACATATGTAATAATCACAAATAACAGCGTATACATGGCTTGGATCCAAATAACAGTTCTGGGAAGCTCACCTCAAAAAGTAAATTGTGGAGTTTGGAAAGTTTTAGAAAAAAGGCAACCAAACTGATCAAGGGAATGGAGAAGCTCCCCTCTGAGGAAAGTATGCATCATTTGGAGCTTTTTAGTTTACAGAAAATGTGAATAAGAGTCAATATGATAGAAGTGTATAAAATGCACAGCACGGAGATATATTTTTTCCCTCACTCACTCATAACATTAGAACTCATGGACATCCAATGAAACTGAGTGTTGAAGGATTCAGACAAAAAGTACTTATTCACACATGTAGCTAAATTGTGGATTTTGCTCCCACAAAAGGCACTGGTGGTCACCAACTTGGATGGCTTTAAGGGAGGATTTGAAAATTCATGAGTGTAAAGGCTACCAGTGACTACTAGTCCTGATGGCTCTCCTCTGCCTTCATAGCTTGAGGCTGTGTGCTTCTGAATACCTGTTGCTGGAAATGGTAGGAGATGACAATGCTCTTGTGCTTGGGTGCTGCTTGCAGCCTCCCATTGACATCTGTTTGGGCACTGGAAGAACAGCATGCTGGAGTAGATGGGCCATTGGCCTGATCCAGCAGTCTCATCTTATGTTGTTAATACTTGCCAGAAGCAAACAAGGCAAATGCATCTATACAAAGCTAGTGGAAAACATTTTGCAGTTCAGAGCCACCATGTATCTGACGGGCCATTGGTAAGAGGATAGATTAATTATATTTAATCCTCTACAGACTCACATGTGTGGGTTAACAAACAAATGAAAAACAACTTGTGCTGGTTTTTTAAACTGTGGGGCTAGCAAATAAAGAGCCCCAGTACCTGAGTTTAAATCCCATCATTACGCAGATTAATGAAGCATAGGAATAGGGTATTAAACCTTCTTTTATTTTGTTCCAGCTGCCTGAGGCAGCTGGCCCCCACTTTTAACCTCATGCAATGAAACAGACCACAGACTGCAAAGTCAGTTTAAAAATGATTTACTTACTTGAGGTCACACTAATGCATTGCTCTATGAGGCAACTATAAGAAACGCAGGTAAATGCTTTGGGGTAAACAGACACAGACAGCCCCCCCCCCATTTATGCGGGGGTTATGTTCCAAAGCACCACACACCTCAGTGAAATCACATATAATTGAAACCCAGTGAAAAAGCCTGCAAACACCCTGGTTCCACCCTGCCCCCGTTCCACCCTTTTAATGACATTTCAGTGACATCTTTATAATGTTTCTGGGTCACTTATGGGTTCGGCGCAATGTGCGTATATATAGTTGTGCACATATTGAACACACGTAAATGGGGCTGCCTGTATAGCAAAGCAGCCTCAGACATATGTGATATGTTGAGACATGTCAGCCTCCTTTGCATGCAGCATGAAGGGGGGGCTGACAGGAAACAAGCTCTACTTCCTCCCTCTCAGGAGAATAGGGGATGTGACATCACTGAGCCTACTCTAGCAATTTAGAACTCTGGTCCTTAACCCCTTCATATACTAACTAGCATTGTTAGGTTTGTCAGCAAATATCTCACAGTACAGTCAAACCTCGGTTGCCAAACATAATCTGTTCTGGAAGACCATTCAACTTCCGAAATGTTTGACAACTGAAAACTGAAAGCAGAAGCCTCAATACATTAGGGAAACTCAAAACAGAAGCCACGTAGCACATTCAGTTTCCTGAAAATCGTTTGAAAACCGGAGCACTTACTTCCGGGTTTTTGGAGTTTGGGAGCCAAAATGTTCCAAAATGGAGGCGTTCGGGAACTGAGGTTTGACTGTATCAGAGGTCATGTTACAGTATAAGAAATAGTAAATAAGGAAAATACAGGCTGCAGTATATAAACTCAAGTGGGCCACTAAAGGCACTTAGAATAGAATCATAGAATCATAGAGTTGGAAGAGACCACAAGAGCCATCGAGTCCAACCCCCTGCCAAGCAGGAAACACCATCAGAGCACTCCTGACATATGGTTGTCAAGCCTCTGCTTAAAGACCTCCAAAGAAGGAGACTCCACCACACTCCTTGGCAGCAAATTCCACTGTCGAACAGCTCTTACTGTCAGGAAGTTCTTCCTAATGTTTAGGTGGAATCTTCTTTCTTGTAGTTTGGATCCATTGCTCCGTGTCTGCTTCTCTGGAGCAGCAGAAAACAACCTTTCTCCCTCCTCTATGTGACATCCTTTTATATATTTGAACATGGCTATCATATCACCTCTTAACCACTTGAAAATGAGCTTGTACAAAAGAAAAATCTCTTCTGATTTTTCTCAAGCAATACTTTTCTACAAAGTTGGAAAGTGTTGTTTGTTCTGTGCATGGCAGAGATCTTCAGCTTACAGAAGGAAAACAAGGTACAACCAAATGTTTCCCTACAATAATGCATCCCTGTCAGGTGCAACAGCATGTTTAAGGCATCCCTCAGGGATCCAACTCCAGCATTCTACCCTTTTCCTTGACTGCCACAGCTGCATCACACAAGGATTTTATTTTTATGTTTCTGCTAACTGCCATACCCCAAACACCATTCACATCAGATCCAAAAACAAAACAAAATGCATAAAGCATCAGTCATCAACAAAATACACAAACTTGTAAGAAACATGGTCCAATGATTTCATGAAATAAAACTGACTAGGCAGAGCTGAAGAGAACAAACAGCATAAGAAAAGATACAAATGTAGGTCGGAAAATATTTAAAGGGAAGTAAGATGCAGGTATGGTTTGGGAACATATAAATCAGAACTGAAAGCAAAACAGAAGCAAATGCCAGAGGGAGTGAGAATGACTGCTTCTTAATCAAAAAAGGGTTGACATCATTTTAAAACCTCTTCTTGAACAAAACAGTACAATGCAGCAGAAGAAGGATGATACACAGAATCACACAGATTGCACTGTACAGATTGTTAGAGTTAGACTTGCCAGACCGTATAAAAATAACCTTCCTGAACTTGGAATGACCTCATTAACGTTTCAGCCACAATGCCTACAGGAAGTAAGTCAACAGTAGTACATAACATGCATGCCTTTCAGCATCACAGACAGACAGACACATTACATAGAAGCACACTGTGAGTATTTACTCTGGTTTGTTTTGTTTTTTAAGCCAACTACATCACCAGAACATGCGCCGACTAGTTGCAACTCATCTTCTCCTAACTATATCCATCCTCAATCTCAGGGCTAGTTAAACCTTTATGCAAGTATGCTGAACAGTAAGATGCCCACCACACTGCAGAACAGAGAAGAAAGTAGGGATGGGGGGGTGGTTTGGTTCCCTGTTTAATGTGAACCTACCTAAGAGATACACAGTAGATGATGTTTGTGATATTTTTTGGACAATTAAGTCATACTGCACTCTGATCATTTTTAGCCAGTTAAATCGTGTTGTATCCTGATAGTTGGCAGATAAAGATCCAATATCATGTGAAAATTCAATAAATGCCAAAAACATGTGAATGGTCACGAATAAAGCTATTGCCCTCAACCCAATGGTTGCTCTTTTATCTATATGCAACTCAAAGAGATATTGTCACTTATCTTAAGACAATGGCAAGACTAACCATAACTACGGTAGGAATTCAACATGGTGCTCAACAGAGCAATCCCCCTCTCCTCCCCCTGTAGGTTCTGGGAGTTCTCCTGGCTCCACAGAGTGGATTTGGGGAACGCATGGGGGTGGAGAGGGGTTAGATTCCCTTGCACTGGTGGGAGCCTTTCTGCTGCCTTCAGCCAGAGTGCTTGGTTCACTGAATGCAGCCCTATGTTTTGGAGATTTTTAAATGCAAACCTGATGGAAATCTAGGTTTCAACAATTGTGGGATATAGTTCTCATGGGAAAACGTACTATTAAAATATGAGAATGAAGAAACAATAAGAAACCAGACCAGTTTTATGCTACCACAAAGGAATATGCCCACAGAGCTCCAGCAGCTCATGGCTGCTTGCAGAAATATTCTTGTTATTTGATGGACTATAGGAATTGACAAGCTTTTGACTGTCTTTTCCCCCTTTTCAGATTTGGAATGCTGTACTCATCTGTCAGCAGAGGGGATTTCCTGTTTGTGCTGTGTTTATCTGAAAATCAATAAAATATTTTTTTCTGAAAGAAACAAAAACAAAACAGCAACATATGTACTAAATTAGCTAAGGCTTTGTAGCTGGAGGGGAACAGACTCCCTCCAGTGTTCGACAGTGGAACAAACTCCCCTTGGGAGGTCATGGACTCTCATTCATTGGAAGTTTTTAAGCAGAGGTTGGCTGGCCATCTGTCATGGATGATTAAGATTCAACTCTAGTTGAGATTGCAGGGGTTGGATTATATGATCCTTGGGGTTCCTTCCAACTCTATTATTCTACAATGCTATTATTCTAATGCAAACGATTGTGGGTTTGGTGACCTTGGTGCTGATGAGAATACTGACCAGTTGTTTCGGAAAGAACAGCTCAATTGAATTCAGAACTTTGAAACAGGACAGGTCTTGTGGGGATGTGAATTAGCCTTCATTAGGGTGCCATCAGGATGAATTTAGGGCAAAGAGATTATTGATCTATCTAAAAGCTCTTCACATAACTTTTAAAGCATAAGCTTCACACACAAAAAGAAAACTCATACAAGATAAGCAAAATGCCCCACATAGCATATTCTTACAAAACAGAGTGGCCAAACAGCATTTAAAAGCCAAGGGGGAGGGGAAACTGGGTCTTTAAAGTCTGTTTAAAAAATATCAAGGGAAGAAGTCTATCTAACATCCTATGGTATTGCATTTCATAGCTGTGGGGCCACTGGTGACAAGGCTCTGTCCTAAGTGCTTGTCAACTGTACAGGCTTAGTTGATAGACATCTGTCACCATTAATCTTTTAGGGAGAGATTAATAGTGCAATCATATGCATGTCTGCTGCTCAGAAGCTGCGCTGAGTCAAATGAAGCTTACTCTCGGGTAAGTGTTTATAGAATTGCAACTTAAAATCCAGTGGTTTCTATGCACTCTGGTGATTGAAAAGTTGCTTAACAATATTCAAGATTTATTTGCTTTTCGTCCAATGAATAAACATATTTGGCGAAAACAGAACAGATACAAAAAGCAAACTAGCAGTAGGGAACTATTTTGCAATGTAAATTGACTCAGTTGAGTGTGAGTAGAAGGATGTGCAGACTGGAACCAGTGAATGACAGGCAGCTTAGAGTTTCAGTTCCGCTGCCTGCATAAGTCATTCACAGCATCTACTGGTCCTAAGTGCAAGGGCTTGAAGAGCCAGAGGAGTGATCTGCAATACAGAGCAGAGCATTAATTCCTGGACTCTCATGTGCACAGTAGCTCCTGCATGGCTTTCTTGGGCTATGCTATGTTTCTTATTATTAAAATGTGAAGGGAGATAACAAAATGTAGTTACTCGCAGGCAAAAATATCTAGTTGTTGGGGGGAAGGGGAGCAGTAACACAGGCTCTTTTACAGAGAAAATAGCTTGATGAATCAGATGTTCAGAGCTTAATAAAGAAGAAATTAAAGACTTGTTCATACTAGCCCCCTCTAGCTCTTCACACACCCCTTAGTTTAGTATAAATATAGCTTTGGCACAGCTTTTCACAGATGAGTAGCTATGTTCAAATGTCAATCATTCGTCTGTAAGGAGGCACTCCAGTCTACTCTGAGTGGCTGCCCAAACTGCAAGTGTGAAGGAGCATTAAAACCCACACTCACGGGAACCAGGGAAGAAACAAATGATAATGATACAGTCTGAATATTATTATTATTATTTTATTTTCACAGAGTTGGGGGCATATGATGCCAATCCTGGCCCAACTGCACTGACTGCCAATTAGTTTCTGGGCCAAATCCAAAGTGTTGGTTTTGATCTATAAAGCCTTAAATGGCTCAGGACCACAATACCACCATAGGCACCAACCTGAACACTGCAATCATCATTTGAGGCCTTTCATGTGTCTCTACTCCTCAAGAGGTTTGGGGGGGCAGCATGAGAAAGGTCCCTTTTGCCGTGGGTCCCTGCTTGTGGAATGCTCTCCCTAGAGCAGCTCGCCTGGCACCCACATTACATATCTTTAGATGCCAGGCAAAAACATTCTTCTTCTCCCTGGCACCTATGGCCCATCCTGGTGCATCTACAGCATCACAACTAGATGCCTTCATCTGCTTCAGCTGCAACAAAGCACACCTCTCCCATATCAATCTCTACAGCCACAGCAAGCACTGCAAAGACTCTCCTCCCTGAAAGAGAGGGGAGTGGTTGTGGGCGGGAGCCCGAACACCGCTCCTAGCAGGGGGCGTTGCCCCCTGCCTCCAGCTCACCTGGCTGGCACTCACGCCCCCCCCCGGTGGCCGCCCAACCAGGTGCCATGGGGGGGGGCGTGTCCAGCAGCCTTTATGCTGCAGTGCCAGCCTCTCCCCGGCCTCATTTCCATTTCGTCCTGAGCGAGTCACCCACCCTCCACTCCCTTTGAGTTAGGGCTTAGGTCATTGGCCTTGCTATGGACCTTAGGTTGGTCGCCCCGGTTGCCCGGGGGGCCTGGTAGGAGTTTTTCCATTTGGCATTAGGCTTTTTGGTTTTTTCGCCTACCTCATAGCAATCGTCACAACTTTCTGGTGGTATTGGTGGGTAGGTTAGGCATTGGAATAATGTGTTGTGGTGTGTCGAAGTGCTAGGTGTGGCCATCGCCTATGCCTTCAATTTATAGGGGTATTCCGTTAAAGGAATCTGGCGGTCGTGTATTCCGTCCGAAGCCTGCTTGGCGGGAGGCCATGGCACGACCCTCGGTGACATCAGGGGTGAGCCTATAGTTGGATTAGCATCAACAGGTGTTGACCCCCTGGTGAATAAACCCACTTGTTTTGCGATCCAATGCCTAAGCCAATACCTTTTCATTGCTGTAATCAATAAAGTTGTGGCCTTTTCTAGCCCATTAACCTTATATCACGTGTCCCTTTGTCTTCATTTTACTTCGCGGGGGTCGGGTCCTCGAACCACAACCTTCCAATAGTTTGATTTCATTGCCAAAGGCACACTCCCTCCATTGTCTCCTGAGACAGACAGATGCCAACAACAACGGCCTTTTAAACTGGGGAGGGGTATTATTTTGTTTGTTATTATGGTATATATTTTTGTGTTTTATATTGTAAACAAAACTTTGATCTTTAGATGAACGGTGGCAAATAACTTTAATAAATGATGATGTGGTGATGATGATAAAATTACTAAACATAAAATGTGCTATTATACCACTTTCACAGTCATGGAGAATCTTGGAAACTGTAATTTTTATTAAAGATCCTGAGAACTGTAGCGCTGTGATACCATGCCCATAACAGAAGGTGGATCCCAGGATTCTTTGGGGGATGTCATGGCTGTTAAAATGGTAAAAGAGTGTTTTAAATCTATGTTGTGGATGTGACACCTCTGCCCAAGGCAACAGTGTTTGGAAAGATGTATACAAAAGATAACCCACAAGGGAAGATATTTATACGCAAGTGAACTTATTTGATTAACCTCATTATTTATATCAACAGCTCTCAAATAAAGCATGTGCCTTTGATTCAGAGATGTTCAATTAGTCTCTCACTCCACGGGCAAATTTGTGGTAGAGCAGAGTGATTGCTGAATTGATTGAAACCAAATCATCAAAGATGAAGGATCATATTCATAACAGTCACATGCCACCATGAATGTTTAATCAGCCCAACAGGCTAACTCACAGATCATACCCCAACCACAGTTCATATCTAGAGCTCCCCTAATACACTTTTATCATTTCTGATCTTCTTCTGACATGCATTTTAATAAATGCTGAAGATGAAATGAATTCTTAAAAAAAAAGCCATTGCTATACTGGCTGTAGGAAATGTTTTGAAATGACTTAGTACATTCTTAGAATCTCAGTTTGAACTGATTGAACAGGCCAGTTAGAACAGATCTTGTATATTTTGGTGAAGTTCTTCAATTATGTATTTCTCTCACACACAGGCTTACACAGGGAGGGGGCATCAGGGAATTCTGCAGTTAAAGGTAGAATACTGAATGCTATAGACCGGTGATAAATGGCTAAGAATTTATTCTCTGTTGGACAGGCTAAGCTTACACGTTCAGGGTTTAATTGATCAAAATATTAGGAGTAGGGAAGCTTGCTCATTCTGGGATTTTCCATTTTCTCTTTTTTATATTTTCCCTTCCAACCTTCATGTGTGCAAGTCACTAGAGATGTCTGATGTTACTAAACTTGTTGAAGAAAATCAGAGAGATGTACAGTGCTTGTCCTGCATTGTTGCTGAGATGCGTTGGGCTCATGCAGTCTACAGTGCAATAAGAGATGGTGGCCATTTTAGGCTCAAATATCCTCTGAGAGTGTCACAGCATTGTTCTGTTGGTATAGCTATTTTATATGGGTTTACTATTTTGTGTGTATGTAAAATAACACACACCAAGAAAACAACAACTTGAAGTGGAAATATACAGAATTAATTTGAGATTGAACTAAAGCTGGAAAAAATGAGAAATCAAAGAAACCAAGACAGACAGATTATCCCATCCCTAGCTGCGTTGCAAGGGGAATCCCCTGTTTTATTTCATCTGTTGAGACTAACCATGTGGTTAGTCCCTGTGAATTAAACAAAATCCTTTTGTTCTTTGAATGATCACAGTCATTACTCCTTTGTTTCACTGCATAGCAAACTACTGCATAGCAAGGTTCAAAGAAATGCATAACTGATGCTGAAGGTACAATGTGCTGAGGGTCTCAGAGGACTTATCTTGTCCAATTTGTATGCTGTACTGCCGAGCAGGCTTGCAATTTATGCTAACAGTTAATGAAATGTGGAAGCAAATGTAGTTGAAATAGTATAATAAAAAGTGAAATCTTTTCTCTCCCCCCCAAGAAACTGGCTTGACAGTCACTGAATCTCTGATGCAATCTCTCCTGTGAAAAAGAAGAGAGAACAAATTCATGGAAAGTCATGGGCGCACCTGCAGCAGGGGAGGCACTCCCTTCTCAGCCCAATCGGGCTGATTAGAAGCATGCCTGCCTCTTGTGTCCTCCTCATCTTGTGTTTCCTGTTTGGGCTAGAAGGGCAAAATGAGGAGGACGCAGCAGCAGGGGAGGCACATGCCTTTCCAGTCAAGCTGGGTGGGGGGCGCACTCACCTGCCGGAGCACAGTAAAAGAGAGGGGTAGGCAAAGCAGCCGCTGCCTCTCCTCCTCTCTGTTGCTTCCATCCCTGAGTCAACCCTGACCCAGGAGTGGAGCAGTGGGAGCCTGTTGTGGGGCAACTGGTTCACTGGTTGCGCCCCCTCAAAAAATGTGCCCGGGGTTACAGCCCCCTATGCTATGCCCCTGTTCATAGAGGACCCTAGTAGATAGAAGCAGAGAGGAACGGGGGGGGGGGGGAAGGAGACAAGAGTGGTAAGAAAGGGTAGAGGAATAAAAAAGCAGCTTGTTTTGTCTAAGTCTTTCTGACTGTGTCCTCCTTAGTTGTGATTTCTATTTTATTCAAGTAGTTCTGCAGTTTAGAGTGAATGGCTTATCCACAGGCACCCACCAAGTTCATGGCTGGGAAGAGGCTCATTTCTAGAATTCTTAGGACCAAGTTTAATATTTCCTCCGCAAAATACTGCACTTTGTTAATGACAATGTACATGGATATTTGCACTATGGTGTGCCCTCATTTTCCTCCCTCCTTATGTGAATGGCTCAGGAGTGTGCCGATGTCATGTAGGCCTTGTTTATCTATGTGTCTCATAGACCCTTCAGATTCACATCTTGAGAGAAAGTAAACAGCAAGAACCAAACCACTTTTAACATGCACTGCCCTAAGCTGCATTAGGATCCAAGGCTATTGATTGAGACAGGAAGACAAATACTGGTGATAGGGCGGGGCAAGCCGAGGCAGGATGTGGGGCAGGGCAAGCTGGGGCAGGATGCTCCATGGGGCCTCCAAGGAGTCTGCCTGCCTCCTCCCACTCAGCTGCCCTACAGCTGAGGGGAAGGCAGCGGGTGGACCATTTGGGGCAGCACGGAGCCTGTGGGCACCCAAGCCACTGTGTCACTCCTAGGAGAGACAGGGGGCTCAGGTGCACTGTGGGTCCGCAGTGAGTGCCACCTGGGGCGGACCCCCCACCCCCCCCTTCCTCTGCCCCTGGATAGTAGCTGAGGAGCATAGTGAAAAATAAAATAAAGCCCAAAAGTTTGGCGTTGGTTCAATACTGAGTAAATCACCTACAGGGATAAAGGAAGAAACAAAAGGTGGCCATTGTATAAATCTTCTTGGAAAATGACCAGTTACCATGGCCAAAAGGCAGAAGCAAACTCTAGAGATTTAGAAATCTAAGATGTCAGGCATCTTAAACAGATCACCTGATGAATTGCTGAGTTGGGGTTATTATGGCTGTCAAATGTCAGTCTTTATTAAACTACTGCTAGTTAGCTCTGAGATATTTCTTTTTTCTGCTGCCCACGCTGTAGCAGGGAATAAACTACTTCTGTTCATTTCAGTGTCTAGCATTTACTAATAATTATTTTCCTGCTAAAGTGCTGAAGTAAACTTTTGATGAAGTAGTAAACAGACAGAAGCAGCACATGCCCCCCAGGGTAGACTGTTATTCTTTCAGAGAAGCTAGAATGTAACAGGAAGAAGTGACACAGCTAGTTCATTTTAGGTCCGGACTTGGTGGTCTTACATCATTCCTTTTAGACAGGCATTGTGCATTACTTCATTTGTGAAGTACACAACTGACATTTCCTTTCTTCCCTTCCGCACCATCTGTGCTTTATCACTGCTTCTATATTCCTGATTATGTTAAAGCAAAACAAAATGAACAATAACAGTTTGCTCACCCCAATTTTTTCAAAAAAAGAAGTAGTCTGAGCATGTGCAGTTTTTGCATTTTAAATGAATTCAAATTATACCATCATAATTACAACAGAAATAAAAGGAGTTTACTTTGGCTGCCCTAATGGTAAACACATTTGCATGGGAATGAGACCATTTTCTGGTAGCAAAGGGTGTGTATGCAAAAATAATAACTGAGCATCTGTAACCATGTAAATACCCAGTTGGTTGTTTTGTTTTTAAGAAAAGAAGAAAAATAAAAATTGAAGCAGTGAGCAGGGTCAGCTCTGAATTTTCCACTTTTCAATTACACTGTCCACTGTACTATGATGACAATGAAAATACAAACTTAAGTATTAATTGTATTAATTATAAGACTCGCAATCCACTCTCATTCTCAGAATGTTTGATATACTAGTTATTCGTTCAACTGATTCTTCACATGCAGTTTCTTCCATTAAGTAAATATGCCAGTCTAGTGGAGTGTGGTTGATTCCATTTATATATGACATGAAGGGAAACCATATATCTAAAAATATGTCCTCCACTGTTATTCCACTAATCCAGAAGTTGCCAATGTGCTGTCCATGGGTGCCTGTATGCCCACCAGTATCTCTATGGTACCCACAAAAGTAAATATCCCCTAAAAATGCACAGCACAGGAGATATTGCTTGCTCTTTCTACTCAGGTCCTGTTTGCCCTGGCTTGGCCTCTCCTACATTGAATTCATCCCCTTAAACATGATGACATCCTCTTTTGCCATTGGAGGGGGTGACTGAGGGGGGGGAGGGGACATGACCACATCATTTTGTGGTGTGCTCTCTTTTTCTGCTCTTTTAGATGACTGGTGTGCACACCACTTTCTCAAGATTCTGTTTTTCATTCTTTATTACATTTATGTACCTCCCCCCACCCTCCAGGAACTCAAGGCAATTCTTCTCCTCTCCATTTTATCTTCACAACAAACCTGTGAGTGAGGTTAGTCTCAGGTATAGTGACTGGCCCAAAGTCACCCATTCATTAAGCTGAGCGGAGATTCAAACCGTGGCCTCCTGGGTCAAGCCCAACACTTGAATCGTTATACCACACTAGCTCCCAAAACGTTGCTGACCCCTGGAAGTCCCCCAAATCGCATAACTATGTGTCAGTTTTCCCACTAACATAATCTGACTCAGAGGATGAATTACTTTTTTTAAAACTTTTTTTCCACAATCTCCATTCTTGTGGCAGCAATGTTTAGAAATAGAAAGAATTAATGTTTCAAGATGACAATAAAAAATCAAATTAAAGCAGCATAAATATAAAATATATCCAGTAACAGTATATTCCACAAACAGCAGAAAATCACTACATAACAGCTCTTCAATAATTAATGGTCAGCTCGAAACCAAGATGCATATGCAAGAGTCTTCCTTAAAAGGAAGGTCTTCATCATATGACAAATGGCCATTAAAGAGAAAATGAGACAGGCCTTAGACAAGTGTCATGAAGAAACAGAACTGGGCATGCTACTGTGACTTCTAAATATCAATTTAGTATATTTATAAACACATCTTTGTCATTTCTCTGACAGAAGCCGTCACTGAAAAAGCACTTTAATGTGCATGCAAGATGTGTACTTTTAGAGAGGAGCTTCAGTGCTGTCATCACAAGGACTCTATTGGCATTCATGGAGGGTGGGCCTCGTTTAGTTTTAAGGCAATTTCAATCAATTTTTCTTGTATATAGCCAAAGGCCTTTACAATGGACCACAGAGAATAAAATGAAACTTTCAACTAATATCATACACGTAACCTGTAGCAGTTTACAACTTAAAAAGAAATTTATAACATTAAGACTTAAGATTGGAGTGCATTCATATAGTTGGAATGGAGCTTCTGGGCTGCCAGAGCAAATTTGGCTACCTGGTGTGTATTATATAGATGTTTATCTGCTAAGAGTTCCAACTGTTACTTCCTGTGTGGATTGACCTGGAAGCCAATCAAGAAATGGCAATATAAATTTTCGTCTGGGCATTTTATATAGGGGGCATGTCAGCAGGTACTGTGTTATGTTCTCTACCTGATTGCATCTATGTATACATTTGCGATCTGTATGAGGAATTCCTCTAAATATGCCGAGGGCATGTGTTGAAATCTTAGTTCTACAAAGGCCCTGCATAGTTGTGGGAAGGTCAGGGTCTAAAGGAAACAGGGCCTTGAGTGATTGGTCTTAATTTGGGGTACCAAGTAGAGTAGTGGGCAGCAATGATGGATGTTCTGTCTTGGTTGGCATCCTGATCAGAAATCCAATTTCTAAGGTCACATGGGCTAAGGGCTAAGTAGTTCTCCATTTGGAGATTATAAGCCCTAAACCAGTGGCGTAGCGTGGGGGGTGCAGGGGGGCCCGGCCGCACCGGGCGCAACATCTGGGGGTTAGGGTTAGGGGGCGCAAATCCACGGGTTAGGGGGCGGAAATCCACGGGTTAGGGGGCGCAAATCCACGGGTTAGGGGGCACAAATCCACGGGTTAGGGGGCGCAAATTACTTGCCCTGCCCCGGGTGCTGACAACCCACGCTACGCCACTGCCCTAAACTTATCTTGGCACCTTTGTGCCCAGCCACCTGTCCTTAGTTGCTCTAACCAGCAGAGCTTAGTAAGAGTATGATCCTGGAAGACATTTAGCCTGTGCCAGTATCTCAGATGGGCTAGATCAATTCTGGCTGCTAGTGAGGGAAGGCCCAACTTGGCTCTGAGGTAGGCTGCCAGTGTCCCGCAGGGAAGGCCCAAAATCTACTTCAGAAATTTGTTTTGTCGGACCACTATTTCAGATTTGACACCAGTTCCCCAAATCACAGGCCCTAGAGCATTTGGGCCATGATTTTAGAGACAAAGATCTTAATAGCTGGATTGATTAACTGATATTAGCTTAATTGCTTCCGGATGGGGTTTCCATGATGACTTCCCATCAATAAGTAATCCTAGATATTTAAATCTGGGTACTTGCTCAAGGGTGTGGCTGCCTAGAGTCTACCTGGACTTGGTAGTCCTCTTGTCAAATTCCTTGGTTTTATCACAGTTGATATTTCGATGCTTTTTTTTTTACACAGCTGTCCAAATTTAACCAGCATCCTTCTAAGTCCTATTTTATTCTGGGTAACAAAACTAAGTCATCAGCCTAGAGAAGAATTGGCACTTTACCCCCTTCACCAAGGGTGGGGGGGGGGGAAGAATGGGGATGCCATATCAGGAATGAGATTATTTATATCGTAATTAAATAGGAAGGATGCCAGTATAAATCCTTGCTTGACACCTCTGTTAATTGAAATTGCCTGTGAGAGGGCGCCTTGAAGGCCCTTGAAGGTTCCTCAATGCAGTTCTTAGATGAGCCAGAGAAGTCTTTTATTGATATTTGAATGGGCCAGTTTGTTCTACAGCTGTTCAGTTGTTCCCTGTCTATTAAATCAAAGGCTGAGGAGAAGTCAACAAATGTAGCATAGAAAGTCTTATGTGGGCTTCTGGTGAATTTACAGATTAAGTGGTACAAAACAAATACTTGGTCTGTGGTGCACCTGCCCTTCTTAAATCTGCTTGTCCTTTGTGGATGATGGCTTGTTTGCTGTGCCATTCCGGAATTTTATTTCGTAGATATCATGAGTATAATTTGGAAGCCACATCTAAGAGACTAATGGGTCTATAGTTATGGGGATCTGGTAGGTCTCCTTTTGGGGGGATTGGCACAACTATGCTGGTGAGCCACCCCAAGGGGGTGTCTCCAGTCGTGTTTATGTGAGTAAATAGCTAGGCCAAAACTGGGGTAGTTTTAAGGTAGAAATCTTCTTATTTTGTGTTGTCTAGCACAAAAGGAAGTCATAGGAAAACAGCCCAGTGTTGAAGCATGAGTGTTTGCTGTTCTGTCCTGAACATCAAAATCACTGGTTATTCCAACCAAGGGCAAAATTGCTTCCTTATAATTATCCAGTTTTAGGAAATTCAGCATGTTAATTGCATCTGCTATCCCAAAGTAATTTCAGAGTAGCATTCCCCCCATAAAAATCAACCTTCTGTAAGATCCAAAGTTGTAATTCAGTGAATCTTTAAGCAATAAAACGCAGGAATAATTTAACAGCTTTGTGAATTAGTTACTGTATTGGGGCACTCACTTTATGGGATCTAGACACCACCTCATTTGAGCCCACTTCTCACTGAGATAGTAAAATCTGTACCTGGGTGTTCCACTTCAATCTGTAGCTCTAGGCTTCCATAACTGAATGTTTATCTATACAAACAACTCCTTCTACATAGCAAACTTGGAAGAATGCTGGACTAGAGCACATCGCCCTCTCATCCAGGTTTATGTACAGGGATTGTTACGTATATATGGAGCAGCAATCCATCATGCATGGCCAGCCCAATACATTTTTTCTGTCTGAGGCAAAGAATAAGATGGTTCTCCTCCCCATTCCTTGTAGAAAAAACAAACAGCTTGGCAGCTGAATCTTATTTCAGCACTATAAACATACCTTAGCACTGTCCTCTACTATGCCTGAGAATGGCAGGTTAGCTTAGGGCAGGCCACACACACAACAATGCCCTCTCACACCTTCCCACTGATCCTCATCCCTCAGCATCTGCCATCTTCGCTCTTCCTAATTATAGGGCTTGGCCCTGCAGCCAAGTCCAACCTGCAGTGTTAAACAGATCATTCAAGAGACACAGGTTTAATAGCTCAGTGAGAACAGTGAGCTTGGTCTGTCACAATCCTGATTTCTCCGATATAAGCCTCAATGTACATAGCCAGTACTCCTTAGCAAAAAACAGAGTATGAAAATGTCTTCTGGGGGAAAATCTGGATACACACACAGCTGAATCTGAAGCATATACCTGAGCAAAGAACCAACTCAGCACAGGATTGTGCCATGCAAAAGCTGCACAAAGCCGCAGATTCACTGTCATGCTGAGAACCATATTGTTGTACACTGATTAGGCTACATAGAGCATCCCATCACATTTGCCCTGCTTTGGTGCCAACCATCCCTTAGGCCAGGGGCAGTCACTGTGGTGCCCTCCAGATCTTGTTGGACTACAATGCCCGCCATCCCCGACTTACCTCCACTCATACTATGTCGTCTTCTCATTCTTCTGTTCATCTAGTCTAAGGTTACCAGATTTTTTCCAATGAATCTGGGGACACTTTTCAACTTCAATGGATCTTGTATAGGGACTGATGTGTAAATCCAGGGACTGTCCCCAGGAAAGTGGGACGTCTGGTAACCTTAATCTAGTCTCTGGATGCCGTCCTGGTTTTCCACAACACCAAAGTGTGATGATTGCTCTGCTGATGGTGCCAGTGCTTAGAGAAGAATCACTATGCTGGCACTGGGCTGCTTTTTGTGGTACAACATCAGGAGAGAACTTTCCTAAAAAGGCTGAAAGAGTTAGATGAAACTCCCAAATGAAACCAAGCAACTTTTCTAAAGTGTTTGCAGAGTGAAGGCATTTTGCAGCTCTAGCTTTGCAGCACACATACCACCACTTGCAACATTTTAATACCGACACCAAAGTCAGTATTTTAATAATTCAGGACACGGCATGGGAAATTTGGTCTGTTTAAAGAGAGTGCAGAGGTGGGCTACAAGCTTATTCGTTCTTCCACTTCACCACTTGGGGATCGAGAACTCACCAGGCAGAACTAAGAATGATGAATACATCACAGTGTGTTGTGCAATAAAAATCCAAAGCTCCAGCTGTCAGATTAACTCTCCAGAGGGAAAAGTAGTCTGTTTCTATTGCTATGAATAAGGCCTTCTATAATTGTGGATTACTGCTACTCTCTAAAGATTCTGAAAAGTGTGATTGATTATTTAATTGTGTATGTTGTCATGTACACCTGTATTTTTGGTTGAGAGATCTCTGAAGACACGGTTTGGGATGAATTCTACTAATTGCTTCTGCCATCTAAATTTGTGATGTCACTGAAGTTTGTAAATACTTTGTCCAGCACTTAATGCATGACTGTTGCAATCAGGAAACAGTTTCCCCCAAGCATTCCACTCTAGCTTGAAACTGAAACAAGATTTTGAACATTCCATTGGCTAGTATTCAGAGACAAAGCACCTAAAGCTTTGTGGACAACTTTTAAAAAAATAGTAAGACCTTATTTTAGCTAACATTCTTGTTTGCTTGAAATCATGCACCAACACTACCCAACCAACCAGAGTTTTTTCTTAAATTTTGGTGATAAGAATCATACTCATTTAGACTAATTTCCCAATTTGATTCTTGCAAAAAAAGAAAGAAAGAAATGCAAACTTGTTCTTCCCACTCAGTTCTACAGCGCTCTTTCTGGTTCCAGGGTGTGTTTGTTTGGAAAGAGGAATTTGGGAGCAGTTGAATTAACAGCAGGTGCCCAGAACCATATTTCCTAGGGGAGAATGCACCAATGCATTCCCCACATGATCATAAACATGGGAAATAGTTTCTACTACACAAGTAGATGAAAACTATGTGAAGTAGCCCTTTGTTTCAAATTTTAATAGTGTCAGAATAAGTAAGTAGACAGCAGACTCCAGCATGGATCAAAAGGGTCAGCATATCAGGTGGACAAGCTCTACGTAACAGAGGATCAATGATGCAAAGAGAATTTTCAGGATGAAGTCAGGGTTCTCTCTCATCCCAAAAGACTCCTCAGCCATGTTTGAGCCAGATGGTAAGAAGATCAGCTTCAGGGACTGTAAGAGAGTCTTCTAGCAACAGCATAATATTGGTAAAGACAGAGGGAGGTTTTAGGAATTTCTGGACCCACCAGCTCTGTCCAGCATAGTACCCTGTTTTAGATATCACACTGCAAGCTTGTGCTGCAATACTTGAAACTTCAGATAGAATCAGTTCTGGTATTTACTCATGTCTTTTGTCAATACACAGTTGCCGCTGACACGCTACTGCTATTTGCAATAGTCTTTTGAAAAACATGAATGTACTGTGGATCTATGTTAGCACACACAGGCATTGAATTACAGTATGGGATTGTGTGCATTATAACCTTGCAAGCTTCAACCTGCAATTTCCAGTTAATAGAAATTTATTGATTTATTCCAGCTATCTGTTAAGGAGGGTATACTGCATCACGACAGTTGATTTGCTGTGTGCTGCCGGCAGAAGGCAGTTCTAGACTGTGCATGGACTGATATACTTCTTGGTAAATAGGGATAGACATAATGGACATGGGTTGGAGATGGAACATTATTTTCCTATCCTTTGCCCTCAGCAGAAAAATCCCTTGAGCCAAGCCACATCCTGGCACCATATTTTATTTTACATTCCTAGGATCAAAAGCTGGTACTTTAGTCATGCTTTTTGGCTTATTTTTTTGTCAACAACCCATCAAAGTGATGGACAGGCACTGTTAGAACCTATCAGAGGTGTGGGGGAGCAGGAAGAGGTCTAGCGGCCACTCTTCACCCTGAGCATCATTCCTTCTCTTGAGTCTCCCTTGCTGCCCTTCTGGAAGGCAGAAAAGAACCAAGTAGCAAAAGGCAGTGGCATAGCGTGGGGGGTGCAGGGGGGGCCGGCCGCACCGGGTGCAACATCTGCGGGTTAGGGTTAGGGGGCGCAAATCCACGGGTTAGGGGGCGCAAATCCACGGGTTAGGGGGCGCAAATTACTTGCCTTGCCCCGGTGCTGACAACCCACACTACGCCACTGGCAAAAGGCAGTCCTGGTGCCAGTGGGGATTCACAAGTGCAGACCAGATTGCAGTCTTAAATCCTATTATTCACTAAGCTAGTAACAGCCTAGAGATTTCCTATGTAAATAGGAAGCACAGTCCAGAATGCATCCCAAGGATTCATAGACATCTGCTGTGCAATCACAGTTTGTTCTAGTGGAGTTCAAGGTAATACAACATTCAAATATTAGGCACAATACCCAGCACCACACACATCCCTCCTGTCCTGTAGCTGCTGTTACTAAGCATGCTTATCAAAGTAGCATCTGCAGGAGAGGAAGCTGGGAAAGATTTATCTGCACATCTAAACTTTCACCTAAGACAATTACATGAACCAAGCAAAGAGAAAGGGAGGGGGAATCTGTTCTGCTCATCATCTCACTGGCGCGACCAGCATAGCAGGTGAGATAGAGGGGTGCTCTTTCATCTCACTCCCACCTTTCAATTCATGCCTGGTCTTGGGGTCAGAGTAGCAGGAGCTGGCATACTGCCATGACCAATACCACCTATAATGCCCCCCACCATCAAAATGCGCAAATGGAAGCTGAAAATAGGGTTGATTTCCCATGTTCTGTCAGCTGCTCCAGTCTTCAAATGCATCAGTAGAACAGATACTGTATATCTCTCTGATTGTTGAAATGTTTATTGCCTATAAATATGAAGAAGCAAATAGAAACTAAACAGAAATCTACACATCCAAGAAAGGGAGGTGAATAATAAGCAGATACAGAACTATACTATTCTGAAAAGTCAAAAAGAATAACTAATTATATCTGAAGGCAAAAAGTTGGGGGAATAAAAGGATATGATTCATTGTTTGTTGAAATGTCTTCTCACCAACGTATGTGTCATTCATGAATCAATGAATGAATAACTAATATATGGTGTTGTCTTAAAAGCCAGATTATTATGGTACCCATTATGTCAATTCCTATTCTTCTCCGCCCTAAAAACAGCATTTCAGAAGCGACAAATTTCTACTCCTGACTGAAAGAAAGCTCCATCCTGAAGCTAATATTCATCTATTATGTACAGCACTTATTGCTTATTTACAGACAAATCACAGACAAGCGAGTTTTAGGGCTATAAATAATGCTCCTCACTCCTAACCTAGCAATAGGGTTCCTTTAACTCAAATATGGGAAAGCTGTGGCCCTCGATGCTCCAACCCCCACCTGCCTCAGCCAGTTGATGGGCATTCCCATTCAAATGGTGTGTGTGCACTGTGTCATGTGATCGACTATGCGAGGTGGGGCTTACCTGGGCCCCCACATTATTTTATTCAAGTTGGCACCCCTGGGGAGTTGTAGTCCATCTGTGCATGGAGGGCTATATGTCTGAATTCCTCCTTTGACCCACTAACTTAGGATCCATACCCTCCAAGTGTCCTGATCTTTCAGGGAATTACAAATCCATCCCAGCTTCTGATTTGATCCTGGAATGTTCCTTTTCCCCCTGCCAGTGCTGCTGCCACCAAGCTTGGAAAGGAGGATGAGCTGGCACTTCTCCTGAGCAGCAGAGGCAAGGGAGAATCCTATTGTCTCTCCGTGGCTTCTCCATGGTCACTGCTGTGGCCTCTTCCCTTGGGCAGCTCGTTGCAGCTGCTAGAGAGCAGAAGAGGAGGAGAGACTGCCCCTGCCAAGAACAAGCCCCATGTGATGGGCCGGGTCTGAGGGGTAGGCAGAGGGCAGGGTTGCCCTGGGTGCAGGGCCAGCTTACCCATAGGGGTGCTGGGCGCCAGGCTCTCAGGGGTGCCAGGCTGAGATTTGGAGTCTTGGGATTGCAGAGCCAGGCCAGCCAACAGCTGCTGCCAAGCGAAGCACAGCCCGTTGTAGTGCCACAGGCTTTTCTGCTGTGGGCGCTGAGGCAGTTGGCCGGTTCCGCCCTCCTGCACATTTGGGATTGGTGGGCTGTCGAGAGGCTCGGCCAGCACACCCGAGGCATTTAGTTTCCCTCCCAAGCGAGAAATGCTCTCCTCTCGCAGCGGACGATTGTGTGCCCCCCTAAGAAAACACAACAACTTTGGCCTCACCCCCCCCCCCAAATTGGGGGCGCTGGGCAGTTTTCTGCACCCCAGCACCACATATACTAAAGACGGTCCCGCCTGAGTGGGAAGAAAGGGAGAACAGAGTGGAGCACAAGGAGGCTTCACAAAAACAGCATATGCAGGAACCATACTAATAACCAGTGTTTTTCTTCTAGGAAAAAAGGTGCAGGTACCACCAGAAAAAAAGCACTGCTAATAACTTATACAGCCTATTTACATAATTGTTCAATTGCAGCATATCAAGTAATAAAAGTTCTGGAAACTTTAGCTGCCATTCCTGAACCCAATTTTGCGGTAGGGTAACTCCATGGTGGTTGTTTTTTGGCACAAATTTATATTTGGAAGAAATCTATGGCAAGTGAGAATCCACTGCAATCCACAATCATTGGCTTCTAGACAATCAAGGCAACATCATACCCATAAAGATATTCTAAGCTGAGTTGTAAGAAACACAGGCCCAGCAATCCACAGAACAAGTGCACAACCTACAATTTCCACCAGAATGTGGCTGTAGCTTTGCCTTAATAAGGATGAGAGTCTCAGGCTTTGGGGATTAAGATCCAGTATGGATCATTTTCCTGAAGTCAAATTATATTTGTACTCTGAGTTCTTTACTACTGAGTTAATGATGGTTTGCTTCAACCCATTAACTGTCATTGCTGGGACTTAGGGAAAGATGGCACAGAGCCATGTCACCGACTTAATTTGGAAACAGCAGGTGATTCCTCATATGTTCCACTGAGCAATCAGCTTTGTCCTAACGACTCCAGAGAACAAGTAAAGATTGCTTCCTTTCTTGAAATACATCTAGAATGCAGACATCCTGGCACCGGAGATATCATACCAAGAGTTTCAGGCCTTGCATCACCTATTCTTAATGATACATTAAAATAAAACCAAATATTAGAAGGATGGATTGTTAAACCACTATGGGAATTGTAGCTCTGTGAGGGGATCAGGGGACTCCCAACAATTCTGAACACCCCTAACAAACTACAGTTCCCAGGATTCTTTAGGGGAAACCATGACTTTGTAAAGTGGTATAAGAGTGCTTTAAATGTATAGTGCAGGTGGCATCTCAGTCTGAGAAAATTGTTCCTGAGGGAGGCTACCAAGAACTCCTGTTAAGATAGTTGTAGTGCATGGGTGGGGACCCTCAAGCCTAGAGGTCAATTGTGTCCCTCTGGACCACTCTAGCCAGCACCTGGAGGAAGAGATGGACTGAGACCTTATTCCTATCCTGCTAATGTTATAGCAGCCATAGCCAACAGTCAGCTGAGTAAATGTTTATGAGGGAAGGCATGGAAGAGAGGAGTTGTAGCTGGGCAGGAATATTTCTTTGAAATAGATTACAGACAGAACTAGAAATAAACTTTAGGCACCTGGTTCAGAATACAGGTGTGTAGGAGTGTGCCAAATACATTTCAAAGTTTCAGTGACATCCCAACCCACTAAAGCCAGCCTTAGACCTGTAATCTACTGAGTCACTTAAGCCTTGGGCCTGAGTGCTTGATATAAACCTGTCATTCACCCAAAGACTTATAGGCCTTTCCTAGGCATATATCATTGAAGGAAAATCTATCTTCTGTTCTGAAAGAAGTAACCAATTTTAAGGCTAGTACACATAGCACAAAGCAACCATCCCATCAGCCAAGGCCCTTCCCTGCCCAGCCTGGCCATGTGTTGCCTAAATTTGTTCTTGCAGATCTAGCAGGTTTGGGGAAAGCGAGGCTGCACAGCAGGGAGAAGAGAGGGAAAGTTCTTGTTGTGCAAGCAGAAATCCTTGTGCTGATGCAACGAGGGATGTGGATATGGCCTCAACTTTAGAACACCATTTGCCAAAGTAAGAACAATACTCCCCTCCCCCACTGCATATAAAGTTAAAGCGGCTGCATTCCTGCCTCTCCAAGCTAGCTCAGAACGTCAGCACATGAATTAACCACTGACATTTTAAAGTCGTCTTTCCCCAATATTGAACAGTTATACAATAAAATCCAAATGCTTTGAATTATTATAGCTCCTCATGTCACAATACGAAATGCAGTTCTGACTTGATTGGGAATTCTGACTTCCAGAAGGGCTTATTGAAGTCAGTCTTTTTCCCGCCACTGTATTCTTTTCTTCTGTAATTACATGGATACATCTGCCATAAGTTATGCACCACATAATGTTTTTGAGAGCATTCTTTTGCTGACAAGCTGAGAACACAAAGAAATTTGAATGTGGTTTTTTAAAAAATGAAAGCTCCCAACAGTTTAGTCTTAGTTTAATGTGAAATTTGCTAATCACTGCTAGTTCCAGGGTCCTTCTGTTAAAAGTGTTCTTTCATCTGCTATAATGGTTTCTGTCATCAGATGGGAGAGCCAAATTACACCGTGTGATGTTCAGTACTGCAGTTTATTGTTAAGTTATATTGATTTGAATGCCAGAAGCTATTGATCCTGGAAACCACTAACTATAAATGCAGTCTCTGGAACTTGTTAAAAGCAGTCACTGTATTTATGCCAGTCCCTCCTACAGTTTGTTTGGATATTCTCCAGAACAAATATTATATAAGCCAAAATCCAGTGTTTATCTTTGTCCTCCCCTCCTCCATTAATTTATTTGCCAACAGAGTAGTGAAGGGTCAAAAGATAAAGGATTGTCAGACTAATATTGGTAAACTGCAGAGGAACCAAGGAAGTGTGATTTCCTCTTCTGTTTCTCCACATTTCTGAAGATAAATGTAGCAGCATCTCCAGAGTCTTCCTGCACAGACTTTTATGGTTTCCAGGACACATGACAACCTCACCCCTTCTATCCAAGGAAAAACTGATACTGCTCATAATCTCATAGGCTGCACTGCCTCTCCTATCAAAGTTACCCAAATAGTGGGCAGTCTAATAGCATTTATAATTATCTAATAGTTTAGTAAACTGTCCCATAAACCAGTGTGGTGTAGTGGTTAAGAGCGGTAGTCTCGTAATCTGGGGAACCGGGTTCGCGTCTCTGCTCCTCCACATGCAGCTGCTGGGTGACCTTGGGCCAGTCACACTTCTTTGAAGTCTCTCAGCCCCACTCACCTCACAGAGTGTTTGTTGTGAGGGAGGAAGGGAAAGGAGAATGTTAGCCGCTTTGAGACTCCTGAAGGGGAGTGAAAGGCGGGATAGCAAATCCAAACTCCTCCTCCTCCTCCTCCTCCTCCTCCTCCTCCTCCTCCTCCTCTTCTTCTTCTTCTTCTTCTTCTTCTGCTGCTGCTGCTGCTGCTGCTATTTTTCTAGTAAAAGAGGTGCCAGAATTCACCATGAACACCTCTCCTGTTCTCTTAGAATGGCAATGGCACCCACCTGAGAGGTGCTGAAAAAAAGCTGTGCCCATAGGAAATATTAGACAGCAAAACAGTGGGGGATTCTGAGCAGCTAAAGAGCTAGATAGGGCTAACTTTGATAGACCCATATAGGAGCTATAAGATTATTTTCACACAGCAAGCAAAAAAAAACCACAGTAGGCCCATCTGGGCTGTTTCTGTATCAGAAGCTAAGGAGTTTTGCTGTCCATAGTCTGAACACATAGTGAAGCACTCTTAGGACAATTTGAGCACACCAAAGGAACTGAAAAATGCAAGTCAGTTTATTAGTCTGATCTTCATGTTGCCTGTTTTCAACTATTAAAATGATGCTTGTAGGAAAATAAGGGATTATTGCTTCCGCTGTCTACTGAATGTAGGGGGGAAAGCATACTAGAGGAAGTTTGGTTTAAGTTTAAACATATGGGGAAATGCATCCATATTGTTTGAGGAGACATGCAGTGAAATATTATTATTTTCTGAGTCAAAGTGCTTTACGGAAAGTTTAGACATGTATTTCTCTTTACCATATGATTAGGTTAGATATGTAGTATATACTCACTGTTTCTATGACCCTGATAGTATGATAGGATCAATGAGTCAGATACTTATTTCAGATATTTATTTCAAAATAAACATCGACCATTTCTGCCATTGTATTTTGAACATCACAGTGGTGGTGTTTGTTTCACCCTAAATATACCTAATGCTGTGTTGAATTGAGTTAAAGTCGTTTGGAAGAATTTGTGTCTTCACTGTATAAAGGGTACTTGATGTCATACTGCTAAAACTTTTTGATTTTAGTGGTATCTGTCTCTTGCATTCCATCTAAACAAATCAGAATGTGGCATGGTGAGTTTTATTCTTATAGTATGGGTTTTTTTACATCATATCATGCTTGATCTATTAATTTCATTTCAAAGGATGAACATGACCCACCGACTGTTAAAATGTAGCACCGGAGTAGCAAACTACAACCTAATGACAATTATATGTGTACTGTTACAAACGAAAGAGCCAATTTTTTTATGGGTAAGTGAATCTTCTCACGTTATTTAAATTGGTTTCCATTTTCTTTTCTAGCGGGAGTAACGGCTATAACATTTCCCCCTGATTAGTTTCCAATTTATAAAATGTTTAAAGCATGTTATGTTTAAGGGAGATTGCAGCTACATAATAATACATTACTATTTTAAAATAAATCCTAGCAAGCTTAGGGAGCGGAGAGTTTCCATGCTATTTTACATGCTAATAAAACTGACTAATCAACAGACTATGGAGTCAATACATTTAGAGGAACATCAAAAAATAGTTTGATATAAATAGCCAACAATGATAGTCATATTTAATGGAATTGCTTCTACTGCCTAGCTTTTATAATGACAAAAGGTGAATGCTAGAACTGGATAATTGATTTTGGGAATATGCATCCCTTGGTACCTTTTCTGAGGAGTGCACTTGAAACCAGAAGTCATGCACTGATCGCCTCAGTCAGCAAAGGCTCCCACTTTTTCTGGTTGCTTTCATTTACAGCAACCTTTCCCAACCTGGTGCTTTCCAGATGTTTTCACTATAACTCTTTCACTGAGACTCATTGAAGTTGTAATGCAAAACACAATGTTGAAGAAGAATGATTTACAGGATGAATAAGCTTTCAATGCTCAGTCACCTTCAGGCACATCTTCACCAGCACTGTGTGTTCATGGCAGAAGACTCCAAGTCCAACAAGTACAGATGAGCAGTGAATTCAGATGGAGCACACATTGTCTTCCCTGTTTCCCTTTGCATTTCAGCCATCTCAGGTCCACTATAAATCAGGGGATTGTGTGATGATGAGGCGGTGAGAGGAAACTGTAGAAGGTGGCATTCAGCTATGCGTTATAATCAATATGCTTGAGTCCTCATGTCTGAGTTCTGTGAGGCTTATTCCCAGGTAGGATCCAGCAGATCCAAGGTCCCTGACACACTGTCCAAAAACACTTTATGCTCTACTGCTGGTAATAGAACCATCAATAGCAGTTAACTACCCACCTAGGTGAAGCTAGGGGTTTCAACTGCAATGCACCCCCCCAACATACACCAGTGCTGGTGCTTCTCTCTGCTGATGGAGGGTAGTGAAGAAAAACGTATGCACCACCTCCCTAAGCCCCCTCCACCATCAACACAGGTCATCAGTCTAATCTCCTCAGGGCTGGCCCATCCCATGAGGTAAGGGGAGAAGACTGTCTCAGGTGGCAGGATTCACTGGTGCAGCAGATCCCGATGTCAATCTTTCTTCCCCTCTTGTTCCTGATATAGAGCGTCCCTCCCCACTTTTTCCCTGGTGGGGAGGGAAGCGCCATTTTGAGGTCTCCTCAGGGGCCAAAATGCCTTGGACCAGCCCTGCCTCCCCTACTTCAACGAGGGACACTTTAAGACTATCACTATTTTGCAGGAGGGTTTCAAGTGCATAGCTGCAAATTCAGGTTTCCTAACTTAAGTGGATTTGGTGCTCTAGCATTTAAAAAAAGCTTCCAACAAAAGAGAGGACCCTTTGCAGCAAGGAAAGTGATGGAAAAATGAAAAGGTATGTGATTTAAAAAGGCTTGATGCAACATTGTATGATTTCCCCATAAACAAATCAAAGTTAATGTTCAATGAACAGTGGAATTTGCACAAAGTTTGAGGGGAGTTTAGACAAATCAGGATGAAATTCTCAACAGAGCTTTTCTGGAAGCACCCCTGGTCATCAACAGCACAGTTGTCAACATTTGGGAGAAGACCCATTACAGAATTCAAAAATCATGCTGGCTAAATTACTCTGCCTTAAAATACTCTATTATACTGCCAGATATATAATTCATTAAATGTGGAGACAGGATTTTTCACATCAAATCTACCAAATTTTAAAATGTCACAAAAGTTCATTACTGGCTCAACATGGTGTAGTTATGGATATATTTCATGATCATTGCAACAGAAAGTAAGTCTGTCTGGTGCTCCTTCAAGTATTCAAACAACTAAAAGTGACAGTTTATCCTAGCCAAACCCTTATATACTGTTCTACTCCACTTACTACATAAATCAACAATGGATGCTGCACAGTGGGAACCCATATGCAAATAGTTTTTTGCATTCTGTTAGAGCAGTGGTTCTCAAAGGGTGTGGCACATCACATTGGTTCAGCAGGAGAAGATGGCAAGTGTGGTGGGACAAGGACAGTCAAAGAAACATGTAAACATTTCAGCATAGTAGAGTATCAATAGACAGACAGATCTGCAACTAGAAACAGCATCCACACCTCTCTTCAAGAGCATGGTTATTCTTCTACAGTTCTCCACACCATATTGTTGTGAACAGGGATTTTCAAATCTGACAACTATGAAAGATCAGAAAAAAGAAAGACTTCTTTGTGTTGATGAGAAGGTGATGATGATGATGATGATGAAGAAGAAGAAGAAGAAGAAGAAGAAGAGGCGGAGGAAGAGTTTGGATTTGATATCCTGCTTTATCACCACCCAAAGGAGTCTCAAAGCAGCTTACATTCTGCTTTCCCTTCCTCCCCCACAACAAACACTCTGTGAGGTGAGTGAGGCCGAGAGACTTCAGAGAAGTGTGACTAGCCCAAGGTCACCCAGCAGCTGCATGTGGAGGAGCGGAGACGCGAACCCGGTTCACCAGATTAGGAGTCTACAGCTCTTAACCACTACACCACACTGGCTCCTCCTAATGAGAGCTTGTTTGTCTCAAATCAGATCTAATATACGGTGAATGAGATTACCTGGCAAAAGCAAGCTCACACCTCTCATTAAGTTTGTATACATGCTTAAGGTACATGTGTAAGAGGCTTGTTTATAATTATATTTTGGGAATAATTCATGTTCTTATGTAGCTGCATTGTTTTATACTTTCTGGGTGTCCCATTATCTTATTATAAAGGTTGTACTATATGTTATAAATCAAGCACTGCTAGTAGTTGGTTGTTTTTGTTTTTATTGATAAGAAATACATTGAAAAACAAAAAGAAACAACTAGCAGTGCTTGATCAATAACATATAGCACAACTTCAGCATAGCATGAGCAAATTTTCATTCTGAAAGTGTGGTCCAGAGAAACACATTTGAGAACTTCTATATTAGAGGGACACTTCAATCATTTGTTTTGCTGTCAGCAACATCTAAGTTTAGCTGGCAATGCTTGCAATCCAGGACTCATTATGTTTCATATTTGAAACTAAATGCTTTCCTCCTTGTTCTGTAAATATTTCTCACAATGAAAGTGTTTAGAGGCCCAAAGTTTTAACCTAGTTAGAAAGTACGCATTTGAGCTAGTCCCTAACAAACACTGAGCACACCTTACCTAAAATTCTCCTGAACAGATTCTATTAAAATGAATGGGCCTCACACAAAACCATGCTAAATCTCCATGCACCCTACCCCTCCATTATAGTGGCTTATACACAAGAGATGGTACTAACTATGAAGCAAAAACTGCTGGTCTCTTTAAGCAGCTCAAACTTTCCCTTCCTTCACTCCTCTGTGGTTCTCATATTGATGGCAAATTTAATTATGGATGAATTTCATCAATGAAAGCCAACAAAACATCAAGCTTGGTTTTTTGAGTTATGTGTGGCTTAGCTGAGATTAGTTTAGAGGTACAACAGAAGCTGCTAAAGTCACAAGAGTGTATACTGAACCCTAGTTAGCATCAATTATTGTTGCCGGAAGCCTGAACAATGCCTTGCCATTAAAGACCACAGAGGAATAATTCATAGCTTACAAAGAGCTGAATTTGGGCCTGAAGGCACCCCCGACGGTTGTTTATTGGAATAATTGCAGTGATGTAGCTAATGGAGATCAACAGCTGCAAATCTCAATAGGACTGATGTTAAATATTTTGACAAATAGACTGCTGATAACATGTGCTGTTTCTACCTGGTATCTTCTTGGTGGTTTTGTCCAGACCAGCAGTCATGTGTATAACAGTTTTATTTTAGCACTCTTAGACTACAGTCCTGGACACAGTTATCAGGGAATAAGCTTTATCAAACTCAGTGAGACCTAGTAAGCATAGGATTTCATGGTCATTTTAGCTTT
This sequence comes from Podarcis liolepis, assembly GCF_965112155.1. NCBI lineage: Eukaryota > Metazoa > Chordata > Lepidosauria > Squamata > Lacertidae > Podarcis > Podarcis liolepis. The sequence continues at coordinate 39,921,426 of NC_139560.1, read as the reverse complement.
CGAACGTATATTGAATGATATTCATTTTAACCTTTCATGCCCATATCAGTTAAGAATTGATCAATTAATTTTATACTTAAAAGTCTTTTAAAAATGCTCTAACAGAACACTTTTTAGCATTTCCTAAGGGGAACCGGGGGGGGGGGGGTTAAGGGACTATTATGCAGCTGCCAAGATTGACCAGAGCAATACTATATTGAAACAATCCCTAGCATAAGAGCTTATGTCCCTGCTGTATATTATTTATTGAATATTACTGTTTAAAAAACTAAAAAAAAAATTTATGCATATAGTCCAAATAATGATTTTGAAATGAAGTTTTAAAGTGACAATTGAGTATAGCTGAAAAGAAAAAGCTTGAATCATTGCAGTAGTGGTATTTAAAGAAATGGACACTCTCTGAGGCAGACTTTAAAGTAGCTACAGTACAATTAACAAGGTAAGGATGCCTTTGCATTGCATTTTCCCCAGTTCTTTCCAAGTAAAACAGTTTGTTACTTAAGATCATTGCAGAAATGGTGTTTATAGAATACAGCACTCCCCGAGGTGGTTTATAAAGTGGCAATGGTGCAATTAACAGTATGTGGGTTGTTTTGTGTAAATGTTTGTTACTTTGTGCCTCTCAGCAGTAATATTTAGACACACCAGCAATACTAAATTCTGTTGAGGGAATGTTCTGTGAAACATTAAGCTGTTATATGCACAGAACAGTCTACATACACTTTGGAGGTGGGAAGAAATTTGGATCATAATTTTTCTTTAGTCTAATGGACACAGTTCCCAACCATGGATGAAGAGGAGCAGATGGGTAATCATTCTCGTTAAGATAGCCAATATTTCTTTATTTTATAGCTTGAAAATAGTTAACACAACTAATTTATTAAGAACGATGCCTATGAATAAACAACACTCCAAATGCAAAGGACCTAACCCTGAATCATTGCTGTTTTCATGTCATTTGCCTATCAGTAGCTGGATAACAGTCAGTTCCTGCCATAAAAAGTTCATTTCAGTCTACAGATCTATTTGCGTTTTTTCTTCTCCCTTTAGCTGTATTCAATGCAAAGTCCTCCAGTGCAGGACTTGGGGGGGGGGCAGACACTGAGGGCCCCACTTAGCTGAATGAGCAGAAGGGTCCCCAAAGGTCACGAACTTGCATAACGTCAAGGAAAGGGAAGTGGATCCCGGCAAAGGGTGTAGCCACTATTGGTACAAGCTGGAGATGGGAAGGGGAGGTTGGGGACTTAGGACGTACTCACAGGGCATCAGAGGATGTCGAAGGGGCAGCTGACAGATCACAGGAGCCAGGAGAAGAGGACACATCACCAGAATCAGACATGTCCCAGTCTCTGCAAACACAGCAGGCTCTGAGGCATCTGGAACAGTGAGAAGTGCACTCCAGGCGCCTGGAGCAGGCAAGGGAACACATCTCAGCTTACTAGTTGACCAGGTGGAGATCATAGGGCTTGTTAGGTCTGGGAGGAGCTTTGTTGTCACTCAGTTGGATTAAGTTCAGGGCAGGTGAGGATCATGTGCCTCGTCAAGTGGAGAGACACAGCTGTTCAGCTGGAGCAAACCCAGGTGTGTCAATCAAGATTGGAAGGGATATAGGGGAAGCAAGGCAGGGCCTCTGTGTCTGCTCAGCTTTAAAATCACATTTTAAATTCCACACTTCCAGATCAATTTAGGATTTTTTTAAAAAAAGAAATCAGCAGCACTTCAGTGCAAATTTATTATGTACTTTCTTCCTTTTGTAAAGCGTTCTGGAGATTTTTGCAGTCAAGCTGTATAAAATTTTTATTAAATAAAATAAACACATTTTTGTATAACGTTCTGACTAATATACACATTCTTCGAGCAATTTCCCCTAAAATAATGCATTATGTACACTATTTTTATTAATATATGCATTTTTATTCTTGTGCCCTTTTCCCCAAAATATGCATAGGTTAGAGACAAGCGAATTTCAAATGATAGCAACAGTTTGGTTTGCATGTTGGTTGAAGAAGTGCAAATTTTGTCATTTTGCATTAAAATGTAAAGAAAATCAAATTTCTCCCTCATCCCTAGCTATTACCAACCTTCTTTTTCTACAACCTTTTCTGTGCCCACTATTTCATTTGACTTGCATCCCATAATGCAGTGGGGTTATACCCAATGCCCTCCTTCCATTAATGCAAGGATTTCATGCAACAGAACTCCACCACTCTCCTCTCCCCACCTGTGTCCTGAACCCTCAAAAACCTTTCTAGAGGGTTGATAGAAAACTCAGACTAGATTTAGGGTTTGTGTGTGTGCACAGGTCTCATGCAGGGAGGAGAAGCTCCATTTCACAGCCAAAAATTATTGTGCTAATGGAACAAATTTATTGAATACTATCCCCACCAGGGAATAGGCATTATATTAAAGTGCTGGGTGTCCAGTATAAATTTCACAGGAGGAGAAAATTCCAATTTCATTCCTTTTCTATGTGATGGGACTGTAAAAAAAAAGTTGATTTTAATTATGTGCTATAACAGCTTTGAAGACGAATTGTTGTTAAATGGATAATTACTCATCACTATAGACATAAAATACTGAGAGACATAAAATTAGCAATCCAGGTAGCCTTGCATGTTATGATGGCAACTAGTTTTCTAACACCAATTACACTTCATTTTCCTCCATGCATCACTGTATTTACAGGCTGGAAATGCAAAAGAAGTAACTTTAATATATATCTCCTGCTGCAGTCAAACTTCTTTTGTGACTGGAGAGGATCTATCCCACAGAGAAGCTGAGTGTAAGTCACTGTGCTTTATAATTCAAATGGCTAAGATTCAGCAGGTGAGAATGAGTAATTAGTAGCTTCAGGGGGTGAGAAAATCATTTCAAGGCATCCAAAAGTCTGGCACATAAAAACCCCCTCTGTGTGTCCCTTCTTCAGAACTGTCAGTATGTAAGGGACACAGAGTCCAGGCCAGCATCTTAAACTCTGGAAATGCAGAGATTGAGAGAAGGGCATTCTAGCTTCTGCCACCAGAAGACCAAGCATAATAATAATAATAATAATAATAATAATAATAATAATAATTTATTTATACCCCGCCCATCTGGCTGGGCCTCCCCAGCCACTCTGGGCGGCTTCCATAGAAACCAAAAATACAATAAAATATCACACGTTAAAAACTTCCCTGAACAGGGCTGCCTTAAGATGTCTTCTGAATGTCAGGTAGTTGTTTATCGCTTTGACATCTGCTGGAAGGGCGTTCCACAGGGCGGGCGCCACTACCGAGAAGGCCCTCTGCCTGGTTCCCTGTAGCTTTGCTTCTCGCAATGAGGGAACCGCCAGAAGGCCCTTGGAGCTGGACCTCCAACACATCCAACACATCCAACACATCTGGACCTCCAGCATCCAACACATCATTGCAAAACGAAGGCCAACCTGTCTCCATCCACCAGCCAGAAAAGCAAGAGCTTCAGGGGACTTGAGTGTTTTCATTCCTGATAGCTTTATTCCACATGTCATAACAATTTTCCAAAACTGTTTCTTGTTCTAATTTTACCTTTCTATTTCATTAAATCATCATCATCATCATCCTTAAAAATGAGTGAATCTTAAACAGAAAGAATAAATTAGCCCGTCTCCTCAGTCAAATGTTATTCATAACTTTATCAAGCATTTTCTTATAGAGCAATCAGTAAATGAGCATAGGATTGCAGCAATCAGTAAATGAGCATAGGATTGCAGCATTGAACTTAATGGGAGTTGGTTCTAAAACTATGTCTATGAGATTGCAATACTAGACTCTCTTTTTTAAAATCATCTTAAGCAAATGGCCCCAGAGTCTCTAATTCCGCCCCCCCCCTTGCAGGGCAGTGGCATAGCATCCCCCCCCCCGGGGTGGTTGCCCTGAGCACAAAATTGTTGGGGGCACAAAATGTCAACCCCCTATGCTGCCTCAATACAGTGTGTGCTTCTGTTGCTGGACTCCATTGAAAATGGCTTCCCCATATGAACCAGTAAGTGACCTCTCCAGACAATGGAACAACTCTTTCTTATCTCAGCAGCTGCTGTCTCCTGGGTGATGCGGATGCCATTAGGCAACTGAAGGCACATACATACTCCATCCATTTCCCTTCCTTCCACCCACTCCCCTCTGCATGGCCCCAGCCACTGGCAACCCACGCTACACCACTGCTGCATGGATCCGCAGTGGCTTGTTACAATAGTTTAGTTCAGTATTTGGAGTTCACACCTTTTAAAACTAGCTGAACTCACTGAATATAAATATGTTTCACCCAAGTTTTAAACAGGTGCTGCAATGTCTCTGTTTACAAATCCAGAACAATACAGCTGCAATACTGCAATAAGTCATGCAATATGAAATTAGCTGGCACAGCAATCAGTGCATCCCATTCTAAGCGCGTTTTTTTGCTGATGCAGCAAAGTTTTGGATTGGCCCATTAGGTATGAAAATAATTCATTACCATAGTAATGGTGGACTGACAAAATAATTAAGCCACAGCACTCAGACCTTAGCCAGTTTACTCTTCTTAATTCAGCGAGGTCAAATTGTCAAGGATGGAACTAAACTTACTTAAATTTAAATATTCCAATAAAATTGATTTATAAATAAGGCTATTATTCAGGCAAAAGTTATTTTAGCATCAATGTTTGTTGCCTTAAGGAAAATACAAAGCTAACATTTTATTTCAATAAGAAGGGGGGGAAATGCTGTATATCTTCTGTCTTTTATATCTTTCTAAGGCCAACCAGTCATAAACAAAAATTCATCAACAAATGTGGCATCCAAGGTACACAGGAGAAGAAATCAATAGCTTGACCCTCAATTATCCTTATAAATAGGTCCATCATGAATAACACCCAACAATTAACTAGCTTGCCAGGAAAAGAGCAAGAATTATGATTATCCAGATGGTGCATTCTCCCCCGCCCCACAAAAAAAAGTTTACGCCAATGCTTAGCAGCTGGGTCACACAGATGACAAGCAATTCCATATACACTAGCTGCCATGTTGAAATAAAGAGAAAATGGTGGAAACTCAAACCAACAAGGTGTGTGCTTTAAGATAGCATGGTGCTGTACAATTACTCTGGGCGGGGAATCAAATGTTGGTGTAATAAAAACATTTCAATAATAAGACTGTGTCTCAGTTAGTCACAGATTATTTAAACATTCAGATTAACAGCACAATACTGTTCATGCAAATCCCACAACAAAGCTGCTGCTATTATGGATGCAGTTTAGGTGAGAGAAAACTGGGTATTGCTCATACCCACAGAAAGAGCAAACTATTGAGTTATTTTGCTCAGTGGCAGAAAGGGAAAAGAGAATTAGCTGGTCTGACACTGGAGTGGCCAAGTGTCCTCTTTTACAGAGGGCTGTAATTTATCTGACAATCTGTTTGGTCCCAGCTGGAGAAGAAGACTGTAAGAAGGGAAGGCAGAAAGTTCCTTTCCAGTATTTACAGTGGACCAACGAGGAGCACCTAGCCTCAGTCTTTCCTACTATGGGGAGCTGCATTGTATTTATAATATTTGAATTATAATAATTATTTCTGAATTGGCACACGTAATTACAAATTTGCATATGCATGCTTTATGCAAATCTGTGCCCTATTTTTGGCTGGTTGGTTTCCTCTTTTGTGGCAATGTTTATGTGAACAGCCTAACTAGCCTATCTGCTTCTTTTCTCCATCTTTATCGATTGTACTTTGCTTTACTGATTCCCCATTGCTGCATGCATTCTTTGGTAAGAAGGTGAGAGGACTTGTAAACAAATAATAATCGAAGTTTGGGTAGGCTTGTAAAGAAAGTAAAAAATTTCCAAGCTGTTCCCTTCCCTTTCACATTTCTGCAAATCTACCATCCAACAACAGTGATGGGGGGAATGAGAACTGCTTGGGTCTTCAGTTGGCTCCCCAAAGCCTTACCAACAGGTGTTCCCAAGGCACAATGTCAACAACAACAACAAATTTCTTTTTTAAAAAACCATCAGCTTTTCCTGAGATGTCTCTGGGGTTGGTGGAATGTAAAAGGAATAAGAACGTTCGTAAACTTAGAAATAGGAATTCACAGCAGTGTGAAAACTTAGTTTATTTAAAGGATCTGAGATTAACCCTACAGAAGTGGGGAGGGATTTGATGTGGATTTGGGCACACTGTGAAATCGCTATAGCAGTTCATAGTTTGAGTAAAACTGTTGGAGTAAAACTGACTGTCAATCATTCTTGATCCAAATATAGCATACAGTTGTTGATACTTGTTAAGCAAACCCTGCAAAATATATGATAGGTATCATGACCACACTCACAATCAAGCAAAAATTAAATTAACACCATCTTTTCAACAAGTTCTTTCCTGATATAACTGACATCAGTTGATATAAATAGCATCAGTTGTGCTTTTTCCAGTAATAAGCCTTTCAGGTTATAATTTCTTGCTGTTGCCTAATTATATACAATAATATAGCATGCAATAAGCTGAAATTAGCAAGGGCAGAAATACTTCAATATTCTTGTTCATTATAAATCAGGTTATTTGAAGGCATTTAATTAACATTGTTAATGAATGGCTAGCATTATAGTATTTATGCCACAATATGTACACAGCCGATGCCTCTTAACATCAGTCCTTTGCCCCATTCAGTACTTTTATATCCAGCACTGTAATGAAAAAAGGAAATGTGTTGCTTGGTGTCTAATTTTCAACTGATATATGACCTAAGCACTGTAAAGCAAGTGAAAAGAAGCACATATTGCTTTTGAAGATTCCTGTGTAGTTGTTTCAAAGAGACAGAACTTGAGTCTTAATACAAATAAATTGAACAGTTGCTTAATTTAGTTTGAGTCTGCTTGACATTATAGCAGGCTGGTGGAGATTGTTATGACCCTCTTGGTGCCTTTGGTGTTACTCTCCATTTCAGCACTTCTTCTAAAACTATTTGTATTTCAGTAAGTGGTCATCACTATGCAATGGAAATATTCTATATGTGTGCAACTAGGTTGGCCAAACTTTACACAAGCAGGGATTCTATTACCCCAATGATCCGCATCACTTGCGCACAACCAATGTGATCATAATTATATTATCACCAGCAACAAGGAGAACTCCATTTAGTATAAATTTGGACGGGGGATGACAACAAAAACAACACTGTTTTTCCTAGCTTATTTTTAGGTGAGTATGATAAGCTTTGAATATCTGAGCCAGGCGGCTTCTGGCATGGTGTTCTCAAGAGGTGGGTTGGGGAATTCGCTCTGCCTCAGTGGAGCATTCCCAGTCATGGTGAATGGGCGAAATAAGGGGGAGTAAGGGTGACATGAACCCCTAGAAAGGTCTGAGAGGAGGTCTCAGACCGAAAAAGGCACCAAGCAGTGAAGAAAGGGATCCTCTGTCGTTCCAGCACAGTTTAAGTGGAGGAAGTCAGGGCTCTCAGTGCAAGAAGGACGCAACCCTGACCATGAAATGCCCCAAGACCCCAAGGAGAAAAGCACCAGGTTACTCCATATGGCAGATGGTGGGTACAAACGCACTCCGGTATTTCTGAAGATGAAATAACAAAAATTAATAGAAAGGGAGAGTTGAATTCTTACGGGAAAATAACAAAGACAGAGTGACGAAATAAGACTGAAGGAGGTCCACCATGTTTGGCAAATAAAGCTGTGACCAGAAAGCTCTATAAAAGGACTTAAGAGTGAGAAAGTGCATACTGAGAATTAAAAGGCAAAGGAACTTACCAGATTTGGTAAAGAAGAATCAAAACTACAGAGTTATTAAAAAATCCTAAAAAGATATTATCTAAAATGTATAATCTATTATTAGAAAGGGAATTAAAAAAGAAGAGGTGAAGGAAGTTATGATTAGGTGGGCCAGAGATATAGGCCACACAATTCGATTAGACCAAAGGGAGAAATTATGGAAATATGATATCAAATTCACAGCCTGCGTCACAATCAGAAAAAAAATATAATAAAAATGCTCTTTGGGTCAAGCATCTCTGGGGTAGCCCGGGAAGCCTCCACAGGGCAGCAGGGAGCCTTCATCCCACTGCCCTGGGGAGGCTTCGCGCGACTATTCCTGGCTTTTGCGGGAGGTGGGGGAAGGGAATGAGCGAGGCTCTCTCACTTCCCTCACCTCCCGCAAAAGCTCCCAAGAGCCACATTTTTTTTCTTTAATTCCCCCCTCCCCAGCAAAATAGGTCAAGTGAATTGTTGAAGTTACTTGTAGTTGATGTTTTTTATATTATTATTATTATTATTATTATTATTATTATTATTATTATTGCCCTGGGGTTACCATTTGGATTTCCTACCTCAGGCATATCAAATAACTTGGGCCATTTCTGCATGTGGATCCTCTTCAATGGTGCATGATAATTGTATTTTTGCTGCCTTTGGTTCTGGCAATATTTCATGGATCAGGCAGCCAGGAATATTAATACTAAACTCCATGAGAACAGTCAGCCAGCAATTACAGAACAAAAGCATAAATGAATGAAATACAAGCTATGGCAAGGTTTAAGGCAAGCAGGTAGAGGCAAAAGCATGTTTAGTTGCCCTTGATTTGAATGAAAGGTTCATTGACAATACATAACCTAACCAAGATGGGGTGGTGGTGGGTTGTTTTTTTTAAGCAAAACATTTCTTCCAATTAAATAGAAAGGTTAAGCAAACAGGTTAACAGACTCCAGTGAACAGCATCTGCTTGGTCTGTCAAGCACTTCCTTACACACAGGCATCACATGTATTTTTAGATGGTGTTAAGAGGCACTCAAGCATGTATTCCTAAAACACAGAATTTCAATGAGCTCAACGCATCTGTTTAAGCGTATGTTCCGAGAAGTTACTGTACGTAATTCAGTCTCATGCTTGCTAATATTAGGTCTGGGTTTTTTTTCCAGGGGGTAATACATGCAGCACACATTTAACTAATGTGATAAACATAAAGCTGTTTGGAGCTGATTCTAGCTTTTTGATAGCTACAGACCACTCCGGGAAAGCTGCTTTGGTTTTTATCTTGCAGAACAGCCACTCAGAAGTTAGTCTGTGATTAATAGCTGCTGTTTCCAGAGAGAGCAAATAATATTGCAGAAAAGTTGTCTGGACACCTAGTTGGCTCAATGCTGTCTATGGGAGAGAAAAACTCATTTTTCCAATATGAGTTCCATATTTATATTTGCATTGTTAAATTGGTTCTTTGTGTCCAGAAGTTAGATGAGAACTTTTCAACGGAGCGGTCCATTGGGGGGGACTCCACAAATTAAAAAAACCCCACAAAGTGTTTTCAAGTCCTTCCCAAATGTTTTCTGTTAACTTGAGAAACATAATACCAAATAATTATTGTTGATATATAAGAAATAAATGCAAACCATCTATCATAGATTGTGTTCATCAGTCAGATGGACATTCAATCAAATTATCAATCAAGGCAAAATCCCATACTCTTGTGCATTACTGAACAAGTGTAAACAGATCGTTACTTTCCAATTCATGAGCTTTTTCTAAAAGTAAAGCAAACAACTACAAATGTCTAAGTACTAGAGATGGGGTTCACATTCATGTACCCATTAATTTCTTCTTCATGAGTCTACAGCTCATAAAATGCTTGTCAGCTCAGTCCTTCACATTTTTCAAAAATGGCATAATTGATTTTGATTTTCTGGGTTCCGTTGCAAGAACTCTTTATGCAATGGATTTCACTATCTGCAGTTTTACTGTTAATTGTTTCCTACAATCACAAGGTATCCATCTAGGGGTGTTGTGATTTGTTTGTCTTGCGGAGTCTTTGTTTTCATCATTGCGTAATACCAACAAGGACACAGTCCCATATCTTTTAAATTATTATTGTAAATTTTATTTCTTAATTTGGTATCAAGGCATGCTATAAAATAGTAAAGAGGAGCAGAGAAGAGAGGTGATTGATTTTTTCTGTAATACATAGTAGTAGCTTTTTTAAAAAATGCAGTAAGGCTGGATTCCTAACCTGACTTACCTGAGAGTAAGCACAACTAATTTAAATGGGACTTACTGCTGAATAGAATGGATAACTGACTAACCTGGTAAAATACACAGATTGTATTTTTTTTGATGTCAGCCATTAGTGAAAGCAACAACATTTTGTACTTCATGGCAAAGTGTGTGTGTCTCTGTAAGACCTTTGCAGAGAGAGAGCGAGAGAGCCAGAGCGCGCTACCCCAGATTAAGCAATACATCTCCCCCCCACCCTCACCCACACATAAGATCAGGAGACAGGAACAGAAACATAACAATGAATGTTAGTGGTGACTATCATCACCTCAGCTGAACAGAGTTCAATGGAATCAGTGGCGTAGCGTGGGGGGTGCAGGGGGGCCGGCTGCACCGGGCGCAACATCTGGGGGTTAGGGTTAGGGGGTGCAAATCCACGGGTTAGGGGGCGCAAATCCACGGGTTAGGGGGCACAAATTACTTGCCTTGCCCCGGGTGCTGACAACCCACGCTACGCCACTGAATGGAATACACATTTTAGCAGCACCATGGACTTGACATAGAAATGGGTGGCACAATTATAATGGTATGGTTCAATAAGTTGCTAGCCAGTTCCTTATGTTTTTCAAGAGCAAAGAAATTTGTTCCATTAGCTATTACCAACACTTGCATAAACCTGATCAAATTGCAGAGGTTGTGAATGACCACAAGCAAGTGAACGGGGCTCAGCTCGAGTACAAGTTCCATTATTGCAAAAAAACATTATGGCTCCTACTAAATATTTGTGGCCAAGTCACTAAGATCCCCCATCCAAATTACAAAGCAAGGAAACTTCATGCTAAAAACCATACGATTTTACTGACTTCAGCAAAAACCCAGGTGCAAAACATTTTTGAAATGTTACAGTTCCACCACATATACATTTACAGTCTCACAAAAAGAATGTGTTTTATATACAGTATGTGGTGACATTTAAAAGTGATATATTGTATGCATGACTAGAAAGGAGGAGGATTTCTCTGTTCATTCTGGTGTCAATAGAAGCGGACCTCTGCAATCATATATATAATAAAATCAAAAGTACCATTACATTTCTTCCTGGTCTTTTGAAGAAGTACAACTACCTAATGAATAATCAAGTAAAAATTAAGATAATGAGAATAATTCAGAACATAGCTAACCTCCTCTACCTTGTTTGAATAAGGATGGCACTTGTGTTGTCATAAACTTATTTCACTACAATGGAAATATTAATGTTAATCCTTATAGATTTCTAGAACAGAGATGAAGCATTAAGAAAAGCAACACTTCACATTTTGAAGATGAACCTTGAAGTAATTTAAGGCAATAACAACTCTAGAAGAGGAAATAATGAATTATATTGGTAATATTCAATTCATAGTTGACCATTGATACTAAAGTGGAAAATACAACTGTGTTTTACTATAACTGAGTTTCCTGACCTGTGGATCACACAATACAGAGCCAGAAAATGTGGATGGACTCAGATGCTGATCTTGAGATATTCTTGCAGAATGAGCCGGGATTATCCCACCAGATGGTAAGTGCTGTCAACTTTGACATATTGATCAATGCAGTCACTCAACTGACATGAAGGAACAGGTTTTAAAAGAAGAATTAGGGATAGATCTGCCAGTTCTAGTTCTCTCAGTTTCTAGTTTTTCCAAGAATCTTAAATTCAGTTCTGCACCTTTCTGAAGCAAGTTGTGATTCATAGAATCATAGAATCTATTAGGACCATCTAGTTCAACCTCCTGCAGGAATATGCAGCTGTCCCGTATGGTGACTGAACCTGTGACTTTGGCATTATCAGCACTAAACTCTAACCAACTGAGCTATCTAGTATTGGTTAAAAAAAAAATCCTCATGAAAATCTGAAGCATTTTCTCCTAATAAACACATTTTCAACTAATGTACATATTTTTGCAAGCAATTTTTTTTCTAAAATAATCCATTTTTGTAAACATTGCCTGGTTGAAGAACTGCACCACAAAATTTGGATGTCTGGATTTTGAAGAATGGCTGCACTTTGGTTCTCAGATTATTTCAAAAAGTGTGCATTTGATAGATTTGACTTCATAGATTTCTCTTCCCCATCTCTAGCAGGCTGATTTAGGTCTCCAAAAGCTGAGTGTGGGCTGCTGACTACAAATTAGAGTATTGTACATGTCTTTGAGAAAAGCGAACCACCTTTACTCCTAAAACACAATTGTGCTAATCACAGAAAGAAAGCCATGTGGATTTGTCACCTGTTTGGGCTCATATACTAGTCCCAGTCAATCATAGGACTAAGGACATGTCCCCCATACTTGGACTGCAGGAGGCAATGGGTTATAGTGCTGTCTATGCAGATACAGAATCTGGGCTGTTAAAGAGCCCTGGCGTTGTCAATATGGTAGCTCACCAGAAGTACGCTGATGACAGCACTAGTATTCTAGTCAAAAACGGTCAAAGGACTGTGGGGGTTTTTAGGGGTGTGTTGTGTTAGAATGAGTCTTCTGGTCCTCAGTATATCATGGGAGTAATTTGATAATATTAAGAAAATGAAGATGAAGGCCACATATCCAAATGTAGTGACCTTGTGTTCTATTAAGCATTTGTGTGAGCATCTTCCAGAGGAAGAAGTAAAAGTGTCATCACTCAGGACAATTAAAGATGCACTGGACAAAGTGTAATTTTACATTAGGGAATATCTGCTTTGGGAGGCAGATGGCCTGGTTGATTTAAAAGGTCTTTTCTGCATTTAACTTTGAAGCAATGGAAATCATCTGGAAATGAACCTTGAACTAACACTAACCTTAATAGTTGGAAATGAGCATACTTTCCCAATGACTTTCATTTTTGGGGCTGTGACTAATATTTCTTTGCACCACATTCTAAGCTGCTCCTGGGACTCTTTACAAGTCTCAAAAACAGCTTCCAGCATGGTACAGTGTGACTCCTATTGAAAAGAATGTTTGCATGTATGTATATAATCCCTAGATCTACTTCCATGTCAGTGTATATAGGATTGCAGTCCAGTTGTTACAGCCTTACAGAGCCTTCTCTAGCTGCATAATTCATGGTTTACTCTGAATTCCCATTTTGTTACACTCTAGTAAATTCATTTAGAATTGCAGTCTAGGACAATTGGTGCAGAACACAACACAACACAATACCCAATCCTGCACAGGGACACATGGTACAACCAAACTGTGATATATTCTTGAGCAGTTCAGTCCATGTGTGATGTTTCAATGGACCATGTGTACATGGTCAACCACTTGAACAAACATGTGTACAGCATGATGCGAAAACAACCCTTATGGTGTGTTTTTTTGTGGGAATCGAATTAAAACAGGGGAACGAAATACAATTCATCAAAACATAAGGAAACACAAAATGCACAACCTTTGGCAAACGTATAGAAAGAATCTATAATGCTGTATTTTGACCTCGGAGATTGATCTTAAGATCAAAGTCTGTTTAACAGATTTTTTTGCAAAATGTACAGCAGGATATCAGGAGTTCAATAGTAGAATGGAACAAGTCCCTTAATTCCTGGACATCAATTTGGGTACTTGGTGCTGGCATACTGCCAAGAGCTTCGGCCACCATTGCTGGTGCGCAGCTACTCCAGAACACCCACACACTCTCTTTTCACTTTCACCTCCAAAATATGCACTTTTAAAAGGTGGTCCTCAAATTATTTCAGTGAATATGAGGGATCCAGCTCTTTTGCCACTTTCAGAGGGTGAAAAACATAAGAAGCATAGTGGATGTGGTTGCTAGGCAACCACTTGTGCTTGCACTCCTATTCCTGGTACATAATCACCAGGAACTCCCCCACTAGGATTTCCAAAGTGACTGTGCCAAAGGTTCTGTTCCCCATCAATCATGATTGCAATGACCTGCATACTGGCTTCCTGTGCCAGATGACAATGACAGCCAATCAAAAAGTCCAAGCTGCTATTGCCTTTGATGCTTCTCCAGTCCCAGGTTGAGCCAATGTAGGTGAGAAATCTTTAGCGTACCAATATATGAGAATCTTCCCTTCTGTCATTATCACACACCATATTTCTCAATATCAAGATGCACAACTGCATCTGCATCACATTTGGCAACGGGGGCAACTGGCAGCATAACAAATCTGATGCACTGGCTTCTAGGTGTTCTGGAGATAGTTACATAAAGGTGCATGATATAACAGAATAAAGGAAATGCATGCACACTCTGAACTGTACACACATACTCGATCCTACACACACACACACACACACACACACACACACGATGTAGTAAGATCAGGCTCAAGTCACCTTCATGCTTTTTACCTTAAAATCTTGATCAACATATAAGTGTGGAATATAGTTGTCCCTTTTGTTAAGCTCTATTGCTCTATTGGTTTCCAGTAGCTGTACCTATCTCAGAAAGCATTAGGTCATGCCGGACCCAGCTGCCCCTGTGAGCTTCTCTCTGCAATGGTCACTGAATGAACTTTTTGAGAGTGAGCTATTGATAATGACTCTGAAACAATTTCTTCCATTCTCAAGCATTTGGCACTTTGAAAAGTGCTTTTCCCCCTTGCAAAAGACCAACTCCCCCCTTAGGCATCTTTGGGACATGATTAAGAGTATGGGTTACTTTGGGTTGCCAGAAAAGGAGAAATATATCAAGCTGTTAACCATTAAAACATTTTCCCTGTTTCTATCGATTAAGTATCATTTCTGGGATGTGGGATGACCTTGACTCCTTGCACATACCCTTTAGGCCATTTCCCCTTCTCTTTTAGGGAAAGATGTATACCACATCTGGCTTTGGTAACACAATTCCACTTAAAGCACCACTGGACATTTTTGTTCCATATTTAAAGATGTGTGGTTCTTAAAGTAAATGTGATCTCCTTTTCATGTGCACCTCTTTGCATGCTGGAGAGGGCTACACACAGAGAAAATAAGGCCCACACTGAACATTTCTACTTAACCCATCTCCCTCCTACCCGATTCCCTCAGGCCTAGGCCTATGTATAATTTTGCCAATTTTTATTGAAAGAGACAACCACCCTCTACCACAGCTTTCATCAACTTGGTGTCCTCTGGATGTTTCAGATGACAGATCCAACTCTAGCTCCATTGTGGTGGATAGGGCTGATGGGATTTGTGGTCCAAAAGATTCAAAGGACACCAGGTGGGTGAAGGCTTCTCTATCACACACACACACACACACACACACACACACACACACACCAGAACTTAATTTGAGCTAAGTCTTACCAGGCCTGGTTTCCATGCCAGGAATCAGCATGGAACATGTGGTATAATAAGACTATTTTAAAGTATATCCAGAATATACTTATTTTATGAAGCCTTTTATTGAGTTGGATCATTGATGAGTCCAGCCCTCATTGAAATGCCAGGCTAGATGTGATTTTAACCATGTCATTGCATTTAAGGGAAAAATCCACCATCCATCCATCTACCTTGAGGCAAGGTGCTTTCAGAAGATGTTTTGCCAATGCTTAGGGGGTGGGGTGGCAATTAGTATTTGGAGGAACTTTGAAAGGCATCAGTCAGCACTTTAAAGAATTCATCTTTCGTAGTTCACAGTCAGGGAGAGTGGGGTGGCAGAGCTGAGTTCTGCCTCCTTCAGCAAAAAAATGCAGTTCTGGCACTGTATGCCTCACCTCTGCCTGAATCCCGAAAGGGCCATAACTAGCCTCCACAATTTTGGAATATGGAACTGATAGCATATGGCTGTTTTAAAGCAGGTTTATGTAGGAATTACGAATGATTATGGTGATGGTAATGATATTTGGGTTCCAAAATGTATGAATTGCATCATGATTATGGTAATGAATGCAATATTTAGGTTCCAGAGACTAACATATTCTGAAACCTGTAGGCTTTATGCAGGGATGCTTGTCAGATGAGCAATATGTCAGAGCGCATAAACACTAAACTCTGAGAACATTTACTGCACTGTCCAACACAAGATTGAGACTCTGGCAAATTTCCCATGTGTTTCAAACCCTCTGTTTCAAATGAACTTATGCCAGGCCTTCCATCTGTGTTGCCACAGAGAAAGATGTGATATTGGCTCAGACTTTCTGGCACCATTTTGTGTGTCTCTTGTGATCTGGTCTTTGATAAAGTGTCTGCTGCAGATGTCAACTAGGTCAAGCTGAAAGGGGGAAATGAAATGGTGCAGCACAGAGAAGAAGCCGCGATTAAAATAAAACCCAGCCCAAATGGTACCCTTGAAATCTCCTCTTCCAAAAGGTTTAGGGATGTCACATCTACTTTTCCAGTCAATGTTACTTCCATCAAAACAGCATAGGTCCTCATGTTGCTAACATTTTATAATATTCCTTTTATAACAACAATAAAAAATAATGTTCACAGTGAAGCTGGAATCCAGCCGAAACCTTCTCTCTTTTACACATCCTATAAATCTACATCTTGCATTCTCAGTCAGAAGCTCAAGTGTCTGCACATAGCGCAAGCAAGTGCCTGTCAGTAAAAGAACAGCCTCAGGAAATGTATTTTGTTTTCTGTCACCAAGGAAGAACAATAATCTACTGTGAGGCAGACAGAGAATGTATACTAGCTGGCTGCAAACAACCAATCTGCACTGCCACTGTGTGCCTTCTCTAGCCCAGTTCAGGCAAATGTCTGAGGTATTCTGTCAGTGTGTGACCAAGGAATGGCACATCAAGTGTTGAAGTGTATAGGAGCAAAATCAAGGGCACAGAGGGCAGTCTGATCAACATGGGCTATGCTTCTTGTCCTGATTCTACTCACAGACACGACTTGATTTCTCATGACATCACTAGTCAGGTTACTTAAAAGGTCAGTTTTCAAGGATGTTACCTGCTGGTTGCTGTGTTGGAATCCAACAACTCCAATGTTGCAAACAACATCTAATCTAGCAAAATTTCATCTGGTTTTATCTTGGCACTCAGAGGCAATGTCTGGCCACTACCAAACATTCATTAAGTTTGCTCTCGGATTTAATTGCTCGTCTTTCTAATTTTACATACCCCATTTCATTGTCATCCATACATTAAAATAATGTTTACTTGAATTTCCTCAGAGAAATCAGTTGCTTGTTTTTCTCTTTTTCTATAATGAGACAGGAGAAATTAAGTGCTCCAGTTAATGAATATTTAATGGTTTATTTGTTGGGGGGGGCTGTGAGGATTAAAATTCGCCACGGTCTACAGAGTTTTAAGCAAAAATCGAAAGAAATACACACACAAACACACATATACTAAAATTATTATGGGCCTCATGAGTCATGGATTAAACCAAGGATCATCAAACTTAGGGGGGGGGGTGCCTTGGGTACATTTGGAATTTTGAGAAACTGCCATTGGGTTGCTTCCCTCCTTCCCATCATTCCCACAATAGACAGAAAGAGACATTCTTTTCAGTTGTTCATTTTTCTAATCTTAGATTCAGTTCTCCACATTTCTGCATTACTTTGCACCTAAAAATAAGAAGCCCTCATGAAAATTCACCATTTTAATGTGAATTTCTTCTAATCTGCATATGCTGTATTACATTTTGCCTAATGTACACATCTTTGCAAGGCAATTTCCCCATAAATAATGCATTTTGGTATGTTATTTCCACCAATATGTGCATTTATATGGATACTTTACCACAGTATCTATAGAAATTTTTGTACATTTTGGCTGGAGAACTGCATTGCAAAATTCAGAGAAAGACCCATTTTGAAGGAAGGATGTGTTTTGGTTTTCCTATCATTTCTGAAAGTGAGATTTGAGTATAATGACCTCAAAGTGTGAACTGAATCAAATTTCTTCCCCATCTCTAGGTCTGAGTAAAAGCCAGTCGTATCAAAATAGAACCTCTAACTAGCATTATTTGACGCAGAAATTAAAGCTTACATTGATAGACTGCACAGCACAAATCACGGGACATTTTCAAGGGCACCATGTTGCTGACCCCATTATTAAACTAAACACATTCCTTTTTCAAACTATGGTTATACTGAAAAATTCTACAATTTTTAAAAACCATTCTTCCACTTGCACAGCAGGATTTTCCTCTATCCCCTCCTCCCATGTGCTACTTGTGCCCTCTAAATTTTCTCTGAGGGGTTGGGGAAAGCCCCATAATAGGTTTAGGGACTGTGTGGGGACTCATGGGGGAAGAGAGTGGAAGAAGTCCCATTGCTCAAGCAGACCTGGCACACATACCCCACTTAGAACTACGTTGAATTCCTACCCAACGAAAACAGGCACATTGTCAGGGATGAACCAGAGGTCTCATGTTCCCCAGAGGGAGGGGGAAGCCTGGGAGCGGAAGATGTGGACAAGGTGCCCGAGGGGGAGGGAGGCAACGAAGAGAGAGAGAGATTGGGTTAAACTCAGGCTCAGAATCTGGGGGGAGGTTTACGGCCACCTCAAGAGGCGTGTGGTAAAGAGGAGAGTAGAACGACGGGGTGAGAAACTTCACCATTTTATGAGCTGTTGGAAAGGCAAATGCAGGCCTCAGCAGAGATCTGAACTGACTGACTCTGATGGATGAACGGTGTGCTAATGACCCATTGTAAATATTGTAAATAAAGACTATAAAAACGTTGAGGCTCCCGTGGCATCTGTGGTGAGGAGAGACACCCACAGCTCTGACACACATGACATCCAAAATAGGACCCTCATTGTGATGTGTCAATCACATCCTCCAGAGCAGCTGCTCCCGATTAGGTAAATAATGCAGACCCCCTGCTTTTCAAAAGCCAATCCATGGACCCCCTACTTTTGAAAAGGTTGGTATCTCTGTGGTAGTTTTTGTTATGTAACTGGTGCCACAAACCCCCTGGGTGGGTTACATATACCCCTGCAGTCCGCGGACCACTGGTTGGAGACCACTACTCTAAACAACTGATGCAGTATTGGTGCTTTCCTATGAATTAACCATATAAAGCTGTAAACATTTGCACAAAGAAAGGGATCTGTTTTGTACTTCATCTGACACAGGTCTCTGTCATATTTCTGACAAAACTAAAAGTCCCATGTTCATTACCAGGTCAAATTTTTAAAAGTTCTTAAGCTCATGTTTGTGGCACATTTTCAAAAGTGAGCTTTATTTAAAAGAACCTCTTAAGAACGGGCTGGAGAAGAACAAAAAGGCTAGGCATCTTAAGAGCTTAAGGGGTTTTTTGATGAAAAAATATGTTCTTTCAGGATCAATGGTATAACTGAATGGCTACTAAGTAATAACAATTACTCTGCATTCAATTCCCATAGAAACCAGTAGTACTGGATAGTCAACCAAGGACTTCATGCTCTTCTAACTGCAATTATTGTAAGTTCCCAAAGCAGAATTTTTGCTGGTGCTCAGAATAAGTATGGTACTTAAATTCCCTCCACTTCAATTATTTGCCTCATTGATGTACTCTGAGACCACTTTGCTCCATACGATGGGAAAGCCAGATAAGGCCCTTGGCAGTTCTATCTTTATTGGGATGAATTATTCATCATAGAAACAAAATAACAAATCGGAAGCTGAGGAAAATGGAGCTGATGCTAAAGCCATATGTTGGCCTCCTTCGATTCTTGGCTCTGTGCAGTCATAGTTCTCAGATGCCAGGAAGGCCTTTAAGAATGGCCAGCAGTGCAGTCCTATACATTACATTAACACAGCACTGGAAGTAGCAATTAAGGTTTGACCACTTCCTAATAAACTGAGGGGAAGTTATCTACTGCTTCCACACACTTCTGTCGCTTGCCAGCAAAAGGTCTCCTGCGTTTTCATGCGAGAGCTGTATTTAGGTCAATGCGTCATGGTGCTAAATAATGTGCTTTTCAAAAGACAAAGGATGCTGCTGTGGTCAAAGGAGATAAACAAGGTCAAGGTAAAAATAATGGCTGCTACTTCACCCTTTTGGAGCTAGGATTTTCATGAGCCTGGTGCTCATAACCTAGCAGTAGATCCCCTGTGCTGCTTTCTCTGTATGTCAGGCATTTAGTCCATTAGGTGTTTCATTTCAGAGGGGATTTTTCTGCACATGTTTAAAGGAAAGAGGCATCATGGAAGGCAGGGGATGGCTCAGTCAGTAAAGCCTGAGACTCTTAATCTCAGGCCAGGAGTTCAATCCCCATGTTGGTGAGAAAGATTCCTGCACTGTAGGGCGTTGGACTAGATGACCCTTGTGGTCCCTTCAAACTCTAGAATTCTATGGTTCTATTTTGTGTGGAATAATAAAAGTTGAGCTGCAGTCTTCTACACGTTTAACCGGTGTGAGCGAGCTTCTTTGGTAGATGGGTTTTCACGCATTTTAAGAGTCTTCTGAATTAGAATCTCTAGTGACAGTAGCACATATTGGGAGATTAATCTGGTAACTTAGTCACACAGGTCTCAATATGGGGATATTTACTGAACACATGCACAACCAAAATATGAACATTTAAGTGAATATCTTAGCAAATAAGCACACAAACACTTTTCTTTGGTTTTCTATTACGCATGCACTGTTAGAGTTGTTGCAAGCAGAATCCCTGGTCTGCACTTTCTGCAGAGCAGAAATGAATGTTATCCATCATAACAAACAACTGCAAAACTTTACTGGAAACAGTCTTAAAACAGTTACAATTAAATGTTGCAAAATAAAAAATAATACATTGCTTTTAAACAAGCAAACAATGTGATTCTGTATTCTTTAAATCCTTAATGCAGTTCAGTAACTTTCCTCTCTCTGCTCCCAGAGAGAGATCCTATGCAAGCATCTTGCTTGTTCAAGATCGCTCACCTGGAGTTTATAATGCTGCTGGCTCCAATGACTAACTAAGATGCTGAGTTCTCAGGTTTCATCTTCCTGCCATGAGAGATCACTGCTTGGGTTTCCAGGATAAGTCATCCATTAGCCTTGAACACTCTCTTTGCCACATTTTCTAAAGACAAACCTCTTGAGCAAACTTAATGCAAACCTCTCTACATAGCATTTTGGCTTTGGTTTGGTTAATATCTAGCAGCATGAATAGGCCCCTTTCAAGAAACAGCAGATTCCCATCTATATCCATTGCCTTACTTTTACGAAAAGTTTCAATATCTCACTCTCTGCAACACAAAACTGTCAACAATGCAACAGTTCTTTTTGCTATTGATGCAGTTTTGCATTCAGTAGTTGTTTTCAATAGTTCATGCCTAGCCTTTTTCATCACCTCCAAGACCAGCAGAGCATAAATATCTGCTGAAGACACAACATATATTAAACAAACCAAAGATTGGTGGAATTGCTGTGCATTTATTTAACAATCAATCAGTTTGATACGGCATGCAATCTAATCACATTTCTTATTGGCAATTGTGCTTTCTTTTCTGATAGTCCTGTGAATGCTTTACCAGGTTCTCTTTATATTTAACAAACATCAATGGGGAAGAGACAAAAGAAGAAGCTCATTTTATTCGTATGGGTCAACAAATTGTTATAAAACAGTTGTATTTATCCATTGTATTTGATTCATGAAAGCCTGTGTTGATTGCAGTAATTTATCAAATGCTTCTACGTTTCAGCTACTTACATTTTCAATCTCTCTGTGTGCCTATTGTGAATTGCTGACCACTACTCATCAGCTCAAACTTCAGAAACTTTGGAACCAACATAGTTAGAAATTAGAGTTGGAAGGGACCCAGGGGTCATCTAGTCCAACCCCCTACAATGCAGGAATCTCAGCTAAAGCATCCATGACAGATGACCATTCACTTTCTGTTTAAAAATCTCCAAGGAAGGAGAGCCCACCACTTCTTGTGGAAGTCTGTTCCACTTCCGAAAAGCTCTTACTGTCAGAAAGTGTTTTCGAATGTTCAGTCGGAATCTCCTTTCTTGTAACTTGAAGCCATTGCCTCGAGTCCTGCCCTTCAGAGCAGGAGAAAACAAGTTTCCTCCATCTTCCACGTGACAGCCCTTAAGATATCTGAAGATGGGTACCATATCTCAGTCTCCTCTTCTCCTGGCTAAACATACCCAGCCCCTTCAAGCGCTTCTTGTAAGGCTTGGTTTCCAGACCCTTGATCATCTTGGTTTCCCTCCTCTGCACACATTCCAGCTTGCACCAGCCCATCACTTTCCTAACTGCACTCAGGTTGATTAAAAAATTGCGCTGGAAAGAGCAGGGTAACAACCACTAGCTGGCAATATCATAGAACTTCCATGTGAACAAATCATTATGAATGTTCAGGCATTTTGGATGCTCCCTCCATCCCTCAGAATTGTTTTCCTTCTCAGAGCTCCAGTCTTCCTGGATGAGGAGCCTTGTAGTATCCAACTCTGAGCATTTCCTTGTTAAATAGCTGAAAGTTTGGTCAAGCTGGACTGACTTGAGCAAAGCTTTCACTCTGAATTTGTCTTGACCTTTATGCTTATATTTACAGTTATAAATATGGGTAGAATATGCTGCTTCATGCATTCCTTTGATAGATGAAAAGCTGGGATTTAAATTAAATTAATTATGCCATGCAGAGTTGGCAGAATTTGGTCAGAATGCAGTGTGTTTGGGGAGAGGTGAAAAAAACAAGGGGGAGTTATTCAAGCCATCTTCTAGGGAGGTTTCCTCTTTCACCTAGATGCTTATAAAGATAATTTAGGAAGGTATCACAACCTGTAGGTAGCAGCTAAAGAAATAATGCAAGGGTGCCAGGAAGTCAGCAGCCAATTTTTGCAAGCATGCTGGATGGAAGTTTCTAGCATAGGGTTCCCTCCCAGAGCTAATGGCATCAGTCCATAGTGTGGGCAAGCCCTCCTGCCCCTGAGTTTGAGTCCTGGTGGTCCCCCTCCATGGCAGCTGCTATGTAAAAAACAAAAATAGGTCACATCAAATGCTTATACACATTTAATATCACATCTAGTGTGGTGCTAAATGGAAAACTCTCCAAGGGTATTTTTATTGATCTGTAAACCATTGCGGGAGCCTTTCTAGTTGAAGAGCGAATGAATGAAAGATCTATCTGAACTCCAGTACCAAACAATTGTGCTGATGTCCTTCGAAAAGTGTCTCACACACAAATCCCCAGGTTCTTGGAAATTTGAAAAAAAAAAATTCCGAATTTCTCACTGAGTGGAATACTCTCAAAAAAAAAAAAATTGATGGTGTGTGTTCCAAACATCATCTTTAAGGGGATGGGGTGGGGGCGAACACTTACAAGAAAACATCAAACCTTATTACTCACATCCTCATTCACATCTTTCTAAAGCCATTTTTCCTTGGTGCAATGCAATGCTATTTTAAGGAATGCCTTCATACAAACATTGTATTTCAATGAAAGCCTTTATTTATATGCTGAAACCTGAGCTTTGAAAGAATGTCCTGCCCAGATGAATAGCTTAGATGAATTCAAAAGTCAAATATCAGAAAAGAAGCCATTATGAAGTGAAGCAATCTTGTGGGTTTTTACAGATTTTTCAGAGCTCCAATGACAAACCGAACAATGTTGAAAATTATTGACTGTGCCTGCTATGCACAAAACAATACCCCAAAGAGAGTGACTAGATTAATTTGGCCATTTGTCTTTTTAAATGTTAAAACTCTCAGTGCAAGTTCTTTGTTGTTTGTCAATGACACTGAAGTTTTTTTGTTTGCAATCCAGCCTCTAAATAAATATTTTTAGAAAGCAGATGACTGTGTTGTTAGTAGCACTGTTGTTCTTGCAAAGTAGAAAGCACAAACCTTGGTTCTTTGTGAGATGTTTTTATTCTGTTGAAGGACATGACTCAATAGTTCAGGTTATTTGGCTCCACTGAAAGGCGAAGTGAAGATATTAATGTGTCCTCCTTTCAGAGAGATATATGACACTACCATTGCAATATTCCTTACCATGGAATTTTCCGGCACATTAAATAGAAGGTACCACCTACAGAGTACTGGAGTGACGTCTCACCTGTACCCATTGGGAATCTGATAAAAGGGCATTGACCTGCCTAGGACACACAAATAAATGATCCTTTTCATAGTTGTACGCCATGTCCAAAAGGCTCCAGAGGTTAATTAGAAGGCTCATAGCCAAAACCTCTCCCCTTGCAGGAGTCCATTGCTAATTAATCATTTTCTAATCAAGTTTTTTTAAAAAAGACTTACATCAATTAGCAGGTCAGTTTTCAGTGCCCTGACATGGTCAAAATGCTCAGACTTTATAGCTTGGTTGTTGGCATCTGTCTGTCTTGGGAGACAATGGAGGAGAGCATCTTTGGGGGTGAAGTCAAACTGTTGGAAGGTTGCAGCGCTTGCTGCGGCTGTAGAGACTGATGCAAAAGAGACATGTTTTGTTGCAGCTGGGGCAGATGAAGGCATCCAGTTGTGGTCAAAATGCTCAGACTTTATCTAGTTGCAAACAAACGCCTCCATGGCTTCCTTGAGCATGTCCAAGAAAAGACAGAAAGCACCCACTTATAGTTGTTTTTAAGCACAGCGTCATAGTGGCTTAGCAGCATAGAAAGATGTCTTATACTAAGGGCAACTGGTGCATCTATCCATCTGTCTACCCTTACTTATCAACAACTCTCTAGGGTTTCAGACTGGGATCTCTCTAAGCCCTACCTGGCGATTCTGGGAACTGAACCTTAGACCTTCTGTGTGCAAAGCAGCTTCTCTGCCACTGGACTATATTCTATTTTAAATAGAGATAAGCCCAATCTTCCCCCAACATTGCTGCTTATCCAAGGGTCTTTCGCCCTGGTTGTGCACCAGAATCATCTCCTTTCCCATTTGAGCTGAGATGCAGGTCAAGAGATCTTTAGTCATCTCCTTCCTAGCATGAACACCAGCAGAGACTTTAGCAGAGCCCTCCACTTACTTTTCTCAACTGGTTCTTGCCACTGCACAGATTGCACAAGAGCGAGCTGAATAGGTTGGAGATAGAACTTTTCTCACTCCTGGGCTGCCTTTTCTCACAGGAGAGAAAGCAGCCAAAGCCATGATCCTCCAAGGAATGGAGTTTGTTGTTGCTGGCCCTTGAATCTCTGCAGATTTCAACTTATGGGTCTTGTTAAAATTAATTGCCTAATACTGGGGTCTCTAAAGGCCAAACTGCATATAAAATGGGGTGGGAGATCTGTCATCAGAACTGACTCACATCCTTTTTGTTTGTGCTTGAAAGCAGATGCAGTGAGTTCCAGTTCTGACTGTAGCAAAGCCACTTGGGGAAGTGGGATAATCAACTCTTTCCTCCCTTGCTGCTTTCTCAAGTGAGAGCCACCCCCCACCACCACCACCAAAAAGCGTCTGTATTTCACCAAGGGGGAAATATGGGTACAGAATGCCGTGCTTGTATTTTCCTTCATCTGGATAAACTAGCTGGAAGAGGAAAAACTTGAATTGGGAAAACAGTACAGGGGAAAGAGGATAAAACAAATTCCCCAATGCCAGGGCTTCCCTGGATTTGCTTTTATGTCCAAATGAAGGTATCAGGAGCTCCAGTCATGGATCTTCTGCATCATGTGTAGTTTTGGCCATCCAGGAAACACAGAGGTGGTGTGGACTGGACCTACTAAGTCTCAATACTGATTTTGTAACACAATATGTTCCTTTAGAAAGCACCCATAGATCAATCTAGCCCAATTTTATGGGCCTGCGCTTAACTGTGATCATATCTGATGCTCAAATCCCAGTCTCTCTTGTACATGTACATTTCTTATTATCTCCATCCATCACAGTGGCAAGGCTAACCTCTGTGCTTGACTTTTCATTGCAGGTTGGTTCAAGACGGCATTATATAGGACTGGGGAAAGGATTTATATCCCAGACTGAGCATTCAGCAACACATACCTTACAGCTCCAAGTAATGCAGCCTTCTTTCATCTGGTGCTCATTTTCCTTCAGTTGAATCCTATTACCATCCAAGCACCCCGCCTGCCTGAGGCAAGCCTCCAGCTTGTTTATCTGCAAGAGGGCAGGGGAGCAGTGGAATGGGACAAGGCAGAAACTTAGCAGCTGAATGATAAGATGTAATAAATCATTGTTAGAGCATACGTTTAATAGGTCCAAAATCCTTCAATCCTTCTTTTTGCTGCCAGCAAACTAAAGATAGATTCATATACAAACACATTCTCTTTCCAGCAAGTAATTTTCTACATTCAGTTCTTGGTGACTATCACATAATGTGTTATCACACAAATAGACATGCTAGGTTCTTAAAATCTTGAGACTCTTAAAATCTGACTGGCTAGGGGAAGAGAAGAACGTGTGTCCCAATTGCCTGCAAAATAACTTGCCACAGAGCTCTTCTCAGTGGGACATAATGATTAATGTGTTATATTTAAATGTACAGCTCCCCTTATCCCATGGCATCAGGGCAGGTAAACACAATTTTATATAGCAGAGATAATTATCTGTCCTTGAGCACTAAGTCTAAAGAGCAGCAAACATTATTCAGGAATTAATAATTTTCTAAAGAACCTCCTGAAGGAAACAAGGTGATTGTGCAAATTGGACTTTTAAATGGGCTCAAAAATGTCTACCTTTGTGAATGATCTGTGTACTCTCTGTGTGCTGATGGACAAAAACTGGAGAGTCTTTGAAGAGCTATGGAGGTAACTTAAGAAACTCCTTATGCTCTGGTTTGCATACCACTTTAACCCATAGTTAAAATAAACTATGGTTTAAATGTGAATGTGTAGTGTGTGCGCACTACTGAAATCATGGATACTTCATTCCTCCCCCACTCCTGGTGCTGCTAGGAAACAAGCATAGCAATGAATATTGTTGTAAGTTTGGGGGGTCAGTCTGGACAATGCCCTGAGTCCCACTTAATTCTTGGGGTCCTGCACCCAGTATTTATTTATACATACATACATACATACATACATACCCCACCCATCTGGCTGGGCTTCCCCAGCCACTCTGGGCAGCTTTCAACAAAATATTAAAATACAGTAATGCATCAAACGTTAAAAGCTTCCCTAAACAGGGCTGCCTTCATTCTAAAAGTCTGGTAGTTGTTATTCTCTTTGACATCTGGTGGGAGGGCCTTCCACAGGGCGGGTGCCACTACCGAGAAGGCCCTCTGCCTGGTTCCCTGTAGCTTGGCTTCTCGCGGTGAGGGAACCACCAGAAGGCCCTCGGCGCTAGACCTCAGTGTCCGGGTACAATGATGGGGGTGGAGACGCTCCTTCAGTAAGGGTTAAAAGCTCTGATAGAGGATTCTATTGCTGAACTACGCAATTATAAGGCAATTGACTTGGTCGGTCACTTAAATGTCTTTCATTAGCATCCCCAAAGAATGAGCTAGGCTGCAAGAGTAATGGTGCCCTCTGGGCAAATGGGTGGGCCTCCCTAACTCACCTAAGTGCCAGGTAGACAAAACAAAGGGGAGTGTGATGTGAGCTCCGCAGAAAGCAGGTAGAGAAGGTGGAGACATAGAGACAGGTTTGCTCTATGCAAAGCTTTGGTGCTTCTCTGGAAACCTAATGGGGAAGCAAGATCTGTTGGGGTGTTAATACTGCGAGCCCCTCCATCAGCTTGTATGTATGTGAAAATAAAGCCATATATCTGAAGAACACCACAGTCTCCACTGAACTTTGCTCCAAAGAAACCAAACCCTGGGTAAATCTTGGAACCCTTGGGGTTTCTCACCAGAAGGGTATGAAATCAGTTTTCTAGGCTTTTCCCTGAATGCATTTGTACCATAATGAAGTGGGAGGCGGATGCGGGTTCTGTCTGTGCAAGCATTTCAGGTGGCCAGAAGGAACAATTCTGCTTTCCCCCCTCTGTGTGCTATTCTGGTGGCTCTCCCAACACATCCCCAGCCAATTTCTGGGGGCACACAAGTGGGGAGGGGAAGATCCATTATATAAGCAGAAGTCCTTGCACAGGGCTTCCACAGATAGGGCTCATTAGGTGAATTGTGCCCACAGAAAATTAAAGCATTCTATAAATCCACACTATGTGTTATCCAAGTAATCATAATAAAATAACTATTTGCTGCGTTTTGAGTGTGCAGTAAGTTCCATGGAAACAGAGGCCGGATCAGCTAACAGTTCAGAAATTGCAGCATGGAATTGGGTTGCTTGCCTTTAAAAAAACCAGTGTGAGTTTCACAGGTGCATCTCTAATAACCATTAATTGGAAACTGAACAGGATTTCATTCCCTTTGAAGAAGATCCAGCAGATTTAGTCCCCTTTGCTGTCACTATATGACACTATCCTTTCTTCTTGTTAATGGGGAAAAGGCCATTTGGGAGTTGATCACCGGAAGAAAGGATAAGAAGAACAAGCCTATTTCCCTTTCAATAGCATTTTGAATTCTACTGAAGAGGGAATGTTAAAAAGAGGGAGGGAAAGTGCACTCTTAGTGCAGGCACCAATACTGATGCTTCAGGACTCCTGTTGATCTGTCACAATGTGCGTGACTTTGAGGAAACTGTAGCCCTGTGCATTTAAAAGTTGAAGAGGAAAGCTGTGAATGGCCCTCTGAGTTCAAATCAGAGACAACCTGAAAAGATTCAGAACATATTTTGTGAGCAATATGTCTAGTATGAGTATTGATCTCTTCCCAGTGTGGCCTGTGGCCCATTGTGTTTTTCATTATAAAGTAAATTAGATATAGGACTACTGAAAGACTTGTGAATTGGACTGGACTAATCCAAATTGTCCTTGTGCTACTGGACTACATGGAGCAACTGCAGTAGCTCTACAATATGAACAGCTCCACCAAACTGTATGAATAGAGTACCAGCCAGCCTGTCTCTTCCTCAAAGGAAGTGCATCGCTCAATCCAATTCAAAACTGCAAGTCTGTGATGGTGCAGGAAGGATGGCTAGAATCAAATCCTTACTGGGTTCAACAGAGAAGGATTACCTTGTGCTGTGCATGCTCTGGAAACTAAGGAACTATGAGGAACAGCTGAAACAGCTGGGTATGTTTCACCTGGATAAGAGAAAAATAAAGGAAGAGATGTTAGTGATCTTAAAATTTCTGCAAAGAAACATGGAGCACTGCCCTGTACAACCAAGTCGATCCATTTAGCTCTGTATTGTCTACAGAGTCCAACATTTTGTTGGACTCCAGTTCCCAGCAGCCCTAGATGACCTCCAAGATCTTTTCCAACTCTGTAGTGCTATGATGATATTTTTCATTTTTTGCAAATGCCCCATTGGCTGGCATAATAATATTTCTCCGCGAACACTAGGTTTTGGGAGGTTTTTAAAAGCATCTTTTTATATCATTACAATTAGGTTGTTGCACAATGTTGTTCTCTTTCGTTTGCATCACCACCAGCAGCAGCACATGAAGGGAGCTGGAACCATAGCAGTGCCCTCTCAGTGGTGGCACTGCTTGCTCTGAGAAGGGGATGGAGCAGGGTAGGGTGGTGGTGAAGTCTGGCCCCTTGCCTGGCTAATTCAACAACTGAATCCTTGCTGGATCCAGGAATTAGAAGGCACTCAGTCACACAGCCCTAACATGAGTTGTATAATCACAGTTTAAATGTGGGCAAATATTTCATTTGTGAGCCTGGCTGTTATGAATGGAAACTCATAATTGTCCCAAGTGTTTGGTTGAATTACAATGTTGAATAATGTTGAATTACAATGTAATATCTATTCTTTTAACAAAAGCCATCACAACAGTATTAGGAAAATCTAATTTTTTTCTGGCTGTGGCCTGGAAAATGCTTTTGTTATATAGGTGTATTTAATTTTATTCTTTTAAAATTTCATTTTGTATGCTGCTTTCGCACTTAAATGTGCCAAAAATGGGAAATGGGAAAGGGGGGGGGATGAAGACTCCTCAATGTATTATTTCAATCAGTCTTAAAGGCTTATTCATTTCAAAGCATAATATGCCATTCTGATTAATTAATTAATTATGATAATATTAATATTAAAACATTTTAAATCCATTGAAACAAAGTCTCAATCATGAAAACATTCCAATTAAAAAAAGAGATTAATGCACAATAAAATGTAAAATGGAGTTTTAAAAAGGCAGACTGGGTTTCATTTGAAAGTGCTAATTGGCACTATCTTTTACCTGCAAGTTAAAAAAAGAAATTCAGCTATACAGTATATATAATAAGAACATAAGAAAGGTCATGCTGGATCAGAATAAAGCCCCATGTAATTTAGCATCCTATTCTGGTAGTGGCCCACTGTGGCAAGGCCCCAAGCAGGCATGAGTACAGTAATCTTCTCTCACTCCTGCTCCTTAGTAACTGAAGGTCACCTATCATAGAAGGGGAAAGCAAGTTGTTAAATTTTAGTACATTTAAGGGCCTATTCTCATGAGCCCATTAATTACTCCTTAGTTCACCCATTAACTACTAGTCCATATGAGCATGTATCAAGATTCAGCTATCACTCCTAATGTGGACAGAAAAGTATGGTGTGAAGTTGTGCTGTTCCTCACTTTTAATTAAAGGTAAAGGTAAAGGTACCCCTGCCCGTATGGGCCTGTCGTGTCTGACTCTGGGGTTGTGTGCCCATCTCACTTAAGAGGCCAGGGGCCAGCGCTGTCCAAAGACACTTCCGGGTCATGTGGCCAGCGTGACAAGCTGCATCTGGTGAGCCAGCGCAGCGCACGGAAACGCCATTTACCTTCCCGCTAGTAAGTGGTCCCTATTTATCTACTTGCACCCAGGGGTGCTTTTGAACTGCTAGGTTGGCAGGCACTGGGACCGAACGACGGGAGCGCACCCCGCCGTGGGGATTCGAACCGCTGACCTGATGATCGGCAAGTCCTAGGCACTGAGGTTTTACCCACAGCGCCACCCGCGTCCCCACTTTTAATTAATCCCCCCCCAAAAAACCCAAAAAAACCCATGACAGGACAGGATTCAAGCATACGATCCTTAGAAAATTTACCCAAGTTCTGTGTCAGGTAAGCCATTTCCCTTTTCCTTTGTGGATCAAGTGTTTCTAAAGTAAGGTAAAAGGTAAAGGACCCCTGGACGGTTAAGTCCAGGCAAAGGCGACTATGGGGTTGTGGCACTCATCTTGCTTTCAGACCAAGGGAGCCAGTGTTTGTCCAGAGACAGCTTGTGGCCAGCATGACTAAACCGCTTCTGGTGCAACAGAACACCGTGATGGAAACCAGAGAGCATGGGAATGCCGTTTACCTTCCCACCACAGCGGTACCTATTTATCTACTTGAACTGGCATGCTTTCAAACTGCTAGGTTGACAGGAGCTGGGACAGAGCAACAGTATGTATTCACAGATATGTACCATGCCGTTAACAGAGACTGCAAAGTATGTTTTGAAAAGGGGCATGAGAAGTGAACATGTTTTCTCCTCTTTCTTCGATTTAATTAACAGTTCCACAGCTGTTGGAAGACTATACTGTAACTTCCATCACCTTTAGTCATGCTGGTTGCAACTGATCAGAGTTCAAGTCCAACAATGTCTAGAGTGTCATAGGCTGCCCAACCCTGATTTAGACACTTAAGGAGAAATCAAATATTTGAAGTTTGGCATTCATGTATTTTTGATCTCTAATATATTAAACAATGCCTCCAAGACATGTAACCTATTTAATCAGGTGCAGCTAACCAATGCCATTGATTTCATGGAGGACATAGGCACAATTAAATTTCTCTACTTGGGGGTGGGGTGGTTTATGATTATTTTTTTTAAAGTATCAGTTTTCTGTAACTAATGGCCATCATTTTATTGTTCATACATATTTAAAACAGTTTAAAACAGTTCTTGTGAAGGTGTTGGAGATTCACAGATTTTATGTTAAGAGATCCCATGCGAGAAGTGAAATAGATTGCCATTTGTGATAATAAAATTCTTCAAGAAGAATGAAAATCCTCCTGCAACTATTGATTTATGTCTCTTTTACTGTTAGCTTTAATTACCAAAAACATAAAAACTGTACAGCTCTCCAATACTAGAGCATACAATAATTAAAAATCTATGGCCAAAAATCCATTTTTATATAAGATAAATTAATTTCATGACTTAAAAGGTGCTAAATGAATTCAGTGATATTTCAATGAGTCTGAAGCACACTTCTTCACCTATGCTACAATCTGGCAATTTAGTAAAGAAATTGATGTCCAATGTAAAACAGGATAGGAAGAATTCAGAAGGAAATGTTTAGAAAGGAAAACATATTAAATCATACATTGAGTAGAAACACATTTTATAATAATAATATCAATAAATGCAACTGTGTTATGATCTTCCTTTTAATTTGTCTCTTGAATAGCTCATATTTTTTTGGCCCAGGGTCAATTTTTGTTCTTTCAGGGGACAGGGAGGTAGTAATTACTGTGCTTTCCTTTTGTGTGTGAGAAAGGGACTCACAAAACATCTTAAATAGGTACAGGGCTTTTTTCAGCTGGAACTCACTAGACCTCAGTTCCGGCACCTTTCAGGTGGGTGCCATTGCCATTATAAGAGAACAAGGGAGGTGTTCATACTGAATTCTGGCACCTCTTTTTCTAGAAAAATAGCACTGAATAGGTGCATCTTAAACCATGAATGCATGTAAAAACAGGCCTTATTTTTTTTTATTCCCTGGAAATATTCTCACCTGAAGAGTTTATTTAGGGCCTGGCACAAAACGAGGGATGTGTTATAGAGACTAGAATGTGCAAAAATGTGGATGTGAAGCAGCCAATCACACAGCACTAATATTTGTGTCAGCATTGTAAAAGGACGTGTGTTAAGGTTTAGTTTTGTTATTATCAACCCAAAACTTTATTTTATTTTATTTTTTAAAACATCAATTAATACTACCCAAACATTTCCCCATTGGGAGACAGTTGGGAAGGGTTTTGGGGTTTTTTTTACGAGAAAAGGGATCTTCAGCAAAGCAAGCACATGAATTTTAAAAAAACAAATGAAAAGCAACAGCACTGATAATGAAACTCTTTATACTCTCCGTCAATTTAAGCTGCAATTCCTCCTCATCTGTTTTTGTGCCCTGAAATCTCATTAAAATTGGCAGCGGTGTGCTTTAATGTTGAAATACTATTTAATTTTGTCATCTGCCTTTGCAGAAGTTAATGTAATATCTAACTGTTTTTCTGTACAAACAAATAACATCTTTCCAGGGAATGAATATAGATTTAAACCTGTCTGCAATACAGAAAAAAAGCAAAGACTAAGGGAAGGAGAGCTCTAGATCTTCACATCAAATGTTTTCTTTTTGACCTGCATTTTTTTCAGATCAAAACCTGCCACTGTGTATATAAACTTCTCTGAAAACACCTTACTTTGTTCAATCATTTTGATCCTCAGGAGAAACCCTCTTAGTATTTATTTCATTTATTTCTGTAAAAAAATGGGTTTACAACCTACTAGAACAAAAGACCTCTACACTATTTGGAATAGTGTAAAATATTCTATTAAAATACCAATAAAAAAGCAAAGTTTAAAAACAGGTTATACAAAAAAGGATCAGCAATCTTTAACACTCAACATCTTACTAAAATTGATTTAGTGGGGTGGACATTTCATAGAATTTTAGAGTTGGAACAGACATCAAGAATCATCTAGTCCAACCCCCTGCAGTGTAGAAATCTGAACGAAAGCATCCAACCTCTGCTTAAAAACCTCCATAACCTTCCGAGGGTGTCTGTTCTACTGTCTAACAGCTCTAAGTGCTACCTGATGTTTAACCTGAATCTCCTTTCTTTTAACTTGTATTCATCGGTATGGGTCCTGCCCTCCAGATCAAGAGAAAACAAGCTTGCTCCATCTTCCATGTTACAGCCCTTTAGATATTGAAGATGACTATTATATCTCCTCTCACTTTCATCTTTCGTGTGTTAAACATACCTAACTCCCAACCATTTCTCATAAGGCTTGGTTTCCAGACCCTTGATCATCTTTCACCCTCCTCTGCACAGGTTTCAGCTTGTCAATATCCTTCTTAAATTGTGGTGCCCAGAACAGGACACAGTGTTCCAGCTGTGGCCTGACCAAGGCAGAGTAGAATGGTCCTATTACTTCCCTAGATTAGGACACTAGACTTGTGTTGATGCAACCTAGAAAGCATCAGTTTTTTGCTGCTGCATCACACTGCTGACTCATGTTAAGCTTGTGGTCTATTAAGACCGTAGATACTTTTCACATTACTACTGGCAAGCCAGGTGTGCCCCATCTTATACTAGTGTATCTGGTTATTCCTGCCTAAGTGTAGAACCTTACATTTGTCCCTATTGAAAGTAGTTTTGTTATTTTGGGCCCAATTCTCCAATCTGTTGCGGCTATCTTGAATCTCATTTCTGCCTTTTGTGGCATTAGCTATCCCTCCCAGTTTAGTATCATCTGCTAATTTGATGAGCATCCCCTAAATTCCTTTGCCCAAGTCATTTATAAAGACAATGAACAACCCTGTGGCACCCCACTTGTCACTTTTCTCCAGGATAATGATAGTTACCTTAGCCTTATTATCCCCAAATTTTGAAAATGGGGACAACGTTTTCCTGCCTCCAATCTGCAGAGACCTCACCAAGAATTCTCAAAGATAATAGACAAAGGCTTTGAAATTACATCCACAAGCTCCTTTAATATCCTTGGATGCAGCTCATCAGGCCCTCGAGGTTTTAATTCAATTAAAGTAGCTAGGTGTTCCCTTACCACCTCTTTTCCTATCTTGGGCTGCAGCTCCCTTCTTGTGTTGTTTATTCTGTTATCACTAGGTTGGGTACTGCTTCCCTTTTGGGTGCTGACAGAGGCAAAGTATATGTTGAGCAGTTCCGCCATCTCTCTGTCACCCAGTAGCATTTCTCCCATCCATCTTTGAATCCCTTGTCTTTGAGTATTTCTGACCATGCAATCTCATCCAGTACTTTCTTCAGCTTTTTGACATCAGCCTTCTTAAAGTTCTATCAATGCTACATAGGATTTTGGGATACATGCACTTATTTAGGTAGTGGATTGTGGGACAGTAAATGAATATCCATTACCATTCTACAACTGCACATCAAGCAATGGCAAACATATTTCAAAAACCCTTAATTTTATCAAAACAGAAATACACACACACACAAAACATTTTTCCTTAATCCCATAAACATCAATGACTGATGTCACAGCCTTCTGATGAAACAGAAGGCATTACTAGTAACATATTTTATTTCCCATCAATATTAGATGATATGTATGACTTTAAATGCAACTGCTCGTCGCATGTATTTTCTTGCTGCAAACACCAAGAAAGATTGATTTCATTTGATGATACTCTTACCTCATAAAACCTGCCTATATTGTTTTCAAGTCTCCAGAGTCAATGCATTCCAAAAGCAAAGTTCAAATGACTAAAGAAAAATGTATATCAAAGAAGACTTTGAGACTCAAAAGGGGGGGGGGGACAGAAATCCCTATGAATTTGTCTCCAAGTTGGGAGAAGATAAAGTATCATACATACCTGAAATTTTGTCATAACATTACACCATTCAGTTGCTTCCTGGAGATCTAAGTGAGCACAGTTAAATAAATAATGTTGCATGCCTTACTTACACATGACACATTTTTAGTAGAGGCAATAGGCTTTTAACTGTTAGAAAACTACCCTTAGACTACAACAGGGATCACCAACACGGCACCTGAAGAATTCAGTGTATCCTCTATAGTGCCTAGGAAAGTCTCCATAAATATCTCGTTCAGAATCTACAATGTATGAGGGGCTGTTTTCTCTTCCTGTTCTGTTCCTGTTTTCACTGACTCACCCCCTTGAACACACAGCCTTAAAGATACCCACGTTTTCTGGGTGCCACAATTAGACACTCACCTTCCCCTCTGCTCTGAACAGAACTATGATGCCACTTTAAACAGGCATGGCTTCTCCCAAAGCATTGTGGAAGCTGTAGTGGTAGCAGCATAGGAGCTGTGGTCAGGGTCTGGCTTCACTCTCAGCCAGCATTGCACTCATCAGCATGTCTGCAAATCCCTTTTCTCATCTCTTTAAGTGTATGTGTGTGTGTGCACTATTTGTCTTACAAGTGCCTACATAGAAAGCTACAATAAATGGTAAACTGTATGGCACAGTAATGTTCATTACACCATTACCTATCCATTGTCTCCCATTCTGATACACTGTCAAAGTGTGAAAGGGGTAGGGCAAGGCAGCAGGGTGGTGAGGCTCAATGAAGTGGTGGGTTTGAAGATGACAGATGAACATGGTGACAGTGGAGCTGTTGTTGGCTATCAAACTTATACAACCCTGGAAACATCCAGAATGTATGGCATAGTACAGTGAGTGTGTGTGTGTGTGTGTGTGTGTGTGAGAGAGAGAGAGAGAGAGAGAGAGAGAGAGAGATGGGAATGAAGAAGTGGGAATGGTTTGTTCGCATACAAGATGTTTAAAAATCAATGAAACATTAATAACAATGGATGAAGTTGGAAGTCTAGTATTTTAATATCAATTTACCTATATATGAAGGATAACATATAATTTCTAAAATCTTCATTAATCTGCAATTTCTTCAACTGAATCAACATGTTCTGCAAGCACTCAAAGGATGCTTTCTTCTTAAAGTTCATTTACAAAAACTGGTTCCTATGGTATCTTGACCTTTTTAGGTAGGAGAGTCTTTCCTCTGATAAGTGCAACAGCTTTCATCTTCATATCCCATCCATATTTCATTCTTTTTTTAAGAAGTACTTATAGCCAGTTGATTTCTTTGGATAGTTCCTATTGTGAATAACCCTAGAACAGGTCTCTAAGCTTTTAAGTAAATAATTGGCACTAAAATTGGTTTTACCCACTTGTTCCCTATTTTGAAGAGGTTTTTGAGTGCAACCAGAGAAAAGGGAGCAAAGCAATCTGATATGAGGTTAAGATGAATGAGACGGGCACAGTGATAGCATATTCACTGTCTTAAAATACATGTGTGTGTATTTATCTAGCCAGTAGAGTAGATGTGGGAGCCATTAAAATAATCATCATACAGAAGTGTCGTGTTATGGTTCACTGAGGAGCATTCTAACACAGCATTGCCAGGTATCAAATGGTTTTGCATGGACTATGTGTGAGCATGTGTCAGTGTGTGGTGATGAGTCTGAGAATGCAAAGCAATCACAGTACATACTGTAGCAATGCATGATAATTTGGTACGTCAGTACTTCTGCATTCTGGATGAAAGCCAAAAAGATGGGTGCCTTGGGTTGCTTTATTGATTCATCAGCATTTCCTCATCACACTCCTGCCTGCTGCTATTAAAATCCACAAACCTGCCACATCTGCTGAGTGGAAATAATGATAATCTTCTGTGTATACTCAAAATAAAGAGTGCTCATGATATGAGAGGCTTACATGCCACAGTAACAAGAGCAATACAGTAAGCTGTGCTGCCAGTTGATTAAATCACCTCTTCAATATAAACATGAAGAACTGACAGCTGTATATTTTCTTTGGGGATTTATATTACCATCTGGCTTTATAATTTGCAGATGGAAGTTGTGCGTTGTGCTGTCATTTGCTGGTTTTAAGGTATTCTAGAGAAAGGCAGCTCTGACTTCATATTTGTTTGGTAATATCTTGCACATGATTCATTAACATTCCTAATTATCAGAGACTAAAGGAAACCAAATGCATGATAAGAGATGTGAATTATAGTAGTGAACTATTTCTTGCATGTCTATATTTTATTAAAATGTGTAGTAAAATTCAATGAAAATAGTCTGATTTTTTTTAAAAAAAGTTCAAAACCAGGCCTAGCACCAACTTGGTGTATGGTTCTGAAAATGTCAGAATCCACACCATTGCCAGGGGTCAGGGTACCAATACTTAAGTCTGCTCTACCTTGGTACTTTTGGTGGCTGGGGCGGCCATCTTTATCTCCCCCAAAAGTAATGCACAAAAAGTCATACCTAACCAGGAAGAGTCATTGTCTCCTGTAATTGGGCTCTAAGTAAAACCAATTCACCAAGCCTCACAAAAGGGAAATGGATTGTAAGTGCAACATCATGCCAACCATCACCCTCACTGTATGGTGCCAAGTCCCCAACATCCCATAGGAAGGTAGAGTTTGTGTGTTGACATTAGGAACACTTTCGGACTTTATAGGTCAAAGCTAAGCCACCAGCCTGGAAATCAGAAGTTATCATCCATCATTGGGTTGGATCCAGACTTAGTTGTGCTTAGAGTAGACCTATCAAAATAAATGGTGTGTGTGTTAGTCATGGTCAACTTGCCCTGTTGATTTCAATGGTTCTAGTCTAAACACAGCTAGGTCTGGATCCAACCCAGAATGTCCAGCTCTGCATTGATTCTGGTAACTTTATGTGATCCAGGTGCTAGCTCTGCCAGCAATATTAAGGTCAAGGCTACTAGGGAGGAGGATCTTCATATGTTCAGTATTAAAAGTCTAAAGCTGTGGTTATCTTGTTCATCAATAAATTCTTTAGAAAGAAAATTAACTGGAATTTCTTTGGGGGGGTTTTAAGTGCATGAATGAAAAATATTATTTGAAAAGCAAAATGAGGGAAAATATACTTGAGAAAAAGGTGGAAAGGGGAGACAAGAGAGACCCTCAAGGGAAAAGAAGTTTGTTGACCTAGTTACTACTATGCATCAACATCTAAGTGAGTTTCATGGCTCCTAATAGGTTTTTCTCACACACCAGTGTGTTTCGGACATAAATAATTCAGAATCACATAGGTCTATTGATGAAATATAGGTATTCCACTGTTAGTGCGTGCAGAAAATTCAGAAACTTCAACTGGCTATTTCTAATGCATGAGCATTTCCAGGAGTTGTGAAAAATACCAATGAGGAGCTGTGGGAGATACATAGAAATATATTCATGAGTGCAAAGATTACCCCCCCCCTCTCTCTCTCTCTCACACACACACACACACACCTTGGAGTTTATAAAGAAGCAGCACAAATATCCAGAGGACCAGTTTAGATTTCCAGACCTGTGGTTTTACTACCTAAAATCTGTAACCCCAGCAATATGTTGTCATTTGATAAATTGTACCAATGTGCTATGTTAGATCCAATAATGCCATATCTATTTACATTTATGAACCGCTTCTTCCTCCTCCTTTAAAATTTGTCATTCAGTAAAATCATTATATGATAAACTGCTGACAAGAGCTAGCAGTGTTAAAATATATGATAAATTTTTTGATCTATATTGTACAGTGGTGCCCCGCAAGACGAAATTAATTCGTTCCGCAAGTTTTGTCGTCTAGCGAATTTTTCGTCTTGCGAATCACGAAATCCCATAGGAATGCATTGAAAATCAATTAATGTGTTCCTATGGTCAAAAAAAGTCCAAACAAAGCCAAATTTGGTACAACAACAGTTTATTAACTGCTCTTTAAAGTCACACATACTGTAAAGAGCAGCTCAAAAATTGAAGGGAAAATAAATTAACTTTATAAACAAAACATGTCGTTGTTTTTAGACAAAGAAAACAAAGTCGCGAGACGCTTTCGTCTTGCGAAACAAGCCCATAGGGAAATTCGTCTTGCGAGGCAAATCGAAAACGGAAAAACCTTTCGTCTAGCGAGTTTTTTGTCTTGCGAGGCATTCGTCTTGCGAGGTACCACTGTATATATGGAAACATATATATTCCTAAACAGCTACAGCTATCTGAAGCTCCAGTTCTTACCTCAAACTTCCTTTAAAATATATAATATAAAATGTATATAAAATGTTTTGTGTCTCCATTAAAATCCTATATTCAATATGTGCTTCTTTATTTTTTAAACATCTGGATCCTTCACAAAACCACAGCACAGATAGGAACTGTATTCCTTTATAACATTTGGCATGTGAATATTATAAGGATGTGAATGAAGAAGGAAACTGTACATCTATTTGTAAAACATCAAATTAAACACAGAATAAGAACATTGCTACCACTAGTCCTTGGAGTTTTCATTGCTAGTTAGCTTAAAATTGCACGTGAAATTATTTTAAAATCATGTCAAATGCCAGCTGTTTTGTGCAAGACACACCAATTCCAGAAAATGACAAGGCAATCATTGTATTGTTTTTAACACTCGATTGGGAGCCGCCCAGAGTGGCTGGGGAAACTCAGCCAGATGGCGGGGTATAAATAAATCATCATCATCATCATCATCGTCATCATCATCATCATCATCCAGTTTTGTGTCAAAAATATGTATGTACTGTATATGATTACAGTTGATAAAAGATTTCAGCAGGTTCAAATGGAGACATTTTGAGCATAGAAACTTTCCTTGAAATGCATAGCTGATCTACTAACATTTCAGATCTAGGTTGGTGAAAAGTGTTTGCCCTTTAGTGTTATGGGATCTCCATGTCTATCGAACTCAAAAGGCACATGCGATTGTGAGCTTTTGGTCAGCAGTGGCAAGAGTTCGACCAGCTGGCTTTGCCAACAAAAGAGCTCACCTGCATGTGGAGCTGAGTGACTGTGTGGGAGATACTGCAGTCCATCATTAGCTGGAGGGAAACTTTTGGCTACTGATGGGCTATGGGATTCAGCAACACTCTTGCTATGCTTGCAGAATATCACATACATCAGACTGAAAAGAGCCTGCTTAGATACTCAAGAAAGCAAAATGATAGGTTTAGAAGCAGTAAACATTTCCTCATACTATCATGCGCAGAATGAGGGCAGCAATAAAATCTTACTAAAATGTGTAACAGGCATGCTCCCAAATGAAGCCTAGCACAGATGATCCACCTGTTACAAAGTAAAATGCTATGCACATGGATTATTCTATCAGAGCATAGATATGGAAATCTGAATGCGCCATTCATAAGCTGAGCTAGTGGTGCAGCAATAAAACTGGATGGGGGACCGCATGCTGAGATTCATGGGGTTGGACTAGATGAGTCTAGGGATCCCTTCCAATTCTGTGATTGAAAGCTACTTCTGCCTCAACCTCCATTCTGATACTTTTATCCACATAGGGGACATATTGTTTATGCAAGAGCAGGTTTCCAATCCCTGATTGGCCAATGGACAGGTGTTGCTTTTTACCTGCTGTACATTACTCTGACACTTAACATAAGAAGAGCCCTGCTGGATCAAGACAAGTGGTCATTTAGTCCAATTCCTGTTTCCCTACAGTCTCCAAATGGCTATCTATCAGAATCTCATAATTAGGACATAAGCCTAATAACATTCTCCTGCCAATGACCCCCAATAACTGGTCATTCAATGGCATCATGTTTTTGGATTATTTTTGGTATTGACCAGAATTACTTCTGGTAGCCATTGATAGCTTTATTCTCACAGCCATCCAAGCTGACAATCATCACTACATCTTAGGGTGCTGTATTCTGCATGTGCTGTTCTGAATCTTCTACTATGCAACTTTCTTGGTTGACCCCTGTTTTCTAGTATAACAAGTTAAGTCCATATTCCAGTCTCAAGTCTTCATTCTAGGTGTGGTGGCAAGACAAAAAAACATGCATTCTGCAGTGTTTTCTCTTGTGTATAACGTAGGAGGGGAAGCATAGGCCACATAACAAGTTAAATACTTTGCTGTGTAGGGAACAAGCAATGTTGCAAATCAATAGGTTTCCATTATTGGCTTCTTTGCTCTCCCTGCTATCAAATCTTTAGATTTCGTTTCAAGCTAGACTGGGTGATGCCATAGAAACAATCTATATTGCAGTTCTGAGTGGCTGTAGGTCAAAAAGATGAATTTCTAAAGGGAGAATCATATGCATTTTCCCTGGCACAAGCAGTGTGTCCTTTCGTTGGAAACACTGAACCATTAATGATGGCTATTGAAGGAACAATGGGTGAGTTACACAGAAAATTCTTTGGTGACGTTAATTTGTTCTGCCCCTTTTCTAATTTAGGAACAAGCAGTGGCTAAGTAGCATAAAAACAGAAACAATTTCTGGGAGCAAAGAAAAATAAAATCTTACTGGGAAAGCACATTTCTTCTTGTGGAGTTAATTGCACTGTCAACTTTTTGGATTGTATAAAAGTGGCCAATTTCAACAGAATGATCACCAGCTTGCTGGCTTGCAAAAATAGACCCAGAGTGCAAAATATTTCTCGTGTACAAAGTTCAAAGATGGGGAATGAGTAAGATTTAGAAGTTACTATTTTTTAAAAAGTGGCAGGGTTTTAAAACTGCCAAGAGAAAGAGTGTGCATGAGAAAATCAATCTCATAGCAGGAAGTATACCCCATTGAAAATGAGTTGCTATATACAGTACAGTCGTGGAGGCCTGGATAGAACACTCACAACAAAGCATTCTTTGACTTTAACCCTGATGGCAATGTTCTACTTCAGCATGCTACTGAATACCAGTTGCTGGAAATCATGGGACAGAAGGGTGCTGTTGTGCTTAGGCACTGCTTATGGGCTTCTTATAGGCATCTGGGTGGTCACTGTGAGAACAGAACATTGGACTAGATGGCCACTGGCCAGATCAAGCAGGCTCTTCTTACGGTCTTATCAGTCAATGCCTTGTAGCTCCCAAGGCTTATCAACATTTGGCTTGCAACATAGTTATGGTAAAGCCAAATGCACATTAAATGCCTACGGACAAACTTTGAGAAGCAACAAAGTACTCTTGATTCAGTTATATCTGAGTCCCATGTCTGCAGGAGATGTTCAAGATCTTCTGAAAGATAAATGCTCAGTGTGTGTCAAGAGTTGCATGGCAAATGATAAAAAGTTCAGAGCTCCAAGGCCAGCATGAAGATGCTGAAACAAAACAAAACAAAATAAAAGAATAAAATAATTCCTTCCAGTAGTACCTTAGAGCTCAACTAAGTTGGTTATTGGTATGAGCTTTCATGTGCATGCACACTTCTTCAGTTACACTGAAACAGAAGTCACCAGACCCTTATATATAATGAGAGGGTGAGGAGGGGTATTACTCAGAAGGGTGGTGGGAATGGGTGATTGGCTGATAGGTGTGGTAAACCTGTTGACGACTGTTAACGACTACAATTGGTTGCTGTTAGCTAGGTGATGCCATTCCTGCCTTAGGTGGGGGTGGGTTTACCTAACACACCTCCCCACAGAGGAAAGGAGACATGAGGTTTTCTCCCACTCTGCAGGAGGCCCGGAGGACATGTGGTTCCTGGAGCCAAGTAGAGGGGGTGTATCAGCATTCTCTTCAAGCTGTTCTCCTCTCCCTCTGTTTCCCTTTGCAGCATCTGCCTGCCTTCCCTCCCTGTATAGTGTAGGCTTCAGCTAGCTGTCTTTTGGTGGGTCCAAGTAGGAATTGGGGAGGGGACTCTGATTGGGTCTTGGGACTCCCTATTTCCCCCCCCTACTTTGTGATGCAGAGCATCTTCTTCTGATTTAGGATAATTTGGCTGGTTGGCAATCAACGTGGGCAGGGAAGATCTCATTCTACACCTTGGATTGGGGCTATTCTTTAAAATACCTTGGGACATCTTGCCTCCATTTCCTTTTCTTTTGGGAGTTTCTGTTGGTTTGTCTCTTTGTTATCTGCAAAAATCAATAAAATATTTTTTAAAAAAAATAATGATAAAAAAGAGGGAAATGGTCAGTTTCACCTTTAGGAAGCTGTTGAGGGAAACAGTACTATAAAGCTTGTTTGTCTTTATAG
Source organism: Podarcis liolepis (assembly GCF_965112155.1). Lineage (NCBI taxonomy): Eukaryota > Metazoa > Chordata > Lepidosauria > Squamata > Lacertidae > Podarcis > Podarcis liolepis. Next base: position 39,877,992 of record NC_139560.1, on the reverse strand, counting down.
AGCAGGCATCATAAAAGTGAACTGCCTAGGAGTACTTTAAAAGGTGGGAAGGGCGGAAGTAAATAATTTTGAATCTCCAGATGAACCAGGAGGCAGCTTAATAGTACTGCATTAAAATAATAGAATATCTACTGCGTGTGATCATAAAAATAGCAAACCACATGGAAGAAGGAAATGGAAATGTACCTGCATCTGAAAAATGCTAGGCTCCAAAGATCATTAGTTCAAAAGAAAAATCATTATAATATGAATGTGGGAGAGGTGAAGAGTCTGTAAAATCAACCATGACAATTGAGATAAAAATAATTCTGCTCAAGAAGAGAAGTTCTCTGATTGAGGTCATGGGAAGCTAAGGGAAACAATCTATATAAACTACATTGATAGATAAAACAAGTTAATAGGGGGAAAAACTGATTTAAAGAGGATTGCACACAGAATCTTATAGCACTGTAATACAGGGACTAGAATCAGTTCTAAAAGGATTTGTACATAGAATTTTGTGGTTCAGACTCGACTGAGCTTTGCTCGTACCTGACTGCATCTTGTATTCAGCACTGGGCTGCTCATGCATTGTCGGTTGTTGGATATGTTGCTGTATCTGCTTTATGTGCTGATTACATTAGGAAACCTAAAGTGTATATGCATATAATTGTTGGCATCTGTCTGTCTCAAGAGAGAATGGAATGCGCCTCCAGAGGTGAAGCCAAACTGATCTGTTAGCAGCACCAAAGTGATCTCAATCCTGTAGAAGGTAGTAATCCTAAACACACTTACCAGGAAGTAAATCCCATTGAAATCAGTGGGACTTACCTTCTGAGCAAATAAATACAGTGGTACCTCGGGTTAAAAACACCTCAGGTTACAAACACTTCAGGTTATAGACCCACTAACCTGGAAGTAGTACCTTGGGTTAAGAACTTTACATCAGGATGAGAACAGAAATTGCATGCCAGCGGCAGCAGGACGCTCCATTAGCTAAAGCGGTACCTCAGGATAAAAACGGTTTCAGGTTAAGAAGGGACCTCCGGAACGGATTAAGTTGGTAACCAGAGGTACCACTGTAAATGCAATCCCTTCTGATCCAGTGTGAGGGTTACAAGCCAGCCAAATTAATGCAAGCCTTTCTGACTGCTACAGAAAAATTAAGAATGTATTTAACTGTCTTTCATTCAGATAAATTGAACTTAATTTGAACTTCAGATGATACATTAGATCATCATCTTTTGTATTTCATAGAATCATAGAGTTGGAATAGACCACAAGGGCCATCGAGTCCATTGGAACACTTTTCTGACACAGGTTGCCTAGCATACCTAGTGAAAGAAAGAACCAGTGCCCCATTTATCTATTCATTGTGTTCTTACACCTTCAGCTTCAGTTGCATGGGTGAGTTCTAACATAGCGAGAATGGGCATGCCTTGGGTAGCAGGGCTTCTCATTCCTCTCCTCCCATGTGCTCCTCAAATCTGCCCCAGAGGGCTGGGGTATGCAGGTGACTGGAAGAAGTCCAATTGTGGAAGTGAATTTCTGTTACTAGGGCTGCCATACGTCTGAGCGGTGCTTTGTCCTGGATCTTAGGTAAGTCAACAACTTTCGGGGTGTCCTGGTTTTTACCTATTGAAATATGTCAACCCTAGGTATGCAAGTAGGCAGGTATCACTCCAAGTCACCATTTAAATTATAAAGACTATTGTCCATTTCATCAACAAAGCTTGTATTTATCATGGCTACATGTGCATTTCAAGATGTATCCAAATAATCTGCTTCATGTGACCAGTTTTTGAAAGGTTTTGAAAAAGGAATTTGACGTTGATTTACCTGGGCATATTGTATTTCAGTCATTTTTGGCCTTGCATGGAGTGACAGCTGTATATGTTATGCAGATGCCATTTAGTTATCCTGGCTAAATGAAAGATAACTGGCTATTCAATTATTTCAATCCTTGAAATATTCCAGTATCTTTCTCTAGATGTTTTGTGAGTAGATGTGTGTGTCTGCGCCCAATAAATATGTATTTGCCATGCAATCTAAATGACCCATGAATATTTATGAACAGAAATTGCAGTGATGAAAAGTCATTAAAGAAAATCCCTGCTGTCTATTACTAGCCTTTGAAGCCATGCTGGAGAGTGATAAATTATGCTCAAGGCCCAAACACTGTAGCATGGGGAGGTTCCACTTTACCCAGGTCCTGAGGTACAGGCCCCCCCTGGACTGAAAGATCATTACCAAGAAAAGAAAAAAAATGTTGCTAAATTATAGATCATGCTTCAGGATGTTCATGCAAACAGAGTAGATGGGACCAGAACTTTCTTGAGAAGCACATATAACCCAGAGGTTCAAGCAGCTATAGCAGGAGTGGGGAAGTTTTGACTCTACAGAAGTTACTGAACTACAACTCCTGTCAGCCTCAGTAAGCAAGCCCAATAACCAGGGATCATTGTCGTTGTGGTACAGCAACATCTGAAGAGCCGAAGGCTCCCCATATCTGTTTGGAAGAGAAAGGGTGTCTCCTGAAAGGAGGAACAAAAGAGGTAAGGGGGCCAGGGCCACTTTCTGAAAAGTGGGTCGTAGATATTGGACTGGTGTGTTTGCTGCTAAGTCAGAAAAGTGCTCAGGGCTTGGTATTGTGGATTAGTGAATGGCAGGGTGTTGCCTTGATAATAATAGGTTGCAGAGGAGCTTAGCTTTTGCATATTCCATAGTCTGGGACTCTTAATGAAGATGGATTCAGGGCAGATAAAAGAAAATACCATATTTTTCACTCTATAAGACACACTTTCCCCCTCCTAAAAAGTAAGGGGAAATGTGTGTGCACAAATGCAAGCGGGAGGCTCTGCTCAGTGCTCCCTTTAAAGAGCCATGTGGAGCATGTATGCGGCTCTTGGGGGCTTTTCCCCAAAGAGGGAGAAGGGCTGCCCTTCTCCCTCCTCGGGGAAAAGCTCCCAAGAGCCACACACACACTCTGTGGACACTTTAAAGGGAGTGCGGCTGTTGGGGGAGCCTTAGCTGCACGCAGCCTCTCCCAGGCAGGGGGATGAAGCCTCCCCTTGCCTGGGAGAGGCTGCGCATGGCTATCCCATAAGCCAGGACAACCAACGGGATAGCTGCGCTGCGATCCCACTGGCTATCCTGGCTTCTTGCTTAGCCACGCGCAGCCTCTCCCAGGCAGGGGATGAAGGCTCCCCTTGCCTGGGAGAGGCTGCGCGCAGCTAATCCATAAAGCCAGGAGAGCCAGTGGGATCTCTGCGCAGCAATCCCGCTGGCTGTCCTGGCTTCTGAGATTCAGAATATTTTTTTCTTGTTTTCCTCTTCCAGAAACTAGGTGCGTCTTATGGTCTGGTGCGTCTTATAGAGCGAAAAATACGGTGCTTCTTCATACAGCACATAGTGAAACTATGGAACTTGATCCCACAGGAGTCAGTGATTGTCACCAACTTGGATGGCTTTAAAGGAGGATTAGACAAATTCTCAGAGGAGAGAACTATCAATGGCTACTAGCAATTATGCCTATGTCCTGTCCCCACTGTCAGAGGCAGTAGGCCTCTGAATAGCAGTCGCTGGGAATCCAAAGTGGGAGGAGTGCTGCTGCGCTCAGGTCTTGTCTGCAGACTTCCCACAGGCACCTGGCTGGCCACTGTGAGAACATGCTGGACCAGATGGCCATTGGCCTGATTCAGCAGGTCACATTCTTTTCCATTCCATTGAAGGGTGGGAGGTAGAAGGGTCAGTCCATGAACTTTATCCTTGGTATCTGAAGAGATGTGCATGCACACAAAAGCTCATACCAATAACAAACTTAGTTGGTCTCTAAGGTGCTACTGGAAGGAATTTTTTTATCTTGTTTCGACTACGGCAGACCAACACGGCTGTAACTTTATCCTTGGTTGTTAGGTTTGTTTGTTTTGCCAGCTTGACAGCTATAAATGGAAGCTAAAAGACAAGATGAAGATAGTTTGCAGCCATGCATAAAGAACGTGTGTGTGTATGTGTGTGTGTGTGTGTGTGTGTATCTCTTAGATATGTGTGTTGTGTATGTACCATATGTGTATGGCTGTAAATATGAAGAAGGCAGCCAGAAATGTAAGGAGGTCAAACACAGGGAGTTAGAGAAACTAAAAAATATCAACCAAACTTCCTTATTTTCAAAACACATAAAGCTTGTGAGGAGGAAACCCAGGTCACAAAATGTATACCAGACTCAGAGAAATTCTGCTTAGGTACTGATTGTACTTGTGGGGAAGAATGAATTTAGCAAATGGTAAAAATGCTGTAATATGTGTGCAAAGTAACACATCTGAGCCCTAAATTGTGCATTTATTAAAAATAGTGACCTTTCTGTGAAGAAAAAAAATGCAAAAAAATCACAGTTCTTGAAAGGGTGCACAGTTTTAAAATTCAGTTTGTCCTTGGTAAGGCATGCACTGTGGTGAAATCAGCAGAATTCCACATGCTTTTTAAACTGTGATTTAAGCCCCCAGATTCACAATGAAAAGGAATGACACGTGCAAATTGTTACAAATCTCAGAGGATGCCCTACTCTGCTGCATACAAATAACCTGTAATGTTACTTTTTGTCATACAATGTCTTTTTAATTGTTACGAATATACCTATTTCATCATTTTGTACCCATTAAAAATGTAAACAGAGTTCACTTGCTGATCAGAGTACATGCATTTCCTGCTTAATTATTATAAGCAAATGGAAGGTGTTAGTCATCCTAACCTCCCTTTGTTTTTGCAATTCTTGTTTTATGTGATGTTCCTGTTGCAGAACAGCTGTGCACATAAATTCAAAGTTATTTAAAGGGTGAATGTCTTTTTGGAAAGCTGTGTCAACTTCCCTTCCCCACTCTGTCTGTGTCCACAGTAGGAAGCTTGAGGAATTTGATCTCTGCGAATTATCACGCAAACTGACCCGGACTAATGGGCAGATTGGATTTTTGTCAGCTACTGGCTGTTGCCCTTCCCAAATGTTTCAACACAGCTCACCTGAACAAAAATAAGGTTAGAAATGTGTATACTGAGAGAAACTAGCTTTAGAATTGTGTGTTATGATGGGAAATGTTTAAAGGTATGTATAGGTGCATATTTAAATGCAAGCTAACACAACAGAATGGTCATGTGCACAGACACATGCAAAGGTAGCTCACACAAACATTTCCAAAGCAGGCCTTGAAGTCAGGCCTCTGAAGAAAGCAGGGACCTCCATCTTCCTTGGGTCAGGAAGCTGAATGCAGAAATGGCTTGTGTGATATGCCTTGTTGCCCTCTTCAGTCTCTGCTGGAGGAAGTATCTTTACAGGATCCCTGTTTTTATTGCTTCATGAACCAAGCAGAAGGCACAATGGAGAAGCAATGCTTCTTGGCTTTTCCGGTAACCACTAAAGCTGTGCACCAGTTCTGGATGAGTTCCAAGCCAAATTGGGCCTGTTCAGAGGGGTTTGGGCATTGGTTGAGTCAGGCTGAGACAGACACAGGTCGCTCTCTACAAGTTGGTTGGATGACCCAGAACATTCCAGGGCTCTCCAAAGGAGGGGAACTGGGCTTGATAAAAGAATCAGGCATAAGTTGGAAACCCACAGAAAGACTGAGGCCTATTTGACTACCGGCTACATCTTTGTAGGAGGAGGTGGGAGCCCAATGCCACCTGATTCTCCTTGATGCCTTGATTCAGATAAGCAAGGAAGCAATATTAAAGGGTGGGGTGTATGTGTGTGGCCTGGGGTGAAGGAGTGTAGCTGGAGAGGAGATATGGCCTGGAGAGAATCTGAAGGACCAGACAGAGAGGCCTGGATGGCCGCTTTTGTCCTGCAGGCCTGAGGTTCCCCAACATGGGGCTGGAATACGTCTGGTAATCAGTGGTGTATTTGTGGCATTTGCCAACCCTGGGCAGAGTGATTTCCCACTCTCACTTCAATAATAAATTATTGTTGAATAAGAGCAATAGTTGGTTTCAGCAAATAATATTAAAGTATTGTTAGCGTATTCTGTTTTCTTTTACAAATGTTTAAAACATTTATTTCATTACTCATTTTCAATATAAGAAAATCTCTTCCTCCCACCCCCGCCGCGCACACTGACCCTCAGCCCCATGCCTCCAACTCAACAGTGCTGTGGCTTGAATGAAAATGGCCTAGTGGAATTGCAAGGCAAATTTAAAACTTTTAGACCGTGGAAGAGGAAAGTGTACGAATATAAAAATAGCTCTCTTTTCTTTTTAGAAAAATGAAAATATTACATCAGTAAAAGAGAAGAAACACTTTCTAGACGGTAGAGGATGTGGTTGGGTAAGTGTTTAACTAGGGGGCATTATTAATCTTAAGCAACTTTAAGTCCTGCTGAAAGGAATGGCATTTGAAAAATGTGAATTTTGGGTTGGATTGTGGCCTGTGATTTTTGCAAATAACTGAAACTGCAGTCTGATGAGCATAGAGGATGTGAGAGAAGGAGGGAAATAATCAGACAGCAGAGGTGGATTTAGAGGAGTGCGACTGGTTCGTCTATACTGGGTGCTGAGCCAAGAGGGCACTGCAGGGGGTGCCACAGCAATAATGTAAATGGAAGGTGAGAGGCTGGGGGTGGCAAATGTTGATGTCACACTCTGAAATTTGAAAGCCCAAAGTCCACCACTGTAGGCAAAGACTAGATGAATATGCTACAGAGTTACCTTCTCTGAAGAGGCTGCTACTCCATGCTACTCTTTGGGTTTTACTTCTGAGTAAACATGCAAAGTATCTGGCTATGCTACTACAATTTGCGGTATGTGTGGAATAACACTGACCTACTTTACCCAGGTGTCATAAAAAGATAAGTGACTGAGGTGAGGAGGAGCTTCAGAAAATGCTATGCAAATATAGAGCGTATCACCTTTGTGGAGATAGGGCAGAAACCCTGTCTGTCCTATCAGCTCAGAAGCATGGAGGAGTGGAGAGAGGTCAGACCCATGGAAAAAGCTGCAGAGGCTGCTTCTTGCAGGTCACATTCTGCAAGAAGGCACAGGCTGTAGGATCTCATCTCTAAATTGAAAGTGTTTTGGCTTGCGAGCCCCTGTGCTAACCCCCCTGCCCGGGAACCAGCCCGAAATAAGGAGACACGACAACAGTGTATAGGATAAAATTAGGCCAAAACTTTACAGTATTGATTTCAGATGTAGGAAACCTTGGCTTAGACATTGGACGGCAACCCTCTCAGCCCCAGTTGGGTCTGAAGATGCGCAGGGCAGACAGGTGTTGTGAGGGGGACTGTAAAATGAGAATTTAAATAGCATTCCCCCCACTTCACCTGAAGTAGGGAGTTTGACCTTATGCCGCCGCTCAGGGCCATTGACTCCCACAATCAACCCTTTAACGGGCCCTGCAAATGCCACATTTTGGCTTGCATGTGCAGTGGCTGCTGAACATAAAATTTTCTGACATGGAATGAATTGCAGTCACTCGTATTCAAAAGTCTCCAATGCACATCTTCCTGTGAAGCCCAAATGCCACCTCAGGCAACTGTCCAGCTTGTCCTTCTGTAAATATGTCTGTGTCTTTTAGGATCTCTGACTTGAATGTTTTCTGCTTTCAATATAGGAGTCCACAGAGGGGCTGGGCAGATCAGCATGGGCTATTGCAACATTCACCTGAGGTTATTTGTTAAACCCCCAATCGCTGCAGAAAGCAAGCAGTGTGAACAAGCACTTACATCAGTGTAAAGGATGGCTGTGCTCCTAACAGCGCCCTGTTCTTTGCAATTAGTGGCACATCTAATAATTTAGTTTGGCCAATTAAGCTTCTACGAATCTCCCAAATCAGATCAAGTAAAGTGAGAGAACTGTCAGCGGGGTTCCTCTAATTATTTTGTTCCAGTACCATACTGCGCCATGCAGAGAACACATTGCATTCCCAGCTGAGGAAAGGTATATTGAGCATGCGGCATAAAATAATTAGATGGGTGTCTTTTTCTGCTCCTTAACACTCCAGTCATGCAGCAGCAGGAGAAATCACCGCAATCACGTTTCACTGTGACTGTGGGGCAAAGTAGGAAGGAAACCAACAGTTGTGTCAGGGTAGGGAGGTCTTTTACTGTTTGTCCCAAGTACTGACAACAGAAGGATCTTTGGAATGGAGGGAGGTAGCAAAAGCATTTAAGCCATTTGGCCTTTATCATAAAAGGGAATTCATTTCAGCCATACTAGTGGAGAACTTGGTAAAGAAGCAAAACAGAAGCACCAAAGGTGATGCATTTTGAGTGTGCCTGCCTAGCCTTGCCCAGGTGGTGATAGGCTTCCATTTGCTTCACAGTGGAAATCTGTCTTCCACCACCGCCTGGCCCTCAGGTCTTCTAACAACATCGAGAGGAACCAGCACAGAAAAACAAAAACAGCTTGACACCAAAACACTGTGCTGCTTAATGTTCTCTACCATCAAGATGTGTTCTTCATATTGCTATCTAACCATGGAAATTACCTTTTTATTATAAAGAGCATGAACTACATGCTCCTAACGAATTACAAAGCTTTTGGATGAAGTCCAAAAAAGTGCAATGAACTAAGGCTGCAATTTTGTACACATTTACCTAGCAGTAATTGCCAGTGAACCCAATGGGACTTAAAAGATCAGGAGCATTTTAGTAGCTAGCTTTACACATTCGGAATATTATAATTAGTTCTGGGCATCATAATTTAAGATCTAAATTCAGAAGAATTGCTTAAATAAGAGGGGGAAAGGAATTAAGCAGGTGTAATATGAAGTCAATTTTCAAATATTTCATTTTTGGTCTACATTTCAAAGCCATTGTATGCAACAGCTGAGCATGCACAGCAGCAATGCAGGAATCACACAACAAGGGGGTCATCCTGTTGGCTGCAGGGGTCTCCTTCACTCAAAGGTGCCAACTTGAATAAAATATGGGGGGGGGTAAGCCCCACCCTGCATAATTGATCACATGACAGGGGGCATGCACAGGTTGGGCATTCACCAGCTAAGGTCAGGGCCTTGGGCAGGGGGACAGAGCAGCCCTAAAACTAACAAATTACAGTATCCATTCAGTAATCTTTTTTGTTTGTTGTCTTCTTAGTAATTTCAGGCAATGCTGGGCATTTTCAGTGAGTGGCCAATAGTCAGGCATAATGGTGCAAGTTGAAGTCCAACAACATCTGAAAGGCACTACCTTGGTCCTTCCTAGTTTGGATTCTTGTTGATGTATGTTTTGCTGGCAAAGTATGCAGATTATACATATCCGTCCCAGAGAAACATGCTGCTGTCTTGGTGTATTTTGAACATTCTCCCAAGGGAAGCAAAAATGTAACACATTTTTAAGCTCAGGACTGATATTTGTATCTTATATTTCCAATCCATGTGAGTTAATGGCAGTTACTCTTGCTATCCCCAGAGAAAGCAATCAAACACAGCAGTTTAAACCCCCACTTTTTTTAGGAACCTTGCAACAGTAGCACACATCCCTCCCCTGAAAACATACCCAGCTACCTGGAGAAGGTTCACCTCTCAATATTATCCTTCACTCTCACATTCTTTCTCTGGAGACAGGCAGTTCAATATTTTTAGAACTTCTGCATAGTATCATACTCTGGGGAATATTTCCCAGCTAGCGTCTTCCTGCCTACCAGCTCCAATGAGGGTAGGGGCTCTCTCTTTCATTTCAAACAAAAACTACATATTGCTTGTGGGGAACAAAGGTTTTTCTGTAATGGCTAAACACTCTCAAGTGAACTATTGACTTGTTTTCTCTGAGGTCCTAAAAACAATCACAAACAGAGATCCCCCCCCCAGTGGAAGCGATGGCAAGAAGCATATGGTTAAACTAACTAAAGAAAGAAAATGGGGAAAACAAACAGCAAAGAAGGAAAATGAATCCGCAGTTGTCCATGCCATCACATTTATTGCTGCTAGCTATGTAATGCTCTTGTATTTTAATGTGAAGAAATCATGAAGCTTTTATGAGTCAATATAGGTGGAAGATTTGTAAATTAATGTCTAGTAATTGATCTGACCCTTTCATGCTTTCCTTATGTCATGTTCTGAGCAGTTCAAATTTATGGGCTTGGTAGAAAAGAAATTTCATTGGAGAATGTGGGTACAAAAAATGTCATTAAACATGTTTTTTACTTAATAGCATGAAAAAGAGTTGTGTTGCCTTTGCACAGATTAATCAAAGTAGAGCCCTTTTTGCTTTTACACACTATGAAGAAATGACCTTTGATTTATAGTGTTGAGTGGTGTTAAGTCCTATAAAACCTAAAAAGACTAGATATGCTTCACATAGTGATACACACTTTTCACTCAGACATTGTTCTTAGGTGTTTTTATGAGTCACTAGCTGACATCTTTCAAAAGACATGTTCTAAGGCAAGTTTCCCTTAGGTGACGTCACCAACACCTTTCATTTCCTGGATTATGGAATTTGTCTAGTTCATAATGTTGAAACATAGCAGCATCCCCCACTCCTGACGTTCTGCTAAGAAAATAAAGTGGGATTCACAAAAAATCTGAAATCTTAAACCACTTACTCTCATTACTGTGAACTATATGAAGAGGCCATACAATTAAGGACCTTTGGTTTGGTATCTTATCCATTTTGGTTGATTCTTTCATCCCTGCCCCCTTACAAACAAGATGGTTTTATGTGGTGTTTGTCTTGGCACGGGAATTCAAATTTCCAGCTTTCTACCATGGCTGGTGCCCGGAGAAAACAACCATTTGTAGGAGGTTATAGAATGACACACATGTGAAAAGGACCATCAGTATGTTCCAATGTTATGAACTGCCTGGAAGACAATTCTCAGAATACAGTTGAGTATATGTCCAAATGCTAATTGAGAAACTCACAATTAACAAGCTGATTCAGAACTGATCCAAAAGTATCCAAACTGATCCAATCACTAATCTACCTGGAGACTAAAAATTAGAGTTAAATGTCAAGGAGTGTAATGGAATCTCTTATATGGGATACAAATCCATTGCCAGTAAGAATGCCTACAGAATCCATCTCCTATTATATTTCCTTCCTATTTCTCCAAGACTCTATATTCTCCAATATGTTTTCTGGAGTGGATCTACACCTATGAGAATTATTTGCCAGATGTAATGTGCCAGAAATAACCTACCAAGTTATTTCTCAAGAATCTGGGGATTCTCCCCCCCAAAAAAAAAACTATTTTGCTGGGGGGGGGGTTATTTTAAAAGTGTTGTAGTTTTGAACTGCACAGTTGCACACTTTATTTTTTATAAAACCACACAAATGTGCAATAGTTTTTTATTTTTAAAAATATTTTGAAAAAGTGGAATTATTTTAAATTTCTCTCTCTCTCTCTCTCTCCTTTTTACCAAACCTATTACTGACATCCTAGTGGAGTTTTGCTTCAGAAATAACAGCAAACTGCAGTTAGTTGAAAGGGGAAGCAGCTCCTTCTAATCTTCTCCCCATGACTGCACCAGAGGAAGAGAGGAAAGGGAAGCATGCATAATAAGCATGGTTGAATATTATGTTGGAATTTACCTAATATCTCAAAATGATTCTGAGACAGTGTAGATGACTGCTTTGTTTAATCAGTACCCCAGATTCCCACTATCATTGTTTTTGGATTAGTGTCCTGCTTCCTTCATTTCTATGGCATGATTAAAAACTGTGTGATAGAAATGGTTACGTGGGAATGTTCCCCTTTTAGTATATGCAACCAAAAGCTATTGGAGTACTTTTATTATTCCTCATTAACATATTCTCCATGGATATTTGATCATTTTTGAAACCCACATGACTAAGACATTTTCCTTCCACACATGGATCTGTCCTGGGAAGGACTTTTCCTCTATTTGTTTTCTTCTGTGGCTTCACTCTATGCTTCCTTATTTATGTAAAACATATTCCTCCTTTGAAAGCGTAAGAACAACTGAATCATTATCCCAACAATGAAAGGAGTGGTTTCTTTTTTTTCACTGTGGAAATATTGCACAGTGAGATTTTGATTTGTAATGAGCATGAAGATAAGTGCATCATCTGATAGAACACCCTTTAAATCATTTGTAATTATGTATTGTTAGATACTTTCCCTACCTTCTAGCTAAGGTGAAAATCATTCATATGAATTGTTCTGAGTTTCTGCTGCATGTACCACACAGGGTTCCCCAGCAGGGAAGATGATTATGGAGTCTTTTTAGCTTTTCTTCAGACATGCAGTAGCCAGTATTGATGGACCAGTTTAAAAGCCTCTTGGAAAAGAAACAACAACTATCCACTGAATGAGTTCATCTTGCAATAGCCAGTTACTAGTTCCCGTTACAGAGCTCTCCACAATAGCAAAACAAATATATGCCTTTGTGTTCTACATAAAAGCAAAGGAGAACTCCAGAATCTTCCTGCCCTATTAAGCCAAAAGCTAGACCTACCAGCAACAAAACTGATTACCTGAGGCTGAATGATTCAATGCTGGAAACAATATTTCGCTACATTTCTAACAGAGGAAATGCACAGAGAACCTTCCTTCAATAGCGGAGGAGCACTCAAAGTACAGTGGTAACTTAATCCATTACAGAAGTCTGTTCCAAAACCAAAGCATTCCAAAACCAAGGCATGTTTTCCCATGGAAAGTAATGCAAAATGGATTAATCTGTTCCAGACTTTTAAAAACAACCCCTAAAACAGCAATTTAACATGAATTTTACTATATAACGAGACCATTGACCCATAAAATGAAAGCAATAATCAATGTACTGTACTATAAAATAAAGAAGACAGTATTGTAGATTATAAAACATAAAATTATTATTTTTTCTTACCTGTGATGATGATAGTCATTGTTTGGATGGGGGGGGGTGTTATCCATTTCCACAGTCACACAAAACAAATAGCAAAACAAATAGCAAAACAAATAGCAAAAACAAAAGCACCAAACTTAATCCATTCCAGAAGTCCGCTTGACTTTTGAAATGTTCAAAAATGTTCAAAAACCAAGACACAGCTTCAAATGGTGCATGTACCCAGAAACAATAGCCAACAGCCGCATCGGACGCTCAGCTTCCGAAAAACATTCGAAAATCAGAACACTTACTTCCAGGTTTTTGACGTTTGAGAACCAAGGCGTTTGAGTACCAAGATGTTTGAGAACCAAGGTTCCACTATATGCCCCATTTTATTCCTACGCAGTCAAGTCATCAACCTGGTGCCTTTTTTCTGTCACCATGCAAAGGGTGATCCTAATTCCTCTTTCTTTTAGCTTGAACATTCCCTGATCTGACTTCGTATATTTAATCAGGCAAGGGCAAGGGCAAGGTGGGCTTTGTTTACTCAAAACTTCATGGTCAGACAGCCTCCAAGTTCTAGTGGGCCAGAGGTTTACTACCACAGGTATAGATGACACAGTTTAAGGATGTGTGGCCCCAACAACTGTCACCCACTTTTGTGCCTACTCACATGTGCCCTTCATATATAGTCATGCACGCAAGTATGAGTCAGTAACTTTATATTACAACACAATTGCTTTACTCAATAGCTACATAGATATATGGATGGCATTTCTCAAGTCTTCTTCCTGGTATCACCAGTATTTTCTTTTAGAGAGTGTGTGTTATCCCTCTCTCTTCTTGGATAAATCCCAACTCTAAGATATTTACTGTATACTGCTACCTAGAGGCTAGAAAAAGCCAATCCGCCTTTTCAGTTCTCCTGTATTTTCTTCCCTCTTCCCACTGATAGCCCCCAACATGCAATATCTCAACATGTTGTAGGTTCTCAAAAACTACAAGTCCCTGTTGAGCCATTACTAGAGATACTTAAATATTGGGATGCTGAGAACTACATTTCCCCATTATTTCCAGCATCCATGGATGCTGTTAACATGTTTGACAACATTCAGGATTTAAAGTACTGCTTTAGCATTCCTAGGAACTTGTGCTGTTTAACAAAGTGTGCTTGGTAGGGAGGGCTCCTGGAAGCTCTGCAGCAGAACTTTAGGTCCCCAGGCCCTGGGATGCAGCAATTTGCCCAATTTGTTCTGGACTCAATCCTGGTGTACTTCAAATTAATTTTGTGCAGATGTCTGACGAATTAACTGAGCATGGATGTTTCTGCCCTCCAGGCAACTTGGGAAGACTGCCCAACTCAAGTAACAAAGGATCAGCTGCACAGACTGGCCAATGCATTTTTTAAATGGGCAAGGTGTTGTGCATCCAAGATATGGTCACATTGTTGAGAAGATGTGGATAGATGTATACCCATTTTGTACAATATCTCTGGCATGAACTCACCATGTCCATTTTTCTGTAGCCTAGTTCAGTGTTTCCCAACCTTTTTTGGGCAAAGGCACACTTGTTTCATGAAAAAAATCTCGAGGCACACCACCATTACAGCCCCGTGACGTCAGCGCGCAGCGTCACGCCAGGAGGGACATGAATTGCTAGCAAATTACATAATCACCTCCTTGAGGGCTGGCTCATCTTCTCCGAAGGCAGAACCCCATTAATTAACAGCACAGACTCACACCATAGCCAAGACGAGGGGGGAAAACCTCAGTCATGCACAGTCATGCACATGCGGGGGCTAAATGAGGACGAAGACCGGGCAGAGAGCAGGGTTCAAATCACCCCACCTGGCCAGGACAATCCCTGGGTGCTCCCTTGGGCCACTCGCCTGACCCACCTTGCAGGGCTGTTGTTGCGAGGATAACACGGGGAGAACCACGCGTGCCCCCGGGAGCTCCTTGGAGGAGAAAGCGGGCGATGAATGCAATGCACGAAATATATGAGAGGCGACCAGGTTTTGCAGGTGAGGGGCCCCCGCCAGCCTCCGCTTCCAACACCCGGCGCAACGACGCCGAAGTTTCCTCCCGGGCTCGGCTCGGGGAGCAGCGCTGCTCCCCCCCGGCTCCCCTTCGCCCTCCCGGCTCTCTCTGCCGCCCACTGGGGACCCCCCTCACCTGCCAAGTCCGGAGCGCCGGTGGAAGTTGCATGCATGCATGCAGGGCGCCGCGTTGCCATTGCATTGCACTGCACTCCATGCAACGCCTGCACGCATGCATTGCCTTGCACGCCCACCAAGGGGTCTCCCCGCGGTCCGATGCGTCCCCTCCAGCGCGGATGCAGCATTGCAAAAATAACCCCCCCCCGACGCAGCCCTACCTGGGGGGCAGCCTCCGCCTCCGCCGCTCCGCCTCCGCGGGGATCCCCGGGCTCCATCCTGCTGCCCGATCTCCACGGGGGCGCAGGCAGGCTGTGCGGGGTCTGCGCGGAAGAGCCCCTGCCCGCCCGGCCGCCGCCGCCGCCGCGCTCATTCCATGGCCGGGAGAAGAGCGCTTCAAACAAAACGCCTGGCCCGCCAGGCCACGCTGGGAAACGTAGTTCGCGCACCCCGCGCGGGCGCAGAGCCCGAGGGCGAGGGGACTACGGATCCCGGCAGCCCCCGCGCCGGGGACGGAGGGGGAGAGGCCGGGTGCAGGGATGGAGGGACGGGTGGGCGAGCGGGTGAGTGAGTGGCAGCCGCCAAGCCTTGGCCGAGAGCCAGGAAGGGCCTCCCCGGAGGAGGAGGAGGAGGAGGAGGGAGGCGCAGAGCGGGAGGGAGGGAGGGAACCCCAGGGGTCATCTAGTGACGGTGCCCCAATCGAAAATTTGACTTAAAAAAAAATCTTTCGAATTTTTTAATTTTTCCCGCGGCACACCAGACAACATCTCGCGGCACACTAGTGTGCCGCGGAACAGTGGTTGGGAAACACTGGCCTAGTTATATCTCAAGCCTTCTCACTCTGCCTTAGGTAGAAAATCTATCACCCATTATAAGGGCTCATTTACACAGGACCTGCCCCTACATGCTACAGTGAATGCAGGAGTGAAGATGGCCGGGAAAAGATGCTTTGTTAGAAGAAATTCTAATTAACATTTTAATATCCTTACAAATTATTAAAACACCCAGTAAAGTGCCATAAAACTCCCATGGTAAAGCTGGGATGTCTGATCACTTTTAATCTACCATAAAAGCCCACAGAAGTAGAATGGCATTAAATTACATTTCATTGCTAATCTCCTGAAGTTTTATATTAATTTAATTTGAAGATAATTCAGTTTTGATTAAATGTTTCAAGAGTACTCCACTTGCCAATTACAATTCAGGAGGGACAGATGTTCAGACCATTGCTGAAGTTAATTGTATATTTTGCTTTATGCATACGGCACGTCGCTAGTATACCCACTAGTATTTTAAGTCTCCTGGGTATCTCATTTTGGCCACAACTAGCTAAGATGTTAAATGCATCCTAAAACACAATTGTTTCTTTATTAGATTTATATCCCACCCCTTTCTCCAAGGTGCTTGCAATGATATTCAGGGTTCGCCTCACAACACCCTTTTAATGTAGATTGTGCTGAAAGATTGTGGCTGGTCCAAAATCACCCACTGAGATTTATGGGAAAGTTGGGGTTTGAATTTAGGACTTGAAACACATACTCACCCACCACAATATATATTTATTTACATATCCTATTTATTCTCTGTCTTTCACCATAAAGTCCTGTTGTTGTTGCTTAGTCGTTTAGTCGTGTCCGACTCTTTGTGAGCACGCCAGGCACTCCTGTCTTCCACTGCCTCCCGCAGTTTGGTCAAACTCATGTTCATAGCTTCGAGAACACTGTCCAACCATCTCGTCCTCTGTCGTCCCCTTCTCCCAACATCAGGGTCTTTTCCAGGGAGTCTTCTCTTCTCATGAGGTGGCCAAAGTATTGGAGCCTCAGCTTCACGATCTGTCCTTCCAGTGAACACTCAGGGCTGATTTCCTTAAAAATGGATCTGTTTGCTCTTCTTGCAGTCCATGGGACCCTCAAGAGTCTCCTCCAGCACCATAATTCAAAACATAAAATCCTACATCAATATAATAAACAATTATAAAACCAGATAAAACAGTTATAACTATAAAAACAAGTACAGCTGTTCCAAGCAAAAAGAACAGTATATAATGTTGGATGTGACATTCTTTGAACTATGCATTAATAATCTGCTTTAAGTAGCCACCAGTTCTAGGTACATGCTGTTGCTTTACAAAACCATACTCAACTTTAGACGAAATTGAGAGAATGCTTTTTCCTTAACAGAACTGCCCATTGACCAAAGTCTTGAGATGTGATCCTCTTAATAGAGCTAAAACCTATCTTGCAGCTACTTGAAATTCTGAACGAATTGCAGCCACCATGTAGACTAGCCTCTCCCCAGGCGTTCACCAACTATATTATGTTTTCACCATATGTTACAAACTTACTTGTTCATCCGAGCATTCTGTGACCATTAATATTGATTTAGCTCACACAACCATCTACAGTGGATATTGCATTGAATTCTTGTACTTTGGTTTGTATCGTTTTGATTCTTTTATGTTGTGTTTTATTACTTTTGTACACTGCTTTGGATATATGAAAATATAAAGCAGAACTTAAATCAAAAAATATTTACATGTTCAGACCCAGAAACCTCCCCCCTAAATAAATTCACACTTGACTCAAATTTTAGTTTTGTTTTTTGGCAGAATTTAGGCCACACCTTTATTGATTACAGAAAGTGACTGGTTGCATAGGCTCTGGTTCGACTAGCTCCCTGCCATGCAGGTAGTGCTGACCCAGGGTTCCAGCACAGGTCAGCCAAGGGTGAACACTTGGATAAGCGAAAAGTCGGGAGCGGACTATGTCTGCCACCCAGATGTCCCCCTGGACTCTGGCACTGGCACAACCCCCTCTAAGGGGTTGACCAAACCATTTGAGTCCCTGGATTCCTTTAACAGAATACCCTTCACATAGGGATGGCAAGAGCGTTCTGCCATCCCTATCACCTGAACCAGAGCCTATCCGCAACCTTACAAGTTGTGATGATTTGCTACGCGGCAGGCAAAACCCAAATGGCAACAGCCAATCATCCAAGTGGGGAAAATTCCTGCCGTGCCCCTGTCCCAACGACAGACAACACACAATGGCATAGCAAGGTCAAGCGCAAAATCCCTAAAAGTAGGGAGAGGTGGGTGAGTGTTCCGAATGCACACACCAAAAGAGGAAGCTCTGGGTCACGTGCATGGGCATATATAGGTCCCTCAATCCGTTTGGACTGCGCCCCATTGGCCAGATTAAACCCAGCATCGAGGGACCTACCAATCGGGTGTTGTGGCTGACCAATCTTACCCACCCACAACACAGGGGATTGGTTTCCAGGTCTCGCCGCAACATGTGCCCTCTTTAAGGGAGGACATGATTTAAGAACAAACCCTAAGGGAGGGGAACCAAAAAGCCCAGTGAGGATTGAGCATGCTCAGTGAGCATGGAATGCTGGCTGGCTGTCGTGAAAATGGAGGGTAGCATTGCAACATTTTGCTGAGGTCCCCCCTTGTATTTTCTCCTATGCTCCTAATATCCATCACTAAATTGTAACCCAGGCTGCCCTGGTTCTCTGTTCAACAGCTGCTAAACTTTCTTCCCCCTTCTTTCGCATTCATCTTCATTTAGTTCCTCCTCGCCACTTCTCTTCCAGCCTTCTGTTTTATGGTATTTATTTTAATTCCTCCTAATATTTTACTTCTTATAAAACATCTGAGTCAATTTGGTACATCCTGTCATTCTCTCACTCCCCTGGTGAAGGCCACGCCAACTGCAATTTATCAGAAAGATGTCATCTTCATTTAACTAACCTAATTAGAAGCAGTTCTTCACGGCAACTAAAGCTTTGCAGAATAGGAGGCCGTTATTTATAGAGCTGCATTTCAAAACTTACAGCTTTCAGTTGACAATTATAATAATGAAAAGAAAAAAGAAATAAAAAAGCTTCCAGCTGGGATCTTAGACTTCCTATTGTTATGCAGAAATACAAAACAACCTCTGCAAAGCAAGAATCCTTTTATGGGTTGTTTATTATTCATATAAATGTAATTTGTTCTCTGTTGTATATTTTAAAAGCTGATTTAAAAAGAACCTTGCAAAAGCCCACACAGAAAAACAGAGCCGATCTATACATTACACAGACTGATATGTTAAGCCTGATATGGTAACATTTTAGATAGCAACATCTTAGATGAGCAAGGTTCATATTTTTTAAAGTTCCCTAATGTAAGGATTTCCTTCTGCATATAAGCATATAGGCAAGAGAGCTAAGCTAAAACTTTCTCTGTAATTCTGGTAGTTTGTAGAATGCATGGCAGGCGTTGGCAATATGGCACTACAGCAGCCAATATCTCCAATGGTGCCCACAGCAGGTCTTAGTTAATATCTTCTCAAAAATCCACAGTGCAAGAGAAACTGTTTGCTCTTCCAGTTCAGTTCCTGCTTACACTGGCTCAGCTTCCCTGACATAAAAGATGGCCCCTTAAACATGTCCACATTTCATTGGATGTCAGGATTGGACACCTGCCCTCCATTCCATTCTGAACAGAGTGGTGGTGAAACAGGCAGGGCCATTTAGGCCTCTCTCCAGCAAGCGGTGTGCTCTGAATGTTACAGAGGCCTTTTGAATGTTGTAGATTCTGGTTACTTTCTGGCTAAACATGAATACTCCCAAAGCAAATGATAGTGCATCTGTCTAAATTGCCCTTGCAATAATTTGTGGAACCTAAAGAGCGGTGCTAGCTCAGCGCTTTGTATTTAATTGGACTGATTGTACGGTGGGGGGCAGGTGGGGAGGAGGGACCACCACCAATACTGGTAGGCAACTTTATTTCATAATATTCAACAATTAGGAAGGGAGACAGACAGGGACTCTTGGAAGAGATATATAAAATTCACCCAAAAGAAGTAAACACTTTAAATGGGAAGCCCTAAAGTATTTTAAACAGTCTATTCTACTGATGCTCACAGTGCCAGTCTAAGAACCTACCAACAGAATAGAGTCAAGGGTGATGCATCCCAGCAAGTAGGAGCCGTGAGCCGTCACTGGCTGTAACTCAGAAGATAACCCCTGTGCATTTATTTAGTGATTTAATGGAGCTCTTTTGAATGTGTGTTTGGTGCTGTAATAATAATATGGGCTCAGAACCAAAATAAGCTAGTATTGTGTGGCCACATTCGGAATGTTTGCATTATTATAAAGGGAAATATCAAAATAGGACCAAAATGCCACAGCTGCCTTCATTTATAATTCCATGGAAGTACCGGTAATTATTATATGTACACACAGTTCTCTGCTGCCTGCTGCACCCCGGGATCTTTGGCTCAACTTTGAACTCCGTTTGCTGTTCAAAGTATTTATTTACAAGCCTTCTATTGCAAAACAGACAGCAGGAGCCCAGCCTGAAAGATCTGCAGCGCACAGATTATTTTGCTGCCTTGTTACAAAACAGAGAGTTTCGAGAAAGCGATCCTGAGGTTCATGTGATCTTCTATTACAATCTAAGTTCAGATCAAGCATTCTGATCCCTCACATGAGGAAAGAGGGGATGAGCACACTTAGCTCTACATCCCCTCTGCTGCCCTCCTCCATGAACTGGAGGGATAACTACTGATGAGAAAGCCTTTTCTCCTGGTGCAGACTCTCAAAGAAATCTAGAAAAATGGGTTTCCTGGGTCATAAATTATGAGAGAAGTCTATACAGCTGGAGCAGGTTCCCCATGGCAGATGTTTGCCTCCAACTTGTGGGGCTCAGGCTACTAGACTTCTTAAGTTGTGGATAACTGAGCACAAGTCCAGGATTCATTAGAAGCCCCATTAACCATGTATTTTTAGAATGCTAGTTTAAATGGGTGTGTGGATTTGTCTGTATTTTCCTTACTCTTAAAGAATAGTGGGTGCAATGTAAAGATATGGTTTGTTTCTTTTTCTTTTTGAAAAGTAGTTCTCAAGAGCATACCCTCCAACAAAATATTCTGATAAAAATAGGGACGTCCTATTCTATGATAATAATCATAATACAGTGGTACCTCGGGTTACAAACACTTCGGGTTACAAACTCCGCTAACCTGGAAGTAGTACCTCGGGTTACAAACTTAGCCCCAGGATGAGAATGGAAATTGCACGGTGGCAGTGGGAGGCACCATTAGCGAAAGCAGGATAAGAACGGTTTCAGGTTAAGAACAGACCTCTGGAACGAATTAAGTTCATAACCTGAGGTACCAGTGTGGTGTAGTGGTTAAGAGCGGTAGTCTCGTAATCTGGGGAACCGGGCTCGTGTCTCCACTCCTCCACATGCAGCTGCTGGGTGACCTTGGGCCAGTCACACTTCTTTGAAGTCTCTCAGCCCCACTCACCTCACAGAGTGTTTGCTGTGGGGGAGGAAGGGAAAGAAGAAGAAGAAGAAGAGTTTGGATTTGATATCCCGCCTTTCACTCCCCTCAGGAGTCTCAAAGCGGCTAACATTCTCCTTTCCCTTCCTCCCCCACAACAAACACTCTGTGAGGTGAGTGGGGCTGAGAGACTTCAAAGAAGTGTGACTGGCCCAAGGTCACCCAGCAGCTGCATGTGGAGGAGCGGAGACGCGAACCCGGTTCCCCAGGTTACGTGACTACCTCTCTTAACCACTACACAACTACACTCCTTAAAGGGAGTGAAAGGTGGGATATCAAATCCAAACTCTTCTTCTTCTTCTTCTACCACTGTAATGATAATTTATCACAGCCACTCTGTGCTGTTTTGAACATATTTTTAAAAACAAGAAAACAAACATTTTTTAAAAAACTTCCCTAAAAAGGGCTGCTTTCAGATGTTTTCTAAAGGTTGTGTAATTACTTATCTCCTTGGCTCAGGGATTGCCTAACTCCATATCCACCAACATATCTCCGATGAAAACAGGGACATCCTACCATACCTTCCAACATTTCTCTGATGAAAATAGGGACAACCTAAATAAAATAGAGACATTCCAGGATCAAATCAGAAACCAGGACGGCTTCCATAAAACCGGGACTGTCCATGGAAAATAGGGACACTTGGAGGGTTTGCAAGAGTATTTATCAGTGCTTTTTTCTGGGGGGACGCAGGGGTACGCATACCCCCAAACATTTTGTGAATCTAAGTTTGGCCTCATTGAGGAGCAGTATTTCAATATGAGTAGGAAAATGAGAGTACCCCTACACATTTTTTTAGGTGGAAAAAGCACTGGTATTTATCCTACTCAAGTCTAATAGCCATTTCTGAGAAACACATGTGTTACTATAGGAACTGGTAGCTATACAAGACCTCGATAATATTACATTTTGTGTACTAATACAGTCAACTCTTTCTTGGAAATTGTATCTGTGGGTTATGGGTTTTTATATTATAAAAACATTATATGTTAACCAAACAATCCTTTCACATTAAAGTATTAGGGAGCAACAAGGCCCTTGTGGCACAGGTTCTTCTGTGAATTCTGAATTCAAATTGTAATGCAAGAAAACACAATGTATAAGAAATAAAAGAGGCAATAAGTATGCAATTAAAATAATATCGCTTTTAGCAGAACTGCTGCAACATGCAGAAAAATCATTAAGTCATCTGCAAAGACCCATCACAGTCCTCAAGTTTGGCAACCACGGTTCTAACATTTATCTTCGTTGGGTGGCATTCTCCAACCCCAGCAGTTTCAAACTTCAAAAATGTGGGGTGCTAAAAAGTTGTAGCATGATTTGGGAATTACAAATATATTTTGGTTAAGTTACTTTATTTTAGTTTCGCTTGGTAAATAGCTACATAAAAATATTGACTTTTACGCTTTTTGGGGGGAGGGGTGTTTTCCAATAATTTTAAACTTGTCTTAAAATGTTTTTGTGATAAGTGATTAGATAAGGACCCTTGAGCATCTTTGGGGGTGATGAGGGTTTCTGAAGGAAACATCCTTGCAGCACACCTATCATGTCTGCCTAGCATTGTGGGGCAGGAACGCCCCCCCTACCCACCTTAAGGGGTAGCCCAGGCTTTGCACTCTTTGGAATGGGCAGGGTTTGGCTTACCCAACATTGAAGTTCTGTGTAGGTTCCCACTCTTCTCATTTCCCCTGCACATATTATAAATAAAACATGACCTTTGTTCAACCCATCACTTGTTTCTCACCTCTTTATTCCTGGGCCCAGCTGCAAAAAGCCTCCTAGACTTTTTGTTTTGGTTTCAAATCAAACTTGGAAAACTGCTTAATGCCTCAATAAATCACTCTCTCAACCAAGCCTGTGGTAGATTTTCCTTTTGCAACTTATTCCTCTTTGGCGGTAGAACACTAGGAATGTAGCCTATAAGCCCCTCTTTATAAAACCTGATTGCCACCTGGAGATTGCTACCTCAGAGAGAAGGAGAAATAGCTTTGATCACAGCTGCCAGGGCACTCGTATTGTTTTCTCTAAGCCTATAATGATGATTTTTTACATTATCATTCATTTCTGGGCTTACACTGCATACTGTTTCAGGGAGGCCTGTCAGCCTTTAATAGGCTGTCTTACAGAAAGTGAAGGAGAAAACTGAATTATTTTCTGTCACATTCAAGAAGTGAGCAGCAATTTATAATCCTGGATATCTTAGCAAAGTGCCTGTCCTGTACACAGAAAATATGCAGGAATCAAAGGAGAGACCAACACCATTAAGGTTTAAAACTAACAGAAATTGTGACTTTCAAAACTCTTTTGGGGACGTGCCTGGAAAATGGAAGGTGACATTTAGCCTGTTTGGATTCAAAGAATGAACAGAATACACAGAGAGGGGCATGAGCACTGCAAGCAACTAGATTTCAGCATAGCTGTGCTGAATGTTTGCCACTGACTTGTTCAGAGTGACTACTGCACTGCTTAGGGAAGCTAAGGGAGAAAAGGAAGACTCTTTTTTTGTCTTTTATCTTGTTTGCAGCCAGCACTTTCCTCTGTGACTGCTGCTTCAAAATCACATTTTCTGTCTGATCTCTATCACTTGCTATCTCAAAATCTGTTCTCAATTTCTGTGAATGAGGCCTCCAGTTTTCCTGCCTCATTCTCAACACACTTTGAGAATTTCTATTCAGTTTTGGTGGGCGTGGGCTTCTGCACTTGCCTTATTGTTATGAGGAGGCCTGCAGTAGTGCTCTGCTTCTCAGTAAACATTTCTTCAGCACTCTGCAGCCTTCCTGCTGTCTGTGCTACCCGATCTGAAAAGGCTACATGGGAGGAGTTACCTCACAATATATTCCCCAGGGCCTTAACTGAAGCATAGACACCTTTGAAGGCTGCAGAGTGTCAACCAGTGGTGAGGTGATATGTAGAAGGACAGCCACAAACACCTACTTAACAAAAACTAGCTTGACCATTTTAGTAGCCCTCTTCTTTAAAATCCATCACAGGATTGGAGGGAATCCCCAAACTCTTTAACTCCAAGCTCATTACAGTGTTCTTTCCCTATTCTGGTCAATTTATAGGAGGTTCTGCAAGGCAGAGGGGAAAGACTCCACATCACAACACGGATTGGCTCCTTTGGGGTAGCAAAGGGTTTGCAACTGCCACTTACATGGAGGCAATCTGCAGGGTAGCCCTTCCCTTCTGTCTTGGCAAAATACTCAGCCTTCCCCAACCTGCTGCCCTCCAGATATTGCTGCAATCCAACTCCAAAATCTCTGATTGTTGGCCATGATGGCTGGGACAGATGGAAGTTGGAGTTGGACATGGGAGAGCAGAAAAAAAGAGAGGCAGAGAGATTATGAACATCTTTGTCTTTGCCTCCCTCTCCTCCCCCACCCCAAATATTGAAAGATCTCTAGAATACACTGTGAACTACCATCATATCTCTTTTAAAAAATGGCCCCTGTGCTAGGAAGCAGACACAGACAAAGTCAGTTGAAAAACAAAAGAGGAGAGGAATAGCTCAGCTGGTAGAGTATGAGAATCTTAATTTCGGGGTCATAGGTTCAAGCCCCACGTTGGGCAAAATATTCCTGCACTGGAGGGAGTTGGACTAAATGATCCTTGTAGTCCCTTCCAGCTTTACAGTGCTGTGGTAGTCTGGTGCAACCAGACCAGACCTCACCTGTTTTGCTAGGATGTACTGTCCCAATACAGACTGATGAGCAGTGAGGATTGCAGGCAGGATTCTTAGGCTAAACAGGCCACCTCAGCATGAACTAATTGCAAGTGTCCAAAGGTTTTCATGTAATGTATAAAATGGAGTGAGGTGGAACACAGGAATGATATCTTGAATACCCTTTATTTTAAAATGTAAAATAATTTTACATCCGCATCATTATAAAATGAGATAGAGCACAGGAGAGACTATGCAAAATGCAGCCTTTTCTTTAAAATGTGAAGTGAGAAATGCCTTTGAGAAACATTACCTCTGGAAATCCAACAAAACATAGTTCCTACTGTGTACAATAACTAAACATAGAGGAAATTGGGCTTCATTATAAAGCTTTAGTCACAGCGTGAACCCAGAGAAGTGAGTGACCTTGGAAAAGCTGCTTTCATGATGTTTTCAAGGTCTATGCTTCTGCAGAATCCTCAGTAGTGTAACTTTGTAGAAACTCTGATTAAGAATTTGCCTGTTCCCTCCATTTCATTGATTTAAGTGATCTAACTTACATGAAAGATGTCCAGATAGATTAACGTCAATTTGTGAAAACCATTCACTTTTTCTAAACCTTTTAGGAAGTGAGAGTGTTTGAGTCATCTTAAGCTATGTACTCTTCTGGAGCTTTTGTGTGTGGTCTACTGAAGCCTGAATTAGGTAACTTTATGGTGAGCCAATGTGAGGTTGGTTGCACTTTTCAGTTAGGCAGTGGAAGCTGGTTCATAAGGGCAAATGGAGCACTGCCTCACCAACCTCAGTCTGCCCTTAGCCAGCCTCCGTTTCCCTTCTTACTTACTTACAATCAATCAATCAATCAATCAATCAATCAATCACAGGGTAGTTGTGACTATCATCAGCTCTGGCTTCACCTACTATTTGTTTCTTCATATATTGCCCTAGTGGTTCCAATGGGCAGCAGCCACCATTGCAGCTAGAGACTGGATCCTGGAGAATTCTTGTTCTCTTCTTACTGTAAGCAAGATTAATTTTCAACAAGCAACAATGTAAAATTGCAATTAAAAGGGCATTTGATGAGGCACAAATCTGAGGAGTCATGCGTATATGCTTCTGCTTGAACTGTGTTGAATGGTTTTATGAAGTAGTCTGTAGGTGCGCACACGCACAGTTCATGCCAGTAAAACATATTTAGAAAAGCCGCCCAGCTTTGTACACAATCGGTGCATAGCCTGTACCCACCCTTCTTCTGCAATGTTTCAGGGTGAACACTTTGTGGCTATTCATTCAAGTTGTATCTGCGTAGATCCTATCCATATGATCTATACACTGCAAAAAGGCAAGGGTTCAAGTCACGTGGAGATAGCCTACACCTATACACCTCACATCTGTGTAACTTATGCATAGAGCTAATTAACATATGGTGGGAGTGAGGCCAATGGGCAGAAGTCTGCTCATCCATGCACACATTGACTGTAAATAGATTTTAGTCATCTGCATGGAACTACTGTAAAGCAAATGCAAATATGCTAGATATGAAGCCCTTCACATTGTCAAAATGTACTGTAATCTGTATCTTTTCATAGCAACATAATTAAGTTCCCATTTTAGTATGTTTGTTTTTATAATATAAAGTATATGCTTCCCGTTACAAAGCACTGGGGCAGTCAAACAGAATCCACTCCAGAAGTCTGTTTGATTTCCAAAACATTCGGAATCAGTGTGGCTTCTGATTGGCTGCAGGAAGCTCCTAAAGCCAATCGGAAGCTGTGGAAGCCCCATTGGACGTTCAGCTTCCAAAAATAGTTCGCAAACCAGGACAGTCATTTCTGGGTTTGAGGCGTTCGGGAGCCAAAACGTGCGAGAACTAAGCTGTTTGCAAACCAAGGTATGACTGTATAGAATAATCATGAAGGTGATTGGCTATGCAAGAAAAATTTAAAGAACTGCAGTGGCATATTGGCACACACACAAAACACAAAGAGACCCCTGGATGCAAGAAAACCTGATGAATATCTACTGGAAGAGTGTTCCACAGCACAGCTCCAGCAACACTCAATGCCCAGCTTCTGGTTAAGGTTAGCACTTCTGTAACATGGGTGACAACTAACAGCATTCCTCAGGATAATATAAAGCAGGGATGCAGACCCTCCAGCTTTCATTGGACTCCAATTCCCCTCAGCCCCAGCCAGCATGGCCAGTGGCCAGGGATGCTGGACCACAACATCTGGAGGGATAACATCTGATATAAAGGGTTAAAAGTAATTGAGGAGAAAAATCAGTGTGTATGATTAATGACAAACGCAAACACACTTCAAATGTAGTCAGCATGCTGTAGTTGTGGTGTCCGTTACCGACTAAGATGAAAACATCATTAAAAGCTTGCATCTGGTGCTACAAAAATGTACCAAAATAAAAGACAAGTGTAAATAGGCTGTCTTTGGAATTATATTCATTAGGACAGAAATATACTTAGTGGAGATTTTAACAAAAAGTAACACAGCGGTTTAGCTTGAAGAGTGAGTGAAGTGTTTACTGCATTGATCGACCTTGAAAAAATAAGAGGTTGCTGTGGCTGGTGCACTTTGGGCCTAGTAGGATAGAAGGCATGTAGGCCACTAGTAGGTAAAAGCCAAAGCCAATGACAGGCAGAGCCAACTAATTCTAGTGGTGTCACCATTCCTCCTTCCTGTTGAGGCAATGCTGAGTTTAAGGAAGGGGAAATTTACAGCCAGTGTCACCCTGTGAACTGGATTTAAGTAAGAAGGCAGCAGATGAGGGCAGGCTGAGGTTGGCAGGGCGGCGCCCCAGTCCCCTAATGGACCGGGCTCCACTATATTAAAGGAAAACTAACTCATCACAGTCGTCGTTTTGTTAGGTCCTAACTGGTCCATGGGGTCACGAAGAGTCGGACACGACTAAACAACAACAACAAACAATTAGGAATTCTTTAATAACAACCAAGATGTTTAGATTCTGACCGATACCATAAAACTCCCAATTCTGAAATCACATATGAATTGACGGAGTTGCAATTGAAGAACATCCAACAAAACAAATGAAATGTATGGGAATACCAGAATCATTTTGCTCAATACAAATTGATAAAATCCCCTCCTCTGGCAAAAGCATAATCCAAATGCAAATCTCCATCAGATTAAGCAACTGATAAAAGATGTTAAAAATTATTAAAATGAATTGTTAAATGACTGGGAGAAAGGGAAGCTATGGTACATATTTCCACCAGAATTACAAAATGCAGAGGCTTGTTCTCAAGTCCTTTTCTATCTACATTCCTGTGACAACTGACTGCTGTTGTTATTTTTAACATTTCAACACTGTAGATTTTTTTCCCCCTATAGGCAATGTTCCATCATGCAGAAAACAGAGTACTGATGGGCCCAGCATGTTTAGCTAGTAGCAAAAGTCATTTTCTCTATTCTCTATTTCAAAAGAATTTTCTGTAGTTCAAAACAAACAAGAAGTGGGGAGAAGCCAATGCCTTACTGTTTAATCCCAAGGGAATTGCCATTCAGTAACCTCTCTTATCAGCTAGGTAACTTACTGAAATGAATTGAATTGACTCTTTCTTGCTGATGATCATCCATTCATCTCTGCCTGTTTGAAGTGGAAATGCAGTTTCTTTCCTTTCTCTTCTCTTTCCCCACCCCCCAATTTTGCTAGAATTCCATCTCACCATTAGCTTCACTTTGACCTTTATCCTTTTTTGGCTGGTGATTTTCAGTATTTTCAAAACTTTGCACCTTTTGTAACAGAAACTGGTCTATGGAAGTTATCATATTTACTCACTTTGAAGTCATTCATATCTCAGCCCAACAGAAGTATAAATTAAAGTAACTGATCACAACCACATCTTTATTTATTTTATATCATGGGGTTTTAAGCCTTTTGGCAAAATCTGCCTTTTGAAATTGAGACATCTGGAAAAGTCCCAGGGTGAGGGTAATGAATTTGGTGTTGAGTCCAGCAGGAGGAACAGCAGTAAGGTGAAAAGAGTCTTATCATATCAGGTATTATCAGGTATTCTATAAACATTCACTGGCAAACTGATTAATATGATTTTACCTATAGCTAAAAGCTTCAAACACCCCCCCCCCACACACATGGCATATCATGAATTTCACCTTTCACTTTAATAATAGTCAAATCCTAACACCATACTGCCCAAGGAAGCCCATACTGTATTCTTTCTTCTAGCACTTTAGCCTGAAGAAAGCCAGTCAACTACTTTTGCGAAAGTATTGCGAATCTATTGGTAGATCTGTGGCATAGAAAAGTTTGAGAAACATTAAGCGCGGGGGGGGGGTCCACCTGTGGTGTTGGAGGAGACTCTTGAGAGTCCCATGGACTGCAAGAAGATCAAACCCATCCATTCTTAAGGAAATCAGCCCTGAGTGCTCACTGGAAGGACAGATCGTGAAGCTGAGGCTCCAATACTTTGGCCACCTCATGAGAAGAGAAGACTCCCTGGAAAAGACCCTGATGTTGGGAAAGATTGAGATCATAAGGAGAAGGGGACGACAGAGGATGAGATGGTTGGACAGTGTTCTCGAAGCCACAAACATGAGTCTGACCAAACTGCGGGAGGCAGTGGAAGACAGGAGTGCCTGGCGTGCCCTGGTCCATGGGCTCACGAAGAGTCGGACATGACTGAACGACTAAACAACAACAACAACAACAACATATGTCAGCTACTAATACATATACGGTATATATTACACACAAAAACCCATCTTCAGTAATAAAAGCATAGGAAGAGCCCTGTGGGATCAGTCTAGTCCAATATCCTCTTTCCCATGTCATAACTATTTCTCACCAACGATAATATTGATCTATCGTATAAGGTTGACACAGGGTCACACAGAAACAAGAACAAATCACAGGGTGCATTATTTATTATTCATTAGTTCTAAACATAATCTCTTCCACAGTGACAAAAATGAATAAAAACAAGAGGTGTCAGTGTTACTACAATAGTTAACAATGTTGGGACTACATGGAATTGGCGGAAATGACTGGCAGAATCCCAGACCAGGGTGAAGAGTCGGTGGAAGAAGATTGGAAGAAATTTAAAGACTATTTACAGAAATACTGTAAAATTAATGAATGTTAGAATGATGTCAGAATGAAATTAAGTGGTTCTAGCAGCAATGTCATAAAGGTGTATGAAAAAATGGTTGGTTAATAGGTGAGAATTTAAAGCTATAATATATTAAGTTAAAGGACTAAGACAAAAACAAAGGGAAAGGAATTGCTGAATTAACCAATTGAACCAAAATATAAAAAAGGGAGGTGAGAGGAGGTCAGGAGAGTAAGGAAATGAAATGTAAGATACGGAAGGATAAATTTGTTTTTAAGTGTTTTTTCTATATATATTTTCTATACTTTGCATTTTCTATTTTTTTTCTTTTTTTCTTCTTCTATATTTTTCATTGTTTTTTATGTAATTTTTTGTTTTTGAAATTTCAATAAATATTATTTTAAAAAAATAGTTAACAATGTTGTACTGAGTAATTTATATTATGGATTGTTGTTTCAATGACCTTGACAAAGGTGGTAACAATTGACAAATGCTTTGTGTTGGGACTTAAATACTGTATATTTTATTGGCAGTGCAATCCTATTATATGCCTGCTAAGAAGCAAGGCTTAATTCCATATAAACAAGAATGTGATTGTGACGTAAAACACACACACACACACACACACACACACACACAGCATAATAGTCAAGCCTTGTTTCTCTTTCTGCCCACCTGTGTCCTCCATTTTGAACCAACTGAACTCAGTTCAGCTTCTACATATGTATGCTTTGATCCTCTCATTGACACTGTTGTTATAAAGCTTTTTCACTATTGTGTCTTGTTGGGTAATGTTGTGATATTGTAATGCTGTGATATTGTGTGGAAAACAGTTCCTCAAAGCAGCAGGGTGTGTGTGCTTGTGTGTAATAAATGTTATTCTAGGTATTTTATTTTTATTTTTCAAAGTGAAAAGTTGTAAATATGCAACTAAAAATCTCCTGACCAACAAAACCAGCTAATATAGACTGTGAAGAGTTATCGGGAATGAAAAACAATACAGAGAAAAAGTGTGCTGCGGCAGACACTTCCAACTTTTAAAAAAAGTGAAAAGAAGCGTAAATTTTATATTTTTTTATGTCAGAAATAACTGCCACAGCACACTTTTCCCCCATATTATTTTTGCATTCCCACTAGCTCTTCACAGTTTATTAGCAGAAGCCTCTTTCTTCCCCCTTAAGGTTTTAAACTCTGCTTGAATGGATCTTGTGTAATTTATTTCTCTGCCACTTTTCATCTTGTTCTTTGATTCTATTATTTTGGTCTTCTTTTTCATTAATCATTTCGCTGGCCCACAGAGGAGGTAGCATCGTGGTAAACAATGATGCCCTTCACAGTTTTATTGCTCCTTCAGACCTTTGAACACAGCCGGTTTCACAGGAATTGCAGCTCTTTGTTGAATTATCTTTTTTTATTTCAAGCTAGAACATTAAACAGATACAGTTTTGTATTTGGTGGAGGCTCTATATGGTCTTGCTTTTCACAACACTGAGGTTGTATCAGCAGGTTTCATAAAGAAAGAGAGAAAAGAAATGAAGTTTTCCTATCATGTTGGCTGAAACAATGAATTCACAGTAGCTACATAGAAACCTCATACCTAAGTTAGTCATAAATTACCTAGCTGAGACTAGAGATGCTTGAGGAGTTTGATTTTTATTTTTTATTATTTTGCAAATTCTGATATAAACTGACTTGATTCACACCTTCTGGACTAATGTGTGGATCTGAATGTGGTTCACCTTTGAATTTTAAATTTCTCCAAATTTTGCAATGTAGCTCTCAGGTTCAAATAACGTATGACCATCTAGAATGCCTAATGTGACATAAATTAACATTCAAAATGCATGTATAGATATGTATTTAAATGTGAACTTTTGCACGAATCTGTGTTGTTGGTTTTTTCAAAAAAAAAATCACAGATTAATGCAGAAATGGAACAAAATGGGCTTATGAATGAACATGTGTGAAAGTAGGACAAAGTTAGTTGTGATTAAAACCTAATCCCCATAGAGTGTAAACCTGTGGTCACATCTACACCATACATTTAAAGCTTTACCTAAAGAATTCTGGGAACTCCAAGTCATCCAGTTTATTAACTCCAATGATGCTAGAGAACAGCTGGCCTCTTTGTTCTCACTCATAGTATTTCAGAAGAATTCCTATCTTCAGGTCAATGGCACTGCTATGATTACGCTTCGAGGACCCCAGGACCCTTCCCCCCTAAATAAATTCACACATACACATCTTTTAGTTTAAGGTTGATGGGCCAATAATTAAGACCACAACTTTATTGATTGTGAGTGGTATTGGCTTAGGCATTGACAAACTATAACTGACTCCTGCCCACCCTGCAGGGAGTCTGGAAGGGTAAACCAAACGAGGGAGCTATAATAATTTATAATAATAATTTATTATTTATACCCCGCCAATCTGGCTGGGTTTCCCTACATCAATGCAAATCGGCTGAAGCTCACCCCAGTTTCCTGTGGTCCTGGCATGGTCCTGGCATGGCCCTAGCCCCTCAAGCAGGTGTCGGACAAGATCCAGGACCCCCAGATTCCTTTAATGGAATACCCTTTTCATGGAGGGGCAGGTGATGGCCGCACTGCCCCTCCCTCACACAACACTAAGTCAATGCCTAACCGCCAAACCTTACAAAGGTGTGACGATTGCTAGGAGGTAGGCGAAAAGCAAATGCCCAGTGCCAATCTGCCAAGTGGAAAAAATTCCTACCGGGCCCTGGCCACAAGACAGGCAACCAACCGAAGTCCCAAGCAAAGCCAAAGGACCTATACCAAGAGGGAGGGTGGGCGGGAATTTAGCAGTGTGAAGCAAGTGCCCGTGACACCTCACGCTGCCGTTTAAATACCCTGCGATCGCGTCCGCCTCATTGACTATTGTGGCCAGTGCGATCGCAGGAGCCATCCCAGGAGGAGCCGGGCAATGCCCGGCCCTGGAAATCAGTGAGTCCCAAGGTCCCATGCGCAAGCAAGACCCTCCATGAAGAGGATCCCATTTACTCACATGGATATTCCACAGGATGCCAGCATATTAACTGACTTAGAACAGCACTCTCAGCTCTTGTTATTCAGAGTCCCTCCTCTACCTGAGATATATTGGTTACATCTACACCATCTGAATCCATGGGCAGAATTTCACCAGGACTTCAAAAACTGTCTTCTTGCCACCCCCATCAACATGAGCCTCGACCAGTCTATGCAACAGGTTCACTTTCCAGATACATCAATGCAGCAATATGATGAGCATATAAACAACACCTTATAGTCAAAACCAGCAGACGTCCCCCTGAACTCTTCAAGCTTCTGTTGTCTATAGCTCAAACTTATGATGCAGCCACATTTATTCTATCTAATTGAATAGGAGCTAACGCTTTAAAAAATGACTGATGTAAATCTATAAACTGAAATGACCACGCAAAGTTTGGACATAGGGAGAGGATGATGCAAATAAAAAAAAAGCCTGTGTTAGTACCCTGGAATATTCTACTATGGGACAGACCGTGATCACAAACTGCCTGAGGGTGGAGAGCTGTCCTGCCCTAATTTGGCTCAAGGTTCCTTGAAGAAGCTGGCTCAAAGCAGAGTTAATTACTAGAAGGGCAGGGCCACCTCCGGAAGAGCAGAATCAAGTTCAATGGATCAGAGGCAAGATAGGCTATGCAGGATCACAATAGGCAAGGAGAAGCCCAGCCTGTTTGTCAGAACCTTGGACAGATCACTATGAGAACAGTTTTCTCAGCAGCAGTTCTGAGACCTTTTGAAAGTTGGCTGGTCTGGACTTACTCTTAAACCCATCCCCTCTGAGGAGCTGTCTATTTTTCAAAGCAACAGTGGGTAGTCACGGTGCCTATGGCATGGGGGTGGTAAGGACTACAGCAGGGGTGCCCTCCATGTCTGAAGATACAGATAAAGTCACTTATTCTGGCCAATAACATCTAGAGGACTATAGATTCCTCATCCCTGCTATACACAGATACCTGGGAGGAAGCCTTATTGAAGACAATGGTAAATGCTTCCAAGTAAGGATGCACAAGATTACACAGTTAAATTCTTTGTCTTTCTGCTTGGATGATGGGTTTTTTATTATTTTTCCAGTTCTGATTCTTATATTGTTATCTTAGCTATTCATTACAGCAAGCAACAGAAGCATTCTTATTTAAGAATATCAAAGCTTATAAAGGGATCTTTTTTAAAAAATCAAAACATACAATAAAGCCTTTCAATAAAACTACCTTTGTGTGTTTAGGAAAGTATGTAAGCTATTAAAATACAATTGCTATGCTTGT
The DNA here is from genome assembly GCF_965112155.1 of Podarcis liolepis. Classification (NCBI taxonomy): domain Eukaryota; kingdom Metazoa; phylum Chordata; class Lepidosauria; order Squamata; family Lacertidae; genus Podarcis; species Podarcis liolepis. The sequence goes on along the minus strand of NC_139560.1, from coordinate 39,843,695 downwards.
CACACAGTGTTGTAGGGTATTTGCATTCTAATTTCCGCAGCGAACTCACCTGGAAAAATGTTGATTTTCATGCTAAATGTGTTCAAAGCATAGTGTATTGCACTCAAGTCAATATTTTCCCAGACTTCTTTCCTGTTAACAAAGTCTTATTGAATTTCACTGCCTTGACATTGTCTCCCGCCTGCAATCAGTAAAGTGCCATAAATTACCTACAGTCCTGTGCCAACAGAATCAGCCGGATGGGATAAACCACAGGAAGATCCATCAAACCCTTAGAAAACTGAGTTTAATATTTTTCGACATGCAGAGAATGGGGAAAGAGCAAAATGTTGTGCTTTTACTTGCCTACAGCCCTTGCCAAACACCTCAGACCACAGCCAGATATGGAAACTATGGGGGATTTGTTGACGCACACTTTCCACATGCTAGCATAGTTATTTGTATGGGTGAAGGTGACCTGCACATTTTCTGTACATACTTTCATCTCTCCCCACTACTCTCAGTTTGCACTAGAATTACTCTGGACATACTTGAATTAACACTTTGCTCTTTGATGAAGAACCCTATAAGGTAACATAAATGGGAAATGGAGAAGGCCATTGGGAGATACAAGTCCATTTTGGGCACTGGGGCTCAGCTGTGAACACAGAAATTCTGAACTAGAGGAGTTCATTTCCACCATCACCCGCATTCTGAAATTCACAGTCAACACCTATCAAAGCATACATGAAGAGAAGAGGCTGACTTTCAACGAGGTTTAGACATAATTCAGTTTCTTGCTGCTTCAGTTACTATAAGGTCAAACTTCCAAAATTTTACCAACCCCCTGCCCTGGTAAACAGAAAATTGCTGCTGCAGTCCAATGCACACTTACCTGGAAGGAAATCTAATTTAACTCAGTGGGGCCTTACTTCTGGGAAGACCTGCACAGGATTGTGCTATAATATATATAGTGCAGGAATTAATTTAAAATAAAATAAAACAAACAGGCAAGATGTGCTGCCGCACTACAACACATTCAGATTCTTTATGTGAGTATACTAAGCCCTATCCAGAACAAAACTTGTGATATAAGACCTTGGTGTCTCATATGTTTGTGCATGATTTTAAATCAAAGCTATTTACAAATAAACTGCATTTTCAAGTTCTTAGAAATGGATTTTTGAATTATTGACTAAGAAAGAGTATCTTGACCACATACTTCTAAAAGTTCCATCTCTGTGTGTCTCTTGTTTTGTTTTGTTTTCGTATATGCTGGAGGGATTTCCCCCTACCTTTGTAGAAGAAAATCAATAAAAAGGGAGTTTTGTGTTGTCTCTGTGTGGGGTTTTTTTTTAACGAAGACTGGTCCAAAGAGCAAATAAATGACCAGAGAAAGGACAAGTGCTGCTGAACAGCAGCAAGGAGTCTGATCAAGTACTATACATTGTGTGATGGTTTCTGACACCAATTTAAATAGCTAGCTCATTGTTAGCACTGCCCTCCTGCAAAGCAATGACTCAATCAATCTGGCTTGTTGCCAGACAAAAGAGACAGTCTTCAAACTCTATCAAACAGATATACAAGATATCATTCCTGAGACAGGGGCCTCCATCTCTGTGAGAAGTGCACTGTGAAATGCCTCAAGCAAATCTTTTCCAGGGGCAAGGGGTGATCAGGAAACCTTGCAAATGAAACTAGAGAAGTTGGTGGGACTTGCCAAGAGCTGCTTGCAGTGCTCATTTTTAAATGGGTGGCATCTTCAACAGATACACCCCCCCAAAAAAACCCCTCTTAATTTGTTCACCTTCTACCTGCTGAGCATGTGGGTGGGTGGAAGTGCTGCTTAGCAGCATCCACACTGCCAGCAGCCGATTGAGAGCCCCAAGGAGCACAGACGAAGGCCCGGGCAGAGCCAGCCTGATAAGAGCTGGTCCTGTTGCCACCTTGTGAGTCAGGTCTAATCAAGGTCAATCAGTACACCAGCTCCAACCCCCACCTCTATCAGAGGTGGATTTAGGGGAGCATGACTGGTTCGGTCACACTGGGTATGAAGCCTTGGGGATGCGGCAACTATGCTTTAGAATGGAGTGTGAGAGGCGGGGCAATTTTTGGCATCTCACAGGACACCACTGACACTTGAGACCCCAAGGTTCACCTCTGCCCCCATCTTCTGGCCCAGCCAACTGCTCTGTAAAACACCACCAGACTGGGGGACAGGTTTTGATTGCTATCTAAAACACACTATCTTCCCCAACTGTTGACCACACTGGCTGCGGCTGATAGAAGTTGGAATCAAACAAGATCAAACAGTTTCCTCATTTTTGCTTCATTTAGTTTCAGAACCTGCCATTCCTTCCTGACGTTTTTATGTTCTGCCTGACACAATTGACCTGACTGAATAAAAATCCTTTCCAAGCCATATATGAGAATATATTTTCCCCTACTCATGAATCTGGTTGTTTCAGTCAGAGATTTATTGATTTTTAAGTGGATTTCCTTGGCTTTGCTGTTCTGATCCTCCTGGCCATGCCTGCCCTAGACCATCAAGTGGTTGCCATACATGTAACTCTGTGGGGAAACTCTGTGGGGCAGTGGAGATGGTTTATTTCCACTAGTCCAAGCCACCTGGCATTATGTACACAGAAGAAAATGAAGCATTGATGATTGCCTAGCCAAAATGCTGCCTTCTCATGTCCTCACATGACAGTTCCCAAACAACAGTGCCCAAACAAACCACACAAGCAACATCTAAACAAACAAAAAGGGAGGAAATAGCATTTTGGGTTTGTTTCAAAGACTGCTCAAAATGTGTCAGCCAATTATGATATGAACAATGTTTAGATTACACATCTCTAAAAAGAAACATGTCTCTTGTGCTTTCAGTAACAATTGAGCACAAAAATAACATTGATTGTGGTGCTTTGTGCATTAGAGTTAATAGCTACAATTGAAAGGTGCAACCCTGTACATTTTGCAATTACCGTACTTTTTGAGAGACTGTTCCCATAGAATCCTCAAACTTCTCTTTAAAAGTCTCCCAGTTTCAAGAAATAGTTTGGGGATTTGATGCAAGAGTTCTTAGATGTTTGGTATTCAACTAGTGACCTTGCAATATTTTCAGTGTAAAAATTCTAATTTCTTTTTGCATTTAGGGGAATTTTATAGGTGGGAGACTTGTGTGGATGCTCAAACAGTGCAGAAGTGAAAACATACAGCAGGAACTGGGATCATGCCTACTAGCCCTGACCTCATATATGCTTGGAAATTTCACAGAGGCCTATGCATACACACACACAATGCTCTGCGCATGCAATCCATACCTTCAACTTTTGCAAATTCAGAGCAAGTGTACATAGGCCCTTGCTCATGTTCTGGGCAATGCATGGCAGTTAGCTGTTAGGGCCAGCTGCTGGGCTACTATTTCCTGTCCATGCATTATAAACAGTCCACATCAAACTCTGCTGATTTTGGATTGGTTGCATGTGCAGCACTTTCCTCTATTCCATACATCACACATAGAGAGAGAGAGAGAGAGAGAGAGAGAGAGAGAGAGAGAGATCATTCCTAATTTGGAAGATTCTTCATAGAATATTCTCTTATATTCCTAATTGTTCTCTTCTCCACCTTCCATTGTTAAATTCTGTTCCAAGCAATGCTTCCCTTTATTGCAGATATTCCTCAATATGATTTGCACTTAAGGTCTCATTGTCACAACTTCTCTTTCTCAGAAGTCTCTTCTCCACACAGCACACATTCAGATATCTCAGTGTTTACTGATGCTCCAGCAAGACACGGAAATTTACAGATCTGCTGCTCACAAGAGTCACATCACTAATTTGTTAAGTCTTCAGAAAACAAATTGGTTCCCTACCAAGCTTTCTAACCTTCCAAGGGGAAAAAAACCCTTACAAAATGTATAATGTCTCTTCAACTATTTACAGAAGTGAAGGCTGTGCAACTGATTGCTGAAAATATTCATTTTGGCAGGACTAGATGTGAAATTTTGGGGAGCCAAGACCTTCTTCAGCAATCACAAAGCTGACAAAAAGGTTTACAAACTTGAGCATTCTTACAAAAACTGAAGAGTTGTGACATATGCTTGCATTACAACTCTTCAACTCACTATCCATTTTGACTTGATGACTGGATGGAGCTACTTCTGCCTGAACTCAGTACTGACATTGATAGTTCCCATCTTGATCCTGAGATAAACATGTATCTAAAGCTTCCAAGAGCCTTTACTAAATGTAAGTCTTAATGGTTCATATGCTTTAAAAAAAAAAAAAAATCAGTGGGTAAATTTTAAAGAACTCTTGGAGCATCAAAGTCAGTGGTTCCTATACACACAATGAAACTCCAAGCTCATCTGATTTTAGTAGAAAATGGAGATGTTTCAACTTACTACACAGATATCACTTGCGTCCCATCTGTACTATACATTTAAAGCAGTATTATACCACTTTAAACAGCCGTGGCTGGGAACTGTCGTTTGTTAAGATGCTGTGGGTTGTAATTCTGTGAGGGGAATAGGAATTTCTCAGCAGATGTTTCCTTGATGTAGGAAATTATGTGCATCCTATATATCTAGGTTCATGGGTCTATTCTGCAGCATGTGCTTGTGTTGGGTGGCGTGGTTTCAACAACCTGCATCCACATGTTAAGTTCAGTTGTGTGCTCTTGCAATGGTGTGGCATGTCCTGTATAGGCAAATTCCTACATGTTAGTTATGTCTACAGCTCTCAGATATGGTTTATTTCCTCTGCACTGTGTCCCAACATCCAACAGATTGCATGTGATGTTTGACAAAACTAAAATTATAAAAATAAAAAACCAACACCCTACATCTTTTATGCAATATGTTCTTAACAGAGCTAGGCAGAAAGTGGAAGAAAAAAAGATGAAACTGAAACTGCACCCCTTCCACAAGAGGCCCTGAGGGCAGCTATGTGAGAACAGGTCTTCTCTGTGGTGGCTCCCTGTTTGTAGAATGATCTCCCTGGGGAGGCTCATTACATAACTTTAGGCATCAGGCATTTTATTTATTTATTTGCTGCAAACAGAGTTTAAGCCTGCCAAATTCAGGCAGATCCATCCACTCAGGCGTTTTCATGCAAGGAACCTTCCAAGTGATGTCCAGGAAGAGGGAGTTAGATAAAATGGCTACAAATTGTTGGGGTGATTCAGAGGTTTAATCAAGCTGGATTTGAGTTTGTTAGTGTCTCTGGTAGCTTCTCTCTCTGACATCATGGAAGTTGGCTTATATTATGGATGCAAGTTTCATATTATTTTATTAATACTCTTGCTACAAGTTTGTCATGGCCTTTGGCTACAACAATAAACTTATGAACTGAATGCAAGTTTAAAGTTTTGTTTTTAAAGGTCTAACTTTATTATTTTATTGCAGAATTGGATGCAAATTCTTAAAATAGAAGCAAAAGACTGCTGACACCTTAGCCTATTATTTATAGGACTCCGTTGCTGGATCATCACCTTGTTGTGGTGAGTGGGCTTGCACGTTAATAGACCCTCGTGAGCGAAGCCACCAGGAGTCTCGTACTCCTAGCAGGGTCACCCAAGGCGGTAAGGTCAAAGGGGAGGAGCTAGACAAAGAATAATTAAAAAATCCTCAACAGCAGAACAGGTGGAAGATAACCAAGTGGCATGTTACAATGGCTGTGAAGGCGGATGAAGGCTGCATTAGATAATCATCTACCAGTCGTTGTGATATTCATGCCATTGGAATAGAGCCTTACTGCAAAGACGGTGCATTGATCAGCATGCACTGATCTACACACATAAAACAAATTCACGCACAGGCGTCTTCCAAAAACCCATCCCAAACTCAACCCCCAAAGTCACATGGCAATCGGCAAATGGTAACGGGGGCAGGACCATGAAATCTGGAAGTTCCTAATCATAAACCAGCACATGGGCAGTGGATACAAAATCAGTCGCTCTGACTCAAGGAATGGGGCAGTTGAGCAGCTCAACAGCTGTATCCATGACTGAGCAGCCCTATTTAGGATCCACTCAGCTCACTCCAAAAAGGGGGAGGGGCTAGAAAAGTTGCCCTAAACATAGTCTGCCTCCCTTTTTCCCTGGCTGGATTGCCGAGCCTAGTGGGGTCACCACCCAGTGGTTGTAAAAGACAATTGAACCAGTGATCTTTCTTTAAAGAAAGCTGTGATTATAATGACTATAGAAACTGAAAAATGCATGTAGATTTTGGACAGCATTGTCAAATTGTAATTTGATAAATCATTTTACAGTATCTGGAAGTTCTGGAAAACCTCAGAGGGTTTTTTCATATGTGTTTGGGAATTATGGGATCAGAGTTACCGTATTTTTCGCCCAATAGGACGCACCGTCCCATAAGGCGCACCTAGTTTTTTTTGGGGGGGGGGAAATAAAGGGGAAAAAATTATTTTCCCCCCAGGCACGGGGCTGGGGCGGCCCGAGCTTCCCCCGACCCCAGCCCCCAAACAGGCAGCTCCATGCAAGCCGTGGGAGCCCAGCACTGGCTCCCGCTGCTTGCGGAGAGGTCCGCAAAGCCTGGACGTGCTGATCTCAGCGCGCGCAGGCTTCGGCATGCAGGCAGCTCTCCGCAAGCAGCGGGAGCTTGCAGAGAGGTCCGCGAAGCCGACCCCTCTCGCTCTCCAGGCTTCAGCGAAAGCCTGCATTCACCCCATAGGACGCACACACATTTCCCCTTCATTTTTGGAGGGGGAAAGGTGCGTCCTATAGGGCGAAAAATATGGTACCTAAACAATATATAAATTTATTTATGCATGCAACTACTGCTTCAGTAATGACATTTGCCCCAAAATGGAAAGACAAAGTCCCAACGAAAGAAGAATGGCTACAGAAATTAATGGACTATGCAGAAATGGCGAAACATACTGGAAGAATAAGATTTTGTTCTCTCTCTCTTCAGAAAGAAAATCCAGAAGCTGTCCCTAGATATTGCTTGATTAGAGGGAAAGATGATCAGATAAAAGCATTTTGATGCAAAATTCTTCTATGTTGCCACAAGCAGATACTAAAGTTTGATGTTGCAACTGAATGCAAAATAAATATTTAGGCATGATGGAACATTAATTTTCGTAAGATAAACTATGTCTTATATACAGAGATAAAGTGTTAGAATTGTGAAAATTGGGTGGGGAGTGTCAATCCATAGTTCCTTCTCAGAAAGATACCTGGCAAGATAAGTTTCCCTAGCACAATTCAGAGTCAGTGAAAAGTTGGTATGCAGAAGAAGTGATTAGCAACAATTCTTTGAAAGGTCATTTATAATGTTGTGTTTGACATTCTCCAGAGTATCTCTCAACATTGGCACTTGGGTAAGAAGTTGCTTAGTTACAGCCATTTTATCCAGCCCACTGAATTTATTTCCTAAACCCTTTGCAATTTCCTCCCTTGGAAGTAATAAACCGACTGTATCTACTGACATTTTTCTGGGAGATTGATCTTTCCAGTCACATGGCTTTTGGAAACTTGATGCCTGCAGTTACATAGTTTATTTCTTGCAGAAAAAATTAAAATGCCCCCTAACATTTCCTCATGTCTCACAAAAACACATGCACTGTGCAACTCTATGGGATAAAAATTCCAATGGAATATCCTATGCGATCAGAACATGTAGCATCCAAGATGACTTTCTGGGTTCTCTCAGACAAAAAAAGAGGGAGAGAGTACCAAATAATTCAAGAGCCAATTCCCTGTGATCTTCTCAGATCTTCCAGATATTGTAATAGGATCTCATAGTCCAGAAGTACCAATATGGATGAATTATCCATGCCAGTCTGTAGGCAAAGATCATCCATCTGTGCCACCAAGGCTGTCTCTGTTCCAAAGCCTGGCCAGAAGCCAGACAAAAGGGACTGAGGCAGAATGTCAGGCTTTCCATTAGCTCCCAGAAAATATGTAATTGGGGGGAAAGGTTACATTTGCAACTAACAGCATTTAGAATGGTAGATTTCTTGAGCAGAAACACTTACCAGACTGCAGCTAACTAGAAGCAATGGGGGCAGGGAGGAGAATCTTAGAAATGTTCATGTGCTTGAAGTTCTAGAATATATCACATGGTGTCAGGGAATAGTCGGAACAGGAAGACCGGGAAGTGTGCACTCAGTCTGATCAGCTTCTCTCTGAAGAGGAGGAGGAGGATGGGGAAGCTTTGCCCCCCCCCTTGTCTACAGCAGTTTCAGGAGGAGAGAGAGAGAGATGCTGTACCATTTGAGGAAGAATTACCTAGCTACGAGGTAGTGGAGGAAGAACAGGGGGGGAGAGTGCAGCCGACAGAGACCTCCCTGGAGAGTATGGGGGATCCTTCATCTCCATGGGCCTGTTAGTTCCTCCACAGCCTAGAACAGAGAAGGGTGAGACTCCTGGGACTTCCCATTGGCGCTCAGGATGTTGTTGGGGGATGGAAGCGGCGGTGCTCAGAGTAGCCAACGTCTCTCTTTGTGTGGAGACATGGATTCTAGTCTTGCAACCAGATGACTGAATCAAAAGGACTATAAAACACAAACTGCTTGTTATTTTTGCCTTAGATGATACCAGAGGGGAAGAGGACTCTCCATGCCTGACACATGGGATATGTATTCTATCACACTCTATTAAGCAGCTGGTTCTTGGAAAACAAAATTAGATGAATAATTATGAGTTCCTCGTGAAATGGGTTTAACTACTAACTGAAACAAGTGAGTCACCTTGCTTTTCTTTTTTCCATTTTTTAGTTATAACAAATAAATAAAATCAGCCCTGACCAGCAGGATGAAGAGGCCATGAAGATCACATTTGGGCCCTAGATCTGAGGTCCCCACCCCTGCTTAAGAGCCTATGCCTACTCAGAAATAAGTCCATCAGTTCAAATGAAGTATACTTCAAAATATCTCTACGTTGTTGTCTATTAGTTAAGCAGAAACTGAAAACAATAACCACATGGCATTCCCTTTAATTTAACCAAATCCATCTTGTCCTTCATATCTCAATACCAATAGTAACGGGTTGCTCAGACTAAAAACTGCAGTCTCTTAAAATAAACTGCCTTTCATAAGAGACACTCCTCAGATGCCAGAGTTGTATTGCGGAAATTGTTTTACAAGGACAAGATCTTGCTTTTTGCTTTACTGCTACTGTGAAATTGTTAAGTCTCCAGGGAAATTTCTCAGCCAACTATACAGTGAACTCCTTGTCAACTGCTAAACATGGTCCGATGCTTAATGATTAGACAAAGCCCACCAGATCTCTTCCTGGGGGAACCAAAAAAAAAAAAGTGCTGAGCTGAAAAGGCTCCTTTTTCACACCAAGCGGCATTAGTTTCCCAAACTCCTAATTCTCATGGGGGGAAATTAAGACATTCGCTTTAATGCTGATAGGCATTTTAGCCATCCAAATTCTTCCTTAACAAAGCTCACCTGCTGTTAACACAACTACTTTTCCAGGGATGAGAAGCTTGCCAAGCAATAATAAATCCTATGAGAAAAACTAATTACATCGTCATGAAAGTTTGAGTCAACTTGCAACATGCTCAGGAGGGTGAACCATATAAAATGAGATGTGTTCTGTGGGAGTAGTTCCATTTGTTTACTATAGTTTCGGCCTCTTTTCACACAGCTTTGGGCATGTAATTAGTGATGGAATGACAACATCCACTTGTCATAAAATAATTTAATCAAGGAACAAAAGCTTTCCTTGAGCTACAAAACCTAGAATCTGTTTTTTATTTTTAAGTCATTCTGCTCTCATGGATGAAACAGTACGTAATGAAACACATATAGGATGGCAATATTTTTTTAATATACAAACCATAGTGAGTATTAGAATAGCTGGCACTGTTATGGGCTATGAGTGCATTGCTTTACCAGTAATATGGGTACATTTAAACAATAAGTAAACTAAAACACAGCCATTCATTGACATTTGCACTTCTACAAACTATACAATGCTTTACTTGTAGCTGAGATTCCTGCATTGCAGAGGGGTTTGACTAGATGACCTTAGAGGTCCCTTCCAACTCTTCCAACTCTAATTATGCTTCTATTCTAATTATGCAACTCTAATTATGCTTCTATAAGTCCATGGGGTCACGAAGAGTCGGACACTACTAAACGACTAGACAACAACAAGTCAATGAAGCATGAAAACCATGTTCAAATGTCTTATCAAAGTAATTGAAAGGATACTACATAATATAGAAGAGGCGAGCCTTCCCCCAGATCAAGATTCCTTTTGTGAAAGGCTTAATTTGTCCGTAAGCACAATGCTTGGTAATCTGCTCTAGGAAAGCATCATCCAAGACTTCAGTCTGGCTTGGCTGTCTATAGCAGACGCCCACAGTAAGGTCACTCTTGTTTCTCTCTCCTACCATTTTTACTCATATGCTGTCAACCTTCTTTCCAGCTACAGGTCATGGACTTATTCACAAGTGTACAGATCCCTTACATATAATGCTACTCCTCCTCCCTTCCTGATTGGTCTATTCCTTTTGAACAGTTATACCCCTCAATTCCTACATTCCAGTCATGAATCTCATTCCAACAGGTTTCAGTAATGCCTACCAGGTCATACATGCCACCCTTTATGAAAAGACTAATGGAATCTTATGAAGAGACACTTCATTTGATCATCTTTCTTGGAAAGTCTAAAACTACAACCATCAGCCACTATTTTTCTGTACAACTACCAAGCTTTGTTTTCCTTGCACAAGTATGTCTTGTTACTTTGAATTAAAAATCATTTTTTAAAAAATGTGCAAAACTGAATTTAAGATTGAAAAAATGAGAAGCAAAGGGAGATTGAAATGTGTAGATTCATTCCTCCCTCCTTCCTTCTTCAGAGCACAGTATGCAGAGCAGTGGGGGAGATTAGTAGGGACAGGATAGAGTCCAGTGGCCACAAACTGCACCCCTCCTCTTGCCTAATGCAATTCCAGGTTTTGAGACTGTGGGATATTTAAAGTTAGGAGGATACTTAACCACTCTTAGGTGACTATTCCTCAGCTGGAAACTTAGCACAGTAGTTAATGCTGCATATACTCCATTAATATAACATCAGAGGTACCTAGCATGGGTGCATGAAAGAGAGACAGAGTGAGCGCTAATCATTTAAGTAAGAGTAATTAAGTTGTCAATTAAGCTGACAATCTTAACATCTGGTCAGCATAACCTTGCATCTTCACTCCCGGAGTGGCTCACATACAATTAGTTTGGGTGTTAGAAAATTATGTTTGTCAAAGCCAATTAGTATGAGTTACATCTTGCTTTCTATTACTCAGAGTGCTGCACAGATTGCTTAGCAATTAATATGGGGCTGTCTGAAATCTGTGCTTGACAAAACCTTTTGTGAAGCCTTTGTTAACTTTGCTTGTATTCATCTGTGCAATTATGCATCATGATTTAGCTATCTTATCAACCTCCTTCAGCCCTAGTACACACATTGTGTTGCCTATTGAAGCAAGATTGAACAGGCAGAAAGATCCAGCAACAACAGCAAACGGTCAATTAAAGATTTGGTTACCAGACTTTTGCATGTCCTGCGAACTGGTTTTGAAATGAAGAATCAAAGCACTTACAAATTCACTCATGCACCAGAAGGCATGAACATTTTAGTTAAGAATCCTTCCTTGACATCAGTGCCATTGAACATTTCTGGATCAAATTCAGAATTGAACATAGTGAGTTAATATGTTTTTTTTCCCCAGTTTTGAATTTAGAAACCTCATTGCTATTTTGATGACATCACCAGAAACACAACAATTTTCAAATATCTCCTATTACCTCTACAGAGAGAGAGAGAGAGAGAGAGAGAGAGAGAGAGAGAGAGAGAGAGCGTGCTTCCATTGCCTCCTTTACTTATTTAGTTAGGTCACAGCAGCAACAGCAACAGTGGCAGCAGCAAGGAACATCTAGAGTAGAGGCAGAGTGCTTAGATTTTGTTGAACTCCAACTCCTATTATGCCCAGCCACCATGGCCAATGGTCAGGAATAGTGGGAGCTGAAGTCCAGAAACATCCTGGGCTACAGGTTAGCATCCTAGATTACATGGACTATAGGAGATGTAGTTCAGGGTCCCTGGTACGCTATCATGCCAAATGTAAGGAAGAAAGGAAATGCTCAGTTCTCTAGATAGCCTTCATCAGTTCCATTGTTGCACGAGAAGACAGTGATGTTAGTTCAGACCAGACTGATCACAGGGAAAGGGTGGGTTGGAAGTTTTCATTGAAAGTTTCTATCTAGCTTAAATTATGATCCAAGGTAGCAAGGATATCTGGGTGTGGGAAGGTATTGTTGTTGCTCAGTTAGGGACAAGGTTAAGCGATTTCCCCATATGAACCTGCCCAGACTATGAGATTGTCATCTGAGGACCTTTTCTGTTGCCGCTTCCAAAGGAGGTCTGAAGGGTGAAGATGAGAAAATGAGTCATTTCTGTTCACACCTTCTATGGAAAGCTCTCCTCCAAGATGGCAGTCTAGCACCAACTTTTCAAAAGTAGGGAAATCCATGTTTGCTTTCCCAGGAATTTGGGCAGCAATAATTATTGGATATTATTATTCTGCCTCGGTACTTAACATTTTGTGTGTGTGTATTTTTACTATTGTATTTTGTTCTCATAATAAATTGCTTCAGGAAGCAGTACATACATTTAGTAATCCTAACCAGAAGACCAACAAAAGAATGGTCAATCAATCAATTTATTGTGTATAGTCAAAGGCCTTTATAATGTACAGCAGGGGATAAGAAAAAAGCTCTCCTCTAAAATCACACAGCATAACCTGTAAAAGTTTACATAATAAAAATTTTACAGCATAAAGTTTTAAAATTAGGAAGCATTAACATATCTGGAATGGAGTTTCTTAGCTGCCAGAGCAAATTTGGCTACCAGATGTATAATTTGAAAATATTTATCAACTAAAAGTTTGATTGTCACTTCCTGGGGGGATCAGCCTGAGAAACTGTTAGGAATAGATGATTTTTAAAAAAATTCTCTGGGCAATGTATATAAGGGGCAAATCAGCAAGTAATGCATGGTACAACAATAGAATGCAGGATTCTCAAGAAAGTGATTCTAGCAAGAAGGAGATTCAACAAAACTGCTGAATCCTTTGCTAGTGTTATAATACCAAACCAATATCTCATGAAGAAAACACATTAGTTTTTGACAATACACAAGCTGTTACAGCACCTAAGATGACTTCTTCTCTGGTTGTGTAACAAAAGTCATGTTGGAACAAAGCTTCAATGAAATAAATGACTTCTCTTCTGTACACTGTAGCCAGAGAGATATATTAGTGAAAACACTGTGTTAAAAAATAAACAGTCAAAGAACATAAGAAGAGCTGTGATGGATCAGACCAAAGGTCCCCTTAGTCATAGGAACTAAGTACTGTTCCCCCAGTAGCTTGGCCCTGTCTCCTGACCCTGGGCAGGTAAATGAGTTTTAATTTTTATGGTTTGGCTGATGAACTGATTTATACATATGTCACAATCAATTTACTGTTCTTAACAATGCATTGCCTACCTGCCTTTTGATGTTTTTATAGCACTACAGTATTTAACAACAGTAATCTCTTGAAGAGTTTTAGCTCATGTGGGGTCTTGATTGGCAGGTGGCTGGATACAGCCAATCGCAAGTGAGTCAAATCCATCAGGTAGATGGTTTGACACCCTTTGGAAGTGGGGAGATGGCTGTTGGAGTGCTATCACTGGACTTTCCCATCTCTTTGTTAGCAAGAACCTAACCAGCACTTTGTAGACTCAAAGGGAGATGTGACTTTTCCACTACACCAGAATGGAGAAGGCCTGCACCTTTGATACAGCACAGGGCCAGCATCCCATTAGGAAGAGATTCCCTAGCATAACATTTGGGTAAAATTCACCCAACCATTCAGAGGGCTTAATCCCTGAAAACAAAGAGCTAGCTTGCAGATGTTTTTAGAAATATGTGTCCTGAGCTAGTGTGGTAAAAGCCTTCTCTCACAGCTGCCAAGAGAAAAGAAGAAAAACCACAAGCGTATCAATGATAAAATTAACAACCCCTAATACTGCAGGGAATCAATGTTAATTCAGTAAAAAAGATATTTGGGGAAATAACATGATGAGCAATTTTTTGCAAACTCATGCAACTCATACCCCAGAGAATGCAAATGTTTTTACAGATATATGTAGTTATCTTAAATCTCCTCCTTTACTCAACTTGTCCTCATGGAAAAGCATGCTGGCAACTTCTTCTTTTTTAAAGATTTTTATTAAAGTTTCAAAGATTATATAAAAGCAAGACAAAACAATAATACAAACAGACAAAAAAAACAAGTATAATTTCAATCCCTTATTTTCTTGTAACTTACTTCCCCGACTTCCTCATACCTCCCCTTTCTGTATTCCAATTTCCAATTATTAATTCAGCAAATCCTCTCCCTTATTATCCATTTAAGTTTTTAGCCTTTCTTTTCTTCTTACTTAATCATTACAACTAGAAACCACATAATTTCTAAACCAACGTCATTCTAACATTCAATAATTTTACAATGCTTCCTAAGATAGTCCTTAAATTTCTTCCAATCTTCTTCCGCTGTCTCTCTTCCCTGGTCTCGGATTCTGCCAGTCATCTCTGCCAGTCCCCTATAGTCTATCACCTTCATCTGCCATTCTTCCAAGGTGGGTAGTTCTTGCAACTTCCAATACTTTGCAATGAGTATTCTTGCTGCTGTTGTAGCATACATAAAGAATGTTCTGTCCTTCTTTGGCACCAGTTGGCTGACCATACCCAAGAGAAAAGCCTCTGGTTTCTTCAGGAAGGTATATGTAAATACCTTTTTCCGTTCATTATATATCATTTCCCAGAAAGCCTTAATCTTTGGGCATGTCCACCAAAGGTGAAAGAATGTACCTTCAGTCTCTTTACATTTCCAGCATTTATTATCAGACAAGTGGTAGATTTTTGCAAGCTTGACTGGGGTCATGTACCACCTATAAATCATTTTCATAATATTTTCCTTTAAGGCATTACATGCCTTAAATTACATACCGGTGGTCCACAACTGTTCCCAGCCAGCAAACATAATGTTATGACCAATATCTTGTGCCCACTTAATCATGGCTGATTTCACCGTTTCATCCTGTGTATTCCATTTCAACAGCAAGTTATACATTTTTGACAAGTTCTTAGTATTAGGTTCTAACAATTCTGTTTCTAATTTTGATTTTTCCACCTGGAAGCCAATTTTTCTGTCCAACTTGTAAACCTCCATTATTTGATAATAATGAAGCCAATCTCGCACTTTATCTTTTAATTTCTCAAAACTCTGCAATTTCAGTTTGTCCCCCATGCTGGCAACTTCTTTGAATGTGTAAGGTGAGAGGCCAGGAAGGCTAATGACATGTATCCTTTGCTAGTAAGGCACTTTGGTTAGTATTATCCTCCCAGCACAGCATGTAAAATAAAGACTATTTTTATCATGAAACACCATCTTGGCAATTTTGCCCACTGTACTGAAATACAGTTTTTGAAACTTGTACGTTAACAAGGTTTAACAACTGGGTTTTCTGTGTCAGAAAGCTAATTAGATAAAAGTAGATGTCTCTGTAAGAATTATATTGACAAATGCCAGCATTCATGGAAATATCACCCTCTTAATTATAATTTCCTTTCAGCTTCCTCCCTCTTGGGAACATGCTTTAAGAATCGTTTTTCTTATTACCATTGCCCCCCTTTAACCCCCCCCCCAAAGCAGCTGCCTTTGCAAATATATTATGTAGCTGAATCTAACACAACCCATACATCTAAATAGATGGCCCACATTTTAATCCTTGCTGAAACATAGTTCATTTTCTACCTATATAATTATTTTTCCTGTAGAAAACAGGTATTTGATTAGAAAACAAATTGCTAACTGGGGCTGAATTCATAGTACCTGAGGATTCCTGCTAATCACTTTTGTCACTTCCAGAAGAGAATGAGAGGCATGGGACGTGAAGCTGGAGGCTCTGAATATTCTGCCTGCATTTCCCTTTTCCATTTTTTTTGCACTCCATACAAAGCTAGTCTTATTTGTCATAGTTTGTATGCTAGTCAATGGCACTGTCTGGAGACCACTCGCTACTACATCTAGTTTGACCAAATAGGCAGAAACTGGATGCACAGCTGAATTTTAAATCAACTGTATGATGCTTGGTATTCCTGAGATTCCACCTGTGCCCTTTCTGTTAGGAGGCACTGCATCAATATTACAAAAGATAGGGCGGCTCTCTGGGGGAAAGATAAGGCAAGGAGTGTCCACCAAGCCAGTCATGCTACTATGAGTTATGTGAGTGAAGGGAACAATATCCAACAGTGTTCCTGGATAATGTCGCAGCAGTACTCAGCTGCTCTGGTATTTGAAAGATGGCACGAGTTGATCCCTGCTCACCCTCCATCATTGAGTTTGAAATCGTGGTCCCTACCAGGCAATTGGATTGGCAACATCCCTTTTTGTCCTACTCACAACTGAGCTAACTTGACTGCTCGGCGGCAGCACCGCAAGCCTTCCTCTTCCCAAGGTCAGTAGGTACTGGGGTTGATGCAGAGTCACTCCTACTAGCCCAAGTGGAGAAAAAGGGTCAGCTAAAAGTTTAAATAGATCTGTCTTGTTTTGAATGTATTTAAGCTGCTCTGGGAGCCTTCTTGGTGGGATACAAATGCTCTAAACAAATAAATAAAATGAACAAAAACCTCTGAAAGGGGGGTATTGTTTTGTTGTTTTTGTTTCAACTATTCACTTCTGTTTTCATCTTGTATTTTATTCCGAAGGGTGGCATGAAGAAGAAGAAGAAGAAGAAGAAGAAGAAGAAGAAGAAGAAGAGGAAGAAGAAGAAATAATAATAATGAGGGGTAGGGTCCCTTGAAATGGCCTTGCTCAGACTGTGGAGCTATCGCAGTCTGCCACTAGTTTGACTCTCTCCTAAGATACACAATTTCCCAAGCAATTTCCCCTGATACGATGCATTTTTGTATGTTATTTTTTACTCACATATATGCATTTATATGCACTTTACCATAGTAAATGCATTTCTGCACACATTACTTGGCTGAAGAGCTGCAGTGCAAAATTTAGAGAAGTGTAAATTTTGAAGGATGACTATCATTTCAGAAAGTGCAGATTAGACAGGTTCATCTTTTAAAAAGAACTGAACTGAAATTCTCCTCAATCGTCAGTCAGAATCCAGTTTGCTCTGCCATTACGTGCCATATTCCGCTTCTTACAAATTGAACTATATAAAGATTGTTCAATATGGGTAACAGTGTATGCAACTAATCAATGTTGTCACCTTTATCCCTCATGAGTCTCTGTTCCGTTTTTGCTTCTAGTTAACTTGTGGCAGCGGCTGCTACTCTGGCCCCAGCTGCATCTTAAGCATTGAGGGCAGGGTCTGTCATTTTGTTATTCATTTCTCTCTATCCTGTGCTGCACACCTCCTCTTCAATTATTAGTGTAGCCTCTGTCGTGAATACTGAATAGCAGTGCTACCTCTAGATAAACTGTGTTGAAATGGAAAGTAACTGTAAAAGAGCACCAGCCATTAAGATTGCCTATGCCTAATGCACACATTCATATCAGTTCACTGGCCACTGGGAGCTCCATATGCAAGGAAGAGACTTGCCTGCTCCTTTCAGTGTCAAAGCCATCAGATGCACAGGGAGAACTGTCCATCAAATAGTGAAGAAGTTGCACCTGCACAAACATGTTTGCAGCATGCCTGTATACCATGTTGTGGATCACCCTCATGCGCTATAGTGGTATGTATCTGTTTGGCCACTAAGATGTTGTTGTTGTTGTTGTTGTTTTATACCCTGCCCATCTGGCTGGGTTTCCCTAGCCACTCCAGGCAGCTCCCGACAGAATTAAAAGCACAATAAAACACCAGACATTAAAAACTTCCCTTCAGATATCTTCTAAAAGTTAGATAGTTGTTTATTTCCTTGACATCTGATGCGAGGGCATTCCACAGGGTGGGTGCCACTACCGAGAAGGCCCTCTGCCTGGTTCCCTGTAACCTCACTTCTTGCGGGGAGGAAACTGCCAGAAGGCTCTTGGAGCTGGACCTTAGTGTCTAAGCTGAATGATGGGGATGGAGATGCTCCTTCAGGTAAAAGGATGTTGGATCTTTTGATCTGACCCAGCAGGGCTCTTCATGCAGGCATGATCCCACTGGGTGATATTATTTCAGACCCAGATTTAGTCATGCCTAGAGAAGACCTATTGAAATTAATAGAACTTAAGTTAGCCACACCTAACTTGTCAAGCCAATGCAACTTGTAGAACGAGAAGGGGGAAACAAGTGGCAATGGCTGGCCCAAAAGCAGCATGAGAGTGATTGCTTCTCATTCCCTTCAAGCGTGAAATGAGAGGTCAACCATTCTTCTTCACCTGCCAGGTGACAAGCAGTGTTTTACATGGAATAGGCTGTGGGCAACTGAGGGGCAGACAACTGAGGGTCAGTGACCGGATACAGCCACAGATGGTAAGACTTGATCTGTGCAAACAGTCAAGGGCTATCATGGCTAATACGTAGCTAAGGCATCCTCCAGACTGCCAGCCTTTTGTGGGAGCATCCTGAGGAATTTGCAAATCTCTATTTCTAAAGGACTTTTTTCCAGTTAGGAGTGTGGAATAAGCCAAGATTCATAGGAAGATGTCGAAACACACTGCAAGCAACTCATGATGAATGTAGGACGAATGCATACCATCATAGAACCGCCCCGCAAAGGAATCAGAATGAATGTTTATTAAAGACCAGATATAATATAACCTCTGTGTAAGCCTTGTGCAAGCAAATCAGGATGAGGGCTCAATAAATAGATGATCTAGAGGAGCCCTTAGTGATGTATGGAAGTGAGAGCTGGACCATAAAGAAGGCTGATTGCCGAAGAATTGATGCTTTTGAATTATGGTTCTGGAGTAGACTCTTGAGAATCCCATGGACTGCAAGAAGATCAAACCTATCCAGTCTTAAGGAAATCAGCCCTGAGTGCTCACTGGAAGGACAGATCGTGAAGCTGAGGCTCCAATACTTTGGCCACCTCATGAGAAGAGAAGGCTTCCTGGAAAAGACCCTGATGTTGGGAAAGATAGAGGGCACAAGGAAAAGGGGACGACAGAGGATGCGATGGTTGGACAGTGTTCTCGAAGCTACCAGCATGAGTTTCACCAAACTGCGGGAGACAGTGGAAGACAGGAGTGCCTGGCGTGCTCTGGTCCATGGGGTCACGAAGAGTTGGACATGACTAAATGACTAAACAACAACAACAGAGGAGCCCTAAGCCAAAACCACTATTAGTTGGTGAGGGAAAAGGAGGACCCTCCATTCTCCACATTCTTTTATGACTTGTACAAAACCTCCCTGGTTGTCATACTCCTTGCCTAATAAATGCCTTTTTCTTTTATAGAAACCATCCCTACCCTGTCACAGGGCTAAGTTAAATCATATACTGTGGGTGCCCCCACCAAAAAAAGGATTTAATTAAAACAAATCCCTTGAATTTCAGGCCTCTGGCAGCAGCAGCAGCATCTGACATCAATTAAAGGAGTGACCTTGAAAATATTTTAGAAGTAATACCATGAATATATTAAACATCCCCACCCCCATTAGTCACAGCAGGTCTGATTTTTATGAATTATGTAAAAACTTGCACCAATGTTTCAAAGTGATAGATGTGACACAACTACACGATGGAAACAAAACCCTTAAGCTTAGTCCATACAAAGAGGGAAGATGGAAGCAGCACTTCTGCTTAAAAGAATAATTTCCAGTGAGATTTGGGCTGCAGTCTGCAGTGAGGACCTGCTCACCTCCAGAATGAAAGGACATCTCCAACTTTCCAGATGAAATCTGGAGCAAATACTCCAGGAAATGTGTGAAGGCCCCAGCACTAATGTGTCTGGTCACTGAATACAGGATCACAACCTCTGCTGTATTCAGCACCATGCATCACTGCATCTGCATGAGGGAAAGTTTCCTCCACACACACACTCAACTCATTTCAGATTGGCTCAGAAATAAGCTGCAGAGAAAGCCCATTCCTGGAGGTGCAGAACTACCAAGAGGCTGTTCCTTAGCTCCTTCGCCTAGTCCTATAGCCTTCAAAGCTTTGTTGCTTTTTCAATTCCTGCCAGTTTCACATGGATCTTCTATTCTTCTACTGGGTTTGAGATTTACCCTGTCTTTCCATAGCTCCTCCATCCATCTGCACATCCTTCTGCTCCTTCCTCCTGCTCAGCACAAAGTATAGCCTTCACCCATCCTTCCACTTCAATATCTGCTTCTCTATTCACAGTGCCTACTGTTGCCTAGAGGAAGACCAAATAATGGGCCTGGCTGAGTAGAGTCCTAATATTTCTAAGATGCATGAGACCAATGAAGTTAAACACTGGAAATCCTAGAAAAGGTTACACTTATGAAAAATGTCTGCATAAGCTCTTCAGGGCAAACTTAGCTGTGCAAGGAGTAACTGAATTTGTTTTGGTAGGAGTGTATGAACTGAAATGCATTAGGATCCCAAAACATATTTAATGTTGTGAAAAATGAGTAGAGATTCAGTGGCATGTTCTATTTCCTCCACTATCAATCATGTCAGTCATTGATATAAAATAAACTTAAAATATGCCTTTCTGTGGAGGGGGTGTGTGCCACTAGACTAAATTTAGTTTAGTAAGTTGAAATTGCTTTCCATGAACTTTGTTTTCAAAGGGAAATTACTTCCAATCCACTTTGTCAGATATATTTAATATACCAGATTTTGACAGCTGAATCATAATCCCATGTTACTTATAAAGTACCAGCTGTTTTAGATCATGGTCATGGTGTAATAAGGGGAGCAGGTGGCACTGTGGTCTTAACCACTGAGCTTCTTGGGCTTGCTAGACTTACTATTTCTGTATTGCTTCCCCCACCCCAAATCCTAACCTTGCCCTTCATCTCCGCTTCCATGCAGGTACATCAACTGTGCTGCCTTGTGACCTCTGGATCTCTCTCTCTCCACCCCCCCCCAAGCTCCAGTTGTTTTTCTTAGCTGCTGTTGGTGTCCTCTTCACCCCACCAGCCCCAATCAACAACTGCCACGGCTGAACAGAATTGCACTGGAAGAGCATTAAAAGAATTAGGTAGCTAGATTAGAATATTCCCCAAGGGAAAATGTCCTTACCTCAGTCACTTAATGCAATTTCCTGGTTACCTGTCAATCATCTCCCTCTCTTACACACACCCTTTTGTCAAGTTATGCTCTCTCTGTCGCTGACGCTCCGTGCCGTACAATACTATGAAGACTCTGTTTTGCTCTGCATTCATCCATCAGTGTCAGAACAGCTTTACAGGAGGCAGCCACTTCCCAAACACCACTGAATCTCATTTATGGAGATTTTAATGAGCAACAGGAAGGTTCAAGTGTAATGAAGCAACCTCTCTTTCACAGATGAAAGCTGACAGCTGAATTGCCGTGTCGGCTGTGCCTTGTTCTCTCCTATCATTACCTTCTGGGAGAGATGGTGTTGAAACTTAGGTGAAGAATTGTGTTTCCTCTTCCTTTCTCTGCCATTCCGTACAGGTGGAGCAATCCATACTCTCAACTATGTACGACTCTGCTCTGCATAAATATTGTCATGAGTTGGTGGAGAATTATGTTGAATGCCTGGGCCCCCTTCTAATTCTTAGAATAGCTAGGCTAGGTTCTTGCTGATGTGATCTACTGCATGATGGGCCATTAAGGGGAACAAAGAAAGTGTATCTGTGTGAGATGGCTAAGGGGTGGGGGCCTCTCCCCCAACTCACATTTAGTTAGAAAAACAAAGCCAGAGCTGGCAGCTGAGTGATGTGGGCTAGAAGCAAAGTAGCAAGCTAGCAAGTGACAAAATGGGAGTGATGATTTCTCTCTGAATCAAAGACTGCAGCTGTGGGGGAAAGCAAGGCCCATTTGGAGTGTTAATGTTGCAAACCGCTCCATTGTAGGCTCAGGTTGTATATATGTGCAAATAAACCAAACATCACAAAGACACCACAGTCTCCGCAGTGCCTCATTGCAAAGGAAACATGAAACCTGGGTAAGCACCTCGAATCCCGGGAATCTCAAACCACTCAGAGGTTGGAGTGGTGTGCAAAAATATAATCAGTCCTCCCATTTAAAGGTCAGGCTTAATAAGGAGCTGCATTTGGTTTTTCCTGGGCAATGTGCTTCTTAATTGACTCTTTAACATTCACAAGGTCAGAGTCTTCAACTTTTTGACAGAAAATTGCAAAACAGCAGTTTGCAGGCCACTCTTCCCACCCCCTCAGGATCTCCTTGGAACTCCTGGTTTCTGTTGACTATATATTCTCTTTGTTTATCCCAGCTGTAGTTTTTCAGCTGGAATATGACAGGATGCAACATAGGAAAATTTGCTCCTCTTCAGCCTGTCTTTATCATTCTCACCCTTTCTAGGGAATTAGTCAACATGTGCCCCATGTGTGTGCCCAAGTGTGTTTTAAACTGTTTGAGATCATCCAGATAAAGATATTAGAATGATATCTTGCTGCAAGAAATACCAGAGAGATAAGAGAGAGAATCTTTTCCCTTAAAAAAAAAAAAAAATCACATGTGTGTATGTGAGCTCTGGCAAAAGAAAGTGTGCAGCTTGTGAATGAAAAGGGGGGAAATTGGTTCCCCAAATAGGAGAACATTGCAGGACCAAATATTGTTGGACCAAAATCAATGAGATTGGATTCCAAGCACTCTAGTTAGTTTGAGGTGGTTGCATAGATTAGTTGCCAGGGGGAAAGGGTGGTTGCCAGGGGGGAAAGATGCACAGTTTGCACTACAGAGCCAGCCAGCTGGAAAAAATGGCTTTTTCTGCTTGTTGCTGAAGCTGCAGCATCAAAATAAAACAAATGGACATTGCGTGCCATTCAACACGTTTGTGCCCCTTTCTCTGCAAATACTTTTTCATCTTGGTGGAGCAGAAGAATGGGCTCTTTCATAAAAAGGTTACAGCTGTCTGAGTGTAAAGTCTGCAATTTACAGTGCAGCCTCTTTGAAATCATAGGCTAATGCATTTTGCAGCACTTGGAATATAAAAACATACTTTTGTAAAATATCAGTGGTAATAGTTACAGTGACCCTACAATTCATCGTCACAGTGCTTTTCTCCTCTGGCTCCCTTCTCAGGCTCACTCTTCACAGACCCCCTTCAAGTAAAAATGGTGCTAACTAATTGCAACTTCCAGTCCTGCACTTCCTCAGCTCAACAACTTAAATTGGTTTCTCTTTATAAATCAAACTATTCTTAATACATCTTATTAGAAGTGAAAGGTAACCATTTCACACAGGGTTCATTCCAGAGCAGAGAGCTGCTGTTCTGAGGAATAGAGTGCTTTCATGCTTTGCAAGCCTAATGGAGATAGATACGTGTATAGATACACAACAAAACATTTTCATCACTTTCTTTAAATATTTGAACAGAGAGGAAAGGATATGCAGAGGGGACATACCTATTGGGTTTTTATGTACTATTCCTCTTTTGAGGAAACAGCTATTTTATTATTACCAGAACAATTAATTCAATTTCTTACTAGCCTTTCAGCATGAGGTGGCAAGGCCAGTTGCAACAATTTAAAAACACAAGGGAAAAAAACTCAGTTAGATTGCAGTCAAGAGAATTTCTGCAGGCATCCTGCTGTTAATTTGACACAAGCCCTGTGGTCTATAGGACTTTGTGCTCCCTCCCCTCTGCACTTTTGTTGAGCTGATTCCCCCATCATTACTAAATTGCTTTTGAAGCTTCATCTCAGATACTTCTTTTTTCATAGCACGAGTGATGATGACATCTGCCATTGCACCAGGATTATTAATGAACCCCTGTCACTCCAGCAAGTGAGTGAGATGATAACAAGAATTCCATGTTTTCCAGTTGTTTGCGAAAGAAGAAAACAATCAAGCAGAGGCTGGGTGTGCTGGCAGTTTAAATGGCAAAACCTCTTTGCGTGATTTATTGCATTTCTAATTAAAATCAAAAGTCTTCAAGTTCAGCAAGCTGAAGTTCTTTTCTGAAGGCTAAACGTGTTATACAAGTAGAATTTATTCTATAAATGTCTATTCCATGAAGGTCAGCTGCTCCTAATAAATTGGAATGTTGTTGCTTGGGGAGCAACATTATGGGTGGGTCAACAGAGCTCCCTGCATGTTAGACCTCTTATAGTAGGGACAGTCATGATGAGCTCTTGCACTTGAGAAATTACCATGACTAGTAACCAAAAGGGAGAAAAGATGCAACTAGCTCCTTTTTGAAAAAAAATTGAAAGCAGCAGCAAATTGCAAGCTTTTATTCTGGGATTAATTTTAGAAATTATCCTACTTAAACAAGAATTAAAGTGAAGAGGGAAGAAGGGTGGCATGCAGCTACAGAACAATAAAGGAACAGACCCGGGGGAAATCAGCTCCTCCCTAATACTGAGTAATCTCATTTGTTCTTGCTGTTGCAACAGCAGCTTTCTGCATCCAAACAAGCTGCATGCTGGGTCTTGACGGAATTTGGCTTTGTCCAAGAAAAGCTTCATTGGTCTTTGTTGAAGACGGAAACAGGATTCAAGGGTGAGAGTAAGGGTCTTTGAGAAAACAGGCTGCAGTAAAAAAAGAATGGCTGCACAGAATTTGGTATTTTGTTTTAATATCTCCCCTGGGCAGACATTTAAGATTGTTCTGCAGCTTTGGAAAAGGAATGTCAAGATGGCAAACAAACAAACAAAAGATGCATGCAGTGGCGTAGCGTGGGTTGTCAGCACCCGGGGCAAGGCAAGTAATTTGCGCCCCCTAACCTGTGGATTTGTGCCCCCTAACACATGGATTTGCGCCCCCTAACCCTAACCCCCAGATGTTGCACCCGGTGCGGCCGGCCCCCCCTGCACCCCCCACGCTACGCCACTGGACGCATGTAAAGTTTCACAGCTATTTGTCTGTTTCCCTGTTCTCTCTCTGGTGCACAAGCCTATTGAATACTCAAGGGCAATCCCTCAAACTTGATATAAGCGTGTTCTAGAAATCACTCTAGAATGATAACTAGGGGTGATATAAAGGTTATATGAAGAAAGACCTTTGCCCGAGATGTGTGCTTAGCAGTCATGCTCTTACAAATATATGTTAATACCTGTGTTGGACAGGTCTTCTTCTTCTTCTTCTTCTTCTTCTTCTTCTTCTTCTTCTTCTTCTTCTTCTTCTATGGAACAGCCCAAAATTCCATGCTTAAATCCACTCATTCTGCAGGGTTTATGACTTAACAGAATGGTTGGCAGATTTGTTATCTTCTCTGCATGACGCCTTCATACAATATCTTTATCCAGTGACAATAATCATTCCTGCATGTAGAAGATTTTGAATTGCTACACACCACCCCAATCTCTGAGTGGTGTGAGATCCCAGGGATCCAGCCACTTACCCAGAGTTCCTATTTCATTTGGCAATGAGTCATAGCTGAAACTGTGGTGTTTTTATGACATATGGTATATTTACACATATATACGTATATGTTGATATTATTATTATTTTATACTATTCTAATGATTGTTGAATGTTACTTTTTTGATGGAGGTTGCCTATTTTAAAGTTATGTTTTATTATCACATTTTTGTATTGCATTAGATTGTTATAAGATGTACATCTTTTGTTTCTTCAGCTTGTAAACCGCCTTGAGTATTGTAAGATAGAAAGGCGGTATACAAATTAAAAATGATGATGATGATGAACAAGCCTACAATGGAGGGGTTCAGATCATTATGCTCCGAGAGGGTCCTGTTTCTCCCATTGCTGGTTCCTTGGATTAAAACTGTCAGCTTACATGTTGCTCAGCCTTTGCCCCATTCAGCATGCCTTGTTTTACAGGCTGAAACCTCTTTTTCCTAGGTCAAATCATCACCATTGCAATCCTAAACTGAATTGCTACTGGCTTTTGTCTCTGCTAACTAACTTTTAGTTGAAAGAGGGGCTCCACCTCTTTGCTGTCTGCTATACCTTTTAATTGGCCTTCTTAATGACCCTTCTTTCTGTCTTTGTTAAACTTGATGGTTCTTTCCCCAGGCAATCTCCTGAATAGGAAAATGGGTTTGGCCTGTATTTTGACACCAAATTCAGCATTTGGCACCCAGGAATTAGAAGGGTGGTCCAGGAATTAGAGGGGCAATCCAGGAACCCCACAAATGTATAACAGTAGAGATTAGTGGGCTTTGATACTTTTTCTGACAGTTATAACAGTTGAAATAACAGGGATTCATGAAGAAGCAAAAAGCCCAGCTTCAGCTTTAGCCTGGAAGAAAAGGTTATTTAATCAAAGTAACTATCAGATGAGAAAAACAGCCAATCTATAATGGTAGTTTTCTTTCCAAAGAAAATTATCTTATTTTGCCCATGGAGACAACATATCAGTAATGGAGGAAGACTTAATAGGAAAGGGATGCATACAACTGGTTATTTGGTAAGTTTCCCTAATTAAGAAGATCACCAACAATTTATCTGGAAGCTTTTTGTCTGCTTTTATTACCCTCAAATAAAATGCAATGGAAATTAGCTTGTCAAGAGGAGCAATTTTTAAAAGCTCGCTCTTCTAATAGTGACTAGTACGGCACATTCTCCATTTGAAGCTTTCAGAAGCCAACCAAAAATAGAAATTTCATGAGTAAAAACAAGGGTCACTTATTACAATGTGTCTTCTGGATAAAAATGGCACTATTATATTTCAAAATGCACGCAAACATCATCGGATGACACTGAAGAGGTTTCAGCACTGTCTGGGGCCACTGTCACAAGACATGATGAAACCATTTGTTGCAATTTCCTGTATGACAGGCAGGGAGAACCTGGGGCCCTGCAGATACTGTTGAACTACAACATCCTTCATCCCCAACCATTAACCAACCTTGCTGGAGCTGACAAATTTGGATTCCAAGGACAAATGGAGGGGCACAGGTTCCTTGCCTCTGCTGTAGGTGTACCAGCTTCCACCATTTTCTAGCGGCCTATGAATTTTGGTGGTATGGAACAGATCTATCCCTTTAGCATGGCAAAAGCTTTTGGAATGGAGCCAAGTCACTGGCTCATCCCTAGGCAGAAATGAAACATTTAAAATAGTTTCCTTACTATCACAACACAGATAGAAGTAACTTTAATTTGGAAAACTGGCTAAGAGAAACAAAATGCAATATGAACTCTCTTGAATGAAAATGGGAATTATCCTCAAAGGAAATCATACTCAGAATAGTTTCTACACAGAGTTCAATCCATGCAATCACCCCAAACTAACTGGAGGGCTTGGATTCAAAACCCATTGATTTTGGTCCAACTTCAGCAGCTGCTCTGTATCTGGAACAGCAATGATGAGTTAAATTCCAAGGCGAAGGTGGCTAACAATGGTATGCGCTCTGTCATAACTGGGAGATTTGATGTGTGCTTCAAAACATTTCTGCCCTATCACTGAACATTAAATATATCATCTCTCATTTCTTCCTTGACATCTTGCAAAGGTTCTAGAAAGTGAAACTTCAGTATCACAAAATGAATAAAAACATCTTAGGAAAGATTTTAATTTAGATTCTGCATTTTATCTAAATTGTTCAGCATACTATTGCATTGTAGCATGCTACTCAGATGTTGCTTGGATCTTTAAACACAGAGTTTAGAAGGCTGAAAATTACTTCTAAAGTTTAAAATCAAAACTTTTGCCTTGCTCCTTCCTAAGTTGGCCTCACTGAAATAATATTTAGAGTTGCATAGTTAAAAAAGACAAAACTGCATTTAATCTGTATTCACTAGTGAAAAGTGGCTCTGTCAAGGGCAATGTTAAGGCATAATATTTAGAAGACATAAAATAAGGATTTGCAAAATTGAGCAATTCTTTCCATCTGTGGCCTTTACAGCTTGAAGCAGTATACTATATTTTAAAGTTCACTGATTCCTATAATGCCATGGTGTACATGAATACATTTTCTTTCCCTTTCACTCCCAACAAAACATTACTTTTCAGGTAGATTAAATCTAACCTGCTTGCAATTCTTCCTTCCCATGAATTATCCTGCACTCTTTCCCTAATGGCCCCAAATTAGTCTGCATGCTCAACCACTGTCACTTAGCCTATGAAGTCTCTAGATTTGTGTCAATGGCTGAAATATATATATATATATATATATATATATATATATATATATATATTTGCTTTCGTAGATTTTCACGGGTACAGGAATGCAGGTTTTGGTGTCTTCGGGTGTCTTCCCGTGTAAGAGTTGGGGTGTCTAGGCGACGTTTCGACGAGGTCTCACTCGTCATCTTCAGGCTGGTGCTTTCGGCTTCTTGTTACTGGAACAGAGCAGGATCTCAGTGTTTGAGTTCCTATAAATACTGTTGAGGGGGTGTGGTGTATAGCCTCCAACGTTCTGGGCAGAGAGGAAGTTCCCAGGTTAGTGTGCCTTTTCTTCTTTTGTTCCTTAATTACTTGAGGGATATCTTGAGTGATTTCTTGAGTGATATTCTGAGTACCACTTAGGTGGGTCATTAAGTGTGGATTAGTTGCTAAAGCTTTCGTGTCTTGACCTCTTGAGCTTGTGAAGAGTTTTTCTGAGAAGATGGCTGTACTGCACTTAGTTGTGCTCTGGCTTGGCTCCGTGTATAGGGGCGAGCTGTGGTTTTGTGCCCTGTGCCAGCCAGATCTGTGTAGGGATTGCAGGGGGGTGCAGCATCCGGAGGTGCCACTATGGTTTGGCTACTGGATGGTGTCTGTAATTTATCTGTGGAGAGGGTCTGGGTTTGGGTCTGGTGTGGTTGATTGGTGATGGCGTTCTGTGTGCCTCTGGTTCTGGTGTCGGTTTTTGTGGGGAGGGCTAATTTCCAGATGTCTGGCAGGCGGGACGTGTCGTCACGCTTGTTCATGTTGTGAGGGTGTTTCTCTATCTCGATGGCTTCCATGATTATTCTCTTGTGGTGATGTTCCATGTTAAAGAGCAATTTGGAATCTGCAAAATTAATTTCGTGTCCTGTTTCTTTCATGTGTTGGAAAAGAGAGGAAGTTTTTTCTTCTTTTTTGACGGCATTCTTGTGTTCTGCGATACGTGCATTTATTCGTCTGTTTGTTTGTCCAATGTACGTGGCTGGACAGATAAATTACAGACACCATCCAGTAGCCAAACCATAGTGGCACCTCCGGATGCTGCACCCCCCTGCAATCCCTACACAGATCTGGCTGGCACAGGGCACAAAACCACAGCTCGCCCCTATACACGGAGCCAAGCCAGAGCACAACTAAGTGCAGTACAGCCATCTTCTCAGAAAAACTCTTCACAAGCTCAAGAGGTCAAGACACGAAAGCTTTAGCAACTAATCCACACTTAATGACCCACCTAAGTGGTACTCAGAATATCACTCAAGAAATCACTCAAGATATCCCTCAAGTAATTAAGGAACAAAAGAAGAAAAGGCACACTAACCTGGGAACTTCCTCTCTGCCCAGAACGTTGGAGGCTATACACCACACCCCCTCAACAGTATTTATAGGAACTCAAACACTGAGATCCTGCTCTGTTCCAGTAACAAGAAGCCGAAAGCACCAGCCTGAAGATGACGAGTGAGACCTCGTCGAAACGTCGCCTAGACACCCCAACTCTTACACGGGAAGACACCCGAAGACACCAAAACCTGCATTCCTGTACCCGTGAAAATCTACGAAAGCAAATATCTCACCTCTACGGGGAGGAAACCTTCCAGCTGACAAGAACCTACGAGAAACTAGAAATCCGAAGAGCCACCATCTTATGTGATCTCTTGTTCCTACGCAACTGCCGAGACAACAACTTAATTCCCACATGCTTCCAACTTAAATTCCACTCTAAAACCCCAGCTACCGAAAGGATCCTGAAACGAACTGAACTATCCCTAATCAGAAACGAAATACATAAGAAAAGATACCTACTAAACCAAACCAACAAAGATCTGCTCACTCTTCACCTCAAACTCTGTAACAAAATCCACCCTGCACTCTGGGACAAATGCAAACAACTAGCCGTCTGGAGAGCTGAAACTGAGACCTCACATAAGACAGACAGACACACCAACAAACTCCACAAACTAGAGAAACGCCAGAAGCCCAGCCACCCTCCACAACAACCCATGAAACAAACAGTACATAACATATCAGACAGGATCCTCACCTCAACTGAAACCAAAGTACTCTCCAAAGGTTTCAACTTCGCAGTCGCCCCGAGACGCATCCCCACGGAAAACATCATATGCGGAGTCGAAGCTAGCCTAACCAAAATCAACCCAGATGAAGCCAATAAAATCAGACTTGAAGTCACCAACATCCTCTGCTCCAGCAAACCACCCAGAAGCAATTTACACAAAGAAGAACAGAAAGCACTCACCAACCTGAGGAAAGACAACAACATAATCATTCTCCCAGCAGACAAAGGTAATGCCACTGTTGTGATGAACACATCGGACTACCAAGCAAAACTATCAAATCTACTCCAAGACCCTACCTACCAACCTATAAAAACAGATCCCACCACCTATCTGGAAAAAACCACCAAATCCAAAATAAAAGCCTCTCCTATCAGTGAAGAAATCCAGCTAAGAATCATCCCCAGAGAAAAATCATCCAGATGCCCCAAACTCTACGGTCTCCCCAAGATACACAAAGAAGGAACACCACTCAGACCAATAGTCAGCTCCATAGGCTCACCTCTACAAAATCTCGCTAAATTTCTCGCTAAGCAACTTCAGCCCTATGCAGAATCCATCGCTTCACACGTTACTAACTCCTTCCAGTTCATAGAAACAATAAAGAAGCAAAACCTACATCCCGATGACCTACTTGTGAGCTTCGATGTTGTATCTCTCTTCACACAAGTGCCCATTAATGAAGCCTTGACAGCCATTCAAAACAAATACAATCCCCCCGAATACATCCTGGACCTGACCAACCACTGCCTAACCAACACGTACTTCATCCACAATGGACAAAGATACAAACAGATAGAAGGAGCACCTATGGGATCACCCCTCTCACCGGTCATCGCAAATTTGTACATGGAACACTTTGAAACCAATGCTTTAGACAAGTCAGAACACAAACCCAAACTTTGGCTCAGATATGTTGACGACACCTTTGTAATTTGGCCACACGGGAAAGAAAAACTAGATAGCTTCCTCACACATCTCAACAGCCTACACCCCAAAATACAATTCACTATGGAAATAGAAGCCAACAACCAACTTCCCTTCCTTGACGTCCTAATCTACAAAAAACCTGATGGCTCCCTAGGACACACTATCTACCGGAAAAAAACACACACCAACCGCTACTTACATGCACAATCACACCACCACCCTGCACAAATAAACTCCGTAGCCAAGACTCTCATCTCCAGAACCAAACGCCTGGCTGACAAAGACCACTTGACAACTGAGTTACAGAATCTCTCAAATGTGTTAATCGCCAATGGATACCAGCAAAACAGGGTTACGAAGCTAATCCAAAAAGAAACACCCCCCAAAAACCAAGACACAGAAGAAAACAATGGCATGGCCCTCCTTCCTTATATCAAGGGCACTACAGATAAAATTAGCAAAATCCTCCATAAACACAATATCAAAACAGCCTTTTGCACCAACCAAAAAATAGCCAATATCCTCAGAAACCCCAAAGATAAAATCCAGTTGGAAAACCAAGGGGTCTATGAAATACCCTGCAAAGTCTGCCCAGCCACGTACATTGGACAAACAAACAGACGAATAAATGCACGTATCGCAGAACACAAGAATGCCGTCAAAAAAGAAGAAAAAACTTCCTCTCTTTTCCAACACATGAAAGAAACAGGACACGAAATTAATTTTGCAGATTCCAAATTGCTCTTTAACATGGAACATCACCACAAGAGAATAATCATGGAAGCCATCGAGATAGAGAAACACCCTCACAACATGAACAAGCGTGACGACACGTCCCGCCTGCCAGACATCTGGAAATTAGCCCTCCCCACAAAAACCGACACCAGAACCAGAGGCACACAGAACGCCATCACCAATCAACCACACCAGACCCAAACCCAGACCCTCTCCACAGATAAATTACAGACACCATCCAGTAGCCAAACCATAGTGGCACCTCCGGATGCTGCACCCCCCTGCAATCCCTACACAGATCTGGCTGGCACAGGGCACAAAACCACAGCTCGCCCCTATACACGGAGCCAAGCCAGAGCACAACTAAGTGCAGTACAGCCATCTTCTCAGAAAAACTCTTCACAAGCTCAAGAGGTCAAGACACGAAAGCTTTAGCAACTAATCCACACTTAATGACCCACCTAAGTGGTACTCAGAATATCACTCAAGAAATCACTCAAGATATCCCTCAAGTAATTAAAGAACAAAAGAAGAAAAGGCACACTAACCTGGGAACTTCCTCTCTGCCCAGAACGTTGGAGGCTATACACCACACCCCCTCAACAGTATTTATAGGAACTCAAACACTGAGATCCTGCTCTGTTCCAGTAACAAGAAGCCGAAAGCACCAGCCTGAAGATGACGAGTGAGACCTCGTCGAAACGTCGCCTAGACACCCCAACTCTTACACGGGAAGACACCCGAAGACACCAAAACCTGCATATATATATATATATATATATATATATATATATATATATATATATTTAATTAAGTAGATTTCCCAGCTCATCCGTCATACAATCCCAGGACATTATTGCATATTGTTTTTAAAAATTCTGGACATTGTATATTTGTCTTGGTCTCATACGTGTAATGTCTTTTGTTCTGTAGTTGTGTGATTTGTGCTTATATTGTATTGTGATGGTCATTGGCTATAAACAATAAAAATCTATTCAATTGAATCATTAATGTAACGCTAGTGGACTGCTCTCCCCAGGCAGGCTTGCCTGGTGCCTTCATTACACATCTTCAGGCATCAGGCAAAGACATCTCTTTTCTCCCATGTCTGGCTGATTAAGCAGCCTATGGTCTTTTAAACTCTGGGGTATTGCTTTGGTTTGTTACTATGTTATGTCTTTTTATATCACAAGCCACCCTGTGATCCTCGGATGAAGGGCAGTATAGAAATTTAATTGAAGAAAACTGACTTCTCTAATTTCAAATTCCTTAAGTAGTTATGAGATAGGGTGGGGTGGGGTGGGGAGGCCTTTCATTCCCATTTGGGAATGAAAATCCCAAATGGGGTTTTTACATTGTTATCCTTTAGAGAGCAATCCAGCTTCTGATGAATTTGATGGATTCTATCCTATGAAAGCTCATAGGAGACCTTGTGTTGCTCTTGGAAGGCTTTGAAACATTTTGAAACAGACCTATTAGTCTGTTAGCTGGGCATGACTCTAAGACTTAATTCTCCCAGTTCCCGCTTTCATTCTACAGCAGGCACCCCCAAACTCGGCCCTCCAGCTGTTTTGGGACTACAACGCCCATCATCCCTAGCTAAGAGGACCAGTGGTCAGGGATGATGGGAACTGTAGTCCCAAAACAGCTGGAGGGCCGATTTTGGGGGTGCCTGTTCTACAGCAATGAGAAAGAGCAAGCTAGATTTATTTTAGGAAATTAAATTGCTGGGAGAGCTTTGCTATGCTGACCTTCACGAAAGCCCTATCGAACACTAGGTTTAGGAGTCAAGTGTACTTCTCTAGAGTCATAGGCCTAAATGGCTAGTTTTTGTTTATTCTTCCAACAACTAATGATTTTGAGGATGGCGGTGATGAATTTGGGCTTTTGACATCACATCTGAAGACATAGTGGGGAAAGATGTGAAATGAAGGGGGAAAGATTCTCCACTCACTTCACAAGTCCTGATAGCATCTGCCATGTTTCTGTTGCCAGAGAACAAGAGTTTGAGGCTATGCATGCACTATAGCTCTAAGGCACATTCAAAGCCCTGTGCAAGGACTTCTGTTTGTGCAATAGGGCTTCCTTTCCCCATTTCCTGCTCTCTCTGCACCCCACACAAGCCCAATGAAATTGGCTGAAGGAGGGTCAGGAGAACTGCCTGAGCAGCGTGTAGGGGCAGGAGAGAGGTATTGTTCCATCTAGCAGATCACCACCCAGTGTTACCGTATTTTGCTTCTTACATCCTATCTGTTTGGCTGCATTAAGCTGTGATGTTTACCAAAGTCATCGCTGAAAGCAGAATTGGCACCATCATATTGTTCTCAGCAGAGGCTCCATTGGCAGGAATGGCAGTTTTTGGTTCCCATTCTCAAGCCTTGTCTCCATCCCCATCTGGAGGAAAAAAGCAGCGATGGCTCAGGAGCACAAACTTAATTGGACTGGGGTTGTGCTAGACACAAGGATGCTGATAGAATAGAATAGATTCTTTATTGTCATTACACAAGTGCAACATTGCACAAAGTGCAACGAAATTGGATGCCATCCCTTAAAACAACAAAAGCAAAACAACAACAACAACCAAACAAACCACATTCCAGCCACACCCACACCACACCCATCAAACTCCCAGGTCACACTATCGAGTTACAGCATTCAAAAAGGCCACAGCTCTTGGATAGAAACTGTTTTTCAGTCTATTTGTCTTTGACTTGATGCTTCTATATCTCCTGCCAGAAGGCAGTAGTGCAAACAGACCGTGTCCCGGGTGAGATGAATCCTGCAGGATGTTATTTGCTTTCCTAAGACAACGGGAACCGTACAGTTCTTCCAAAGATGGGAGAGGATGACCAATAATCCTTTGGGCTGTGGTTATGACCTTCTGGAGCACCTTCCTCTCCCTAGCTGTACAACTGGAGAACCAAGCACAAATACAGTATGTAAGAATGCTCTCTATGGAGCCTCGGTAGAAGGACACCAGCAGCCTCTCACTCAGATTGTTCTTCTTTAAAAGTCTGAGGAAATAAATTCTCTGCTGGGCCTTCTTCACCAGAGCAGTGGTATGTGCGCTCCAAGTCATGCCCTGATCGATAGCTACTCCCAAAAACCTGAATTCCGCCACCCTCTCCACCCGTTCCCCGTTGATATACAAGGGCTGAATGTCCGCCTTTTTTTTCCTGTAATCCACCACCAGTTCCTTGGTCTTAGCCGTATTAAGAGCCAGATTGTTCTCTCCACACCAAACACAGAGCCGCTCCACCTCGTCCCGATAGGCGGACTCATCCCCTCCTGAAATGAGCCCTACCACCGTAGTGTCATCAGCAAACTTGATGATTTTGTTGCTGGAATAGATGGCTGTACAGTCATACGTATAGAGAGTGTAGAGCAGGGGACTCAACACACAACCCTGTGGTGAGCCGGTGTTAAGGCTAAGGGCTGTGGACATGTGTGACCCTACTCTAACCCTCTGGGAACGTTCTGACAAAAAATCCAAAACCCAGAGACAGGTGGAGTTGGAGAGTCCAATCGCCTCTAGCTTGGACACCAGTCTATGGGGGAGGATAGTGTTAAAAGCAGAGCTAAAATCCACAAACAGCAGCCTCACATAACTCCCCGGCTGCTCCAGATGGGACAGAGCAGCATGGAGAGTGGTATTGATGGCGTCTTCCGTGGATCTATTTGCTCTGTATGCAAACTGGTAGTTGTCAAAAGTTGATGGAAGACAGGAAATAATGTGACGGCGCACCAGTTTCTCAAAACACTTCATGATGATTGGAGTCAGTGCAACTGGTCTATAGTCATTCAAACTACTGATTGTGGATTTTTTAGGCAGAGGGACAATAGTTGACGACTTCAGGCAGGGTGGGACAATAGACTGGTGTAAGGACTTATTGAAGATCTTAGTAAAGACCCTCGCCAGCTGATCCGCACAGCCCTTCAACACCTTTCCAGTGATGCCATCAGGTCCAGCCGCCTTCCTCGGATTCGCCATCCTCAAAACCTGTCTCACCTCATGTTCCTCTACCGTGAATGAGGGGCCCCTATGGGCTGGTGGCTGTAATACCGGCGTCTCAGGTGGCTCCTTCTTGAAGCGAGCAAAGAAGAGGTTAAGCTCCTCTGCCAGCAAGGGGTCACCGTCGACAGCACCAAGGTTAGGTTTGTAGTTGGTAATATGCTGAATCCCCTGCCACATCTGTCTTGTGTTGTTGCTCCTTAAATTATCCTCAATCCTCAGCCTATAATCCAATTTTGCCCGTCGAATACCCCTCCTCAAGTTTGCTCTTGCTACACTGTAAAGCTGCACCTCGCCTGACCTGAAAGCCCTGTTCCTTTCCCGCAACAGGCACTGGACCTCTCTATTCATCCAGGGTTTCTGATTGGGGTAAAACCGGATGGATTTATTTACTGTGACAGTGTCTGTGCAGTGATTGATATAGCACAGAACTGCCGCCGTGTGCTCCTCCAGGTCTGAACTATCGAAAATATCCCAATTGGTTCTCTCAAAACAGTCCTGCAGCTGGTGAATAGCACCTTCAGGCCAGATTTTAACAGATTTTAATATTGTGGGAGCCCGTTTCCTGAGTGGGATATATGCTGGTATCAGGAACAGAGACATATGGTCGGACTGGCCCAAGTGTGGCAGCTGTAAAGCCCTATAGCCGTGATTTACATTCGAATAAACTTTATCCAGTGTCTTGTCCCCTCTTGTGGGACATTTCACATGCTGATAGAGCGTTGGGAGCACTGTTTTAAGTTCAACATGGTTGAAGTCTCCCGCAATGATGTGCACAGCTTTAGGATACTTGTCTTGCTGGCTGCTGATAAGGTCCTGCAGGCATCCCAAAGCCAAGTTGGCATTGGCATCTGGCGGCACGTACACACCAGTTAACATAACAGCTGTGAACTCCCTAGGGAGATAGGCTGGTCTACATTTAACAGCCACATATTCCAAATCCGGCGAACAGTGACTGCCCACAGTCTTCGAATTATTGGACCAGCATTTGTTCACATATACACACAGCCCCCCTCCTTTGGTTTTTCCGAAGTCCATGCCTCGGTCATGACGATGTACCGCACAGCCTTCCAACTGAATAGCTGTGTCTGGTATGGACGGTTGAAGCCATGTCTCAATGACAAATAAAACGCAGCAATCTTTTACAAGGCTGTTCTTTGCTGCCTGCAGCCTCAATTCGTCCATCTTGTTGGTAAGAGATCTCACATTAGCAAGAAATATGCTAGGGAGCGGTGGTTTAGATGGACTCCTCTGCAATCTTACCAGGACGCCAGCCCGACAACCCCGCTTTTGCCTCCTGTCTCTACGCCGCCTTCGCCTCCTCCCTGGAGGCATAGTAATCCATGGAGAGCCCGGTGGCCTGGCTACTCCCACAGGAACGTTATCTGGGCGAAAATAATCAGCTCTTACAGCTTGTTCACACTGTAACCCGACCTTCAGAAGTTCCTGCCTGCTGTAAATCTTTCTTGCCCGGCCAGACATACTCAGACCAAGTAAAAATAATAAAAACAAAACAAAACGCTGAGGGAGAGCACTAAGCCACAGCGTCTATGCGCGCTGCCATCTTGTATATCTTGTATCTGGTTACTGGCTATTAGATTCCCATTAAACCACTCCTTTCCTTATTCGCTTGTTCAAGGCTGAATTAATTTTCGGTCCTCTTCACAATCAGGAAGGTGCAAATCCCGTATAGACAAATGGCATCCCAAAGCCAGCGCCCTACAGCAGCTGAAAATGTCAGTTGGACTTTAACTGCCAGTTGGACTTTACCTGGCTACTACCACAGGAACGTTATCTGGGCGAAAATAATCAGCTCTTACAGCTTGTTCACACTGTAACCTGACCTTCAGAAGTTCCTGCCTGCTGTAAATCTTTCTTGCCCGGCCAGACATACTCAGACCAAGTAAAAATAATAAAAACAAAACAAACAAAACAAAACGCTAAGGGAGAGCACTAAGCCGCAGCGTCTATGCGCGCCGCCATCTTGGAACAGATTGAAGGAATATTTCACTCAAAGGGGGCACCCAAGAATCTGGTCAAATACAAAACAACAACACACATTTGGCAAACCACACTACATCCTTTCCAGAGGTGATTTTTTTTCAGGGCAAAAATCAGACATGGCAAACGATGCACCCATTCTACAGGGCGTCATTACCAAGCATAGAAAAGACAAAGATAAAACTTTTTAGTCTGCATTTCAGACAAATGCATTTCCTCTCTTTCCTGGGAGAGAGGCACTTTGGCAACTCCCTATTTGTACACCGCTAAATTGTTCTTTAGCCCATTGTGGATGGCATTCCAAGAGACAGATCATGTTCTGTGAGGAAGCAAGAGATGAAGGAAATTAAAGCAGTAATTTTCTTTCGCTTTAGCTGTTTCTCCACTTTGATGTGATTTGTTACAATGTGCTTAGCAAGTTGATCAGAGGTTTTTCTTCTTCTTTTTCTCCTCCAGCTCTAACTGTGCTGCAAGAGGACCCCGGGGTGCCTGTCATCTGCTGCAGCTGAGGGCCATCAACATACTTTGCATTACTGAAAACAAATTCCAAAGCTGCTGAAACTTCTTTGCAGTTTGCTAGTGTAGCTAAATAACATCTATCCATCACTTGATAGAGGAGAGGTGGTTCAAAGTGCTGATGGGATGTCTCTGGTGAATTTCTGAAACAAATAAATATTTTTCCTGGCTTTTGGGGGATGAAAGCAGTTGGATGTCAGCTGCTCAGAGTTGATAGATGAAGAGCGGAAAAGAGGTTTTGTAAAATTAAAGCTTTTTTATGTGGCATAAAAATAAGCTGTTGCATCTGAAGTGCAATGTGGCTTTTAAAGCTGTTTGAGTGGTTTTGTTCCCCTTACTTTTATTCTCTTGTTGGTTGTGATTTATAACGTATTTGCAATTGCAAATTTCTTTGTAAACCACCCGAAAATCCATTTTTGGAGGAAGGTCAGTTTATAAATCCTGAAATAAGTAATGAGAGCTACAGCTATGGACAAAAATGGAAATAAATATGTCACATATTTGCTACTTATAACCAGATATGGTTTGATTCGACTGGCTCCCCAAAAAGCTTCTTTTCTTGCAGGAGACCCTCCCACCCCCACCCCCACAACATGATCCTCATGCTAGGATGGGCTTAGGTTATTTTTTTGTGAAACTTTATTAGGACTTTAAAACTCAATATGCCTTGAAGCCTCAGCTATATGATAGCTTGATCTTCATGGCTGGATCCAAGTCATGTATTCCAAAAAAATTCCAGGTCAGAAAAAGCATATGAAACTGGTGATGGATGTGCTCTGGATATGCCATCTGGAAATGGGAGAAGCACATAGCATCAAACCCATAAATCTTGGTAATGACTCCCTCATGCATTGCTCCAAATGCATGTATGCATTTATCAAATAGTTCAAAAGTTTGTATCGGTACATGTTCAAAAGTACGCCAAATAAGGAAGCTTAAACATTAGCTCCCTGTGAACTCACTGAAATAGTGCACAGATTTTTATTTTCATTTCCTTCTTTGGTCCTGGCTTTCATCTAGAACACTCTTCATCAGCCTGGTGCCCTCCAAAATGTTTGGGGCTATGACTCCCATCAGCAGTGTTGGCTGAGGCTGATTGGAATTGTAGCCCAAGATTTCTGGAGGTTACTGAAGGCTGTTCTAGAACTATGCAGGTGGGTGGTGGAGGTATGGTTTTTGAGCCTGAGTCAAGATAAGGAAGTTATAGTTTGGGATTCAGCTGGTACACTTTTATTTACCATAAAAATGTATGGTCTTCACCAGCGGGCTCCCTAATAGGAATTGTTACCTGTACCCCTGGCCAGCTTTTTCTGTTCTCCCATCTCCTAAGAGTACCCCAGTTGCCTTTACATTCCTTCCGGAGCTTGTGTTGTCGCATGCCGCCTCCCCCACTTTACTACTTAAATAGTAAGTGAATATTCAATAGTAAGAATATTCGCTTACTATTCGTATTGAATGCCAGCATCACATGGCAATGAATAAATTCCCTGCTGAAATAGGTTTTGATTATGAATAACTACTATTAGCCCTGTATTTGTTCCATTAATAAAAGAGTTGTCAGGTTTTATCAGCTTTAGTATTTTGTGAGCATGACAACACACCTCTGTCCATGAGAAAAACCTCAGACTCAATGTAATATTAGAAGGTGGGGAATGTGGAGAGGCTGGATAAATGTCATGTTTTTTATTAAAAACAATTTATATTATTAGTGGATTAAATATTTAGATGAACAAAAATGGAATTTGCGGGGGGTGGGGGTGGTCAAATTTGAATCTTACAGGTATTCTGATTAATACTTGTTTTAGGAGTAGCCCAGAACCAAAGGGAAATTGCTGTTCAGATTAATGATATTAATCCTACTTGAAGAACCACAAATTTGATAAGGTAATCTAAGTAGGCCAGGGGAAAGTAATGTTCTCTGAGCAGCAATGAATTTCATGAATAAAATGCCAAAAATTAGCATACATTGTCTGTGAGAAACTAGTCAAAATAAATTTTTAAAAAGAAAATGCTATTGAATTGTGCAAAATGTATATTACTAAGTACATTAAAGTGTTCTATAGAGAGGGCAAACATAGATGAATCCAATATACCCAGCAATAAGGAGATATACAATTACAATAATGCAATTATAGTAAAATAAAATTGAAAGAAAAAACAACTTGCAGCTTGTATAGGCTACAAGATTTGGTATATGCTTCTGGGCCTGTATATATTAATGAAATTGTCCAAAAGTAACTACCAGTACATGTTCAAAAATAAACCATTGATGTGGATAGCAGAGTACAGGACAGGAATGGACTAATTTTATGAGATGCTCTACTCATAATTAACTTGGCTTAGGTAAGACATCATCTGGGTTGACTTCCTGGCATTAAAACACAGCAGAACAGCTGATGATCATCTTTGTATGAGCATATGCCCAACTCCAAGTGTGAAGAGAGTGTTCTTGTATGCGCCTATTTGTGTAGGATATATCCTTTGGAAACAAATAGTTATGTGCACAGAGTAGGATAAAGCAGAGAGCTGGATTCAGCTAACAAGACCCACTAATGGAAGCCCACAGAAGAACTTCAGCTATCTCAACAGGGTTTTCCCTCTCTCCACTCCTGACACCAACCTCAATTCTCTCTCTCTCTCTCTCTCTCTCTCTCTCTCTCTCTCTCTCTCTGTGTGTGTGTGTGTATGTCAAGAAAACACCCAGAACAGCTTGGAGGGGTAGGATAGGTAATGCAGTTTCCAGCTTGAGAAATGAATGAAACACATTTAACAATGCATGCTTTGGGAGAAAAATGCCTATTTAAATACAAATCTATGTGCAGATTTCTTAAAATACATGGAAAGAGGATGAAATAGACATTATGAACAAATACATGCAAAAATGACCTAGATGAGTGATAGGTGGACCTGTCAATCCCTTTTCAGAATAGCCATGTGGTTTTTGCATAGTCTCTCCACCCAAATTAGAAAAGTGTGTAATACAAATTAGAAAAGTGGAAATGCTGAAAAACAAAGCATTTGCCTACTAATACATCTGTGGAAGAACTTACAGCATGCTGGGCTAGAATACTGTAGACCTTCTGTTTGGCTTATGTTGCAGCTGTATGACTATCGTCTAACTTGTCTGGCTCTAGTGGTCAATGAGGGTGAAGAAGCATCCATCATGCAAGCCCAGCCAAGGAAAGATCAGGTGCCGTTGCTGTGGAAAGGAGGAGATCTAAAATCCTAGGCATCAGTGGCAACTGTTGAGTCTCTAGCATGGCCTGGTGCTCAAGAGTCTCTCAGCAATGATTACAATTAATTTGCAAGTGTGTACTGGAAGAAGTCCATTGCAGACTGCCATTGGTGTCTGCTAGTGAATTAACACAGGCAGGCATTGCTTTTGACAGTGATTTAAAAGGAGGTTTATTCTTTTTAATGGTGCCTCCTTCTCCTGCCTCTCCAACTGATTTTCTAATCTTCAATAAAGAATGAACAGCTAAGCTGAACTCTGTGATTAATCAATTTTTTGTAATTTGTATCTACCTTTCATTTGCATGTAGACAGGCTGTGCTCAGTTGATGCAATTTCCAAGAGAAGGGCAGGGTGCGAGAATCTAATGAAAAGCATTATTTTTGTATCGTTGTTGACAACTCCTGTAGTTCATGTTTGTAACTAGAACGAAAAACAGCCACATTTGAAACTGAAGCTAGCTCAATCAAACCATGTTCAGGGTATTTACACTGTGTTGCCTGAATTGAATTTTGAGTAGCAGCAATGTAATTCTTTTTTAAAAATAAATTAAAAAGGGGAAAGAAGAAGAAAAGAGTTGGAGAAAAATCGAGCCCTTCAACAAACGCCTTGCTGGATTGGTTTTATGAATCAATAAGTAAATAAGCCTATAACCTGCAAAATGGCTTACCTTGGTTTATTCCAGATCTTGAAGTTTGTGGCTTGCCATCTCATTAGTCATATTAGTCAGTGGTTTAGTCATGCTGGCCACATGACCTGGAAAGCTGTCTGTGGACAAACGCTGGCTCCCTCGGTCTGAAAGCGAGTTGAGCGCCACAACCCCAGAGTCGCATTTGACTGGACTTAACTGTCCAAGTGTCCTTTATCTAGCTTTACCTTACCTTTAGTCACATTTTAGAAATGGCTGAATTGTGGGCCAATAGAAATGAGTGAAGTTGATCTCACATCTCGAGGAACAGAGTTGAAAACCACAATGCACTCTGGGCACTCAAAGTGGCTCCTGTCTAGACCACAGAAGGAAAGGCTGATGCTGAGGGGAGGGGCCAGAGCTGAGTGGTACAGCAGCAGATCCCAGGTTCAATCTCTGATCTCTCCAGTAAAACACACAAGCAAAGGGATCCAGAAGCATGGGGGCAACCAGACAGAGCTTGCCCCCATACATCACAACTCCATCCCCTCATCCTATCTGCCCAGCATAAAGGCATGGTGGAGCAGGGATGTCTTCTTCTTCAGTTCAGAGGAGACAAAGAGAAGACAAAAAAGGCAAACTTCCTTGGAGGTTTTTAAGCAGAGGTGGATGGCCATCTGTCATGGATGCTTTAGCTGAGATTGCTGCATTGCAGAGGGTTGGACTAGATGACCCTTGGGTTCCTTCCAACTCTATGATGCTATGAAAACCAAGTTGGATAAAAACTCCCAGGACTGTAAAGCTCTTCTTGGATGGAAGGGGAGCTGCATGAGCTGCCTGCTTTCATATTTTGATTTTATATTTGTATATACATTGGTACCTCGGGTTACATACGCTTCAGGTTACATACGTTTCGGGTTACAGACTCCGCTAACCCAGAAATAGTGCTTCATGTTAAGAACTTTGCTTCAGGATGAGAATAGAAATTGTGCTCCGGTGGCGCGGCGGCAGCAGGAGGCCCCAATAGCTAAAGTGGTGCTTCAGGTTAAGAACAGTTTCAGGTTAAGTACGGACCTCCGGAACGAATTAAGTACTTAACCCGAGGTACCACTGTAGTCTTAATTCTATTAAGGTTTAATTTTATTTTAATGATTGTTTCCCCCCTATGTTTTTAGCAATTCTTGTTTTTATCTTTAAGCCACTTTGAGTCCCATCAGGGTAAAAGGTGGGGTGTGTATAAACAAACAAACAAACAAACAAACAAATGCTAATACTAGTAACAGCACAACTTCCAGGGAGCAGAAAAGTTCAGGTACAAACTGGCAATGCTGATGCACAAAAGTTCAATTCTGCCTGCAAGACATCTCAGAGAATACTGGTAATTGTTCACACAAACAAGAGAAACCTAAATTCATAGATGAAAATAGATAGTAGAAAAACAGAACCAAAACCAGAAAGAAGGAAGGAGAGAACAGAGAAGCAGCTTCCATGTCTCTATTGTAGATGGTGATTAATCATGGAGCATTTTCACAACAATGGCCCCAAACAATGAGACACACAGAATTGGGGGAAACCTTTCATCAGATCAGCTAGTTGTTTTAACAGCTATACTCCCGTGAAGCTTACACAATTCATCTTCAGGCTTTGGTGCTGAGAACAAAACATGAAACAAGATGGAGGAAGTTCTTACATGTTCAGACTTGGCTGATGGTCATCTCAGATGTTATGAGGAGAAAGGTTCATTTGCAACCTAACTTGCCTAGGCTGCCTCCTTTGTTCTTGGTGAAAGATTGGTTTCTTTTCTAATACAACAGTTGGTAAAAAATAAAATAAAAAATGTTTCTAACAATCTACTCAAATTCCACACTGTTACCAACTGTTGTTTATGCTCAGAACCATTTCACATACTTCTTTGAACATGTTACCTCAGATCAATGTTAGCCAGCATGATCACAGCTTGTGATTATGAATTACAGAAGTTAATTAGGCATTACATGAAGAAATACTTTCATCTGCTTTGAGTTTGCTGCTAGATCAGCAAGTTTTAGAGCAGAACTTCACGTTACCTCAGCACCTGAATGTGCCCTTGACTTCCAGGAGTGGATCTTGTCTATATGAGAGGAGTCCTTGTAGGAGTTAATCTGTGCACAGGAAGGAGATACAGAAAGTTCCTCTACAAAAGCTACCCCTAACAGCTTACTTCTGATTACTGGAGGCCAGTTAAAGAAAAACAAAAGAAAGACCTGGGCTCAGTGGTGGATCATCTGTCTTGCATGCAGAAGGGCCCAGCTGGAACTGTGGACATCTCCTGCCTGAAATCCTGGGAAAGCCACTGCCGGTAAGTCCTAAACTAGATGGACCACTGCTCGGAATTCAGTATAAAGGCAGCTTCCTGAGCTTCGTCCTCAGTATAAAGGACAAAACGAAGGACACATAT
This sequence comes from Podarcis liolepis, assembly GCF_965112155.1. Classification (NCBI taxonomy): domain Eukaryota; kingdom Metazoa; phylum Chordata; class Lepidosauria; order Squamata; family Lacertidae; genus Podarcis; species Podarcis liolepis. The sequence continues at coordinate 39,799,004 of NC_139560.1, read as the reverse complement.
TCACATGGAATTTTCACATGGCAACTGATATGTGGAGATGCAAATTTGGAAATATATAATACAATTAAGCTAGAAATAAATCTCACCATACTGGGCTGCTCAGTCTGCTGTCCGCTGACAGTACAAATGGTTGATGGGCAACCTCAAGATTTCTGCCATCCCTTGAGAACTTTGGGTGGTATCAAACTCCCTCATGCCATGAGCACACGGATTTCCACTTGCACAGTGGAACTTCCTCTCTTCTCCTCCTACTATATGAACACCACACCTTCTCCAAATCTGTTCCGGAGGGTTGCAGGAAACCTCAGAAGAGATTCAGAGCGTGCACTGGGGCAGGAGGGAACAACATCTCAATTTGCAAGGGGAAACCCTAAGTGGCTAACTAGTGCTGCATTGAACACAAACATTACTTTTTAAACTGTACCCAAACTGGACTGCCCCCTTTACCCTTTCCTTGAGACAGGGTTGGGCTGGATTTTTTACATGGAAAGACAAGAGGGGAAATATAAAGACAGAAATGGTTCATTCAGTGTTGTTGTTTGGCTTTTTTAAAGCACTTAACAGACATTCTCCAAAAGTCCAAAATAACCTATGAGGTTAGTTGAGGAGGACAGTTCGTATATCAATTAGTCCTTAGTGCTGGTGACTTTCAAAAGTCCGGTTATTCAGATAAAATAAAGGCAACATTGCATTCAAGTCTGCTTTCACTTACTTCAACTGGGGGGGGGGGATTCTGTTTCAATTCAGGTAATCTGAAATGTTATTTTCCAGAATGTCAGGCAGGCTTTATAATGAATTAATGCACTTCTTTAAATTGCTTAATTTCCTCCAACCTCCTTCCCCTAAGCATGCTAATGGACAAGAAAACATTAATGGCTTGGAAATATCTTGGAGCCATTTCTGTGCAGTGTTTCAGAAAGAAAAAAGGCAGGTCCCATCCTCTGTTTGTACCCTGAAAAAAATAAACCCACATTGAAAAAGACCAATTTCTCTTTGATTGAATATATAGGTAGTCACAGGAAGAAAAAGATAAATGTTTTATTTCTAATTGTCCCTAACTTCAAGGACGATAAAAACCAGACTTCAAACAACAGATGGACATGCCCGCACCCATTCTTGTCAAAATCAGGCTATTTCATTTGAGTGGAGAGGAAGCTGGCTGAAGCACGTCTATTTTAAATGGCACAGATAATAGTTCTCCTCTCTGAGAGACGTGAAGACAGAGCAACAAGAACTCACTCTCTTCCCCCCTCCCCACCCCAATCATGATTACCGTGGCAACTCGCTTCAGTGGCTTCTTCTTAGAGAACAGAATCACTTTTAGGCTGACTTTGTCAGAATCATGTATGCCGCCCAATCCTATGCATGCTTGTTCAGAGGTATGTCTAATGGTGTTAAATGTGACTCAGTCCCTAGCAAGTGTGTGCATCATTGCAGTGTAGAGGAGCATTACACAGATGTCAGCTCAGAAGTGAGTCCCACTGAGTTCCATGAGACTCTGCCAAATGTCTGTCTATACTAGGTTTCCACTATTCCAGAGGTGGCCAACTCCCAAGAGACTGTGATCTACTCACAGAATTAAAAACTGGCAGTGATCTACCCCCTTTTGGGGGGGGGGTTAGGTTGTTGAGCTTTTTTTAGGAAGGGACATGGGTGGCGCTAAACCACAGAGCCTAGGGCTTGCCTATCAGAAGGTCGGGTCGGGTCGGCGGTTTGAATCCCCGCGACTGGGTGAGCTCCCATTGCTCGGTCCCTGCTCCTACCAACCTAGCAGTTCAAAAGCACATCGAAGTGCAAGTAGATAAATAGGTACCACTCCGGCGGGAAGGTAAACAGCATTTCCGTGTGCTGCTGTGGTTCACCAGAAGCGGCTTAGTCATGCTGGCCACATGACCCGGAAGCTGTACGCTGGCTCCTTCGGCCAATAAAGCGAGATGAGCGCCACAACCCCAGAGTCGTCCGCAACTGGACCTAATGGTCAGGGGTCCTTTTACCTTTACCTTTAAGGCCCATATTTGGGGAGTTCGAGTCATATTTGGGGGGTTCGAGTTGTTGAGTTTTTTCAGGGAGGAGGCAAAATGTTGAGCTTTTTTTTAGTTGTTCAGCTTCTTTGGGGGGAGCCAATGATCTACCAGAGATCTACTGCATACGTCCAGTGATCTACCGGTAGATCATGATCTACCTGTTGGACATGCCTGCGACTAGTCTATTATCATACTGTTTGGCCTTGGTTGTTTGCGATGTTCTAAGGATGAAAAAGGAGCCGATTTATGTCTGTTGTAAATGACTTGGGGGTTAAAGGAAGGCATTCGTGGGGTGGGGTGGGAGAAGGGTCTCTCTGTTTGTGAAAGTTTTAGACCCGGGTGACAAGGCAGAAGAGAAAGGAGAAATTGGGGATGGGTCAGGTGGAACTGATGGTGTTAAAGTTAGCATTTGAAGGAATAAGGGGGAATCTGGGAGGTAGGGAAGATTGCTTCAGTAGCACATACTAAAACTGGAACAAAACAGGGATGATTATATTAAGCTGTTATTATTTGATGCTATGGCCAATCACAATGGATATACACATGTGACCCAGCCCTTAGATTTCAAAGCACAGAGAAGTAATTCATTGTTTCTAGAAATAAGAAGCTGTCTCAAACTTTTAAAGAGATGAGATATAAATATTTAAAAGAAACTGGTGTTTCGGAATCTGCTGTCCTGAATTTGTAGATTCAAAATTCTCTAGCCCTTTTCTTCAGTATGGACATCTCAATTCAAACTTAGTAATTTCAGTTTTTTGTAAGAGTAACATGTATGTGCAAAATATGGTGTGTTAGTTCTTTGCAAATCTTTTCTTTGAGCTGTCAAAACAAATTAAACATTCTTTGAAAACTGCAGAGAGAACCATGTGTGGCCAAAGTTTGTAAATTTCAATAGTCCTCAAAGGAAATAATTGAGCAAATTTAATTCCTTACTCCAAAAAACACAGTTTCACTTTTTCCCTGAACTCAGTTACGGAAAGTGATTTCCCCCTACTGTTCTTCCCAAACTGTATTAAATATTCAAAGAATGCAAATCCATTTTTTAAAAATCCACAATTAATCCAGAAATATGTATTATTGTCAAAGTTAAAGTATGGCTGTGATAGTTAGGACAAGAAACTATACAAGCCATCTTCAAAGAAAGTTTGATCAATTAGTTATTAAATTGTCAAGGACTTGCTTTGAGCAATAAGTCTTTCTGGAAATTCGGAAGAGACAGTTCCATTATTTTTATAATGAGTGAGAGAATTGGGTTTTTCCTTCTGCAACAGGAATAACAATGGGACACAATCTGCATTGTCAAGAGCAAAATGCGCATGCGCACCACAGCTGCTATAGGAGCTCCCTTGAAATGTGCCACAATGTGCTACGGGCTTTGGATGCTCACAAACACCTCCGATATCTTCATTTAGCCCTCCTTTGGACCACAGGTCTAATGGCGCAGGTGCCAGGCCATACCTGCCCTAAGCAACACACAGCCCATGTGGATAGCTCAGTTGGTTAAAGCATGCTGCGGATAATGCCAAGGTTGCAGGTTCGATCCCTGTCTGGGACAGCTACATATTCTTGCACTGCAAAGGGTTGGACTAGATGATCCTCATGGTGCCTTCCAACTCTACAGTTATATGATTCTATGTGTCTTCCATGCAAGACAACTGCTCTGCCCTCTTTGCTGTCTATATACATCAGTTTGTTCTTCCCAAAAGGTTTTCGCAGGATGGAGCAAAAATGTTTATGCTGGCCTCCGCACTCTCATCAGATCCAGTCACCTGCAGAGACATGGACAGACAGCAAGGGGAAAATTTATGACCAGAAATATCTACAGTTCAGCAACTGGACAGGAGTCATCAAGTCACCAGCTGCAGCTCTACTTGATGTCACAGTAAAACTCCACTTTGAAAAATGAGGGTCATACTGCAAAGATTGAGAATCACTTAGGGTCAACCCACACAAGCAAGCAGCACCCCCCCCCCCAAGCACGGGATATATACTGAGCATGTAGAAGAAGGGTGATGAGATCTGGCTTCTTATCTGTGCTCAGTCCAGTCCTCAGCCACCTGGGGGAAGGTTCATAGCTTAGTGGGTCACAGATGGTCACAGATTCAAGCCACAGAATCTCTAGGTAGGCCCTGTCCAAAATCCTGGAATTCTGTGGACAATACTGAGTTAGATGGATCAGTTGTTTGACTCAGTCTAAGGCAGCTCCCTTAGACCACAGAAAGGTCTAAGCTTCACACTAGATATTCTCCAAGTGGTTGAGCCCTGGAATATATGGAGGAGGAAAAAAAGCTTATTTGTGTGAACTGACCCTTGAATTCAAGGAACCTACTTATTGATCTCTTCAAAGGCCTGGGGCTCTTAAGAATCTAGATTCTTCACAATTATTTATACCCTGCCTTTCAGGATATAGATTATTCCAAGGTGGCTTACAAGAAACACTTTGTTAGATTTTGAAGCAACACCACCTCCGTAGACAATTTATTAGCATGTAAAAGTCGACAGGATCCTGCTTCCCCTGGGATAGCTGATGGTGGAATGGCCCCACTGTTGATGATAGATGGTTCTGTGGCCATCAGACAAGCTGGCTGGGGCTGATGAGAATTGTAAACAAAAACTTCTGGAGGCTACCAGATTGGTAAAGGCTGATTAAGACATTCCGAAAACCTGAGCTGGATCAAGGAATGGAACAGCCACAAACGTTACCTTACCCCATCTTATAGACTTTAACTTTCCTGTATTGATTTCTAAGACTTGCAGTAATCCACAGAACCACAACAGGACTAGACCTGGATACAATTTCAAATCTCTAGTTGCAAAGTGGAAAAAAACTGATTTCTTTAGCATAATTATACTGTATACACTTAAAAACGATTGTTTAGGTCCAATATGCTTAATATTAAAGACTAAGGGAAGAAAAGGACAACTTTGTTAGAAACACACAAATCAGGATGTTACTTGAAATGTTTTGTTGTTGTTTTTTAAAAAACAACAACATCCAAAGTCTGTAAGATCCTCAAGAGGTATGCACCAACTGGAAATTTGTTACTGAAGAAGTCGAGCTGCTATACTACAAAAACATGTCTGCATCAAAGACAACACAAAATAGATGCATTCACTGAAACCTTACACAGCTTAATTATGACCTAGTGACTATTTATGGAGGAACTTTGGAGTACACTTGTTTTTGTCCCGGGGAAACTAAATAATGCTTTCAATGACATAAAAATAAACACAGCAGTCGTTTTCAAATGTGATTTCTAGCTTACACTGAATGTTTGAGAGAAATTAGTCCCGTATAATGAAGAAATCTGTATATGAATGGTTGTAATTCTCTTTAACCAGAGAATCCCAATGTGATTAAATGTGAACAAAGCCAGGCAGCACTTCTGCTGTCTCTCTCCGTTATTTATGAATTATAGGAACATAGAGGCTTCAGCTATATAGCTGGATCTGTATTTGCACAAATGATTTCTCTATGCAGCTTTAGAAATCTGCAGTTTGCTTTATTAATAATGCAAGCATTTATGTGCAGTTGTTCCAAATTCACCTGTGTGGCAACACTGCCCTCTTGTGGTGCAACCTATTCTTCAGTGGAGTTTTTTAAACCAAATGATAACTGGCATAGAATGGACCACTTCCCACTGGAACGTCACCATATAGAGTATGGGTTGCCAACCTTTAGGGGCCTGTGGGCACATTTGCAAACTAGAGAAGCTACCATGGGCATCACGCACAGCACTCTACCAAGCAAACATGGCATCCTATTCTATCGTCTACAATAGAATGCTTCATTCAATCTTCATTTTGGAGGGGGAGGGGGAGTGACTCGTGAGTGCACCAGGGCATCCAGGATGTCCAAATTCATGACCACTTGTATATATGAAAAGAAATCTCTCACCACCAGCCTTACCTCAGATGGCAAGGGTAACGGGAGTGAGGAGTCCCTCCACTTAAGTTTTTACAGAGACACAGCTGATACTTCAAGTACCCGGGCCCTAGGGTGTGAAGGGGTTTTAAAATGCCAAAACAAGCACTGTGAACTGGGCCTAGAAATGGGAGTCACTGAAGCTGGCATAACATTATAATGTCCTATTCAAGTTAGAAAATCCAATATAGTGGTACCTCGGGTTACAGACACTTCATGTTACAGACTCCTCTAACCCAGAAATAGTACCTCAGGTTAAGAACTTTGCTTTAGGATAAGAACAGAAATCGTGCTCCGGCTGCGCTGCGGCAGCAGGAGGCCCCATTAGCTAAAGTGGTGCTTCAGGTTAAGAACAGTTTCAGGTTAAGAACGGACCTCCAGAACGAATTAAGTTCTTAACCTGAGGTACCACTGTATTTACATTCAGCTTGCCTGATGTAATCAGATGGGGTTGTATCCATTGCAGCGCTGTTAGTCACTCAGCGGTATACTTGTTCTGCTGGCAATATATTCAGTGCCAGCAGAATGCCGTTGCAGAAGCAAATACATAAGCATATTGCCAGTAACTTTGCTGTGCAATAGATTGCACAACCTGTTACACAAGTGTCCAGTAACATGTGATTCTTCTGCTGTGCAACATTAAAACTCATTAAAACTCATAGTGCAAAACCTCTTGTACTAGAGGAGAGAATATGGAATACAGCCAAAGGTCTCATTATCAGAGCAGAAAACATTGATCATTTATAGAATTTGGGTAGAATGGCAAGGCCATCAGAGGACTCTGGCCAACTTTTGATACTCATCCTTCCATGTAGATTGAGACTGCTGGTTGGTTTGACCTACTATTCTCTCTACTGTTCTTTCTTACCTCTATTGTATGTGAACTAATTTGTTATTTTTTTATCTACAACCATATACTGCACATGAATTCATACATGATAAATGAATGAATGAATGAGTACTGCACACAGAAAGATGGTACACAAGGTTAATTCACCTGTGACAACTATCCTACACTTTCATGTTCATTGAGCGAACATGGTTGTCTGGGAAGAGATGTGCATGCCAATTTTGCTCTAGGTGGCCTGAATAGGAACCATACTGTAGATACATGGGGAAATAGACATGCATGCTACACACACCGCAGTGGCAACACAACTGAGAAGAGTATATAGGAGGGGTGGCTAACCTGAGATTCTCAGGTGGACTGCACCTGCCTGATCACTGGTTATTCTGGCTGGGGTTGACGGGTAATTGGATGTTCACTAACACCTGGAATCATAGGTTCTCAGGTTCTCAATGCTTACTATTATCATTTACCCAGTGTTTTGTTTCTGGAAAAAGAGGTGCCAAAACTCACCATGAATGCTTCCCTTGTTCTTTTATAATGGCAATAGTGCCAATGATTTCCGGCTGAAAAAAAGCCCTGCATTTATTCAAAATATATCCATCCTTCTTGCTGGAGGAGGCCCAGTGTGGCAATTACTCTAGAATTTATTCCTTAGAGACATGGTACAGAATCCAAGCAGCAATCACATCCTCTAGCAAGCTAGTTCATTGCACCTGTGGCTTGTTATACAGTGGTACCTCGGGTTACAGATGCTTCAGGTTACAGACTCTGCTAACCCAGAAATAGTACCTCAGGTTAAGAACTTTGTTTCAGGATGAGAACGGAAAACACACAGCGGCGGCGCAGCAGCAGGCCCCATTAGCTAAAGTGATGTCTCAGGTTAAAAACAGTTTCAGGTTAAGAACGGACCTCCGGAACGAATTAAGTTCTTAACCCGAGGTACCACTGTAGTTAGTAGTCCTTACGTGATGTCATGACAGGCTATTTTACCTTTTGTCATTTTACACAAATAGCAATATACTGATATAATGATGTTCAAGCTTCCCAAGAACACCAGTGCTTTCAACTGTGGCATTATAAGTATATCTTTGAAGTGTTCAATTCTCAAACTTCAGATCACTAAGCAAAAAAGCCAAGCAAAAAGAAACAATAATTGAGTTTTAATCAGCACAAAATCACCAGACATTTTATTGTAATTATGACAAAAGTTTAATTTCGATTCATTTTGCATTTTTATACTTTTAAAAGTAAATATAAATCAAAGAATGTGAAAAAACCCACGAACACAAAAGAAACATTGCTTCTGTGACTCCAAAAATTACATAATGCATATTCATAACTACTCTATTATCTATCTGAACACGAGTACAACAGAATGGAAAAACACACAAAGTCATTCTTCAAAAGCCTCCTGACTAAAGGTCTCTCCTTGTAAATTATTTAATATTTTACTCTGTGAAAACTGAAAAAATATGAAGAAATTCCAAAAAGGATGAAATTCCAATACAAGGACAACTTGAATTTCAGAATGCCTAAAACTTCATTTCTTCTAATAAAATAAAATAAGATGTGCTATAGTCAATGCTCCCCACAGATAAACCTTCAGAACTACTGCAGTAGTTTTACTATAATAGGAAATAGGTTTTATTGCTGTGAAATAATGCTGACATACTTATTTCCAGCAATGAGTATATTTACTCATTAGTGTACATTTTCTGCAAACAACTCATCAAGCTAGTTATACCAGAAGAATTTTTTTATGGAGCTGAATTTTCAGTATTGCGAATATGGGGGGGGGGATTACTTGGCAAATTAAAGCATGAAATCCAACCTGTTAAGTAAAAATATGTATTTCATAGACAGTGACCAATTAAGTTATTATTTATATTGTAAAGTGGATGCTACAAACCATGAATGCTAGATCAGGTGCTGTTTAACTGGTTTCCATCTACAAACTATCAGGCTCTGAGAATATGTAAAATGCTCACCATATATCTTGATTTTATCTTAAGAATTTTAATTGTTTTATGATATAACTAGATAGTAAATAGTCCCCAAGGAATGCTTTTGATTGGGCCCAAACAAATCAGGTGTCCATAACAGCAGCAGTTTTTACAGCATATCTTGAGCTCCATTTTATTTCATTGATATTTTACACTAAATTATAAAGCTAGTGAAAATTACATAGTCCATCATGCAAAAATTAAAAAAACAACAACAACCAACCCCTTCAAGCAATGCCATTAAATAAACCAGTGAAGCAGGGGGCTGGCAGATGGAATATAGTCAAGCAATGTAAGCATACAAGCTTGCAATGCTACTAATAATTTCCAAAAGGAAGTGTATCAAGAGCAAATGTAGGAACTGAATGCCTTGTCTTAAATAAGTACAGATTCCACTTAAAGTGCACCTGCTTAACCTTTTTTCTTAAAAAAGAAAATCCTATTACAGCTATGCAAATAAGCGATACAAGCTAATCTTTTTACACATTCTACTCTATAAAGTAGTAAATAGTTGAAACCTAAATTACAATCTTTAATATATGAAATATGCTTTCTGTACCATGAACTTTAAAAAAGAAACTAAATGCTTATTCATAAATGCTGGAAAGTCTGAGAAATTGTTGACTATCATCGGCTGGTGTTAAAGAAACAGGGTTGTATTATATTTTTTAAAAATTTCATAGTCAACAAAAGTTTTTTAAGGCTCTTAAAGAGAAGCAGTCACTTTTCTTGAGATCTTTTGGCAAGAGAATATATAAAATAAAGTGTAGCAGGGCCTACTGACATTTTGGAACTTGAATGTTCATATATTTTTAAAGCCAGCTCATTCAGTGTCTGCACACAGTTATTGCACTCATGTATTCCTTGGAATACATTCACATCAACACAGTAACGATGATTGTGATACAGCCATGGCAAAAATAAAGTTTTCCAATTCAACATGAGATGAACTGCCCGTATGCTCAAAAACTTCCTCCAGAGAATTAATGCAGGCAGTTCTCATTTGATGTCTGAATGTAGTCATTCAATAATTCACACATATAAAATTTCACCAACTCTCATAAATACAAATTTGTCAGAGCGGAAAAGAGATTTATCACATGCAAACTCTTAATTAGTGTGGTATACTGCTTTGGAATATATTTCTATCAGAGTTAAAAGAGCATTTTTCAAAAGGTAACCAAAAATGAATTGAAAATAGGAGTTTACTGCTAAGTGCAAGTCCTTGTAGCAAAGTTAAGACAAGTTATGTTTCATTTTATCACTGCACTTTAGTCTTACTGAAAGACTACTGAATTCTGTCCATGTTTTTCTTAGTAAATGCTACATTTCAAGAATAATGGATCTATCAAGTAGGCATTATCACATCTACTTAAAACAAATTATTTTTCTCTATAGTATGTCAAGTACGATTTTAGAGATTCAGGAAGTGGTAGACTCATAATTCTCTCCCGCAATAAATTTATTGGGGGTTCTTCTGGCTTCAAGGCTTCACTGTGATCTTTCTCATCCTCTTCTTTGTTGTCTTCTTCCATCTTTTCATCTTCTTCACTATCTAGAGGCTGAGGAATGAGCTGATTGCCTACAAACACATAGGTGTTAATCCTGCGCCTACGGCACCGTCTGCGTTTGCGTTTGGGTGGAGGTTTTGGAATAATACCCTTGGCTTGCAACTCATCATTTATATAGTTTCTAAGAGTGCGCCTAATGTAGATTCGAGCCAAGTCCTGTAGATTCCTAACAGCACAGGGGGCTGAAAAGAAAGAGAAAATTAAGATTGCTCTCTAGGTCAAGTTATCTAAGAGCAGTACTGCAAATCGATGGTGAATTTTTAACTAGGTAAAGGAAATAACCTTTGAAAGAAGTAAAGGTAAAAATAATATACTATGAAATGGATGACAAAGATCAGTTATGTTGGCCAGTATCCAGTTAAAGGCAACTAGTTATACAGAACCAACAGAGTTTTAGACTTATTCTTCCTTGAGCAGTAGTTCCACTGACTCATGCTGCAGTTTTGAAATGGACAGTCAAGAGCACTTTGTTGATATGGCATGAGGTTTGGCCTGCCCACTTATTGGGGGTGGGTGGGTAATAATATCATGCCACTTTTTCATGACTATCTTGCCCAACAGTTGATAGATTACGAGAGAATTCTATCAAAAGAGTGGGGCCATAGAGTTATTATGTAGTTCCTTCAAATAGGTCCCCCTAATCACATATTTTTAAACCAGATCATGTTAAACAGAATGTAGCTCAGTTCATAGGTAATGCTAGATCAAATAATGATGAACATGCAGGTTCATGGTGTGAAGACTGCAGCCACTACACTTTTCCCACAGTTCTGCAGCTGCCATGCTATCCAGGGCTAAGGTTTGCTTCAATGTTACATATGAACTTGGGCTCATGGTTTGTCTCCGCCAGACAAATTGTGGGTGGTAGACCAAGAAAAATTGTTGATTACAGCTCATGGTTTGTCTGAAGTGAGAAACACCAAAAGCCTGAGTTCTGATGCAATACATTCTAATATAACTTTAAGAATATTTATATAAGTATCATCAGTAGCTGCGCCCCAAAGGAAAGACTAGAGTTAAATGGTACTTACGAAGTCCCACAGTATCATTTTTGCTGCTGTCACTCTTGCTTGGCTGCACAAGTGGAGCAAATGAAACAGCAAGGATGTTTTTGCTTTCCCAAGTATTTTGTCCAGTTCTCTGTATTTGGGTTAGCTGCATGGAATCATTTAAGTTTCAGACACAAAACAATTAAATACATGACTTCATCTACACCTGTCCAATTCTTATATGCTGGCCTTGCTCTGACATAACTACAGCTTTACCATCACAAGGCTAAGCATCAGAATCACATGCTTCCTCAGTCAGCGTAGCTGTGTGATCAGAAGCTCTTCCTTGTGTTTTATTAAGCACAGTTTATCTTTTTGACAGAACCTGAACAAACTGTTAGTCTTGAATATGATTACTGAAACAACCTTAGCTGGTTTCAATAAGCCACAGTTAAAATTAATCAGAGTCTGGGGTTCAGACATAATATTAAACTGTGCTTAATTGAAAATGGAAGTGGAAATATCCAAACCCCTCATGGCAACCTCAGAGGAGGAAGGAAGAGTATGCGAGCCCAACGCCTGCACTGGATTCTTCATGCAACAATAAGTCAAAGTTCATTGTTACATTCGAGATCACTAACCACATTTGGTTAATAAACTGAGATATGACTCTTGTGTTCCTGCATGCCATTCCCTGCGCCAGTGTTCAAAACTGCCATTGTTCAAGGCGCATTTTGTGACAGGGAATTTCATTAGTACAAGCAGTTTCTGAGCTCTGGCTGCAGTACTGCAGTACAGATTAAAACTGTAGAGTGGAAGGAAAGGAGAACCTTTTTCTGCCTCCCCATTTCCAGGTAACTCTCTGAAGACTGGAAAAGAGATCTTCTTAAGAATATTAGGAGGGTGGGCAGAGGAAGGACTAGACCATGTGAAAAATAAGCATAATATTTTAGCTGCAGTTCATTCATTTTCAGCTTTGTATTCTCGCTATTTTTTTAAAAAAGTCCCTAGACATTCCATTTTTGCATCCATAACCTAGGCTTAAAGTGCCATTATCTCCTAGCTTTCATATCTCAGTTTCTAACACTGCCCTGTGCTCCTATAGCAATCAGACCAGAAGTCTCTAATTAACCATAACTTCCTGCTTCAGCTGAACTGAGAAATTATGGTTACCATCTTTCAAACCACCCAGGATATTAACTAACTTAAACCATTATTTAAAATATTGCTCTGAAGTTGGCAACTCTAATTTCTTGGTGCGATGAAATGAGAAAGTGCTGGTTGTTTACCTGTACCTTTAGCTCATTGTGTAGTCATCTTTGCACACACACATACAGGTTTTGCACCTGTGCAAAGTGTCTTTCTGGAAGATTCTACAGCTAGGCTTGCATTTTGGTGGATGCTGCACTACCACCAGCTATGTGCACAGTTCAAATTTTTGAACAACACAGAGGCCCAAAATTGAACAATCTAAAAATTCCAAGACACACTAACCCCTGAAGATGGAAAGGACAGGCTGCATGTCCACACATATTTTCACTCACAAGAATTATGGGTACAGGAAAGCAACATGTCCATTTCCTTTGTAGTCTTTGCACAGCTACACACATGGGTAGAGTAATAAGCTGTTCCTGAAGGTAGGGGCAGGCACAAAAAACAAGTTGAGGAAGGCCTGTTGGAAGGAGGCACCTACCTAGAGACTGTTGAGTCAAGGGTTGCAACTAATGAGACTCTTCTAAGAAAAATGAGGAGCAGCAGCAACAACAACAACCCTCATGGAGTGCTAACAAACCCACTCCAGAACAGGACTGTTGCAAGGTGGCAACAAATTTAAAATACAGAAAAACACACTGTGAGCACAAGCTGAGAAGTGGCTACGGCAGATAAAAACTAAAGCTGGTCTGATGCTGGCCAGTTAGAAACACAGTGTGGCAAATTGCCAAGGCTTTTTTTCTGGATTGAGAAAACTAGGATGAAGTGGTGAGGGTCAATCCAAGAAAGACTAGCTATGGGAAGAAGGGGAGTTGTTGTGCAAGGGTTAGCTATCATGAGTGCATACTGCCACCTGAAAAGGGACTACAGAAGTGAAGAAGATGCCATCAACAAATCCCTGTCACATAGAAGTGGAGGCTAGAGGGCTCAATGGTGCAACTCCCTAGGAAATGTGTTGTTGTCAACATTTCTCTGAATCCCAGACTGCTGCTCAATGTGCACAGTTGGTGCTGAAAGTCTATACCATTACTAAACTTCACTGTACAAAGGGTAGCAGACATATTAATGGCCCTCCTTACATAAAGTAGCGGTTCTTGGTCTTGAGGAAGTCTGTAGGAAGTGAATCTGGACTTCTGGTCCAAACAGTAGTTAATCAGTCACCTCTACACCTACAACTGTTATCTAATAGTTGATTATATGTTCTAGCACCGTGGCACCAATCTTGAAAGATGCCGTTTGTGGAAGAACAAAGAAAAACCTCTTTGCCCCAAATGTTGGTGACATGAAAAGTTAATGCTATGTGCAATGCACAGATGCTGCCACTACCAAACACTTCAAGGGCTGCCGCAGCTAGATGAAAGGAAACCTAATGAATGCTCAATGATTCCTTCAGTGTCAATACCAAGTGAAGCTATCATTGAAAAGAGGAAAGCAAAATAAAAAGAAGTTGGGAGTGACATTGATATCAAGGATTCTTCACTCCTGATTCAAAGGCAGTAACAGTAAAGCCCCCACTGAAAAATGCAGCAGGGATAGATAGTGGCATTGAGACTCTTCAGCTTTGATATGGCATCTATGGCAGTTGAGTTACTGTGGGAAAAGTCTGCTGAGACCAATGCAACTACATAGCTTTGATCCTGAAGGAAAAACAATCTTCCATACTAAGCGAGAAGTGTGGGGGAAAGCGTGGGAGAAAGATGCTGGCACCAATTCCTTTATCACCCTCAAATAATAACAAGATAGTTGCCTGTGGTGCAGCCAGCTGGGATAAGACCTCAGCGTTCAGTAATGAAGCAATGGCAGCAGAGACTTTGCATTGTAAGTTAAGACAATTACAATCCCATCACTGAGGTTTTCCACACTGCTGTAAATCATCAGCAGATAAATCAGCTGAGATTCACACCAGCTGATTGAGGCATATCTTGTCCCTGATATAGAGGTGGTGGCAGCATAGTAGCTGTAGAGCTGGGGCAGTGCTGGTTGGGGCTGATGAGTGTTCAAGCAAACAACATCTGGAGGGCACCATGTTGGCTACCCTTGCGCTGCGATTGCCGCTGATATAGGCAGTTCTGTATGTGGGAATCTGCAATGGGGTGTTGTTTAAAGAGGAGCTCCCTTCTCTTTTTAATGGCACTGGCATGCCTGAAGGCTGTCATCAGAATGGCTGAAGCAGCAATGTCTTGGTGTCATTTACCACAGGTTTTACACTTTTTTTGGGGGGGAGACCTTAGAAGGGCTGAAGCCTAGTGACAAAGTGGTCACGCCAAAAGAATAGTCAAAACAAAAGGAAAAAAGGAAACTAGAAAAATGGAAAACAAATGACTGTAGCATATAGAAAAGCATAAAATGAACCTCAAAAGGAACTTTTTTTTACTTTAAACAGATGAAAAAATAAGGAAGAGACTCATAAACACTGAGAAACACTACACACAACAATAAGATAGCAAGGCTGAGCAGGATGACAAGAGATGCAAGGGGTTAAAGGAAAGACAGCTTTGGTGCAGGCCAAACCGGAAACTGACTAGGAGGAGGAAAAGCATTGAAACTTTGGGAAGGGTGATTCTGAGGGCATCTCTACCCGCATTTGTGAAATAATAGTATTGGGGAGTGGGGGAATCTAGTTAAGTTATCAAGTCTTCAAAAGATTTCATATGAGGTGTGTCCTGTGACATGAAAGAAAGTGGAGGAGAGGGAATCATGCCCCTTAATATATGCATGGGGGAGGAGGGCACATGCTAAAATTAGAGCCTAGCTATAGAGTCTTCTCAAAAGAAGCTCTGTGGAGAGGTACAGAACCCATAAGGGGCTCCACAGAGACTACTCAAAGAACTTGGATTAATTAGATGCCTCCTGGTCTGATTGCTTGTGCCTGCAGTGACTATGTGGAGGCATACGGCTTGCTCATTTTTCATCTTAATAAGCCTGGAAATGATTATCCAAACTAAGTCACTGTCTAGTACTTCTCACCTTGAGAAAAAGAAGAGAACATATTTTTAACTGGCGGAACAGGGAGCCTACATTTATTCTGTTACATTCAAACATATTTCACATAATTCCCAGTTTACTTTTAGAAACACTTTATGTATTCTTGCTAACTTTAAAAAGGGTTGCAGGTCTACATTAATTTGCAGGGTTGATATAAACAAAGAAAACTCAGCTACTTTTGGAATGTTTTAGTACAATTATATCATTGACTGAAATGCAAATTTGACTGATGCATGCAAATCCATGAATTGCCCAGGACAATGAGTATTTAAATACATATATTAATATGCACAATATCCAGAAATTAAAGATGCATAATTAAAACTAGTTGTGTATATCTGATGGGGGGAAAAGGATAAGTGTTCACATTGCTGAGAGCGCACAAATTTGCTTAAGAGGCCCTCCTTTGGTGTTTTCCAAGGATGGAATTAGAAGACATAATTACAGCAGTTTTCATTATTGGTTTTAAAATTCCTCAATACTTTATATATTAAAGATCTGTTAAGTCAGCATTACCTGTCCAATTTTCCCTGCAAACGTATTAAGCTTGCAATCCTCTGGGCAGATCCGCAATACAACTATTTATTTTGAAAGCCTTTGCTTCAGTCCAGTGTTGTTTTTCCTTAATGGATAGCTATCAGTGATTACTGAACAAGAGTGGTATGATGTAAACCTCTCAATTCAAAAAGCATCCATGCTTCCTTAAAATATAGTAGTAGAATGAGCTGTTTTGTGTATTGAGGAGAAATTATAAAGTTGTTATATAATATTTAATTGATGAGCATTCTTATTCTAAAGGTATTTGGTAACTTATTGAGCAAGGCAGGCTTCTTAGGGATACTGTCAGCTTGAGCAAGTCATGTATCAGTGTACCTACACATCCCCATCTGTAAAATGGAGATAATTATACTCACCGTAGAAAAGCCCTTTGATATCTATGAATGAAAAATAAGTACTAAGTATTATTGTATCACTAAACGTTTCATGTTTTTCAAAACATTCTGTCCTTGACTGAAAAGGAAAGAGAAAGAAATGTCCCAGTTTGCTGGTCACTGAGCATTACACTGTGCTTTAAAACATATATTCACTCTGAGTCCATACTTTCTAATTTGTCTGGATTTTTAAAGGACCAATTTCTGAATTACGGTTGGGTGCACTTACCTGTTGGCTAGATCCCTTGGTACTCCTGCTAACAAATGAACAATGAAATCATGCAAGACTTATCGGATGATCTGCATGTCCTGAGCAATTGCTTTATTCAAACATTAGCAAAGCAGCATGGGATCCAGTCACAGGGAAGTCAAAGGTATGCTATTTTGATAACATTACCATAGCTAGCTAAAGCTCAGTTTAAGAGATTAACTGAACAATGCTGAACATAAAACTATAAATAGCAGTAGTAGCACTGAAAGGGTAGCAGTCACTAATCAAAGTGCATTCTTAAACAGGCTGAACTGCAGCATGATGATGCCTTGATAACAGTGTTAATTTAAGAGCAGGGATAGATAGCTTGTCTGAAGGTAGGATAGAGGACTCCTGTACATATAAGCTTTTTGTTGTTATGAACACATTAATTGGCCACTCAGTTTTTGTGGCACAACAAAACCAGAGGGGGGCTCTGTCAGAAAAAAAATTGACTAAAGGCCAGGGATGGTCCTAATAAGCTATAATGTGCACAACTGGGATCTCTGGAAGTCAAAGGAAAGAGAAGAGTGAGATTATGTGGTCTATTGTTTCGATGTTGCTATTCTCTGCTTTAAGGTTTACAAAATACCTTTGTATTCACTGTACTGAGGCAACTGACATTAAGAAAGTCATTACGAGTCCACACACAAGAGAACTACTTTTTATCTGTTACAACTAAACACACATGACAAACATACTTAATCACCTGATCTTCAATAGGCATAACTAGAATGCCCCCAATTTTCAATAATATTTTCATGTAGTTCTCATGGTCTTTTTGTACACCAGCTCCGCAGTAAATCCGGTCATATTGATGACTATCTGATGAGATTTGCAAGCAGTTGCCAACTACGAAGGCAGGTTCACAAAATTCAAATCTGTGGATAAAACAAACATTTCATGTTTTTATAGATACCATTATAGAAAAACACTAAATTGCACTTAAAATCGCACTTTTTAGTTGTCCTTTGGCATATCAGAGAAATTTGAGAACTAATGGGAATTCAGCATGAGTATGGACAGTTTATTGTAATGAATAGCACTTACTGCAACTGCATTATCTTGATGGTATATAGTACTTAGATTTACCATGAACACAATACATCTACATTTATTATAGCCAAATTTCAGTTACAGCTGCACATTTTAAGTTTCATTCATTTCACTGGACTTGAATCTCTGAATGTGTTTTACTTACATATAAATTCAAATTCAAATATATACACATTGCCTTTAGTTGACAAGATCCTTTATATGAATTCATAACATGTAGTTCATATTGAAAACATTCCCTAATTATATGCACTGAGTCAGTGAGAACTCTGCAGTTCCACTCTTCAGAACAACTTTTCAAATAATTGGACATAAAGAAATCTTGCCTTGCCCCCTTCTTTAATGATCTGTCAATATATGGCAAAAATATTCATTTTTAAAAAGAAAGTTGGGCCTGTGTCAACTCCTCTTAGTTTTTAATTTGCTGTGGGGTTAAAAAAAAATCTAAGAATTTTGATGATACTGTCTCTGGATCTTGTTTTACTTGTTGTTCCTATTATTATTATTATTTGTTCTGTTTTGCCACTTTTAATCTTTTAACTCTTTTTAGCTGTGACAAGGGGACGCAGGTGGCGCTGTGGGTTAAACCACAGAGCCTAGGACTTGCCGATCAGAAGGTTGGCGGTTCAAATCCCCGTGATGGAGTGAGCTCCCATTACTCAGTCCCTGCTCCTGCCAACCTAGCAGTTCGAAAGCACATCAAAGTGCAAGTAGATAAATAGGTACCGCTCCAGAGGGAGGGTAAATGGCATTTCCGTGTGCTGCTCTGGTTCGCCAGAAGCGGCTTAGTCATGCTGGCCACATGACCCGGAAGCTGTACGCCGGCTCCCACGGCCAATAAAGCAAGATGAGCACTGCAATCCCAGAGTCGGCCACGACTGAACCTAATGGTCAGGGGTCCCTTTACCTTTTCAGCTATGACAAGGAGAATCTGAAACAAGGTATTGCAACATGGAGTGCTCCTGTTCAGGTTTCCAGCCACTCCACTCCCATTACCACTCTCTCCCTTTTTTTCTAAACTTGATCTCCCAGCAGTTATCATTCAATCCCAACTGAGCATGACTAGTTATCACTGGGGTGGCTTCCCCCCTTGTACATGCTTGGTAGCATTTTGACTACAGAGAAGTGAGTTTGTTTGTTTTTAATAGATTTTTGATTAAAGCTTAAATTAAGATATACAAATATTAGTATCAACTACCGAATATCTTCTTTCAATACAAAAAGGTAACTAGCTAATCTAAATTAAAACAAAAAGAGAAGAAGATAGAAAATAAAAGAAGAATAAAAAAAGAGAAAAAGAGGCAGGGCTTCCAACTACAACTCCCATCATCCCCGACAACTGACCATGTTGACTGGAGCTGATGGTAATTGTAGTTCAACACCTGGAGTGCACCACATCAGCTACCTCTGCCTAGATTCATAGGACACTGATGTGAGAAATCCACAAGAGGATAGAGCTACTAAAGGCAGAAGAAAGACACAAGGTCACTAAAAGGTGCACCAAGCACAGATACGAGCCAATTAAAAAACCAAAAAGCACAAAGCCATTTTCTCCATTTCATCCTTTCACTTTCCACCTATATGCATGCAGATTGAGGTATCAGAACTTACCCTGAAAAGTCGGCAACTAGAGCGCCTCTTCCACGCATGTGTGTGGAGCGATCGAGCGCTTCTGTGTGTGCGGTGAAACCCGGAAGTATACACTTCCGGGTTTGCCGCGTTTGCAAGCTGAAAAGATGCAACATGAACCTAATGCAACACGAGGTATGACTGTACTATGCTAGCTGGATTAGCCAAAGCAGACATTGCAATTTTGTTAGTAGCAGATTTTAGGCACTTTTAGACAGAATACCACCAGCAGCAGGTGTCCAACAGTGTTATGGATTTGCAACTGTGTGTACTTAGGGAATTTCCATGTGAGAAATGTAATTTATGGCCACCGAAGTTAGACCAGTAATAGTCATTTTAACAATGCATCTGTAGGTAGATGCTAACACACTGCCCAACCAGATAACAATTACCACCATACCTGATTTATGTGCCAAGATACAATTTTAAAACAGAAAGTGTTCCATAATACACAAAATCTGAAATACATGGTGTAAGCCCTTTCATTCTAACCAATAACAAATAGCCAAAAATATTAAAAACCACAGACACATACAGTAGGTAAAAAAAAGGTAAAGGACCCCTGACAGTTAAGTCCAGTCACAAGTGACTCTGGAGTTGCTGCACTCATCTTGTTTTACTGGCTGAGGGAGCCAACGTTTGTCCACAGACAGTTTTTCCAGGTCATGTGGCCAGCATGACTATGCTGCTTCTGGCGAAACCACAGCAGCACACAGAAACGCCGTTCACCTTCCCGTCAGAGCAGTACCTATTTATCTACTTGCACTTTGATGTGTTTTCGAACTGCAAGGTTGGCAGGAGCTGGGACTGAACAACAGGAACTCAATCCGTCATGGGGATATGAACCGCCGACCTTCTGATCGGCAAGCCCTAGGCTCAGTTGTTTAGACCACAGCGCCACCCGTGTCCCTATGGTTTGGCATAGTAAAAGGTAAAAAGGTAAAGGGCCCCTGGATGGTTAAGTCCAGTGAAAGGTGACTATGGGGTTGAGGCGCTCATCTTGCTTTCAGGCCGAGAGAGCTGGCATTTGTCCACAGACAGTTTTTCCGGGTCATATGGCCAGCATGACTATGCCGCTTCTGGAGAAATCGGAGCAGCGCACGGAAACGCCATTTACCTTTCTGCTGGAGCGGTACCTATTAATCTACTTGCACTTTGACGTGCTTTTGAACTGCTAGGTTGGCATGAGCTGGGACTGAACAATGGGAGCTCACCCAGTCGCAGGGATTCGAACCGCCAAACTTCCGATTGGCAAGCCCAAGGCTCAGTGGTTTACACCACAACGCCACCCGCGTCCCTGACACACAGAGGTGCTACAATTTAAAATATTTTCAAATTTTCAAATATGTTATATAGTCCAATCTGAAGCTCAGTTATATTTAGAGACACAGTAGTCTTCTAGTATAACAATCTAGTTTATTCCTGATATGTGAAAAAGCATACTCAAAAATCTGAGCACAGGACTGGGGTGGGGAAAGATATTGCAAAGGATTGATGGATCCCCTTAATCAGCAGTAGATATAGCAAAGACATTGAAAGAGAGTTCACAATTACTGATAATGCAATTGCAGTGAAGCAGGCATGATTAAGCTTTTTTAGCCCAATGGTTGCATTCTCTTGTGGGTAACCTTTCTGGGAGCTAGAAGCAAAAAGTAGGCAGAACAGAACTATGAATTTTACCTTTGTATATCAGGCTACATTCCAACCACACAAGGTTCAGAGGATTCTACATACACAAACCCTTCTGCCTCTCTATCCAGGAAAGCAAGAGGCATTATTACAATTCAAGAATACAGTCCAACCAGGCAAAAGCAGTTCTTGAGAGTGCAGCCTGGGGGCTAGATAGAGGGGCTAGAAAGATGCATTTGGCCTCAGTTTCCCATCCCTGTGATAAAGCCCCCACTCATAATGGAAAATCCAGATACCCATCTCCGTATTTTGAAAACTTCACAATTTAAAATTGTATTGCAAACTTGCGTGAAATACTATGTGGCTGCAATAATTAATAGTATAGGCTTGCTTTAAAAATCCCAGAAAAATATGCATGTTTTACTTCCACCATACAATAACTGTTTACGGCCACAAAAACGAGCCAAGCAGACAACATACTTACTTATCAAAACTATCACTATATTTTATGAAGCTCTCCAGTTTTTCCTTGGCATATTCCACCACATCTGGATGAAGTTCTATTCCATGATTTATTCCAAAAGGGCCTGTAAATTAAGAATCGGCAACAATTTAAGCCTCACTAAATCAAAGAGTGCCTTGTATATGAAGATGGACATTTCATATGAACACTAAGCAACTTTAAGCCAGTACAGTATTTGGGAAGTGAAGAAATGTGAGGAGAAAAAGAGAGGAAAAGAGAGGAGGAGAGGAGAGGGGGAGAGAGAGAGAGAGAGAGAAAGAGAGAGAGAGAGAGAGAGAGAGAGAGAGAGAGAGAGAGAGAGAGAGAGAGAAGGGACTGTTTAATGAAACTCTTTGTCTTATCCAAAACCCTAGTTTCAAGCTGAAAGAGTTTAACAAGGAAATTTCAGCACAGCCGTAGCTCTAGTATTCCCCTCTCCAGTCACATGGCTGGCACCTGCTGGGCTCATTGGCTTGTTCCTTATGCATTTCTGCTCTCATGCTTGGATCCTGATGAAACTACACTGATTCCTGGTCATGCCCCTCTGAGCTTCAGAACGTGTGACCAGGTTGGTAAAAATGGTGCCTCCAACTTAGAGCTAATGGTTCCTGCTAGGCCATAAAATGAAGTGGGGGGGGGGGAGTGTATTAAAAAAAAGGCTTTCAACCCCAAAGCTGCAATATGTGTTCATAATGGACAGGTTTTAATTATTTCATCTAGGATGACAAAAATGATGTGATCATTTATACAGACAACCTTGAAATGTTTAACTAGAGGACCAGCTTTATTCTCCCTTTGGAGATAGCTTAATTATGGGATGGTTCCCACACTACATTTTCCTTCCCAACTGCTACTATTCACATGCCTGTGACAGTGTGAAGAAATGCAAGTAAAAACCAAGCTGGAGACAGACATAACCAGAAATAATGTCTACAGTCACACAACAGTATCTTTCATAGTACTGAGATTGTGTCAGTTCCTGTAACTTTATCCAAGTGTTTAATTTAAGTGTTGGTCAAGGATCTGGAAGACCATGTTTAGCGAACAGTTTAGAAAGGTTGTCAACACATAACTTGCTCAAAATATTTCTACCAGAAGAGCTGTTTAATTATGACACTTACTTTAGAAGAGAAATTTGAAGTATGCCTGTTTCCTCTTATGTCATCTTTCGCAGAAGGCATCTGCAAATATCAGGTACTCTACAGCAGTGCAGTTAAAGCATGCAAGCTACATGGGAATTGAGTTGATACCTGCACTGATCACTGCTAATGCAAATAAACTAGCAGAACAGCAGAGGCAGAACAGTAGCTAAACCATCCACCATAGCTCCAACTTTCACACATGCCAGTAGTTTGATACCTTCCTGTTCAACTTTCCATGTTGCTGGAGAAGTTGCCATCTAGAACTGCTCATAAGAATATGCACCCATGTGTATATGTACTTCAACACAAGCACCTTTGAAGCAATGCTCCATTACTAGCAACAAAATGATTTATGGATTTAAAGTTCAGGAGATGCTTGGGAAAGGTATCAAAACATTTAATTACTTAGATAAAGTTACAGAATCTCATGCCATGAACAATTCAAACCATCTATCAAGAAAAAAAATATAAATTTCATCCCATAAATTTTGTCAATGCTGCATTAAGCGAAGAGGTATTTTATTCCCCACAAGAGGGAGCAGTGAGCTGACAGTCTTACTCCTGCTTTCCCTAGAATGAATAATAATTTTCAGGGGTTTCCCCATGTCATTAAAGATTGACTTATTTATTTGTTAGTTTCATTAATAGTTTTAATACCTTTTTTTAAAAAAACACTATTCAGAACAAAACTGCAGGGAATGCAAGAGATCCATGGTTGGACTCTATTTCCACCTTTGGCTAAACCATCTGCAGAATCTCTCAAATTTGGATCAGAACAGAGATGCTCGGAATATAACATTCCTTTTCTGATCTATATCCCTGAGATATGATTTGCCATAATGTGTAACACAAGAGGTACTACCAGCACAGAAAGAATGGGCTATATGACCCCTTCTCCCTAGCATTAATGTCCAAATCCTACTGCTCTACCCAGTTTCTTTGAACTACCAGCACTGGAAATCCAATCTCAGATCTCCCATATCTCATGTTGTTTGGCCCTAAGTAAGAATGCAAGTGAAATACTCAACTCTCATTTCTAAAATAGCGAAATAATAAATAAAACACCAGTTAAGAAGTGAGGAATCAAGAGCAAAAGGTGGAGGTTGCATTTGAAATTCCTGAATAATATTTTAAGGCATTGAAGTCAATGTACATTAAGCACAATTCATCTGGAAAACCTCCTTATAAAGTGCTATGAAGCTAAATAAATAAATAAATAAATAAATAATAATAATAATAATAATATCTTTATTGTCATTGCCCCCTTCGGGGAAAACGAAATTACTAAATGACAGTTATGCATGCACACAACTGTAAAACTGAGATTCTTAATAAATTTCATCTGCCATAAAACATATATTATTAACATTTATTTTTTTTTAAAAAAGTATTACCTAATATTAATCCCACCATTGTGCTTAAATAGCCGGTTCCACTACCCAGATTAAGAAAAGACAATCCTGGCTGAAGTTTCAAAGCTTCCATGACTTCAGAATAAATGCAAGGGGCTGATAAATGTATATTTCCATGCTTCCAAGCCAAATCTTTATATGCATTGTCCCTATAGCCTTCCAGGTAGTAGTCACCACGATCAATAGCTCTGAAGGCTTGCTCCACTCTGTCAGTGCGAATATATTGTGCTTCTTTCAAGTTATCAATTAAATCATCATTGTCTTCTCCTGCACTCACAGCTCCTCCCATGGTGATTTTCTATAACAATTCAATTAACTCCGGCAACACATTGGCAGGCCCTTGTTTGACGTTTCCATGTAGAAGGGAATCCAATCCCGTCAGGTTCAATACTGCTTTGCAAGAGGATCCTAAAAGATTTTTAAGAGGACATGCTTTTATTTTCACAGGTTATTAAAAAAAATATCTAATTGAACACAGGGTACGGAAGCTAATAATATTAATTTGTGCCTAATATTTTGAACAATGCAAGTATGAATCAACCAACCCAAGTGTTTGGTGTACAACTAAAGTTCTTATTGTTTGTAACCATGAGCACTAATAGGTCAAAGTAATCCATACCAAATGGAGCAAGGTCAAAACAAATGTACATTTGATTCTCAGGTAGATATAGCGCTATTAAAAGAAAGGAGCACACATATGAAATACACAGGAAAACACGCTGAGAAACAGAAACAGAAAAGGAAAAAAGAAAGTTGTTTCAGTGCCACAGTACCAACAATCAATACAAAACATAACAGTATTGTGTTATTCTAACTGAATATAAGGATGCACAAGTTGGCACTCAGCCTCCTGTCTAAATCGCTACACCCACTAAAAGGAAAACATAGGATAAGCCCTGGATTGTATGGTGATTTTTATTCTATTATCAAAGCTAAATGTCCGGGGGAGGGCAGAGACTTCATGCAGTAAAAGGTTGGGTTGAGTCTTCAACTGCCCTGAGAAAAGTATCTTGTATTGTTCTTAGAAAAAGGACAAAGCCAAAGAATGTAACTAATCTCTAGTTTTGTTTCAAGGTCGGTTCAGGGAGAATTGCACCAGCTAACAAGGTACAGAGAAACCAAAACAAGACACTTGTTTGATTCACTCTTTAAAACCCAGTTAGAATCAAGGAGCTTAATTATCCAGTTTTGGTCTACAGTTCCCCCCCTGAAAACTCTGCATATTGTATACTATTTATCTTTCCCATTTCCATGGAGCAGCAGCAGCTACTTATGCATGGTAGTGAAGGGGCAAATATGACATGTAAAACTTGCAATGAGATAAATTAATCTTGTTCGTCCTGAAAGGAATGTGATTTATTTTCAAAAAGAAGTTGAGCTATATTCTTTTTGGTTCACACATTACATTAGCTTTTAAACAACTGTCGGCTGCTCAGCCAATGCATTGAAGTATGGATTATAGGGGATGCATTGAAGTGTGTGTGAGTAGAATAGTACAAGAGAGGCAATGCCAACATAAGGGCTAGCTCCAGGAATGCCCCTACCACAAAGGACATTGGACATGACCTGGCCTGTGGGAAAGAAGAAGAAAGATGGAGGCAGGCAAATATAACATCAGGATGAATACAGAACAAAATCAAGGTGGCTTATAAACAAAATGAAAGCCTGTAACTTATATAAACAACTTAAAATGAAACTTTATAACAAAAAAATTCAGACAAATAATGTTAGTATACAATAATAATGTTAGTATACAATAATACTAACAAACTAGTATGCATATATAAATCAATAAATAGACAAACAATTAAGTACATTATTTTGGGCATGAGACAAGAGTGCATGATCATATTTATAGCATGCTGCAACAAAATTCCTTTATTGATTGAAAAATACATACCTTACAGTCTTCCAAAATGCAGCAATACAGAGCCCCCAAAGAAGTTTTCTTCCGACAGTGATAATTTGTTCCCTTAAAACCAGCACCTTAAACCTGATCCTGTACTCCACCGGGAGCCAGTGCAGCTGGTATAGCACCAGGTGAATGTGATCTCGCAGCGAGGACCCCGTAAGGCGTCTCGCTGCAACATTCTGCACCCGCTGGAGTTTCTGGGTCAGTCTCAAGGGCAGCCCCATGTAGAGCGAGTAATAATAATCCAGTCTGGAGGTGACCGGCGCGTGGATCACAGTGGCTAGGTCAGGGCGAGAGAGGTAAGGAGCCAACTGCTTAGCTTGGTGGAGATGAAAAAATGCTGCCTTTGTTAGGCTCTCAGCACAACATGGAAGAATGCCCCATATATTTTTCCCTATAAGATTCCTCCATTTGCATTGGGAAGGGCACCTATCAACCCCCTCAGCATGCATTTTGAATCCACCCACACAATTTCTCCAGATAGGAATGCTAAGTGCAGGGATGGCTCCTAAATATGTTTGTTAGTAACTAAAACCCTAGGCTGGAGAAGTTGGCATTACCAGTACTGGAACAGGGCTTAAGAGGTTGCAACCTCAAATACTGTACAATCAAATCCTAACAATTTTGTATCCTTTTAACTATTATCTAATTAATATTCATTAACCAAAGCCCTATTTTGTACTAAAACAATCTACTTACTGAAATAAAAAGGGAATCACTTACCTAGAAAAATGGTAATTCTAGGGAAAAGTCTTCTGGCCTATCTTTCCTTGACTGTATTTTTCTGCAAGTATCATCATCACAGAATTACTGTAAAATAATAAAGTTAATTATTTTAAAGCATTTATAAACCGTTTAATATTTTTAAAATTCCTAAGTGGTATACAATATAAAAAACAAGCAACACAATTAAACAAACAATATCATTAAAACAAAATTCAATCTAAAACTAATAAAGCAGAATTATAAAAGTATATGCAGGGATATAAAAGCAAGTAAAACAAATTCAGGGGATTCAAACACATAAAACAGGGTCCAATCTTATGAGTCAGGGACCACCTGGGCACCACAATCTTTACAAGATGTCTGAAACAGCCGATGGTTGCTCAGTCACATATTGCAGAGAAAGGGGCTACCACAATACAGGGGCACAGCAGGGTTGGAGGGAACTAGTATTATATATTGAATTTATATACCCAGGGGTCTCAGGGCAGTTCATGGAATAACCACTGTGAATGACAAGCTGTGGTCCAAACCACTGAAAGTGCTTTATCTACATTATTAGATCATGTCAATGAAAAATAGATTCCATAAAATTGAGCAAGATGTGTTGGGACACCTCATCTAGCTTTGTAATTATGGTAACATGGCAAACATGTCACAACAGGCCTCTGTTGGCTCCAACACTATTCCTGGGACATGTGTCAAAGGTCCCTTCACCACACAGAAAAGCACTGATGGCCAGGCGCTTGAGAATGCAAGGGAGGCACCAAAGTAAGTCTTCTTTGCCACCTTCACCTCCTGCAACAGGCATGACAATAGGCACATGTTCAGTCAACCTCACACTGAATCTTATCCCACTTGCATTCTAGCCTCACAAATCCTGTTTCATATCTTGGAACATCCTGGGGGAGAAAAGGGATGGTTCCAAAGTGTCAGAGTTCAGTGGCAATCATATCAACTTCCCGGAAAATCTTGTCATTTCATAGACAGCCCAAAGAGTCAACAGAATTTCCAGTTCTGGCTTCTGGAAAATCCTGCAAAGCATTCGGGAATTCTTTGGATTCTGCAAATCCCTAAGGATGAATCATCCTAATAGGTCCTACATCTATGGATGAACAAACTACCCCAGATAGTTGTCTAACCACAATTCTCTGTCTCTCTCACACCCACACACCAAAAATGTTCGTATGTGCTGTGTCAATGACAACTTGGGACAACCCCATGTTTGCCACAGAGGCCATGAAGACCTCAGTTGGCTCAGTCAAGGTAACTTTAGCATGGATACTGTTGACTTCCAGTACCAGCGTCCTGGGGTTCTTCTGCATCACACTTCAGAGCACTTTTGCCAGATTATTCAGGTATGCGACTGGGCAGCAAGCTGGGTGGCATACCAACAGCCCGAATTTGTCCAATCAGAAGATACAGGCACCTGTATGCCACCCAAGTGTGGAGAGATTTCAATGATGAAACTTTTATGGAGTAGAGTTATTTGGGGTGCTGCTGCTGCAAATCAAGCCTGCATACAGTCACAGAAATCAGACATGATTTATTTAAACCTTTAAGATCAACTTTCTAAGTTTCTAATTCCTGTATTCCTGAACAACCATGCACACTAATTAGATGCCACAACAACTAAAATGTATGTTTGCAACCAAAGACACACTTTATGCTACCCAGGACAGTCGACAGTCCAGGACTATAACCTAAAATTCCTGAGCATGAAGCCCACATGCAATTCAAAGTACATAGTTTATATCTGCTTATCAAGAGGATTTATAAATGAATGATTTGTGTTTGATTTGCACAATGCTAAGACCACTAAGTGAGAACACCTACCTGAATACTAAAAGTGGTCAAAATTCTTTACAAGGACTAGTAGTTATTACTACTGGTCAGAAATGCATTACTTTGAGTAAATGTTCATCTGCACTATTTGGAATCTAAATAGTACTAATTTGCACACTAATTAATACAACATATCATCTATTCCATCTTATGTATCATGCAGTGTGTACTGCATCACAGCTTTGTGCAACTGACTTTAACTTAATAGGCAGTATCCAATACCAGGGCAAAGGATGCTTGTGCAAGGGAATATCCTGATACTTCCTCTTCTACATTCTAATCCTGTGTGCCTCCCTATAGCTTCTCTCAATGTTGGGTAACACCCTACCTCTCAGTAAAGGTATGCTGGAGGGGAGAAATCAGGTAGAAAAACCTTTCATGTGCATAGAGTCTGAGTTATTTTGACTTCTTAAGTGCTCAGTATACAGCCATGACCATGTACCAGCTACTAAACATTTACTGCATACTGCAGCATGCACTGCAAAATATATCTGCCTACTTGTTTATCATTTGTATACCAATTATGTTTTGCAAGCACATATTTAATTCTGGAATTTTAAGGAAAACTGACCCGAAGAGCAAAATTTCATAAGACACAATAAAATAATGATTTGTGAAACCCTATTTATAAAAAGTGCATTTCTGTACTACTTAGGAAGCACTAGGTAAAGGTACCCCTGATTGTTAGGTCCAGCCATGGACGAATCTGGGGTTGCGCATTCATCTTGCTCTATAGGCTGAGGGAGTCGGCGTTTGTCCACAGACAGTTTCCAGGTCATGTGGCCAGCATGACTAAGCCACTTCTGGCAAACCAGAGCAGCACACGGAAAAGCTGTTTACCTTCCCACCAGAGCAATACCTATTTATCTACTTGCACTTGACATGCTTTTGACGTGCTTTGGTGGGCAGGAGCTGGGACTGAACAACAGGAGCTCACCCCGTCGCGAGGATTCAAACTGCCGATCTTCCAATTGGCAAACCCTAGGCTCTGAGGTTTAGACCACAGCATCACCCGCGTCCCTTAGGAAGCACTAGGCCTCTGACAAAATAGTGTTTAGGCATTTGTTGCTAGTACATGCCTTGTTTTTGTTCAGCCTACTGTCGTACTAAAAAACAGTTTTAATATAACATAAAAGTAGGTATTTTGATTTACCAGCTTTTGGAAAGTATCATCAATAATGTGATCATGTTGAATGCTAACAATACTAAAGTAAGTGTCTATGGAAAGAAAGCTATCAACACTAACAGTTATAACCTGATACACAGTGTGCACAGCCAAATGAAAAACAACACCAGAGTCTAGAAACAACTACTATTTGATACAAGTTAGAAACATACAGATTGAATTACATTAAAAGTCTGATTACATTAAGTTTCTAATTTTGTTAAAGATGTCCCCACAATAATCTCTTGAATAGTAAATATTGCCAAGCAGTCCCAAAGGAGAGCTGACTCTTCAACGTACTTTCACCTTTTTGTTTTCCTTATCAATAGATGTTAAATGGGCAGGGTGAGGTCGGAGAAAGAATTATGATAATATCCATACTTAGACCAAAGTTGCTTTTTGTAAAAACACTCAGAATCAAATACAATTATTACAAACACAACTTTTTTTGTTGTTGTTTTTAAAAAGAAGGATCCCCATATGAACTATGTTTCCTTTTACCTATTGTTGCCATTCTTTAGTAAAAACTGGTAGTTAAGCTTGCTTGAAACATGTATTTCCCCTTCTGGGTTAAAAGCACCTTAGGGGGATATTTCAGTAGGAAAACTACCTGAGAGGAACAGATTAATAAGCTCATCAGCCCAGTGCCAATCCACCACAACAGTCTGCTGCATTCCTGAAGCAGTGAGAGATGAGAACCAATGTGGTGTAGTAGACAATAGCAACGGACAGGGATGGGAGAGACCCAAGTTCAGAACCCACATGGCCTAATCTACCTCACATTAATAGCTCCAGTATTGTGAGCATATGAGTTAAGGACTGATTTCTATTCTGAGGTCCTTTAAATAAGTGAGGAATAAAAATTATAACGAATAACACATAAAACAGATACCACCATAGCTTAGAACAGGGGTCAGCAACCTAAGGCCCATGGGCCGCTAGCGGCCTGCGGAGGTCGTTTAGACCAGCCCATGAGCCACCCCCAAAAGAGTGGCCCGCTTACGCGCTGTGCTAAACCGGCGCAGCACAGCGACTTGCTCCCGCGGCGCTGGAAATCGCGTCTGCGCAATGCTGGAAATCGTGGGCACTTGCATGTGCGAGGGATCTCCGCGGGACCGATCTGGCCCAGGCAAGATAAACCTTGCTGTCCCCTGGCTTAGAAAAAGCAGGGGTATGAGCTTCTGCTCTTTTTTTGGGTGCTGAAACCCTGGATCAAACCAAAGAGCTTCTGCTCTTGAGAGCAACTAGCTACCCACTAATTGTGACAAATTGTTACACAGTATTCTTGCCCTCAATCCAAGTGATATAGAAGGGGTTGAAATGCTTTTATCGATGTTATGATTATTTTAAATCAGATGTGGGGAACTTTGGGCACTCTAGATATTGCTGAAATACAACCCCCATCATTGGTCATGCTTGGTGGGGCTGATGAGAGTTGTAATTCAGCATCTAGAAAGCAAAATTTCCCCAACTTTATATGATTTTAAATTGTCTGAAATCTTGTAAGCTCTCATGAGAAAATATTGTATTTTAAATGGCAGCTAAATTAAACTAAACACAATCCAACACAGAATAAACCCACTTAATGATGAACTGAAGTGGGGCGAGGATCCTTTTTGGCCTGATGATGAACTGAAGTGGGGCGAGGATCCTTTTTTGGCCTGATGGATAGATCTTTACCTCCCCCACCACTGCAGGTCAACTTTGACAAGAGGGCGTCATAATGGCATCAGTTGGTGGATAGGTGGGTTGGACAGCAAGTTCAAGCCTGCTTTCTCCAGCAATTAGTCATGTACTAGAGTTTTCTGCATGTAACCCTACTCATACAACTAATCCAGTTGTGTCTCTACCTGCCCCACACCTGACGACACATGGAGAAGGGGGGGGGATGGCCTGTTGGGCCAAATCGGGAGGTCCCCCACCTCAGACTAAATCATTTGCAGCATATACAAGTTTACCCACTAGCTTTGAGAAATGTACATGAATTTACGGACAAACAGCCCTGCCAATGATATAAAGTCCAATCTTGCAGTGCTATCTGCCTCTCCTGCACTATGGGGAAAACCACAGAATGACATATTCTGTACATTTATTATAGTGCCCACTAGACTGGTACACTTTCATACAATAGTACTTGTGATTAGTACTGTGCATGAGATTCAAATCACCACTCATTCATGGAAGTTATCATTGGTAAATGACTTTTTAAATCTTCCCATTAAGAAGTCAATATGATTTTATACAAGTCATCCTCTTTTGTTGAATAGTTATCTCAAAAGTTTATATCCTGTAGTGAATATTGATATTCTTAGTACTGCAATTCTTCCTACCAGATAAGCAATTTGGGCTAAGTATATCCAATATTCTTTTAACTGTTAACTTATGATAGCATTGTGTCATACACTTCTTGAATCTGTGAATGTGTTCTCTTATCTAGCTGCAGATGTTTAGAGGGAAAAATGCAGTTCAAAAATTTTCTCCCTATATTTAAAAAGTTCTGTTAATAAAAACTTTCATCTTCTAGTTGCTGGTTAGGTGTTGTAAATTAGAGGTTTGTTTTTTTTAAAAAAAGAACCAATATTATTCCTGGACTCATTTATTAACACAGATTAAAAGATGCATTTGCACATATAGTCAGATGCTCACCAGTTCATCACCATGACCACCAACACCAAAATTAACTGAGTAGGAATGATGTGTTAACGTTCACCAAACAGGATTTAGATACTGTTGAAATCAAATGGCACATATTGCAAAGCCCACAAATGACAGCATGTGGGGAAAACATGCCTAATCTAATGTATTTCAGTCAAAAAATTAAAATAAACCCCACATTTAACAATGTATTTCACTGGAATGCCTCTCTACCACTCTCACACACACTCTCACACACTGTTAGAAACAGATATGAAAGCTAGGAGCTAAATGGCACTTAAAACTAGGTTAAGGGCACAACAACGGAATGTCTAGGTGTGCTTTTTTATAACAAGAATACAAAGCTGAAAATGAATGAACTGGTGCTAAAACATTAAGTTCATTTTTCATATGGTCTAGTCATTCCTCTACCCACCCCCCTAATATTCTTAAGAGGGTGTCCTCTCTAGTCTTCAGAGAGTAGCTGGAAGTGGGGAGGCAGAAAAAGATCCTCCTTTCCTTCCACTCTGCAGTTTTAATCTGAAATTTTAGGTGCAGTACCGTGGTCAGAGCTCAGAAACTGCTTTCTATAATGAAGTTCCCTGTTGCAAAATGTGCCTAGAACAATGGGAGTTTCAAACACTGCGCTCTCTCTCTCTCTCTCTCACACACACACATCTCACAAGGACTACTGACAAATAAAGCAGATCCCCCTCCATTTCCACAGGAAACAAAATGCATCTACTGTACTGTGTAGCAGCAGGAGAAAGGTTATGTGGGTAGGTGGGCAAGTATACATGTGTTATGATCCATACTGCTCCAAACCCACCTTCTAAAGTTCCTCCTTTGCTTGCTTCAGGCAGAGCAAGAAATAGAAATGATCCAACCTTTGAGAACACATGACAATTTGTGGAATGAGACATTTTTAAAAAACACACACACCCTGAAATGACTTAAAAGTTAAATGTAATTAAATAGACATTTGGTGCCTCTGTGGGAGGTGGGATTGTAAAAACAAAACAAAACAAAAAAATCAGCTGTTTATGAATCACTGCTTATGACTGATATATATTGCAGATAAAGAACACAGAGAGAGAGAGAGAGAGAGAGAGAGAGAGAGAGAGAGAGAGAAATAGAAATGATCTACCTGAGAGCAACTCTGTGAACTAAACACATATTTAATGGGATGAATTTGCAATGGAAACTCCTTGGGATTCTCAAATATTTAGGCTGAAATCCTAATCTTATTTACCTGGGAGTTCAATAGGACTTACTTCTGAGTAGGCACAGTTACAACTGCATTGTAAATTGCTGTGGAGAGATAGGGGAGGAAAATGAGGGTTTTTTTAAAATAAAAAAACCAACAACAATCCAGAGTAACACAGTTGGTCAAATACATGTTTTGATTACACATTCAGAGTCTATTAAGATTCACTCAGAAGGAACTCACATAGAATTCAATATAAAACTGTCAAGGGTAGTTAGGATAACAGCCTAAATAAACTTGAACAACTATTCCATACTTCTCAAAAATAGTAAGCAGTACATATTTAGTACAACTTTGCACTATTTAGTTTGATCCCAGAATTTATATGGCTTTTGTATGAGGCTCAGCAATACCATTCAGAAGTTACTCAAGAGGCTTTTTAAAAGCATGATGTAGCAATACTGTAAATAATAAATTTACCATCCAACAATATTGCTATTGTACAGATAACCTTCAGGGATGAATAATCAAATATTGCTGACTCTCTATATTATAAACTAAAGAGAGAGAGAGGGAGCAGAACTAATTACATTCTAATTGATTAACATTATATGGCTTTTTAAATGTGTTTGTAGGAGGGGGGTTATTGGTTTATTTTTGTTTTACTGTGTATTTTGTATTTTCATTTGTATTTTTCTCTTGTGAACTGCCCTGGGATCTTTGGATGAAGTGTGGAATTCAAATTTAACAGTAATAATTATTATTATTCACAAAGCTTTTAAGTATACATTCATGGCACACAAGGGGAAGTAAAAATAAACACATTATTTTAAGCATTTTTCTGATATGCAACTGCTTTAGTTCCATAGTCAGAGAAAAATTAGTTCATATGACTGTAAAAAGCAACTACAAACCACAATTAATAAAGCAGTTGTTATAGTCTGATTGTAAAATGCATGTGTTTTCATAAACTGGGCCAGCCCTTAAGAACCAATGAATTATTGGAAAGCCTTCCATCGGGGGGCATTACTAAAGGCTTATTGACATCATCATTTACTGTTGTGACAATGACTTGTTTTGCTTCTTCTATTATCTATTATTGGTCAAAGACAGGGTGAGACAGCCTCATTTATTAATAATATATTAGGTCATGCATCTGTCATTACATTAAACATTGTTTAATGTTAATAGTCCTAAAACTATTTCAAAACTTAATTAAGACTGTGAAATATGAAGTCTCTATATCTCTTGTCATGCATCTTTAAACAGCTTTATTTGTACATTTACTATTTTACTGATTTCTACCCAGAAGCAGGACAAAACTATTATATTACAGTGGTACCTCGTTTTATGTCTGCCCTGTCGGTCGTCCATTACGTGGAACGTCCGCAGCAAACCTGGAAGTACCGGAACAGGTTACTTCCAGGTTTGCCGCTTGCGCAGAAGCACTAAACTGCTCCACACGTGTGCACAGAGCAACACTCTGTCGAGCGTCCCTTTGATCCAGCGTCCAGGGCTCTGGAACAGATCCTGGACTCAAAATGAGGTACCACTGTACTAGTTTCCAGAGATAACAAGAATAGCAATCACTATTAACACACTGTACCCATCCATTCAAATAGGTCAGAGGTGGGCAACTTCTTCAGCTTGAATAGTTAGATGCCCCCAGCCAAGCCCAATAGTTCAAGGCAGCCATTCTCAGTAGCAGGAATCTGGAGGCCTATTCTCCTACTGATGACACACACTTCTCTCATCAAGAAACTGAATGAGGAGTTGCCCATTGCCTGCCTTTAAACCCAAAATTCTCATTGTGAACACTGACCTGACTTGTCCCCCAATATCAACTTTTGTACTGGAGAACTAGAAGGTAGTCAAAGTCAAACTAATTTTTAAAAGGTATCAAGGAGGATCCAGTAAATTATGGGTCAGTTGGCAGAACTTTGTTTCTGGGAAAACTAGTTGGCAAGCATGATTGAAGATGAAATTAACAAGCATAATGTATAGAAGGACAAGTTCGAAGAATATTCAACATAGTTTCTGCAAAGTTATTCCTGCCCTACTAACCTAGACACAACTTTGTCATTAAGTGACAAACTGACCGGTGTGGCCATGAGCAACACTTACCTGTACACCAGCTATCTGGACCATGATAGACTAGTGATGGAAAAACAAGATTGCTTCAGTGTGGTCTGTGTGGACAGGTTAAGCATCATCCAGAAGCTCCAGCTAGTGTAAAATACAGTGCCTAAACTGAAGGGGGCAGATGGCCAAAAGCATGTTACACCTCTGTAAAAAGATCTGCACTGACTGCCCATATGCTACCAGGCCAGGTTCAATAGTAGAATCA
Source organism: Podarcis liolepis (assembly GCF_965112155.1). Lineage (NCBI taxonomy): Eukaryota > Metazoa > Chordata > Lepidosauria > Squamata > Lacertidae > Podarcis > Podarcis liolepis. The sequence continues at coordinate 39,763,060 of NC_139560.1, read as the reverse complement.
TAGAACTGTAGAGTTGGAAGGGATCCCAGGGTAATCTAGTTCAGTGTTTTTCAACCACTGTTCCGCGGCACACTAGTGTGCCGCGAGATGTTGCCTGGTGTGCCGTGGGAAAAATTGAAAAATTCAAAATATTTTTTTTTTAAAAAGAAAGTCAAATTTTCGCCCACTAGGCGGGCGCCGGACTGTGTCCACCCTATTTTCCATCCATCCTGGGTGGGGATCAGATCGGATGGGATTGGATGAGAGCGGACAGGCGGTCCGCTCTCATCCGATTCCCCATAGAGAGCAGCGGGGCTCTGACATCTCCCTCTCCGCACACAGTGGTGGTGTGCCTCGTGATTTTTTTCATGAAACAAGTGTGCCTTTGCCCAAAAAAGGTTGAAAAACACTGATCTAGTTCATCCCCTTGCAATGCAATACACAAAGCCCTGGACACCTTGTGTCCAGGATACTTTAACGACCACTTGAGCCCTTATATTCTGATTTGATCAAGATCACCTGGAGCAGTGCTGTTAGTTTCCCCCTATGTTTCAGAAGTCAGACTGGCCTCCACTAGAAATTGGGCATTTCGTGCTGCCAGTCCCATGCTGTGGAACACTCTTCCAGCAGAGAAGCAGCAGGCAACCTCATTGCTAATTTACAGGAGTTTCTTGAAGACTTAAAAAAATATGAAATACCTATTCAGTGGTTTAAACTTTTTAAGATAAGCCGATAATTTTTATAATTATTTAGTACTGTGTTTATGGCATTCTATAAATGTTGCTGTACACCATCATAATTTTTTTAATGAAAGGCATTCTATACAATATATATATTTATAAATATTGCTGGAATTAAGACATTTGATTGTGAAATATGTAAAACTAGCAAATTCTCAGACATGACTTCAGGTTTGTTTAGCTGTAATTACTGCATCATGAGAAAATGCAAGTGAGGTCAAGTCTAAAAATAACAGAAGACCACATTCCTGGCATTTGAAACTTTAACTTCTAGCTATATATTTAAACACAATTGGAAACATTTTTTTCTCCTCACTCCTTTTGTTTGCAAAAAAGGCAATCTTGTCTAAATGCCTTCAAATATTTGCAGATACTATACTGAGGAAAACTTAAATGAAACTCATCAAGACCTTGAAAAACTGCATAAAAAGGCACTTGCAGTACTAGGCCTTAAACTAAGAAACATTTTTAAAAATAAAAGACTAAACAGAGACATCCTATCATCAAGTTATATCTGCTGGGCAGGGATAGAATTACTATTAAATTCTGCTGCACCAGCAGGACATTATGCTGGTATATTGTATTCACACCAGTGTAATATTACTGTCTTGCCAGCAGTATAACAACACTGACAAAACTACTATGCTGGCAATGCCAGCACAAGAAGAAAACGTGGTCAAAACGGGAGTGTGGAAGGGAACAAGCAAAAAGCTTAGCTAGAATCCTACACTCATTTCCAACGTCAGTCCTGCACCTGGAGCCAGTGTAATAGTATGCCAACAAGACAGGTGATGTAAAATTATCTCACTGAATTCAACAGAGAAGCTGAGGTGACTGTCCCTTACCCCCTTCTCTTCTACCAACCATATGAGACAAAAGAGAAACTACAGTTATGATTATGCACCCAGGCTGGTTGCAAACCAGTATGTTTTTACTTACTATAACTTGTATACAAGCTCGTTCAGGAAGCGTATGAATTTCGAAATGGAAACTTAAAATTCATATTCATATTCTTCCTCCCTGCATGTTGATTTCAACAATTTCAAAGCTCAACTTTTGTGTCCAGATTTTCACTCTTTGAAATATGGCAACCCTAACTTGTGACTTTAGGCATGCCTCTGTTCACCTAGGCATTGGGCTAGGAAGAAGGTAATGTGGACTTCATATGATCTAAGTTCTACAGCAGGAACACCATGATAAGTATTAATCACACTGTTCCATGCATGGATGATGTGGGGTTGTTATCAAAAGTGAGGTGATGGTGGGCAGGAGGCAACAATGCTTTTTGGTAGCCAAGAGCATATATATCATTGCTATGTTGCCTCTTTCCCCCCTGATTTCTTCATGGATGTTTTCCCCACAGGCCCTTCATGTACCTCTTCTGTCTGGAACATGACAAAGCAAGTAATGAACAGACCTTCAGCAAAATAAGAAGTCAGGTTTAATTTGTTCTACAGTGACAAGTGCAACATTAGGTCTTTTACTTTGGCACCAAATCTAACAATATTTGCTAAAGGGAACTCAATTTCCCCTTACCCAGGGACTGCAACTGGTAGGCAGCACATGCTCCACTGACCAGTAAACCACGAGTCACTGGAAGGCTGCAAGAGAAAAACCAACCTGGCCCCATTCATTGGCCAGAGAAAGAACTAAAAGAAGCATCTTTCACCTACCTAGTCCTCTAGAATTAACAGTTATAAAGAACTTTGTAACTAAGAACTATAGCTACCAGAGTTTGTTTTATACACCCTTGCCACAATATATTTTCCTGTTGTGTATTAAAGTCTGACAGCAGCATACCTCTCAGTACTTATTTTTGTAAGCCACTATGAGAACCTTTTAAGGCTTCAAAGAAATGCTTCAAATAAAATAAATATGAATTTGAGGCAGAAAAAAATGTTTTGCATCCAATGTTTTACTCTTCTTAGATGAAATGTAAAAGCAGTGCTGAGTGGTTTGTTTTTATCTTACTTAAAAATAACACGTGGTATTTCATATTTCCAAATATCAGTGTTGTACAACTGACCCTCTCCAGTCAGTACTACAATGAGCAAATGGCTCTGAACTAGGTCAGACCAGGAGACTAGCCAGTAATCACAAATTGAATGGGAGGCCACATTCTGCAATCACAGATTCTTGACTCCCTTTTGATATTTATCTCTTAGCTTTTGCCTCAAGGTCAACAGCAGCCATCACAAGAGGTCCTTTCCTTTGGCAAACACACCAAAGACGAGATAGCAAAAGCCAGGCCCTGTGTTGCTTTGCTGCGTTACAAACAACATGCAAAAAAAAAAAAAAAGACTTCTTCCTCTACCGTGGAGCCAGACACAGAGACTTTCTGAGTACCTAACTGTGCACACAAAGGAGGGAGCAGAAATGCAGGAAGCCCACAAGTGAGAGAAAGGAGCTAGAGGCAAGTCTCTGTAAACCACGCAGAGAGGCCGCCCTCGTTCTTCATTCCAGCCAAAATAGAAACAAGAGAGCAAATGGCAAGCGCCCCTCCGGCAGTCAAGCCCCCTTGCCTCTCCCCCTCCAGCGTTCAATGCAGAACCTTCAGTGTAAACAGAAGGAAAATGTGACAAGTTCCTGAGGAGGAGCCATGCCAGCTTGTTGCAACAAACACAACAGAGTGCCTGGTGGCACGTCCAAGCCTGAGAAATGTATTGACGCGTACATTTTCCTGGCCCGTGTCGTCAGAGACGTTAAGGCCAAGCGTGGCTTCTTTTAACTCGGGTAGGGGAGGGATGATTTGTAGGGACCAATTTTGAAATGGAGGGGACACAAATGACGCTGCTTCTGTCTCTCTCTCCCCCCCCCCCCATCAACCTTGTGACGAGGCGACTCTGGCGCCCTCCGCCTCTTTATTGTGGAGCGGCTCATTTGCTCTCCTCTTCCTCTTTGGCACCTCTTCAAAACGAAGCCAACTGGCGGCCAAAAAGGCAGAGCAAGGAGAGGAGCAGACAGACGGCAGCGTCGGCGGAGACTCCACCAACTTGTTTATCCTTTTATAGCCCCGGCTCCGAGGCAAAAGCACGGAGAGCAGAAAGGCCCGCCTCCTTTAATTGCTAGAACCGCGGTGGGGAGGGAAGAAGGTTGCGAGAGAGCTGCCGGTGAACATTATTTGCCCCCCCCCCTCTCTCTCCCCCCACCAACATCCCGACGGGTCTCAGGATCCCGAATTAAACAAGGGAAGCACTTGCGCTTCCCGATATATATAGATATATATATATATATATAAAACCAAGCAACCTCGCCGTGCTGCTTTAACTGCGCAGCGAAGGAGAAAGCAGGAAGCGCCTCCAAGTCCCTTGCGCGCTCTCCTCCTCTCACCCACCCGCTTTCCCCAACGCGGGCCTTCCCGCGTCAAGAAGTGCCAACGCAACGAGCGCTCGCTCCGCGGGGGGAGGGGGGGCAGGCGAGCGATGCGCGAACAGTTGGTCTCGCGCCGATGGACTTCTCAACGGCCTTCGTGCCGGACGCGGGGGGGGGGGGGCGGGGAGGAAATGCGGGCGCAGCATCACTAGCCGGGACATTGGGCTCCAGCCCCGACGTCGGCGACGCCATAAGCGCCTCGGCGGCCCCCGCCGTTGCTCTTCTTCCCCAGCAACTGCCCCCCTCACGCGCCCGCCACCCCACCGTGAGTCCACCACCAGACACTCACCCTTCTTCCGCAGTGTCCTCTGGCTCCCGAAGGGGGAAAGGGAGAGCGAAGCTTTGGCGTGAGTTTGAGGGAAGCGGGGCCGGGGAAGGAAAGCCCTCAGGAGCCCACTTCTCAGGGGGCGGGGGTAAAAGGGAGCTTGTTTTCAGACGGTGTGGCCAACGGGGTGGTTGAGGAGGGCGAAGGGTGGGCGAGGGCAGGCGCTCTTCAGGGTCAGCCACTCTCCGCCCCCTTCACGCGCCGCCGCGGGTCCCGACTGTTTGTGTTGCTGCGAGAGGCGGAGGGGGGCGGGGAGCGAGAGAGAAGGCGAAAAAGAGCCAAACAGCTGAGAGGATGTAAACAGTGGCGTCACGTGATCGCATTTACAGCCCAGGGCCTGCGAGCCCCGCCTCCTTTCCCTTCGGACTGGGCGCCGGGTTTGTTTGGTCTCCGACGCAGAACGAGCGGAGGCTCCGCCCCGCAACTCGGCGGCCAATGGAGCGGCGAGAGAGCCACGTCGAGCTGCCGCTGCAGTCAAGGGCTGGGCGACCAATCGCAGCTCTTGCTCTGGAGGAATTGTGTTTTTTTTCCCCCGGCCGGTCTGTCAGGCTGTGCAGCGTTTCTGAGTGGAAGGGGAGCGAGCAGCTGGTTGTGAAAAATAGGGCGACGTATCCGATTCCACCCGTAGGGAAGGTTTAGTTTTGAATCACAAAGGGATTTATTTTCTGCTTTCAAATAATAAGTGATTTCATTCTTACCTTACTCCTAAAACGGAAGAGTACTGGGGAGGCTTCCTCCTATTTTCACTTTTCCCTGCCATGTTTTGCACTCCTCTACTCCATGCCTTTAACAGCAGCCTTATAAGCAGAAGTTAAATATGCAAAGCTTTCGCTCTCTTTATATGTGTAGCAGAAAAATAATAATGGGTTTCATTTATGTATTTACTGCTGCCGGTTTTTCCCCAAAAACTGAAGCCACACACTTTAACAGAAGATTATAATTAGTGCAGAATGGCTGCGCCACATGATCCTTGCACACCTGAATAGAAATCTACTATTTGCCTACTCTAATTATGAACAGCAACAAAAGTGTGAAATGAAGACTGGATAAGGTAGCCACTTACGTCACCAAGAAATGGGTCACCAAAAAGGACACAGAATTTATGCATATTTACATGCAATACTTAATTGAATGGATATATATATATATATATATATATATATATATATATGAGAGTGTTTTACTAATAATAAACAACTTGTGTGCATTGTTGAAACAGTAAAAATAAGCAACCTTTCTGTTACTGCTTACAGCTGTATCAAAACTGGGTGGAGAGGGTTGGTTACCAATATACAGAACGGCATGTACATAACAGTAAAACAGCATGAAAGCTGTCTAGATGCAATTACGCATGCTGTACAATCACATTGAGATTGCTTTTGTGGGGTTTTATCAATGTATGATTACATATCAGTATGGCATAGGGGAGAAAGGTGCTCTAATTCTGGAATTAAATTTAGCAAATCTGTTAAAGAAAAACAGCTGAGCATACCCACAGAATAAATGTATAGAATGAGGTTTAGGTTCTCATCCCTAATGGTAAGAAATGTAAAGGTAATAATGGTGTGTTTTCCTCTTTGTAAGTTGCTTTCAGAGCTGTTTTAGCTGAAAAAGGATGAATTAAATAATTCCATGCCTGAATAAAGGAGAAAAGGCCCCGGTTTCCTATGGTATACCCCTGTGTCTGTTGAAGATGTAGTGAAGCAAGAACACCAATGAGGACTGCAGGAGAATATTTTATGCCACAAGTAAGTCCTCAAAGAGCATTTTCCACCAAGAGTTCCAGGAGCCAGGAGATACTGCTCCCATCTTCCTGAAGAACCCTACAAGATTCAAGGTATGTCCTCTTCAAGGAACAGTGCAGATAAAACTGAAATAAAACCTTTTAGAATTTAGGAAGTTTTAATTGTTGCTCAATTTTACTATGCAAACTATGCAGTGATTTGTTGTTGTGGTATATGGATATTCCAAATCTAAATTAATAATAAAACAACATGTATTGGCATATATTGGCTTCTGACAATGAATTGCATGAAAAAAATGATCCATTGATTGCATTAAGAGAAATCACTGTAAGAAACAACTGATTCAGTGTCTATGTTCTGGCCTACACTTCTTTGTGGCTCCATCCACAGGGTTCTCCTGTCCCTTCACCCCCATGAGAATATAGTGTTATATAGAGGGTTAGTCTGGATAAAACCCTGGTTTCCTTTCCAAACTGGGGACCCTGGATCTGTGAGGGTAAAATGTATGAGGGGAAGCTGGCCAAACCAGTTCCGTTGTGCAGGTAATGGATTTGGCTGGCTAGTTAAGTATCATGAATTAGCACAACCAAGTAAGTTGCTCTGTGCCATAGAACAAATGGATGGGCCTTTCTCCTGCCCCACTCACCTACAGTAGCCGCTATGTAGGAGATCAATAGACAATGTTGTGTGTGAGTGACTGGAAGCTGGAGGCACAAATACATGTTTACTTCGTGCTAGATATTGGGGATCCCCTGAAAACCAAATGGGAAAGTAAGATCTATTAGGGTGCTATTGGTGTCTGTCCCTCCATCCTAAGCTCAGGTTGTATCATTCAATCTTTATTGCAGTCAAAGACCAGAGAGCAAACTTAACATATGCCACATCCACATGAAGAAGCAGATGTACTTAAAAAATCATTTTAAACTTATTTACATTGAAAAATAACACTCCTTCGGTTAAAGTCTGTATTCCAGAGATTAAAATCAGCACTCATTCACTGGCCATCACTGTCACCACAGCCTGTCTTGTGTTCAGGTTGTATATATGTGTAAATAAAACCTAAAGACACCACAGTCTCAGCTGATCCTAATTCCAAGGAAACCGAACCCTGGGTACGCATTTGGAACCCCTGAAGTCTCTCACCATTCAGAGTTTGGGGTGGTGTGTAACAATATGAACTGCCATACAGGCTGTGTGATACTTCAGCAGCCAAATTCCTTTCTTCTATCATACTCTATTGTAAGCCCTTTGCCAATGGTACAAACCACTCTCAATATATTTTATTTCCTCAGTTTTTATCACCACATTGGTCCCTCAAACATTATTTTCTCTTTTCTTATGTCTGTTTCTCCTGCTTAGCACAGTGGCATTGCCTATCTCGATAACCTGCAAAGCGATCTTAACCATATCTACTCCAAAGTTCTGCTGAATTCAGTGGTGCTTACTCCCAGGTAAGTGGAGTTAGGATTGTATCCTTAGTTTTGTTCAGTGCAGTGAGACAAGCCATACCTTTCCTTTAGTTTTCCTTCATTTGATGTTGCTAATAAATATCCCTTTAACTAGTAGCAGATTCTAATATGAGAGGAGGACATTTGTCTCTTATTTTAAGATGTTTACCAAATTTCTGCATGCATGCTTAGTAGCAGCAGCAGCAGCGTATGAAATTCTGACAAGCAGGAGCAAGTCTTAACATAATGTTAGAGCTCTAATCTCACCAGTAGCCTGAAGGTTTCTTTGTACTGAGAAAGAGCCAATAACCTGTCTTTCAAGAGGCTGGACTTAAGGACTTGTACTGCTGCCTCACAAAAGGGGAAAAGCTGCTGCTGCTTATTCTTAATTTCCATTATGACTAGCAGGTAATAAGGATGGGGATAGGAGTCTTCATAATCCACAAACGCACACATTTGATTACATTAGCAAAATGAGAAACAAGGACACCCAGCATTGAATAGTGAGGGCAGGCCACTGAGAGGGAGGCAAAGGAATAATGTTGACTGTAGGAAGTCAAATCTACAAATATTAAATACTATGTTTTCCTAAGGAAAACATAATCAATTCCCAGCTGGTTCAAGCACTGTAAAACTGTACAGGCTAACCAAGTAACAACCTTAAAAGGATGATATCGAGGCTGTTAGTTGAACCCTATAGTAATCACCTGAAATAGTAGTACTTGGTTTAACTAGGTTTGGTTAGACTGAAAGGCTTTAATGCATTACTGCTCTTCGTTGAATCAGTTCTTATATTGTTCTGAATGCCATTTGGCTAATGAATAAATAATACTTGGTTTGATTACCAGGTTGACCTAATATTACTCTGTCATTCAGTCAATGTAGAAATAATATTTTGGTTTATTTATCAGGTCAGCATTATATCTAAGAAGTGTGTATACTTGGACAACATTTCCACCTATAACATTATCAAAATTTGCCATAATGCAATAACAAACAGGTACTACAGATTTGCATGCACCTGCTGTGTTCATTCTAGTGTGTGAGGTGCTATTTATTTCACATTTAATACATGTTCTGGGAACAGCAGGGACGTGGGTGGCACTGTGGGTTAAACCACAGAGCCTAGGACTTGCTGATCAGAAGGTCAGTGGTTCGAATCCCCGCGACGAGGTGAGCTCCCGTTGCTAGGTCCCTGCTCCTGCCAACCTAGCAGTTCGAAAGCACGTCAAAGTGCAAGTAGATAAATAGGTACCACTCCGGCAGGAAGGTAAACGGTGTTTCCGTGCGCTGCTCTGGCTCGCCAGAAGCAGCTTAGTCATGCTGGCCACATGACCCAGAAGCTGTATACCGGCACTCTCGGCCAATAAAGCGAGATGAGCGCAGCAGCCCCAGAGTCGGCCATGACTTGACCTAATGGTCAGCGGTCCCTTTACCTTTACCTTACTGGGAACAGCTTTCTGCAGTGTTTCTTTGCAAGGCACATAAAGTGAAAGAAATGTATGAGTCAACCTCACAGATATATGATGTAAGTTGGTTATGCACAAGCCAAAAACTCATGCGTAGGATGCAAGGTGAGCACTTTTTGATGCTATTTTCAATTTAATATTCTGTATACTTTAACAAATGCCTTGAGACATTTTAGGCAACAATTAAATGCATTAAATTATAATTTTAAAAATAATAATGTGTAAAGCAGCCCTGAGGAAAGATAATGAAGCAAACATGACAGAGGGTCTTCTTATATTAGATCATAGAACAGAGCTGGCAAGAGCATCCTTTGTTTACCTTAAAAGAGGTCCCTTCACTTTCAAAACAACACAGCTCTAATTCCTGTCGAACACTGTTTAGAATTGTTAAACTAGTTTCTTCATAAACTTTATACCAGATTTTTTCCAAAGTGAATCATTGTTCTAATACAGTAGTAGCTTTCCAATCAAATCTGGGTCATGGAACCCTTGGTGGAAAACTAAAGGAGTATTTTTAATACTAAATATTTCAAAAGTTTTGCTTAACAGAACAAAAGCAAAGCAACTAACCCCACCTAACTTCCACATTTTAACTTGAATGCATTGATATAGAGACTTATATCAAACGACTACTTCAAGCATATTTTGTTTCCTTCAGTGGAGTATGCCACCTGCAGTGGAATATGTATTTTTCCAGTATGACTGTCGTCACTGTGATCTATCAGTGTGGCTTCAGATATGACAAGAGAGACAGAGAGATTTGTGTAGTGGTTAGAGTGCTGGATTTAGACATGGAAGAGCCATGTTCAAATTCACATTCAGCCACAAAGCTGTACTGTCTTCAGTGCCTGCTCAAAACTTCTTTGTTTAGGCCAACCTACCCATATATTTATAGTTGACATGCACACACACACACACACAAAAATATATATAAACACACTTTAAAACAATACTTGGAACTGCTCGTTTTAATTATATTTTGATTTAAATAACTCTGACCTTTATTGCTAATATATTTATTGCTAACATATTGCTAACATTATATTTTATGTAGATAAGAATAAAATACTACCTCTGAAGTCCTGCACTTCTAACCTGTCCTGGCAGTTTTTACTAACCAAGAAGGGCAAAGATCTAGAGAACAGGTGAATAGTAAGCTTCAGAAATTTAACAGGAATATTATGTCAATTGACCTGTCCAACATGTTCCCTCCATTTCATGTGTTTTGTGCCTTAGGACACAATAAGATCCTTTTACTGGGTGAATCATACAGCAGCCTCTGAAATCTCAAAATAGTAGCTAAAATGGCAGGAGTCTCAGGAAAAAGTGCAGAACCAAGAACAAAAATTATTTTAGAATAGAGAAAAAAGAGAAATGTCACATATTATCGTTGTAACTTCAATTACTGGGATCAGGATTTGCTTGCTTTCCTCATTCTTCTCCCCACCCCTTCCGCTTTTGTAGCATATCTGTTAGGGCAGAGCCACACCATGCATTTAAAGCACATAAGTTTTCCCCAAGAATCCTGGAAACTATAGTTTACCCTTCATAGAGCTATAGTGCCCAGCACCATTAACAAACTACACTTCCCAGTTAATTTTGAGGAAGCCATCTGCCTTAAATGTGCATTGAATGTACTATTTATGTGTTGTGTGGATCTCCCCATAGATTGTGTGAGCCAATGACCAAGGACTGTATTGCTCTTTAATCCCCATCAAGTCTTTAGCAAACATAAACTACTTACTGGTTTAGTATGCTAGTCTAAGATTGGTTAAAACCTCCACTCACACATGGAGCTCACTGTCAGGTCAGTTAGTGTCTTCAGGTCAGTTAGTGTCTCTTAGCTTGATCTACCTCACAGGATCATTGTGAGGATAACATACACTCTGACACTGTCAGAGTCATTCATAGTGTAAGAACTTGAAGTCTTTTTTTTGTCTGCCTCTTGGTTGCAGTTCATACCACATCCTGGAATAATAGTTCTTTGGGCCTCACATTGGTTACAGTATAATATTCTCTGGTTTAACTTCAAAAGCAACAATGAGCTCATAGCTGAAAATCTGTCTCTGTTGTAACTGGAATTGGTTGATGCTTCACAACTTGGAAATAGTGGTGGTGTTTTAGCAGACCTGATAGGCAGAAGAATCTTAATTTTTCACTTAATTTTTCAGGAAGCACATTGGCTTAGTATGGAAGAGCTATTTTTACAAGTCGCTTTTCAAATCAGAAGTCTACTTGAAACATTCTGAGCACTACAATGAAAGTAACATATTAATCACTGTGGCGCTGGTTCAAGGAGTTAATAATTTGTGCTGTAGTTTGTAAATAATGCAATAGCTTAGCCCTAGGGAGTAATTCCAAGTATGGGAATCCTGCGTAACTTATGCCGGCTTAAGTTGAGCTGGTGTAAGGTACACCAGATCAAAACTCTGTTCAGGAGCAGACCTAATGCAGACTGAACCAGTAAACCATCTTGAGGGAAATCAAGCCTTTACAATGCGTTGGACTTAAACCATCCTTTTTGCCCATGCAAGTTCTGCCAGTTTGTGAGGTCATGTGACTGAGTTAGGATCCTGCAGAAGTCCCTGCTACTGGGTCCTTGCTCTCTCCTTGCCCTGGAATGTCCATTTTTCAGGGGTTGTGTCAGTGTAAGTTCCACTGGTCTCAGCTCAGCCGGCTTAGCCTCAGTTGAGCCAGGATGAGAAAGTTGCACCAACATATCTTCTGCTGAGCTGTGGTTGGGGGCTTCCTTCAGGGTGAGAACATCCAAGGTGATGGGGGGGGGGACAGGTGGACAGGGTAGCAGCAAAGTGACGTAGAATTCCTCCACTTGCAATATGAAATTTTCTTGCTTTGTCTGAGAAGTTCCAAAACACAACTCTTTAAAATTCCATCTGTCCATAGTAAGTGGCTCTTAGGTTTTCAGTTCTACAGCAGTTTCTTGACATATTTAGATCACAGGCTCCTGCTAATAGTAGGAGGCAATTCTCTTGGATGTATTCTTATCTACTTGAAGAGTAGGAACAGCCAGTTCTCCACTGATTCTCATTTCCAGTCTACTTTAGGTATATTATCTATGGAGCCTTTTCAAGTCAGACTTGAGGGCCTGAGACAGCGCAGGTAAAAAGGGTGGGTAAAGAAAAATCCAAGTTTTTATCCTCTCAACCCCACCAGGCAGATTGCAGCATCCCTGTTAATCAGAAAAGTATTTATGTGTCTTCATTTTGGAAGAAATACATCCTTCATATATTTCTACTGTAGAAATTGTGCAGAGCAATTTAGGGCAAAGTTCTTTGGCTTGGACCTTGATGCCATGGTAGAGGCAAAGCCCGACTTCATCTCAACTGTCTTGCTAGCAAAACAGTCATGACAGGCCACCAGCTGTTTCTCCCCACTCCTAAGAGGTCCCTGATGTAAAAGCCCTCTCACTATTTAGAGCAGTTTCGTTGGACAAGTCTGTTTAGATGCAGTGATGACAATGAAGTATTATTATTATTTTAATGTAGAAACCTGAATCTAGAAGAATTTCATGTGAACAGATTTGTAATGTATGCAAAAGATGTTTAAGGGCTTTCATATACGATCTATATTGTTACTGTTCCTCTTAAGGAAAGTATAACAATGACAGAATGTATTTCAAGGAATCTGAGGGAAAACGTAATGGGAAAGCACTGTGAAGTCATGATTGGCGTTGCAGTTCTCCTTTATGCGTAATGATTTCTAAGTGAAAAGTTAGATTAAAGGCAAGGTGAAGAGAAATGTTTAGTTTTTTTTAAGCCTGTGCTTTGTGTAGCTGCTTATAATATACTGCAACTTGACAACATAGTTTGAGGCAATTCTTATACTGAGTCAGTGAAGATTCAGGAAGGAAGAGCAAGTTCAAGCTGACAGATCCCATAGGGGTAGAATGCTAGTCTGTTACACCGAAGAGATACAAAAAGAGTCCAGTGGAGCCTTCAAGACTAACAGGTTTATTGTGCTATATGTGTGCTCTAGTCAATGAAAGCTTGTGCCACAACAAATCTCATAGGGCTAAATGGAATTTGATGTTAATTGTGTATAAACAACTATTGTGCTCAGTTTGAAAAGGAAGAGCAAGATTAAGGCCTTCTCTTGCTCCTGACATAAATTGTCCCCTCAAACTGCTAGTGCATCATGTACCATGTTAGACCCAGTTGGCCCATAACCTATTAGACTTGGGCCCACCATTTGTTGTTGATACTACATCACACTTTGACCAGTGTGCTGAGCTGAGTATTGAGTCTGGACTAAGTATTCTGAGCTCCTGTGTTCTGATGTCCAATCACAGAACATTTCAGGATTTGGGCCTCTGCCATTGGCCCTTGAACTCTGAGTCGTGATTCGCAACTTGGAAGTTTAGACAGCCAATCACATTGGGAGTGGGAGTGGCCCAGGCTTTCGGGAATGTATATAAGCAGTTACTTTGCCTTTGTTCACAATTATGTAGTTCAATAAAGGTTCTTGTTGTTATCGCTGTGTCTTTCCTCATGGGAACCCACCTAGACTTCATTTTCCATCTTTTACAGCAGGATAAATGTAACATCTTGTTTTATTTGAAAGACAAACATCAGAGAGTGTAAGTCAATTAGCAATCCAGGTGTTGATAACATGTCTATGATAGGGTTTCTAAAACAGCAGTTGTTTGTCTTTACCTCTATGAAATGTTGCTAAACATTTTGCTTTAAGGGAAAAGACACTTAATCAAAGTTATTTGTAATGAAGCTGGGAAATTAAAGAGAGGAGGTGATAAAGAATAGAAAATACACTCTACCTTATTGTTTTATTAGGATATAAAAAAGGCAAAGTGCTGATACAGTGGTGCCTCGCAAGACGAAAATAATCCATTCCGCGAGTCTCTTTGTCTAGCGTTTTTTTCGTCTTGCGAAGCAACCCTATTAGCGGCTTAGTGGATTAGCGCTATTAGCGGTTTAGCGGATTAGCGGCTATTAAAGGCTTAGCGGCTAAAAGGCTATTAGCGGCTTAGCGGCTTAGAAAAAGGGGGGGGAGCGGAAAAAAATCGGAACACTCACAAGACGTTTTCGTCTTGCAAAGCAAGCCCATAGGGAAATTCGTCTTGCGAAGCAGCTCAAAAATGGAAAACCCTTTCGTTTAGCGGGTTTTCCGTCTTGCGAGGCATTCGTCTTGCGGGGCACCACTGTATTAAAGTGTAGTTTTCTTTATGGAAAATCCCCTGCTTGTGGGTTAGTAGATCTGGTAAACTTTTAGGAGCAATTATTATTTCCATAAACCATAGCAATAACAAGTCTTTCTATTAACATGTAATAAGCTTTATGATGCTATGTGACTGCATGCTAACTCCCTTTTTCCTTTGCATTTTGAATTATCATCTGTTTAGTAAAAGAACATCACTTTCCATCGCTTTTGTTTTAGAATCTGATTTTTATAAATTTCTCATATAAATTTGTCGTAATCAGATGCCTTTTGTATTCTCGCTATATTAGCCTTGGTGTACTGTATCCCCTTGTGCAAGACTGTACACTCACTCACCTTCTTAGTTCACTCTAGGCATCTGATAAAGTCAGCTGTTGCTTATGAAATCTCACTCCAGGTAAACCAGTTATGTCTCTCGCTTGCCACACCAGTTTTATATGAGCTTCTACAGTTTAGCTAACTCAGCATGACAGATAACTCAGTCCAGTCACATTATATCTAGCTGCTGGGATTTAGTTCAGATTTACAAGTGTATAGGTGTGTGTGTGTGTGTGTGTGTGTGTGTGTGTGTGTGTGTGTGTATAGAGGTATGTGGCTTCTAAGGTTAGAGTGGATTTTGGATGAAGCTGAGGTACACATTTGACTTTCAGCATACACAGTGGCATAGCGTGGGTTGTCAGCACCCGGGGCAAGGCAAGTAATTTGCGCCCCCTAACCCGTGGATTTGCGCCCCCTAACCCTACCCCCCAGATGTTGCGCCCGGTGCGGCCGGCCCCCCCTGCACCCCCCACGCTACACCACTGAGCATACACCCTAATAAGACACTCGCTTGGAAGTCCCTTACATACATACATACATACATACATACAGTCATACCTCGGGATGAATACGCTTCAGGTTAAACATTTTCGGGTTGCACTCTGCGATGACCCGGAAGTAATGGAGCGCGTTACTTCCAGGCTTTGCCACATGCGCAGACGATCAAAATGATGTCACACGCATGTGCAGAAGCGGCAAAACACGACCCGCGCAGACATGCAGTCGCGTGTTATGTTCACTTCAGGATGCGAACGGGGCTCCGGAACGGATCCCGTTTGCATCCAGAGGTACCACTGTCCATACATACTGAAGGGTTTGGAACCAGTTTATTTAAGAGATTGTCATACCCCATCTGTGCCTATTTGATCCTTCCAATCTGTGGAACAAGCACCACACAATAACCATTCTGCATTTGCAAGGATTCCTGCCTTTAGTGTGACAGCAGTTGTACTTTATAGCTCCCTGCTTATTGATAGTAAGCACCACCACTACATTCCTTTAGATATCTGCTGAAAACTTCTGTTTAAGGGCTGCGAACATACATAAAAAAAGGTAGCATTACTTCCTTTTGGTGAATTTAGCCTCTCAGAATCATTACTGTCAAAGTGAAAAGCAGACCTTTGTCTCAGCACTATTTTCGTCTTTGTAAACTTGGACATTTTTCCTAGCATTTCTCTCCATCTATCAGTTGCCTTGTTTGTTAACTGACATCCTCATTAGACTTGTTTGAATTCTCATTGGTTTCTTCAATATTTCAGCTTCACTTCCTCTAACAGAACTTAATGAGGCTAGCCAGTGTTTGTTGTGGGTCTCTGCTAAGCTTCATTACAGCTTGGCAATGGCAGCTGGTGAAATGTGCCTTCTGCAACCCATTTCTTCCAGGCTTATCAAACAGAATGGCCTGCAAAATGGTGGACTTCATTCGTTTGATTTACTCTCATTGATTCTTGTATGTGGCAACTTCTGACACCATATTGTGCATTTAAAAACTTCCTGAGCCCTGTCTTTGTGAGTGAGTTATGCTGCTGTATCTCCACCTGAGCTGGAATGTACAGCTTATGGCAGTATGGCATGGATGCACTGAGAATTGGCTAGAGATCCAGTGGATCATAACTCTTGTGTTTGCTCCCGTAGTTGAGACATGACCTTCAGGAGATCTGATATTGACTGATGGAATAGAATCATGGAATCATTGAGTTGGAAGGGACGGTCATCTAGTTCAACCTGCATCAGTGCAGGAATAATACTAGGAGTGTCAGGAGTTCCCAGTATAATAATACTAGGGTACTAGGAGTTCCTTTGCTTACCATAGTTGATGAAGGTTTGAAGACTATGGCTGTATTGGCACAAAACAAGTGTTTGTAGTGAGTTTGTGGCAGACCTAAGCAGGTGGTTAAGCCCTTCAGAGTCAACTTGGCCCCTTCTTTATATTTTCTATCATATATAGATAGATAGATGTATAGATAGATACATATTCTTTTTTCGTTATCACTTCACTTGCCCATTTCTATTATATGCAAGCTAGCCTTGACTGCCTTGAGAGTTCAAAGTGTATTGTCAAGAAGTGAGTGTTGATTGTTCCCCATTTATTTTAGAGTAGGGTTCTCTGTCATTAGTTGTGACTCTAGGCCGCCCTAGCAATCCCCAGTTGCTTCCTCGCCTAACATATATTCTTTCCTCACAAAAGAGGAAAAACAGGTAGTTAATATGCAGGGAAACTAAGGGAACATATGCCCAGATGTTATGTATGAATGATGGAGGGAAGCTGTAGCACATTAGACACAAATTAACTTATTGACGTATAACCTTTGTTGGGGCACAATGTTCTTTAATCAGGAAGTAATGTGACTGAGAAGATAGTGAAGACAATGGGTGTCACACCAAGTTAAACAGAAGTAATGATAACGGGAATGAAACACATACTTTTTTCAGGCTAAGCATATCACTCTGGCAAATCATTGTTGTGTATCATAGAGCCTGGAGACAAAGATGTGGGTGTGAGCATGGTCATGCCTTCTCCCTTTCTGAAAACCATTTGCCCAGATTTTAAAAGCTGCAAAGTGTTGCCATTCCTTTTTCAAAAAAGTATTTCTAGCTAGTGCTGTTCTGAGGTCTGCAGTGGACAGGGCATCCCGCCACCCACCCAACACAAAAATGATTCTCTGTGTGTTTTCCTAACCAATGGAGAATCAACCACATTGGTACTTTTCTGAGGAAGTAGTAATTATTTCATAGCAGCTGCAGAACAGCCATCTAAACAAAGTTTTTTAATACCAAGAAAACTTTTTAATGCTAAGAAAGTGACAACTAGACTAACTGAATATGATATATCACAAATTTATAACTACCCTGCAGCTGGTTACAAAATGAACCACTATTTTCAATATTGTTAATGTCAGCTTATGTTAAGGTGGACTTTACAAAACATCTTATTGTGTGTTGACTGCTGTGTTACAATGATTTCTACATTACAATGTGTTTCTCATTATTTACTGAAATCAAGGAAAATGGGCTTTTAAAAATATCTTATTATGTTTCTATTTTCTTTTGTGAGCTAGTTTTGAAGTATTTTGTTAGACCAAAAAGGTAACAAAAGTATTTTAAATAGCTAGGTTTAATTTTTTTTAATTTTTTAAAAATTATATCCTTTTATTTTTCTGTTGGGAATGTTACCGGAAAAATCCAAGGGCTCCCTTGGACAAAAACAAAGACACCAACCAGGATAACTTGGAGCAAAACAGCAGCCTGTAGGCTTGGCCTTTATTGAAGTGTTGCAACAGGGTGTTCCCCTCACTTGCAAGAGAGAGGAAAGACCCAGAAAGATGGTGTGCAAGACCTTATAAAAACTTTTGAAATTCCCATCCTCTAGGTCAAGCCCACCCCCAGAAACATCATGCATACATTACAGAAAGGAGGGGTTGAGGGAGGAGTTGTGGTGGTAACCTGAGTGTCCTGACACCTGACTGGTTCCTCCTTTCCCCCTCCCCATGAGTCACTTCCAGGAGACAAAGGGGAGTTGGCAGTTTCCTGCCCCCAGAGGGAAGATCTGATTATTGTCCTTTGTTTCAGTCCATGCTGAATCCACTCCCATAGGCAAGTTTTTTGTGATCTTGATGGTCTTCTGTCTAGGACCATCAGGGTTGACATAGCAACTGGGCAGGGCTCCTGTGGATGTGCTGGGATGGTGAAGGGATTATGGCTGACCAGAACCAAGCCACCCCCCTTTGATAGTCCTTGTCATATGGAGTAAAACAAAAATGGAACAGTGCAAATCCGATGTATGGTTGATTTTTCTATGAATTTATAACAGACGTGTGGCATATGTAGTGTGTGAGTGTGAGTGTGTGAAGTTTGTACAAACTGAATGATTGGGGTGGGGGGTTCCTGCTACAGGAAAAATGGGTCTTATGGTCAATAGAGAACAAATCAGCAATTAAGAAAGAGTCGCCAGCAGTAGTTCCTCTATCCGTGGGTTAAACCACAGAGCCTAGGACTTGCTGATCAGAAGGTCGGTGGTTCGAATCCCTGTGATGGGGTGAGCTCCCGTTGCTCAGTCCCTGCTCCTGCCAACCTAGCAGTTCTAAAGCATGTCAAAGTGCAAGTAGATAAATAGGTACCGCTCCGACAGGAAGGTAAATGGCGTTTCCGTGCGCTGCTCTGGTTCGCCAGAAGTGGCTTAGTCATGCTGGCCACATGACCCGGAAGCTGTGAGCTGGCTCCCTCCGCCTATAAAGCGAGGTGAGCGCCGCAACCCCAGAGTCGGTCACAACTGGACCTAATGGTCAGGGGTCCCTTTACCTTTACCTTTAAGTGCATTTCTTAAGTATTTGAGATTGCAATGCTTTTCTCCTGTTCTGCATTGTACTGTTGTAAACAAAATCTGCCCTTTTTTCCTTATGGGGTATCCAAGAGCCCGTATCGAGTCCTTATGTGGGTTCCCTATTGGTAGGAGAAAATAACAGAGGCCAACCAGAGAATATTGAGAAGCAAAGCAGCTAGTAAGCCTGATCTTTATTGATCTGTTGCAACAGGGTGCTCCCCTCATACGCCGGAAAGGAGGAGGACCTCGAACAATGGCGCTCAAGGCCTTATATAGACATTTTTAATTCCCTGCCCTGGAGCTCAAGACCACCCCTCCGTACATCATACATACATCACAGAAGGGGTGTAACCCAAAACCACCCCCCACAAACATCAGACATCACAGAAAAGGTGGTCTACAACAGAAATTTGAATGTTGTTGTTTTTCCTGTCTGCCAGGTTATCTGATAATGCCCTATCTGATTACCTTTCCTGGTAGTCTGTCACCCTTTGAGATGGTGATTTCCCAATTCCTGAGACAATGGGAAGGCTCCCTGACCCCCTCCCTCCTTGCAGAGAAAACATTTGGTCAGTTTGGGAGTCAAAATGGTTTCAGGTCGGTCTTCCTGTGCTGATCTATGTACGTGCTTGGTTGATACATTTATGAACATTTATTATTACAGTACAATGTTTTGCTCATTGCAAACACGAACCCTTGGTACTTTTTTAATATAGTACATATGTTGTCCAATTTTTTTTAAAAAATTGCTCTTTTTCTTTCTTTATCATTTGGAAAACGATGCAGGTTTGAATCTAGAAAGGCTAGGTCATTTTGTGAGTAACATGCACCTCCTGACTGCTCAGCATCTCTTTCATTGTGATCCTCCCTGCAGGGTGCTATGTCTTGGGGAAAACAAATATTTGAATACAGGTTCAACAAAGTCCCCTCTGCAAGTCACTTCCAATCTGTTAATGCTCCTTTTAAGAAACCAGGAGAAAATGAAGCTGTTTAATTCCGAAGCGGCACGAACTCCTGTTCATTATGGTGTGTACCCAAAAGGATTCACCAAAGAGCACTCGATGCAATGACAGGCTGACAAGGGCCAATTTGTGAATAACTTGTCAACAGCTTGAATGAAATTCTAGAAATCCATAACAGGTGCTCTGTAGCTGTAATCGAGTGACAGATGGATTAGATACACAAAACCACAACAAGCTGACTGAACGAGAAAGGGAGCAGGAACAAGGGCAAATGCAGGCAGGCTCATTAACTATGGAAGAGCACACAAATACATGAATGATTAAAGATGTTACACAAGACAATTTATGTGTGTGCTTCCTGCTCAACTTCATGCTGGTTGTAAAGAGAACTGTGCAAGCAGGAAAAGCTCTGTAGGTTATCTAGTCCAAACCCCTTAAACAAAGCATCCTTCCAGAACCCACTGCACTCTACATTTCTGGTACTAGGCAATAGTGGGTATGGTGAAAGAGGTAGAAGGTGGACAAAAGGCTTCATTGCCTCTCATTGCTGTTGGGGCCACCACTACTATGACTTTTAAGGAGGGGAGTGAGCTTCTGGGCCCAATTCACTTTCATCTTCTTCTTTGTCCCTTTGAGGGACCCAAGTGCCTCAAAGAGCTCCTACCTCAATAACAGCCACCTCAGGTCCTACAATCAGTGGCAGTGCCACTGCTGGGTATTGCCCAATTGTGTTAATCTATAGCAGGACCTTCTTGGTGGTGGCTCCCTGTTTCTGGACTGCTCTCCCTAGTGAGGTGCATCTGTTCCTCCTCACTATTAATTGTTGGGAGAAAAATTAAAAAAATCTGTTTACCCAGGCATTTGATGTCCAAAAGTTTCTGTTCCTGGCAACCTTGAAACTACTGCCGTGAGAGTCTGTGATTGCTTTTAGGTGTTGAATGCAGCAGTACTTCCAAACACCAGTGGCTGGAAACCACAGGAGGGGAGAGTGCTCTTGTGCTTGAATCCTGCTGGCTGGTTTCCTATTGGCATCTGGTTGGCCCCTGAGAGAACAGGATGCTGGACCAGGTGGCCTACTGGGCTGACCCCGCAGGCTCTTCTTATATTCTTACATTCTTAAGCCCTGCTTGTGGCTAGTGATGTGAGGTGAGAATATTCTCAAGAAGGAGAATATTCTTGAGAGTATTCTCTGCTAGAAAATTCTCCAGAGACTATTCTCTGCAAACTGTAAATTCTCATGTAAGAACCAGTTTTACAACCCACATTTAAAAAATCTAGTAAATAATAAGTCAAGCTGTGATATTGCCAGTGTAAGTAATGAATAATGATTTTTTTCGATCCAGTTACATTGCTGGGCACTGTGTCATTCACCATTGGCAGTTCTGAAATATGAGCTACAGAATTTTTAATTTTTTTTTTTTTGTTTTAAAAATGCTATTCATTTAATTTGATGAACATTTTAATTCATATGTATTTCAACTATATGTAATAGCCTTTTTTCTATTTTGGTGTGACCTTATTCTTAGCAATTCTATACCCTTGGCTATACAGTGTGATTTTTAATTTTTTTAAATAGAAAGTAGTTTTAATGCTTTATACACTTAAAGTACCTAAAGGTAAAGGTAAAAGGACCCCTGACCATTAGGTCCAGTCGTGGCCGACTCTGGGGTTGCGGCTCTCATCTTGCTTTATTGGCCGAGGGAGCCAGCGTACAGCTTCCAGGTCATGTGGCCAGCATGACTAAGCTGCTTCTGGTGAACCAGAGCAGCGCACGGAAACTCTGTTTACCTTCCCGCCAGAGCGGTACCTGTTTATCTACTGAAGCCACGAGCAGAGGATCCCAGCACTGTCCATACAGTGCTGGAGTGGCGCCGCCGGCAAACTGCTAAGTACAGTGCATGTGCAGTGTCGCATGCATGCACTGTACGTAGCAACGCTGCACATGCGCTGTATAGCAGTTTGCCAGCGGCGTCGCTCCAGCGCCATACGGACGGTGGCGAGATCCCTCCATCACCACTACAGCCGCGAGCAGAGGATCCCAGCACTGTCCGTACGGCACCGGAGCAGCGCCGCCGGCAAACCGCTATGTACATCACATGTGTGGCGTTGTACGTAGCAACGCCGCACATGCATCCTGTGTAGCGACGCCCGGCCCTGGTGTCACAACGCCTTCCTTTGCCCCTTTCCTTTACATCCTACTTAAGTCTGCTGGAGAAATCAGATTTGGTTCACATTTAAAGGTGAATCTCCCCAATTCACACTTTGCAAAATGATGTGCAAACAGAGGTGCAGCCATCGTTTAAAATTCACACTTCTTCTGTTTTTGCAGTGTGGTTCTCCAGCCAAGTAATGTGTATAATAATGTAATTTCTAAGTGACCATTGCTGCAACTTGTAGTAGTGAGTTTCATAGGCATATGCATTGTGTGAACAAATATATCCTTTTGCGTGTTTTGAACCTCTCATTATTTAGCTGAGTTCCAGTGGTTTTTTTAAAAAAGTTTTGTTTGTTTTTAAAAAGTTGAATGTTATCCATGTAACCCAAAAAGAATTAAGAAGACAAACAAGTATAAACTATAACAAACAAAACCAAGATTGGCATTACATTTGCAAGAAGAAATAAAAACACAAAATTCATAACATTGTTTCTTACATTGTAAACTGCCCTGTAATCTTTGAATGGTGGTATATAAATTTAATTAACAATAAAATAATAATAAAATCTGGCTGGCTACTATGGAAAACAGAATGCTGGTCTAGACTGGCCTTTGGTCCAATCCAGCAGGTTTCACCGTATGTTCTTATGCTAAATTTCATTCTGCTTAATTTTATCTTTTGTCTTTTGGTATCTGCTCTTAGCTGGAAGGCAAGGGATGGCTATCAAACAAAATCAATCAATAAGCCAACTAAAGCAGTCTCAGGAGGAATAATAGCCAAAGTGTTTTGTTTTGTTTTTTTAAAAAAAACTCCATAGATTAGGATATGAGTCCTCATAAATATCTTTCATTAAACAACCGCATTGTGTCACCATCCAAAAACACAAAAGGAAGGCAGCTTTAATTCATATCCTATCCTGCTTTAAAGGGAAACCTGGAGAAACCAAAGCAGAAACCAAATCACCAATAACAGGGGGGAAACATGTGTGAGAGAGAAAGACTGGGGTGTAAATGAAATCTCAAGCATGTACCCAAATTAAAATTGCACTGGTCCAACTCTTTCAAGACATACTTCTTCATGAGCACTTAAAACACCCTGCATACTCTAGTGTGCTCTTTAACCAAATGAATAAAACGGACAGCAAAGAACTCAGACCATTTCGTTTAAAGGGATGCAAAACAAACTGTCTCATATTGAAATGAGACCAGTTTTGGCTGCAGTCAATAAATGTATGCCATGTCAGGAACGATGTATTAACTGCACAGACTTTCTTGTAAGCAAGAGCCCAGCCATAACTGGATGTAGAAGTTCAGCTCTCTTACCACTCACACCTTGGATTGAATCCTACAACGCTTCAATGGAAGTGACCTTCATTGAGTTTAGTGAGGACTTGCTTCTGAGTATGCACACATAAGATTTCACTGTAAAAATATCACAGTCACATTAAGTTGTTGTTATGCAGTGCATTACTGGGACTGTTGTCAAGGATTGTCAAAGCTCTGCTCATCCAAAGGCTTTCTGACTGGTTTTAGGCAAGTTACCTATTATTCACTCACTGAATCACTTCCTCATCTGTAAAACTAGAATAATAATAGCCGTGTGTGTGTGTGTGTGTGTGTGTGTGTGTGTGTGTATTATAGTTCTCACGCTGTCCTGAAATGTCAGTATGAGGTAAACATTTGACACCTTCTGATGTGTTGTATGTCTATATATCTATATCTATATCTATATCTATATCTATATCTATATCTATATCTATATCTATATCTATATCTATATCTATATCTATCTATTTATAGCCATTTCTGTCTATCTTGACATTGATAACTACTTGGGGTGTGCACTGACTCTGTGTGTGGGCCGAATAATGAGGCAAAATAACTCCCCACAGCCCGAGTTGAAACATGATGCCAATAAAACTCCCAAGTTTGAGCAGGACCCCCATAAAGCTGTATGTTGCCCTATTATTTCTCTATTCTTCTGAACCATATCCATATCCTCCACCATTCTCCAATGAAAATAGGGATATCCTATATTTTCTTATATCTCTGTTTCTTTAGCTCCATGAGCATTGAAAGAAGTGAATGGCTGTACAGAATGTTGCCTGTGGAGTACTGAAAAGCCCTGGGTTGTTCCATGTTAAAAGACATCAGCAGTTGGTTGGTTTTTTAACTTAAAGCCTTCATTTAAGGGTGTTTTTTTAAGGAACTCTGCAGGCACCATTATGGAGACAGTGTAACATTGTAAAGTCTATTGGCGGACACAAGCAAAAAGACCAGGCCAATGTGACCCTTTACTGCTTTATAAAATACCAATTAACAACAATAAAAATTATTAAAGATTTTCTTTGTTTACAAAAGCATGTTCTTTATGTTCTTTAAAGTAGTTTATGTAAACATGTTAATCTTGTGATTTGTCCCCATTAGTTTGGTTTAAAGAAATAACCAATTTTAAGGTTTCCCTGTTAGAATTTGGTAAAGCACATCTACACATTAATTGCTATTGGATTAGAAAATTACGCAAACCTAAAATACAGCATTATTATTTTTTTAAAGGCAGCAGGCTCTGAATCCTAACTTAGCTTTTTCAATACAATACTGTGCATAACTGTGATGAGAACTGCCAGAGCTGTCTAGCTACATAGTTCCCCTTACAAGACTGAACAGAATTTCTTGAGCAGGAGAATGGGTATTATTAATTCAGTATGTATCTGTGATATACAGTGGTGCCCCGCAAGACGAATGCCTCGCAAGACGGAAAACCTGCTAGACGAAAGGGTTTTCCGTTTTTGAGCTGCTTCGCAAGATGATTTTCCCTATGGGCTTGCTTTGCAAGACGAAAACGTCTTGCAAGTGTTCTGATTTTTTCCCGCTCCCCCCCCTTTTTCTGAGCCGCTAAGCCGCTAATAGCCTTTTAGCCGCTAATCCGCTAATCCTTTAATAGCCGCTAAGCCTTTAATAGCCGCTAAACCGCTAATAGCGCTAATCTGCTAAGTCGCTAATAGGGTTGCTTCGCAAGACGAAAAAACCGCTAGATGAAGAGACTCGAGGAACGGATTAATTTCGTCTTGCGAGGCACCACTGTAGATGTGCCCTCTGTCAAACAGTTTTAATTTTTTTGTAGAATAATTATTCTGTTTAAATTCCAGTAGAGGGCAGTGGTACATAGGGATACATAATAGGCTCTCCTTTTAACCATATTTTCCTATGGACCTTTAAGGTTTTGGGCAGCCGGTGTGTGTGTGTGTAGTTTGGTAAAGAAGAAGTTCCCAACTCAGCAGGTGAAATTCCCAGTTTGCCATGTTAACAGAAGAATTCTGTCCTGACAGTCTTCTGGCAGAAAGTCACATGGCTAAGAAAGGTGGAACGGGCAGCCGTAGCATTTGCAAAATCTCACATCCAAAAGCTGTCTCCTCTTACAGCACAATTCTATTCATGTTTGTTCAGAAGCAAGTCCACCTGAATCTAAGAGGTGATGGCAGGCTGATGTCAGTGGAGCAGTGCCCCATCAACCTTATAGATCAGCCTCTGTGAAACAAACATAAAACGGAATGTGAACCGGGTGTATCACTTATCCTGACTAGAATGTTCATTCCTACTGCAAATATAGCGCTCTCCCATGTTTAGTTCCTCATTCTCAATCACCATTTCATTTCGATAAACGGTGCACAAGAGAGACTCTAAAGTGATTTAAATCCCAGGCAAGTGATTTGACTGCAAAGAAGACAAAAATTATTCCATTTTTTTAGCTTTCCCTCCCACCTTCTGAAAGATGATCTGTCCCAGTGAGGCAAATGTGCAGCTCCAGCTCTTGACTTTGGCTTCGCAGCCCTGGGAAAAATGTAGGCTGCATCCAGCTGCAGGCACATTTCCTCAGAGTTATGGGAACTCTACCACAAGCCCCACTTCTAGCTCATCCCTATTATAGCCAAGTCACCTGGCTGCCACAAAACTTCCTAAAAAGGTAACTTAGGGGTCTGCTATGAAAAAGGACTCCCTCTGACCCACTATAATTCGAGTGCTGCATTTCCTCTAGTTGCGTCCGGGAGTATGGTTAACGATAAAGGAAGCATTTTCCTAATGTTGGCTTTGCGTATACTATGAGAAGTTGTCATCGTTAACCCAACCCTTATTTCCAGAGTGATATGGAGGGTAAAGTTTGTTATTGAAGCTGAATGGGAAAATCCAAAGAAAATCGCCAACATTTCACTTCTGTGAAATGAAAGGCCATAGCTCAGTCAGTGTTAGAGCAACCTCTTTGCATGTCAAAGGGGCCCTAGACATCTCTATGTTGTCCTGGGAACGTCCCCTCTGAAATCCTGGAGAACTGTTTCCATTAAGTGTACTAGATGGACCAATGGCTGATTTGGCATAAGACAGGTTCCTATGTTCATGGATACACCTGTAAGGTAGAGTTTCCCTTCAGACTGCTTAATTTTCTTCTACCAAAACACCTTATTAAACAGACAAAGTTGATGAACCTGGAGAATTTCTTCTTCATTTTTACACACACAAGGTAAATTGTTTTGCCTTGCTGAGACATGATTGAAAATGCCATGCTATTTTGTCAAGAACCCCATTTGATGCATAACTGTTCTGGCACTGATAGAGGAGGAAACATATGCTGTTTGCATGCCTCTATGGTTCTGCCTCCTCTGTAACACACACTGTGATTATCATTATGAAGACATATTTTTTTTTGCCTGTTCTCATCGACACACAGCTGGTTGTGGGTGAAATGGAAACTGTGATGGGAATGCTCTGATGTTGCTCTCCTTAATTACACCTGCACGACACAGCCAGTTATATGTCACTACCTTTCAGATATCTGCTTCACTTCTACCTTGCTTCATCCTGAATCAGCAAGGGCAAATTTGCATGAAGAAATTGGCATTATGTTCGTGGATAGCTCTTTTGGGTGCAGTCCTGGATGTACAAATGAACCTGAGGGAGATGCTTCAAATCTTACCCCTTTGTTCTGTAAATGGGAAGGGGTCTAGCTCAGTGATGGAGCATCTGCTCTGTGTGTAGAAGATCCCAAGTTCCATCTCCAACATCTCCTAGTAGGGTTGGAAGAGACTTCTGCCTGAAAACCTGGTGAGCTACTGTCAGTCAGCATAGACAATACTGAGCTAGATGGACCACTGGTGTGGATCTGTAGAAGGCAATTTCCTCTTTTCCTATCTTGGTCTGATGACTTGTTTTTGTGTTGGGCCAGGAGTTAGCTTCACCTGAAGAAGAGCAGCCCGAAGTGGGAGACAGTAGAGTGACTCCAACTGCAGCTGATCAGCCTTCAAGGACTCAGAGAAGGCACTGATGAGAACCAGCTGGCTTCAGCCTTCTTAAACAGAGCTTCCAGCAGCAGTCAGATGATGGTAACAAGGCTTGTAATTCCTAGCCTGACCTTGCTGCTTTCTGCTTATCTTGATTCTTGATTCCGGACCCCAAGATCATCAGATTCCCTGAACCCTGGACTGTCTGACCACGTGGATTGCTGTTCACCTGACTCTAGGACTTGACCTACCTTTGGATGCTGACTTTGCTTCCAGGTAAGTACACATCAGAGATTCTTCTAGTTGGCTGGCCTCTCACTCGACATGGTCACTCAACAACAAGACTACTACAGTTTTGAGGGGTTAGAATTTATTTAAGTACCAAGTTGCTCTCATTACCAAACAAGTGATCAGCACTGTGAGAGGCCTGGTCTATAATATGTCAAGGGTGATATGGTTGCTGCTTCCCTGTACCTGGCTCCCACATGTTCTCTAGTTAACATTTGGAAGAAGGAAGATTGTGAGACAGCAGATCACATTGGAAATATTGTCAGTTTTACAGGCCTTCCAGAAAGGCAAAGCACCCAGAAATGTAAGGTTTGCTGTGGTTATGGAGAGGCTTCAGAAAGTGCACTGAACATCTTTGAAAACCCAGTTTGTCATATTGTGTAATATTTGACATGAAAGACCAAGATGAAAATTTCAAGCAATATCTTAAAGAGACTAAATTCATCCATCTTCTTGTTGTTACTTCAACCTATTCCAGGTATGTTGAGACAGGTGGAATTAGAATAGGCTTGTGTTACATGGCATAATATTTTTTTTATGGCTTTCCCTGCAAGCGTTTCTGCTGAGTTTGAGGGATGCCTCTTTCAGCAGCAGCCTGTCATGCCACAACCCTGTGATACTTGCATTGCAAGGGGTTGGACTAGAGAACTTTTGGATCCCTTCCAGAGGGATTCTATGAGTCCGTAGCCCAGGCAGAGCAGAAGAGTCCATTGACCCTTCAGAAAGGCATTTAGGGTGGTGGTGGTGGCGGCTGGACACAGTTCCTACAGTGTATTGAGAGTAATATCATGTAGGGTTGCTCTGGAAACATTCCAGGAAGTAGTCAATGAGAAGTTGTGAAGTTGTGGAGAAAGCCTTGTCCCATTCAGACTGGTGTAGGCTTCTGAACAAACAAAAGTTTAATGCATAGAGGAAAACCCTTGGCTACCTTGTAAGCCTGTGTTAGGTAGGTGGCAACCTTCTCCTGACAATTCCAGAGGAATTTCTTCCCTTCCATGATTTTTCACAAGGGTTTTTTTCCCCACTCCCACCCACCCAGCCAGCCAATGGATGAAAAATACGAACTTTCAACATAGCTATAGTTCAACTCATTCTATAGCTGCACATTTGCAACTGAACTCTCTTTTTAAAATGGAGTCTCTCTATACCAGGAGCAGCCAAGCTGAAATCGGCAGATTTTCCCATCCCTAGCTACAAGACAAATCATGCTCAATGGAATTATTGAAAGAGTTACCCAATGAAACTGGCAGACTAACCACAGCAAACTGGCAGACCAGCAACAACACTTAGCCATCCTTCACCCTAAGGTCCTAGGGCAAGTTACAATCATGTAAAAATCCAATATTAAAACTGATATTGACACAATCTTTTGACACTCCAAAGGTAGGAAGATGATAGCAGTTCTACTGATAGGACAGAGGTTTCTTCATACTTCTCAACAAGCAAGCAAATGCCATATTTTCCATGCTATATTAATCTGGTTTGTTTTAGACCTTTGTTTTATATTGTTGAATTTTCCAATAACTTTCAAAATATTGGGTATATTTTTAAACAAATAAAACTGAATCCTACTTGAAAACACTTTTAAGTCCTCTTTCGTGAAATGCCAAAAAAGAAGAGAAATGAGGAAAGGAAAATGGTCCCAACAGTTAACTTGTGTCTCAGTGATACATGTGCTCATCTCCCCCTGACTTTCAAACATGCTTTCCATACCACCATTTGCATGCAAAGCTATTTGTCAGGAAGTGTGTTCTTGGTCTTTACTAAGAGCAAGATGAACAGGTGGGTAACTTTAGTAGAGAGGCCAAAGCCCCTGCATGTGGTAGTACAGCACCTCTAGGAAAGAGAATTTTGGATAAATGGACAAAAAGTGGGTCCATACAACATTTAATGGTTCAGTCCTTTGGTTCCTGAGTGTGTCCTGGAGGTCATAGGATTTTGCAGCTCTTCCTCTTTGTAGACACAAAGGGAGGTCCATCCTGGCAGTGTGGAAAGGACCATTCCCAATGTTCTTTCACCATTGGTGAGAAGGGCGTGTCAGGGCAGATTGGGGAGGTTTTGACTCTTCCAGATCTAAAACTGTTCCATTCTCTTAATACACACCCAAAATGGTGCCTCTGTGTTTGTGCAGGAATACAACAGATATGCTGGATAGGCATTGAAAGATTTTGTTGCAGATGTATTTTCACTCTGCTACCCTTCTTCCTTCCTGAGGCGTGATACCTTTTCCATGTCTCAGAACGCCACTGGAGCCAACTCCAGGAGGCCATGGGTGCTTCAGCACCCACAATAATATATTTGTGGGGCTGGGCCCCCACAAATTCAATGGGCAACGTTGAAGCCCTTCATTGTGGGCACCCACAATCTTCGGTGTGAGATGGTACATATGCAAAGTGCCATTAAATACTGGCTGGCAGGGGCTCTGAACAGTTTCTGTGAGGGGTTTGGGGGGATATGCAGCAACATTTTGTTGCCAGACTCCTTTTCTGGCACCAAAGTTTCCTGCAGTTAAGAACCACCTGATATTTCAGAGAAGTTGAGATCCAGCACACTAAACACTAGATCTCAGAGAACGGACTTCCGGTCGGTGCCAGCGCTTAATGGCGGTCCTAGCTCCGAGCTCCGGAGAAGGACTGCTTCGCAAGTTCGGGTCTTACCCGCTACGGCAAGCGGGGGACCCCTAAAATCCCAGGCGCTGAAGCCTGAGAACAAGGAGACTCGGTGGGCACCTTTGCGCCCCCCGGTACCGTGAAAGAGCCTTTTTAAAGGCTACGGATCGACATCGGGAGTGAGCGCGGTGCTGAGAGTCGTTACCCAGCCTGCGAAGTGAAGCCGCGTCGCCATAAGCGGAGAGCGCCGATTCCTTCCTGAAAAGAAAATCTGGACTGAATCCCCGTGAGTAAGAGCTGAAATAAAATCGGGACTTTTCAAATTTTAAAAATCGGGCTAAAAACGGGGGAGATCTAAACAAAGGAAGTCTGCCTCCCCCCGACTGCATGAAAGTGAAAGCAACGGAGCTCTAAACCTGCATCCGTTTAAACCTGCTCTTTGATCAGCCTAACCGGACATTCAGACCCTTTGATCTCCCCTCTAGCTAGCAGGGCAGAGGGGAGGTGAATTTGAGCAATAACTGCAAGATTTGTTGGAAGTAAAAAACCTCTGCTGTCTCACTTATTTGAAAGCATGAAACGGTCTGCCTTCTTAGTACACTGAACTGACTTTTTCCTGTGAAGTGATACTTTGATACAAAGTTTCCACAGCGCCTGGCTACTGTACAATACAACAAGAAGTAGCATAAATAGGGCAACTGTGGCAATTTGAAGTAACAAGCTTTTAGACTTTTGACTGTGTTAATCTCCCTTTTTATATTTTGGACATTTGGGACAGTCTCCTTTGTCTCTATACTTGGAAACTTTGCTCTATGGCCATTTTGATCTGCTCCCTCTAGAGGACAAAGTGAAGTCCGGCACGGCCCAAGACAGTGGAATTTTCCAAGGGAGAATAAATCCCGTGGGAACTGACCTTGACATGAGTGGCACACAAGAAGAGATAGTCACAAGGGCCAAGACCAAGCAACAACAACAACAACAGCTGCAACAGTTACAGGCAAAGAAAAGAGGCTCAATCTCAGGCGCAACAGTTGGATCAACAGGAACAACAGCATCAACAGGACAAGACAAAGGAGCAGCCGTCTCTATGGAAGCTGTGACAGATGCCTTGCTTAAGATAAACCAAACTCTGGAGTCTCTGACAAAACAGACTTCAGAGAATACACTAAAATTAACAGAAATTTCAGCAAGATTAAACCAGAATACAGAATCTATAAATAAATTGGTGGAGGAAAACGCCACTACGCGTCAAATTGCGGAAGACGCCAAAGCTACTGCGGGAGAGACACAGGAGAAATTAGAGCCGATCGTCAGGAAGGTCTATGAGCATGATGCAACCTTGGCCTTGTGGGAGTTACAGAGGAAAGAGAGAAATTTAAAAATAAGATTGATCCCGGAGAATGAAGGAGACAACCTTGTGGAATATTTGACACGGGAGTTTGTGGATTGTTGGGAACTCCAGGAAGACGAATTCAAGATTACGACTGCCTTTAGATTGGGTAAGAAGCAAAACAGAAAGACTCCGAGAGACTGCTTGATTACACTCAGATCCAAGGAGGAAAGAGACAAAATATTGGGACTACACTTTGAAAAGGCCTTGCAGATTGGAAACTCAGCTGCACAGATCTTTAAAGACATCCCAAAATATTTTCTGGACTTAAGAAACTTCTACAAGGACTTAGCCCTTTTATTAAAGAAAAACGCTATTCGTTTCAGGTGGGAATTCCCACAAGGGCTGTCATTTGACTTTAAGGGAAACAAGGTGAAAATAAAGACAATTCAAGATAAAGACAAATTTTTGGCAAGATACCAGGAGGACTTACAGAAGGGGACTGTTGATGTACTTGCAGAACAGAGGAGAGCATTGGATATCCTGAATCTCTCGTTTGGACAAAAACCACTACCATCAGAAGAAGAGCAACAACTTGGAGCTGTTGGAGGAGCCTTAGAAAAATAACAAGATGGCTCTGCAATTCCTCAGTTGGAATTGTAATGGGCTCAATGGGCCTTTGAAGAGAAGACAAGTATTTCATATATTGAATAGAGAACAATTGGACTTGATATGCTTACAAGAAACTCACATAACCAGAGCCCACAGGAGATTACTTTCAAATAAAAGGCTAGGACAAGAATTTATTTCATCAGACAAAGTTAAGAAGAGAGGAGTTGTAATATATGTGAAGGAGAAATGGGCTCCAAAAATGATATTCAAAGATGAACAAGGGAGATATCTGGCTGTGGAGATACAAGTACAAGGAGAAAAATTCTTAGTTGTTGGAATTTATGCACCAAATGAAGGCAAATCCGACTTCTTTAAGAGACTTCATGAAACTTTGATGGACTATCTGGACTACAATATGATAATTATGGGAGACATGAATGGCGTGGTCTCCACTAATATGGACAAGGCACAAAGACTTACAGTCACCAAGGAAGGGAGACTCCCTAAGACTTTCTTCGAAATGATTGAAAATATGGACTTGATAGATATTTGGAGAACAAGGAATCCTCTGGAGAGAGAGGGAACCTTTTTCTCCCAAGCAATGATGACCTGGACCAGAATCGATCAAATCTGGGTTACTAGTGGAATGGCTCCGAAGATCAAGAAAGTGGAAATCTGCCCAAAAACTTGCTCCGACCATAACGCCGTGAAGATGGAGATGAAACTCACAACAACTGGTCAATTTAGATGGAGAATGAATGACACCCTCTTTCGAGATAAGGAGATTCTCACGAAGGCCCAAAAGACCCTAAAAGACTATTTTGAAATAAATTTGAGGACCGACGTGGAGAAAAGAGTGATCTGGGACGCAAGCAAAGCGGTGATGAGAGGATTTTTGATTCAACAAAACTCAATAAAGAGGAAAAAACAAAATGAGAAAAAGGAGAAGATTCTGGAAATGATAAAGGAAGGAGAGAGGAAATTAAGAACAAAACCAAAGTCTCAGGACATTTTAAGAGAGATCAAATTATACCAAACACAATATATGGAATTGATGAACCAAGAGATTGAATGGAAGATAAGGCAAATGAAGCAAAAGACTTTTGAATCAGCAAATAAATGTGGCAAACTTTTGGCATGGCAATTGAAGAAAAGGCAGAAACTAAATACAGTTACAAGCCTAGAGGTGGATGGAAAGAACATTTCCAAACCCAATGAAATTAGAAACTGCTTTTTAAGCTATTTTAAAAAACTTTACACCCAAGGCCCGCAAAATGAAGAAGATATAGACAAATTCCTCGGAAAATATGGACTACAAAACATCTCTCATCAAAGCAAGATGGACTTGAACCAGAGAATCTCAGAACAAGAGATAGAGGCTGCCATTCAGAATATGCAACTGGGCAAATCTCCAGGACCAGATGGACTGACTTCCAGATACTACAAATCGCTGAAGGAATGGTTGACTCAACCATTAAGAGAAGTTTGTAACGAGATCCTTGAGGGAAAAAAGGCACCTGAATCGTGGAAAGAGGCATATATTTCACTCATACCAAAGTCAGAGACTGAAAAGACCCAACTCAAGAACTACCGCCCAATATCCCTGCTTAATGTGGATTACAAAATTTTTGCAGACATTTTGGCAAAAAGATTTAAAAGAGTTTTGATGGAGAAGATCCATAAAGACCAAGCAGGCTTTCTCCCTAAAAGACACCTAGCAGACAATGTAAGGAATGTAATAGATATTTTGGAGAAGTTAGAGGTGAATATAAACACTAAGGCAGTATTGATCTTTGTGGATGCGGAGAAGGCCTTTGATAATATCTCTTGGAGTTTTATGAGGAAGAATCTTCATGGGATGGGGGTAGGTCAGGGCTTTGAGAATGGTATGGCTGCAATATACTCTGAACAAAAAGCTAAACTGATTGTAAACAATGTTGTGACTGAGGAACTTAAGATAGAAAAAGGAACACGACAGGGGTGCCCGATTTCCCCATTACTTTTTATTTCAGTTCTGGAGGTGTTGCTGAATATGATAAGAAATGACCAGCAGGTCAAAGGTGTGCAGGTCGGAGCTAAACATTATAAGTTAAGAGCGTTCGCAGATGACCTAGTATTGACTTTGCAAGAGCCAAACACTAGTACGAAAAGGGTTTTAGAAATAATACAACAGTTTGGCCAGGTAGCTGGATTTAAGTTGAACAAGCAAAAAACCAAAGTTTTAGGGAAAAACCTAACAGATATGGAAAAGGAGAAATTTCAAGAGGAAACAGGTTTGACTGTGGTCAAGAAGGTTAAATACCTAGGGGTTTATTTAACATCTAAGAATCAGAATTTGTATAAGGACAACTATGAAAAATGCTGGTCAGAAATTAAAAAAGATTTAGAAATATGGTCAAATTTGAAACTGTCAATGTTAGGCCGAATTGCAGTAATTAAAATGAATGTATTGCCTAGAATGTTATTTTTGTTTCAGACCTTGCAGATTATTGATAAGATGGAATGTTTTAAGAGGTGGCACAAAGATATCTCGAAATTTGTCTGGCAGGGCAAAAAGCCCCGAATTAAATTTAAAATATTGACAGATGTTAAGGAAAGAGGGGGTTTTGCCCTGCCGGACCTAAAATTGTACTATGAGGCAGCAGCTTTTTGCTGGCTCAGAGAATGGATGCTCCTCGAGAACACGGACATCTTGGATCTGGAAGGTTTCAATAACACTTTTGGTTGGCATGCATATCTTTGGTATGGTAAAGTTAACAGTGCCTTTAAAAATCACATTGTCAGAAAAGCATTGTTTAATGTTTGGATAAGATATAAAGATCTATTGGAAAATAAAACCCCTAGATGGGTGTCGCCAGTGGAGGCTAAAGCAGTGAAGAAACTCAATATGGAGGTCGGATGGCCGAAGTATTGGGAAATTTTAGAACAGGATGGAGATAAGTTCAAACTACAAAGTCAGGAGAAATTGAAGCATAAAGTAGAAAATTGGTTCCAATACCGCCAAATAATGGAATTTTTTAAACAGGACAGGAAAGTCGGTTTCCAGGTGGAAAAATCAAAATTAGAAACTGAACTGTTAGAACCCAACACTAAGAATTTATCTAGAATGTACAACTTGTTGTTGAAATGGAATACACAGGATGAAACAGTTAAATCGGCAATGATTAAGTGGGCTCAGGATGTTGGACACAATATTATGTCAGCTGACTGGGAATGGTTATGGAACACCGGTATAAAATTTACGGCATGTAATGCCTTAAAGGAAAACATTATGAAAATGGTATACAGGTGGTACATGACCCCAGTCAAGCTGGCAAAAATCTATCATTTGCCCGATAACAAATGTTGGAAGTGTAAAGAGACTGAAGGTACCTTTTATCACCTTTGGTGGACATGCCCGAAGATTAAGGCCTTCTGGGAAATGATCTATAATGAAATGAAAAAGGTACTTAAATGTACCTTTCCTAAAAAACCAGAGGCCTTTCTCTTGGGCATTGTCGGCCAACTGGTGACAAAGAAAGATAGAGCTTTTTTCATGTATGCCACAACAGCAGCAAGAATACTCATCGCAAAGTATTGGAAGACACAAGATTTACCCACTTTGGAAGAATGGCAGATGAAAGTGATGGACTATATGACACTGGCCGAGATGACAGGCAGAATCCGTGATCAACGAAAAGAGACGGTGGAAGAAGAATGGAGAAAATTTAAAAGCTACCTTAAGGACTACTATAAACTTAATGAATGCTAAAATGTCGTGGTTTTCAGAGACAAAGGGGTACAGGGATATAAGGTTAGACTATAAAAGAGGACTAAGATGATTGAGATTGGAAAGTAACAATTGGGAGTTGCTAGTTGAACTACGGACATTGGGATGCAGAGAGGGGGGGTATGGGGAAGTCCAAGAAAAGAGGTTTATGAAAATATGTTTGAAACTATACGTGTATGTTTGTCATTTTTAATGTTTGTTTGTTTTTCTTAAAAATGTTGTAAAACCAATAAAAATTTTATAAAAAAAAAAAAAAAATAGATCTCAGAGAACGTCTGAAAGAGGTGGATCTTAACTGCAAAAAACCTTCATGCCAGCTTTTGTGTTTAAATGTATCAGATGCTAAAAGCAGTACAGTCATACCTCGGGATAAATACGCTTCGGGTTGAGCAATTTTGGGTCGCGCTCCGCGGCGACCCAGCAGCATAGGCGCCGACTCCATGGGGCTTGAGGGGGCTCGAGCCCCCTCAAAAAAATTTTTGGGGGGGCTCAGCCCCCCCAATAATCTTGGGCGGGCGCCCTTCCACCAGAGCGCCGCCGCCGTCCCCCGCCTCCTCCCCACCTGCTCGTTCGCCAGCCAGCCAGCCGCGCGCCCTAATCGGAGAGCCCCGGCCAAGGGAATCCCAGCCAAGGCACTGCCGGAAATCCCGCGAGAACAGGGGAATCCCGACTGGCCACACCTCCCAGCCAGCCAATCGGCTGGCTGGGGGGGCGTGGCTTGCCCGATTTAGGGCCGGAGCCACTTTATTTGCATATTCATGAGCTTATTTATTATTCATGAGCTTTCCCGGGCCCCCCCAATATTTTTTCTAAGTCCGCGTCCCTGCCCAGCAGTAACGGATCGCGTTACTTTCAGGTTTCGCCACATGCGCAGACGGTCAAAATGACGTCACACGCATGCACGGAAGTAGCGAAATGCCACGCGCAGATGCGCTGTGCCATCTTACGTGCTGCTCGGAATGTGAACGGGGCTCCAGAACGGAGCCCATTCGCATCCCGAGGTACCACTGTGCAAATTTATTCTATTATTTCTTTTTTCTTTCTCTTTTTTCTTTCTTTCTTGTTCTGGAGGCAATTGAACTTTGCCCATGAGTGATAGTACAATGCTTAAAAAGTGGTATCTATGGCTTCCTTGGTTGTATTCCCAGTGGATTCTGAAATATTTTCACCCCCTATGTACACACACACACACATCTTGTTACAAATTCACACACTAATGATTTCGTTCCAGGGCGTTCCATTAAGATGTTAAAGGTAAAGTTTAGAGGTGTCTGTAGGTCACCGTGTTGGCTTGTGGCTTTTATCACCCCTCGCCTTTGGCCATGCTAGCTGGTGCTGATGGGAATTGTAGTCAAACAACTTATAGTTGATACTATGTTGGCTACTCCTGGTTTAGAGGAACCCCACGTTTTGTTTTGCCTTGGAAACAACTGGCTGAGTGTTTGTAAGTGTAGTTAGATGTGCACCATACACCCCCATCTATTGAAGACATCAAAGAACTTGTGGAACCTGTTTCAGTATCAATTTTATTTCCTACCATACACCAAATGTACAGCACAGAACACAGTTTTGTTGCTTTTGATGTAAGAAATATTAATTGTATGAAGAAACAGTATACAAACTACTCCAAATTAAAAAAAAATGCATACATCATTGCTCTTTACAAAAGGTCTAATTTACAGGATAACTCGTCAATGCAAATTAATCCAACAAAGAAAAGGAAAAGGAAAGGAAGAAGGGAAGGAGGAATCACAGTGCACATTACAAAACATCAAGTACCAAGAAGGCAAATAAATACAAAGTTACATCCTGAGCAAACAATCCAAACACAGATAAATTAACCTGAAGCCATAGGAAATCATAGTAATAAATAGATAAGTCAGTAGGAGATTGTTTAAATTAAATTAAATATATAACAAATTTCTTAAAATATTTAGTAAATTAACTTTTAGTCTCTGTCATGAGTGAACTTGGTTTCTTTCCCCCTGTAATGCATTGAACAGGTATAGTAACCGTCTTTTTTTAAAAAAACAAACAAGTACAATAACTTAATAGCAATTTGGTGTTCTATTTTATATTAGCACATACTGTGGTAGCTTCTGTCAAATTGTTTTCTTTAAAAAATAAACACAGCTTCTAAGGACATTCTTGTCTAAACTAAGGTCCGAGGGCCATATCACCGCCACCCCCCGCCCCCCAAAACATTAACAGCAAGCTCCACCTATTGCAGAACAGCAACCACAGCATGACAGCTGAATGATTTGGGAGAAGCACTCTTGGATAGGAACCCTATAATATAAATGTACGAGTGAAGACTGTGAATGCTGTCATATTCAGTCAAAATATAAAGTAGGCAAATAAAAATAAACACTTTCATCGTAGCACAGGAAAATTAAATCACACGCTAGATTCATGTGTACATTTTACATTGAGGCACATATGCACATGAGACGTGTGTGCATACCAAAAAAGGCAGTTCAGCTGGTTGTATATATACCTTCTTCTGAAAACAACATTAGAATTCTGGAAAAAAATGCATTATTACTTCTAATCCCTGAAACAGACACTGGACCCCTGTTTATAGCTGCTTACTAAACTGAGAATGGATACGGGTGATCAAGAGGTCTACCTGGGATGTGTACGTATTTCTGAGTGGTTGCCTAAGGACTGTAGCACTTGGAGACATACCCTTATTATGAGATGGTAATCAACTGCAACTAAGGCTTTCTTTAAACCTCGGCTCCAAACACATGCAACAACCTGATCCAAAGGAACATGGGATTCTGATACGTATTCAGGTCTCTTCTGCAAGCAGAGGCTTCCCCCATTCACTTCTATGCACGAGGCAGCAGCAGAGTTGCACATTTAGGGGGAATGAGCCATTGCACAGTGGTCAAGCGTTTGCATACAAAAGGTCCCAGGCTCATTCCCCAGCATTTCCAGGTAGGCCAGGGAAGTCGCCTGTCTGAAATACTGCCAGCCTGTGTAGAAAATACTGAACTAGATGGACCAGAAGTTTGACTTGGCAGGTAGACAGCAGCTTCATATGTTCAAATGGAGCTGCTGGAGTAGGGGGTTTTTCTGAGATGTTACGTCTTAGCAGTCTTAATGGAACTTGCAGTAAATCTGCTTGGAACCACAGCATTCATGTACAATTGGAGGTAAACCCAATCAGTGCATTGCTACAGTTCATAGATCCAGTCACCAAACACCATTGCCGTGCAAGCCCATTTCACAGCAGTGGGGCGTAGTCCCCTTTGCAACTGCAGCCTTCTCAGTTCCTTCCACTCAACCTAGTACAATAACTGACATCTCAGGGAAGATTTGCTCGGCTTAATTGTATGTACAAAATCATCAGCTTGGGATGCATTTTTCCAATATGAAATTATATTGATATTGATCTACTGACCAATGTTTTTACAAGGCTCTGTACAAAAAGGGGAAAAAAGCTACAGGTCATTTCAAAGCCTATCACATTAAAAGGGATAAAATTTATATATATATTTTCCCGATGAATGACCATGAAATAGGGGAAAACATATCTTAAATCACTCCAACCTTCCCTCTCGAATGGTTTCCAAGGATTATTTGTGGCAGGCTAAGACACACAGCCAAGTCCAAAGGTTTGCTGATTGCTATATTTCATTATTGCTAAAAAAAAATCATGAACTCTTACAACATGCTGCACTTGAAGAGCTTATGTTCTTCCAGCAGAGGGCACCATTCACCTTTGCATCCTTGGTTCATCATATCTCATGCTATTGAAAACCCTTTTGAATTTTTTTTGTTAAAATAAAGCTGTTATAAAAAAGCAGGATGTGGTGAAAATAAAACTAGAATCACAGTTCTGTTATTTTTGTTTCTTTCATAGATTTCCCCCTTCTTCCTGTACAAACCCAGCAAAATGTTAAATTTACACTATAACTTTCAATCTATTTTAAAACCCCATTGGAAAATAAATTAACAAACACATTTGTAAAAATATGGCAGGCTGCAGAAATGCTGTTAAAAGATTAAAAAAACACGCACACACACAACTCCTTGATTGAAAATAAATTAAAAAAGTAAAAAAATAGTTACACACACTTTTTACATTCACTTTACAAAATGAAAAGAGTGCAAACCATGATGACAACAAAAAGGATTTGTACAGAAATAAATATATTCTATGATCTGAGTCATTGCTGTTAATACAATAGTCTGTTATGTTCTCTGTCCTTTTTATGTCAGCTGGAAAAAAAATAGTGCAATGTTGTAAATTGTAAATGCAGCACAGAAACCAATACTTCTAAAGCAGTCCAGGCGCTCTTTGCAGATCCATCTGGAGTTTGCTGCTGCTAAGTCACTCCTGTTGCCCAGCAGCTTCCTCATCCTACACGTGGATACCCTTCACTGCCTGTTTGATACTTTCCAGCAGAGCCTTGCAGTCCGGGGAATACTCCCGTTCCAGATTGCTGTACATATCTGTGAGTGTATTTACATATGCTTCAAAATTCTGCTCACTGATTGGGCCCTGGAATGAAGATGAAAACACATCACACCTAAACATGGGAGTCAAATATTAGGCAAGGTGTCCACTATGTGACAACTGGAAAGAGAGAGAGGGGGGGAGCAGCTGGACATGGAAGGACTGTCTACAGGAAAACAGCAAGTGTTTGACTCCTGCAACCCTCCAAATATTGTTGGACGCCAACTCTCATCAGCCCCAACAACGACGGGCAGAGATGTTTGGAGTTGTGTCCAACAACATTTAGAAAGCCATAGGTGATTCCTGTATCACAGGGAGTTGGACTAGATGATCCTTGGAGTCTCTTCCAAACCTATATGGCTCTAGGTAACCCATTCCTAGTTTAAGCTATTGCCTGACTATGGCCTGTTGCTAGCATCACCACCTGACCAGAGAAAAATGACCTGGCCATTTTGAATTCACTTCTTTTCAGAAGTAGTCAAGTCTTTGACAACAGCTCTTTGGATCCCAGCCAGCCAATGGGATGGAGAACTGGGATGCTGTGGCCCTCTATCTGGCACTTGGGTTTCTAGCCACACCATACCCCCTCCCTAGACTACACCTCTCACTGCCCCTCCTTTGCACCCACCTTGAGTGTTTTTGTCTGGCTGGAAATGTGTTCATGAGCTCTGATCATGCTTTTTTGCTTGCTTGGATAGAGTGGTGTTTGTGTAGAAAGCAGCCTGTTGTAGAAACAACATTTACATTTCTTCCTCGGCTCACTGGTATGTGGCCCTTGGAAGATTGCCCAGAAAGGAATGTGACCCAAGTCCTCTCCACTTCCCAAACATTTCTCTTCTGTGCTTAAAGGTATGGTCATGGTCTTCTCCAGCAGTAGAGGGGCATTACTCACCTGGTTTCCCAATGCCACAGGAGAGTGGGAGGGGCAAATTAATGGGAAGTTCAGCATGGTGCATGCACAGCAACACAGCCAATCCCACCAGCACTGGACAGGCAGTGTGGTGTAATGGTTAGAGAGTTGGACTTGGACCTGGGAGGCCAGGGTTTGATTCCCCACAGTCATGAAACTCACTAGGTGATCTTCAGATGGGCCAGTCACCATCTCTCAGCCTAACCTACCCCACAGGATTGGTGTGATATTATTGAAATTTAGATCCTACTTTTTTCCTTGAAGGGGAAAAGCTTATAGATAAAATGGGGAAGAGGAGAACCATTTACACCACATTGAGCTCCTTGGAGGGACAGCATTAGGAATGTTGGACTGGCCATGTTGCTGTACCTGCTCTGTACCAAGCTGCCTGCTGCCTTACCACCGTTGGTAATTGGAAAGCCAGGTGAGTCCCCACCACCCCTCTGGCCGCTACTACTATCCATAATTTTCGGCACATCCCAGAGATTGAGAATGTTGTACAGTTTGAGATTCATCTCTGACAGCCCTGCAACATGCTGTTGACTAACTTCCCTGGGCTCCCAAGAAACTGCCACATTCCCAGCCACAGACATACCATTTGTGGAAGCTGAATGTCGGCCAGACTGGAGATGAGGGCTTGACTGAGGCCAGCCAACTCCTTCAAGAGGCTCTCGTTGTTCTGCTCGATAAGTTTGTTCTCCTCTTCTATCGTTTTCAGATTGCTCTCCATAGATGTTATCTGAAACCACGAAGCAAAGCAATGTATGGTAGTGTGAACAGCAGAAGTAAACCAACGGCTGAAGAGTTCTCAAAATGCTCCCAAAAATGGTTAGTGTGCCTGATAAAGCCTGACACATTTTAGCGGGGAAGTATGCTTTCGAAAAATCCTTTTACTTTTTGCTTTATGAGAAAGTATATTTGTAGTTCCTGATGGAAGTGGGTTCTTCTTTTTATTTTTTATTTTTATTAGTATTATTTTTCAGAGTCATCATATACAATCCAGAAACAAAGATAACCCATACCCAACAGAACCAACCAAAAGTCCCTGGCGACCACCGAAAATACATTATGAAAACTTGTGTTCCTGTATGCATACCCCAACTTACAACATCTGTAAAACATTTTCATATAGATGGGTTCTTTTAAATGTACAATTATGTGTTTTTGTGTGTTTTTGATATTGTCCCTGAAGAAGGAAAATTCCCTGCTCCCGCAAAATGCATTGGGCCAATGCACATAATTTATTTTTCCAGGGGATCAGGCTCTTTGCAAAGTTTTCTGTCTTTTGTATTCCTGCATTCAGTTCTGGTTACTGCGAACAGTGGGGTTCTTGGCCTAAAATGCAGCTATCAGAAGTGATAGCCCAAGGCAGTGGAAGTTGCCTACGCAGAAGTGAAGCTCAAGTCCTTTCTGTTCCATGCACATCAATGTCAAAAGGCGCTCCTAATTGGGGCGAGCCATTTTATTTCTAAGTCAGTGGATTCTGCTGTTCTTTCAGAAGAGGAATATGTTTAAATGATGCTCTAGACAGTGACCCTGCTGGATGAAAAGAGCATTGTTTGTGGGAAGCGTGTTCAGAAATGGACGAAAGACTGCAGGCCTCGAGCTGACAACTCAGGAGGAGTGTCTGATTTAAAATGAAGAGTTTTGCCCTGAGGGACTGGGGTAGGTAGGGAGCAAGCAAGCTGCTATTTATATTGCTGCCTTTTTCTCACAGCATCGCTGCTGACTCACTACAATAGCAGCAACCCTGGTTTTGGCTTTTGAGCTACTTTCCAGGGCAAGGTTATGCTGTAGAGTGACTGAGTTTGAAGACAGGACAGAGTATAAAAGCTAAAAATAAAAAAGTAGAATAGGAAATGAAGGAGCTCACTTTGCAACAATTCATTGTAACATAGGCCAGGCATTATATATATTATTTTGAGAGAAGCTGAGTGAAAAATTGAGCTTGGGGCCGAGACCATACATTTTAAAATCTATAATACCACTTTAAACAGTCATGCCTCTCCCCCCAAAAAAGTCTGGCAACTGTAGTTTCTTTAGGATGCTGCAAATTGTTAGGAGACTTCTATCCCCTCACAAAGCTGTAATTCCCAGTTCCTTGGGAAGAGGGATTGGTTCTTAAACCACTGGAAATTTTAGCTCTGTGAGGGGAATAGGGGTCTCCTAACAAGTCTTAACACCTTAACAAACTACAATCCCCAGGATTTTGGAGGGAGGGTGACTATTGGATGTGACAGCTCTCATAACATACACTTCAGTATACTATTTATATTTCAAGGAGGAAAAATGAATGCACTGAAAACAGTTAACATACCCAGCTCAGCCCAACTCAGAGTAGACTAATTGAAAAAAATGGACATAGCTAAGTTAGGTCCATTCATTTCAATGGATCTAATCTGAGTAAGACTTAGTTGAATACCATCTCTGATTTTTAGCATGCCTGAGGAGCTGTGTACATACACACAAACACATATCCTTGGAAAAAGTTAATTACAATTTGAAGTTAAGATTTAGCTGGTATTTTTTTCCATTCCAGTTGCCCAATTTTACTTACATTGTGCTCATTCATTAGACTAATTTGATGAAACAATGCATTTTTAAAAGTGGAAAATTTGCCATAATATATATATTTGTGGAAATTTAATTGAGCAAATCATTAGCTTTCCATAATAGCATGATTTTTTCTTCTTCCAAAAATGGGCTGCAGATTCAGTTAAACAACTGCATAAGCAACAACAAATTTGGCTTTCAGTTGGAACATAAAAAAGCCTGCTTGGTCAGGCCAAAGGCAAATCTAGTCTAATATCCTCTTCTCCCAGTGGCTAACCAGGTGCCTGGGGAAAACCCACAAGCAGGTTTCAAGCACAAGAGCTCTGTCCCCAACTGTGGTTTCCAGCAACTGGTATTCAGAAGCATTGCTGCCTCCAACTGTGAATTTGTCAAATCCTCTTTTAAAACCATCCAAGTTGGTAGCCATCACTGATTCCTGTGGGAGCGAGTTCCATTGTTTGATTATGTGCTATATGAACAAATACTTCCTTTTGTCTCTCCTAGATCTTCCAAAATTCAGCTTCATTGGAGGTC
The DNA here is from genome assembly GCF_965112155.1 of Podarcis liolepis. Classification (NCBI taxonomy): domain Eukaryota; kingdom Metazoa; phylum Chordata; class Lepidosauria; order Squamata; family Lacertidae; genus Podarcis; species Podarcis liolepis. Next base: position 39,718,687 of record NC_139560.1, on the reverse strand, counting down.
TGAGTTCTAGTGTTATAAGAGAAGGGAGGAACCCCCTTTTCTCTTGCCACTTTCTCCATGCCATGCATAATTTTACAAACTTCTACAGGTCGCCTCTTACTCGCCTTTTCTCTAAACTAAAATGTCCCAACTCTGCAACCTTGCTTCATAGGCGAGTGGCTCCAGGCCCATTTTGGTTGCCCCTTTCTGAACCTTTCCAAGCTCAACAAAATCCTTTTTGAGCTGAGGCTGTATGGCAGTAAACTAGAATGATCTGACAAAATTAAAAGCAAAGGTTTGAACCCAGGCATTCTGTGAGACCATGACTTTAAACCAGTGGGTGGAAGGCAGGGAGACCAACAGTAGCTGAAGCTAGACAGATGAAGCAACAACTCCTTTAAAGCTCCAATTAAACCCTCGCTGAACCAGAGAAATGGACCATATATGGGTCAAGGTAGAAGGCAAAGGCAAAGCCTCCAAAAAGAAAATTGGGCCATGTTGCTTAGGTTTCACGGGCCACAATAATGAGCTGGAAAGTTGCTATGATTTCCATGCAACTCTGCCCAGTTTGCATGCTGCTACAATGCTGGATCCATGGGTGCAGCTATGGGAAACATAGTATATGTTAACAACAGCTTGCAAACAAAATTCTCAATGGTCAACATGCAGTAGCAGTGGCATAGCATAGGGGAGCACAGGGGTAGTTGCCCCAGGTATAAGATTGTTAGCGGGTGCACATTTTCAACACCCGGTGCTGTCTCAATACAGCCATGTGCTTCTGTTACTGGGCTCTGTTGAAAACAGCTTCTTCATGTGAACCAGGCTGGCAACCCACTCTACGCTACTGTGCAGTAGAGTTCACCATCATTGCAATGCCAGAGATTAGTAGGAGCTTTTGATGTTTGTTTTTAAGGGCTCAATCAGAGATTTTCTTCCTTACCTGTGTCTGAAGTTTCATCATGTCAGCTTCAATTTTAAGGTTGGATTCATTCAGTTCTTTTATTTCTTCATCCAAATGTCTGATTTCCTCCTCATTCTCTAAACCTGCACAAGAATGAGCCAAGTCAAGTGTAAAATCACACCTGACTGAAGAGATGGGCAAATGCTAACCCCTGTGTAATGGTATGTTATAGAACAAGCCTCTTCAGTTAACCTGGTCTCTGGAATCAAAATTGCACATTTGCAATTTAATTCTACACTTAACGGGGTCAGTGTCAAAGCTTCCATTATGGCATGTCAGGGGCAGAGAAGCAGCCATGAAATTTTCCCTTTGCACTGATGGAGCTCAATAGGCCTTCAAGTGGCTGAAAGTGGCCCACCTGGATTGAAAGGATCAATGCAGTACTGATATTTGTTGAAGGGCAACCCTGGGAACAGAGCGCAGGTCGCCATAGCTCAGGATGAGGGAGAAATTTGGATTACATGTCAATGCAGATCCTTTTATTTTGCAGTTTCTGAACCAATGAGCACACAGAAAAGCAGCGATCCCTCCAAATTTGCACTTTCCCAAATTTTGTTGTGCAGCTCCTCAACCACAGCATGTGCATAAAAATTCACCTGTACAGAAATACGTTATGGGAAATTGCTTGAAAAATGTGCGTATTGGGAGAAGCACATATCAAAGTGCTGATGAATTTTGGTGAGGCCTATTGTTATTATTAAAATTGTTGTTGGTTTTTATTGTTATGATTGCAAATTTGATGTGGAAATCTGGTGGACTGGAAAGATGAGACACGGATATAGGCAAATTTGTCCATCTCTACCTGTGTCCTGTTCATTGTGAGGCAGTACAAAGTACTTTTAATTAAAATGTTCAAATGAAAGGCACAATGTAATTATATATATATATATAGTAAACCAAACATTAAATTAATTAATCCAATTATGTGTCTTCATGAGGCAGGCAGCAGAGGGGCTGTAGCTCTGTGTTTGCAGAAGGTCCTGCTTTCACTATACAGCATCTTCTGTGAAAGAATATCTAGTAGCTGGATGGAAAGACACTTTTTCTAAGACTCTAAAGAGCTGCTGCTGGCCAGAGAAGACAGTACTGGGCAAAGACAGACTCATTTCCTTACTCCCAGATTCCAGTGTCATATATGTACTGCTTTTGTTACCTTCTTACCTCCACTTGCTTTCAATTTGATGGTCATCAGTTCTTCTGATATTTTGCCCTTTTTTAAGGCTTGTGCATTCAGAGGGCATCCAGACAAACTGAAAAGAGTAGGAAAGGGGACCTATTTGAAAATTGAAACACATTTTTGATTGCTGTATCTCAGCTTCCAGGGTCTTGGCAGTACAAGTCCATTTCATTGTGCTGCACGTAAGCTGCAATCCTGTATTGCTACTACAGTGTTACTGGGCGCAGAATATTGCCAATGACCGAACTGGTTGTGTAGTTACTAAAATCTCTCTAAGACAACAAATAGGCAAATTGTCCTCAGTGCAGCTCCTGACATGGCCCCATTTGAACTATGTAGTGGGTCATCTACGGTGGTGGCTGCTACCAAAGCAGAAGCTTAAACACACCTTCGGGAAAATAGTACATAATGGTGCAGCGGTGGTAAGTCAGTGCTCTCTACTGGGAAGGAGAGGCAAAGCAGTGATGAGGTCAATGTGGCACAAACACACTGCAGGAGTGCTGGATCGGCTCTGCAACTGCATTTGCACCATGCTGAATACCCTTGCTGCCTTGCCCTCTACCTCTGTCACGCTATCTGCAACTAGAGGCAGCAGTGTAAAATCCTGGACCAATTACAGCACAATTCTATACATGTCTACTCTGACATAAATTCCATGGGATTCAAGAGGGCTTATTCCAAGGTAAATGTGTATAGGATTGTTCTATTAAAATCTGTGACTGGTAGTCAACTAAATTTAACTCAAGAGCAGACCCACTGGAATGAATTAACATGGCCAAGCTAGGTCTATTAATCTCTGTTGGTCTACTTGGAGTAATACTTAGTTGAACATCACCAAATTTACAACTCCTGGGGTCAGCTTAGATACGCAAATGAACATAACAGCTCAGTAATTTGCTACTAAAAATACTTTGCATTTTAAACAGGACTTTAAAGCAATAAATTATATTTGCATTCTCAGATAAGTGAATTTAGGATTGTGGTCTTAAAAGTCTAAAAAGCTTGCAACTCAGAGTCAACTTTGAAATGTACATGAAAAGAAGAGTTCAGTAATATGCTGCTAAAAATACCTTGCCTTTTAAAAAGAGCTTTTAAGGCTAAGCAGTAAATTGCATTTGCAGATTTCTCACCTATTCTAGGTTGATATATGAATGTTTAGACAGCTAAAATAAAACCAAAGACATCTCGAAAAATCCTGGACATCTCTAGGAAACGAGTTGGGGTTAATTCAGGGACTTATGCAAAATCCTAACAAGATTTTTCCTATCAGTTCAACAGCTTCATTTGTTAAATTCACACAATTGCAATACATTGTAGGTATTTGTTGGGTTAAAAAAAAGTAAAGATACAAAGTGATACCTTCTATGGGTGACAAAAACGTTATTAACATGACCCAGCCCGTTGCAGCCTGGCAAAGGACAGTGTGGCAGCTCCTGCTTGTTCAGTCTCCAGGGCAGCGAAGACCCATTGAGAGGACTCTCCTTCTGTCTCTTGGCAGCCATAGGACAACCCGAAGCAGTGCGATGAGAAGTGTATTTACCTGATATGTGACCTTGGCCATCACAGCCTAGCACCGGACATCTACAGAAGCACAGCAAAACTGATGTTATTTTTAGGAAAAAGAAAAGAAAAACCAAGAGGCAGAAGGGAAAAATGTCCATGTACCAGCGACACCTCAAGAAAGATTTCCTCCCCATAAATAAAATAAAGCCTATTTTTTTTATAATATTAACGTACTAATAGCAAGGTTTTAATGTGCTTGGGTCCTTCTTGGAGATTTCCTGTAGGCATCTGGTTGGCCACTGTGAGATGCTGGACTAGATGGGTCATTGGCCTGATCCAAGGGTTTCTAATGGCCAAATGCCTTGTTTGATGCTGGATTACTGAATTTTAGGCTACTGTATTTTACTCTTGTTTTAAGAGTCATTGATTGATTTTATTTATATGCACTATTAAATAGTGTGGGGGGTTTTGGCAAGCTGCTCTGGAAAGTTTTTTTAATTTGAAGGAACAAGGGAAATATATTTAAAAGAAAAAGGAAACAAGTAAAAGGCACAGTTTGAGGAAAATGGCCAAGCAAGCCAAACTAGACTCCTTGGTGTGTCAAGATTGGCCCACAGGCTGCTGGTTCCAAGCTGTCTATACATTAGGGCTGCAATATGAAGACCACTTTAAAAAATACAGTCCAATACACCGTTATTGAACTCAATGGACTTGAGTGTATGCAAAGGATTGCACTGTGAAATACTTTAAATATGGTGGCTTTAAATATGAAGGAGGCTCGACTAGCTTCCATTAGTGATCTGCCATAGTGTCATGAGTCCCATTCTATGGATCACTTTTTCAGCAGGTACACTCACTTTTGATTTTCAAGCATCTCTGAAAGACCTTTTTTATGTAGGCAGGCCTATGCAACTGTTTAGATGTTTTGATCAGTAGATCATTTTAATGATCATTTTGCACTCTTATTATGTTTTCTATTTTATTGCCTGTCCTGCCATATGCTATCTTTATATATATATTATATATATATATATATATATATATATATATATATATATATATATATATATATATATATATATATATATATATAATGAAATAAGGTCAAATCTTCACGTGCAGAGGCACCACATGCAGACAATTGTCAGCCCCTGTAAGCATCAGCCAGTGAACTGGTAGGGGAAATAATGCATGATATGTAAGCCTTCCCTACATGTGGGTGTACAGGACTGGCAGAAGGGTGAGGTTACTGGTCATAAGGGCTCAGAAGAAGAATTATAGAGGGTCTAAAAAGGGTCTCTGCCTAAAGTTTGGCTCATCTGGGATGGGGATGAGCCAGATAAACTCAGAGACTATGCTTCTCCTTTGTTTCTTAAGACCTGGGACCTTTCCATAGCTGTGCCATCTGGTTTACTTCAAGGACAGCACAACAGCACCTGAACCATAAAACCATCCTTTGGAGGTTTTGTTTGGATTTATTGTTAGGAGAGGATATATGTTAGTGAATCTGAGACCAATCTTCCTGTGACGTATCCAATAGCGAGGCATAAGTGACAAGCCTTTGCCACTCCACTTACTTAAGTTCAGGGTCTTCTTTTTCTTCCTTGGTAGGAGTCACTTTGAGACCACCTTTCCTGGCTCGGGGACAACCAGACAAGCTGAAAGTACACAGAGTAGAGCAATATAGATTTCACAGGCTTTTGCTTCTGGATGATTCAGGGGTGATGATCCTGTGGCCCTCCAAACGTTGGACTCCAACTCACACCAGCTGCAGCCAGAATAGCCAGTGGTCGGGGTGATGGGAGTTGTAGTCCTGCAAAATCTGGAGTGCCAAAGCTCCCTCCCCCTCAAAAAATAAGCAGAAGATTCTTACCTTCTGTGTGAGGCATAGTTTCCAGTGACATGACCAGACCCATCACATCCTGGAGTTGGACATCTATAAAGCAAAGTGCAGAGAAGATGATGACCCTTGACATTACATAAAATATCTAATTTAGGAGATTTTTGCATTGGAATTTCCCACAATCCTGGTTTGACATGACTGTGTGCAACTGGAAAAATAAGAAAGGGTACCCAAGGAAAGCAACTATTTTGGGGTGTACAAGGGCTGTGTTGTACATGAAAACTCAGCCACTGATATAAACCTCACAATTTTCCCACTCAGTTATTTAGATTTCTGGGAAGGGGAAGATGAAAACGATCATTTGATTTGTTAGAATCAGTGCATTTCAAATCTGAAAATATATATGGTCAGGCTCAAATATATGCACTGAATTAATTGTTAAAAAAAGAAATATAACCCCCTGTATACCCATTACACACAACATTTGTTTCTCTTTCTCCTAGGAATAGGGATTTTATAGTCTGGCTCAACAGCATTTTGTATTTCTTTTGTTAATCCAGTGCAGTGGAGTTAATCATGCCATTAGTCCTGGATCTTCTTAGAGGAACTTATAGTAGATGTGCAATACAGGTGTGATGGGAACATCTTAGTGGCCTCATATAGAATATACTCAGTAGTGTCTCAAAGAGGCTTGCAGTGGTTGTACAAAAGGAGAATAGCAATGTTGCTGGAAGTTTTATTAACCTGGTTCAAAATACAAATTTAGCATGTTAGGAATAGTTGCCTATATTCAAAACTCAGTGTCATTTCTCTGATTGCGATCTGAGCCAGGGAAGAATCCCCATAAGGCACTGTAAGGGCTCAGGTATCCTAGGAAAATGACATGTCCAGTTTTCCTGGCAGCTGAGACACTAATATTTCAGCATTCTCAATGCCAGAACCAGAGGGGTGAGGGAAGGGAGGAAGAGCTTCCTGTCAGACCTCTTAAAGGTAAAGGTAAAGGGACTCCTGACCATTAGGTCCAGTCGTGGCCGACTCTGGGGTTGCGGTGCTCATCTCGCTTTATTGGCCGAGGGAGCCAGCGTACAGCTTCCGGGTCATGTGGCCAGCATGACTAAGCCACTTCTGGCGAACCAGAGCAGCGCACGGAAATGACATTCCTGCCGGAGCGGTACCTATTTATCTACTTGCACTTTGACGTGCTTTCAAACTGCTAGGTTGGCAGGAGCAGGGACCGAGCAACGGGAGCTCACCCCGCCGTGGGGATTCGAACCACCAACCTTCTGATCGGCAAGTCCTAGGCTCTGTGGTTTAACCCACAGCGCCACGCGCATCCCCATCAGACCTCTTACTCTGCACTTATTGTTGCCACCTCACCAAACCAAAGAGAGTGGGGCAGAACACAGCTGGAAACATAAAATGAAGTGGTTGTTAATAGCATACAACAGTTTCCAGCACTGCTTCTTGAACGAAGGGACAATGCTGGCAGTAGTGGTGGTAAGAGTGTGTTGCTCATCAGTAAGAGTTGAGGTGAAGGGCCACAGCTCAGCAGCAGAGCAACTGTTTTGCATGTAGAATGTCACAGACTTAATTCCTGGAACCTCTAGATAGGGATGGGAGATAATCAAGTCTGAAATCCTGGAGAGCCACTGCTAATCAGTGCAGGATCCAGTGTTCCTAGCAATTGCACAGGCAGTAGCCCACAAGTTCCAATGGCCCAATGACGTTATGCACAGCGCTCACTATTGCAACCAATGCACCAGTTTTGAAGACAGTCACATTTCCTCAAGATGCTACAGTGGGAATGCGGGAGGAGATGTGATTAACTCTCAAACAGAAATGCTGCCCTCGGGAAAGATGTCTGCATTCCTCACAACAAATTAGTAACCAGCTCTGTATTTGTTGCACTTTTTCAAGCTGCACTACACGAGCACAGGATTCTGTCAAGCATTCTTGGAAGCCTTCGCCAGACTTTATCCAAGCATCTTCATCAGCCAAAACACTCCCAATGATAACTGGGTGACTGCCTGCCAACCTTCCTCTTCAATAATAAGGCCAGATGCCCAGATTGCTCAGGCCTCCTTAAGAACCTCCACAGCCACTCTTTTGTTTGTGACTTTTCTCTGCAGTATATGGACTCATCTGATTTAATGCTTGCTTCAACCACATGCAGAGGGGTATGTCTAGTGGCAAAGGATAAAAAGGAAAGATTTGCAGGCTTGGTTTGGATAAACACTCACATTTTAAAGCTTAGCCCAAGTACTTTGATCTGAAAAACCAGACTGCGTATTTTGTGAGATCCAGCCATCTTGCAAGATTTGGTATTTCCAGCTGGCTTTCAAAATATGAGAATAACATTTTCTTTCCCAACATTTAGACACATCTACTTCAAGACCTGACAAACAGTAAGATTCTCTCCCCTTCGTCTGATTTATACCTGCTGGGTGGGATAAGACTGCTCCCAAATTCCCTTAGCAGGGGCAGTTTCAACTCCCTGCTAGTGCAAACCCAGCAACCTTGTCCACGTGGGAGGTGACTATTACTATAGCTACACTTCTTACACTGGTAGGATTGCGTGAGTGAAAGGGGACAAACTGGACAGGTATGGGGCAGTATGGCAGAGGTGTAGAAGTTAGACAATGACTAGTGGGATCTGCAACAAAATATTCCACTGTAGAGTGTTTCTATTCAAGTTATGCTTTTGGGGTCCCACAGTAAAGTATTTTCCCTAATCTTTTCTGCACTTCTGCAACCCCTGGAGTTTCCCCAAGCCTGTTAGTATCCCTCTTTTGGACATGGCTGTCACATGTGGAAAAATAGTTAACTATGAGACCTGTAACAAAATATTGATGTGTGGAGTTTTCCTGTTTGAAATTAATTCAGAAGTGAATTAATAATCATGCAGTCCCTGGACAATAGGGAGTCAGACGTCTTTAGGCCTGCTTTGAGAGCATTTGTAACTATCCAGGCTTATTCCCCTGCCTGGCTACCTGTCACCCTTTGCCACCATATCCAGGACACCATATCATGTGTCCATGACCAAAACCTAGCACTGGAGCAAGAGCTGGACTAGTGCATTCTACAGGAAGCTGGAGTTGTTACCCCAAAGGCTGAGCAAACATCTGCTTTGCAGCTCTACTGGTTCCTGTTGCTGAACAAGCAGACTGGGTTTTGAAGTAAGTAAAATATGTAGGAAGAGAACAGCAATGAACCCCTCCCTCTCCTTTGATACTAATACTCACTTAAGCTCTTGAGAGTTGGCAGCCATCAAGGATTTTAAGGTCTTGTCAGCCAACGGGCAGCCAGAAACACTAGAAAAAACAAACAAACGTGAAATAGGCTTCCTTGAATATACCTCAGCAAATATTAAAAGATTGCACTAAAAATATTTAACCATTAAATTAAAAAAAACAGATCACAGACCAACCACTTGTAAACAAATCCCTTCTTAGTTCCTTCATCCCCATAGGGATGTGAAGGAAGAGTGTAGTAGTTGATACAGCTGTGTATCCCTCATAGGCCACAGAGCTCCTTCTTGCTCAGATGATGCATTTCAACTGCTACAGGGACTTGTTTGTAAGCTGGACCTTGGTCATCACAGAAACCATTGCATAGGGAGCTCCATTCAGCACAATGTAGGAACTGGGCCTTTGGTAGCATTTACCCTTTGGAACACTCTCCTGTTACATATCCAACAAGCTCTGCCTCTGTTATATTTTTGGTACTTATTGGAGACCTTCCTTTTAAATGGAGATTTTTATCCCCATCTACATCTGTACTGGATTTCAGCTCTGTGTTTTTATATGTTTTTATTGCTAAATTGCTCAGGGTTTTTTTTTATGGGAACAGGTTTGTAAGTAAAAAGTCCACAATGTCATGCCTTCATTTTGTTATTAATTGCTCTCACTTTTTACCTGCGGTGCGATGCATAGTTTCCTGTCACATGACCACTGCCATCACATCCTGGTGTTGGACACCTAAGGAAATAAAATGGAAATGCAGACACACATACAGTTGTTGTACGTCTCTCTTATTGAACTGTGCGATAAACATACAAAGATGGAAAATTGTTCCCCACATGAATAGGAACCCCTATTTTTTTTCCCAGGGGGGGAAAGTTCAATTTAATGTTTTTAAAAAAGGTTGTGTATGGATCTGGATTCACACCCCTTGCTATATATTCACAATATATGTGATATTAAAAGCTGATGTGATCTCGTGATTTAGATGGCCCAACTTCACCAAGACACTGTAAGGACTAACAATCATGAACCTGAGGGCCCTAGGATATGAGAAACTGCCCTTTTCTAAAAAGGGCTCACCTATTCCAATTTTCTACAGGTTAATTGTTAGCCCCCCCCCCCAATTACTTTGAAAAATCCAGAGACTGCATTTTGGTCCCAGCTACTACTTTTTTATTTCTTCAGAAGCAAAATTATTCTCTTAGTTAATCCTCCCAAAACACTGTTGATGCATGGACCACAAAGTAATATTTTATAAACAAGCATAGAATGCACCATATTTTTTTTTAAGAACTAGTGTATCATTTAGACAACTTATTCCATTCCATGTCATACAGCTGCTTTGGTATAAATATAATCATCAGAGAGACCATTAATATTTAAAAATATGTAATCTATATTTATAATGAAGAAAGTTCATTGTAATTGAACCTCAGAGGTAGAATTTTTCTTTACAATTGCTATTGTCATTATAGGTGCTTCCTCATGATGGAGCCATTTGTATTGCTCACTAAACTACCTATTCTGCCGGTGAATATTTAGTAAATGTCCTCTGCCCTCAGTGTTACCTTTAGAATCTTTAAATGGCGAGTCTTAAGTGTTTATGAATTAAATTGTGTAGGCAAGCACATTTTGGGTACACATCAGCATGCAGAGCAAGTATTACGGATGCTTTAAAATCCCATACAAGGCTTGGAATTATTGTAACTATAGAGAGAAGAAATTATGTTCAGTTATTAAGGTAGTAAATGGCTGTGTGGATCCCTGGAATTAATGTCACACAGCAACAGATCTTTAAATAGAAATTTAATAAATAGTAAAAAATAATAATAAAGTGTCACTGGGGAAATTATTGCTTTTCCTTCTGCTAGCTTCATCAACATTTGTGTTCTTAAAAAAGGCAAAGCTAACACATAAGTGTGGATACAATATGGTGAGCAGTCTTTAGATTTAGATTAAGGCATGCTGTGTCAAAGAAGATTTGGCCCATGGGAACAGTAATATCTGGAGGAGGGCTTCTAAATCCATAAGGCAAACGTCAGACATAGAATTGATATCAAAGTATTTGGTGATGAATAAATGAAATTATAAAAAACAGAGATGGAGGCTGCATTCATGTGGCTGTTTATTCCATTTTCACAACTTCTTCCTATCTATTAAGTTCTGCATTATGTTTGAGCTTACACATGGTGTAAAAGCCAGCTCTGGAACTATAGTGGAATATAGCACAAGCTTAGTGCTCATTTCTGTGTTATTTGCTTCCAGAAAAAAACCCGTTGACAAATCATGTGGAAATGAGTGATAAACTTGTGCTATATCCCACTATATTCTAGACGTGGCTTATATATCGTGTGGAAACTGAAATATAATGTGGCAATTAATAGTTAGGAAAGCATTGTGAAAACGGAAACACTTCTCAGCCTTTTGGCTAAGAACAAGTGTAAAACGGAATAAACCATCTTGTGAATGCTGCCAGAGAAAGATAAAGAATATCAACTATTAATGATACATTGATCATATGAAACTGACTGATTAGGAACTGCTCTATTACATGTCAACAACTGCTCTATTAGAAACCTAGCTCTTCTTGGGCAAAGTTAATTTTTTTGCAACAAACACATTCTGTTGTTGTTTTGTGTTCCCACAGAATTGTAGCATTCAAACAGGCCTGTCTGTAGACTGATTTCAGGTACAGCAAACAGGAACTACTGTATTTTCCATCTGTAAGATGCCCCCATGTATAAGACACCCCCTGTTTTGGGGGATTCAGATTTAAGAAAATGGTGGGAGATGGCTCAGAGTATAAGACGCCCCCTAATTTTTGACATTATTTTAAAGGGGGAAAACCTAGTCTTACACACGGAAAAATACAGTAATTATTTGTGGGATCCAACCCCATGCAGGATATGGATGACCTGTTTATGAAGTGATCATTTCCCTGAAGTTTTCATACTTGCTACGTGGCATGAGCCAAAAGTAAAGGAGAATATTGCCCCAAATCTACCCAGAGATTTAAAGTCCAGTGCTAAAAAGGAAGATGTAATGGCACCCAATATTCTGCAGTGTATATTAGGGACGAGATCCAGCATTTCTTCACCCTGGGCAAATCAGCAGTGTGTGGACTTCTCAAGCCCATAGACAACAAGAAGGAAAGGAATGTTTTGTGACTCACGTGATCAGTTCCTTTTTGAGATCTCTTGAATGGAGCTTAGATTTTGGACTAGGAACCGAGACATCTGAGTATCTTTTTTCATCCAGGCTTTCAGGACAGCTCGCAGGATCTTTCTGAAATAACAGAAAAGAATGAGGTGCTTCTATCTTCAACACAATACTGGTAGCTAGAGCTGAACCAAAATTTCTCAGAAGACCTATTTCTGACTCTCTCTCTCCCGCCCCCTTTTCCCCTAGGAATGTTATCACAATTTAGAATGTTATCACAATATGCTCCATCTTTTGTTTGTGCAATGGCCACCATTCCCATCTTAGCAGGGTGAAAAATGGTGCCCAAACTGCCAACATAGCAGCTGCTGCTTGCAACATCAGCAAGACAAAGACAAAGCCTTGGGATGGGCAGAGTTAAGGTGCCAACCTATGGCCACTGCTAATGGAAAGCCTCAGCCCTAAGAAACGGTTTGAGAATTTCTCCTGTCCTTGGGAAAATTTAGTGAAAATGCTCCCCTAATCTGCTGATAATATCTCTGATGGAGCCCTTCTGGGGGTTTACCTAGCCCAAAACTAGCCACCCACAAGGCAAGGTGAGATGGCAGCAGATCCTAATCTTCATTCATCTCTTCTTCCCTGGTAGGGAGGGGCCCCCACCATATTGTGATTCGCTGCAGGTACCAGAATGTCTTGGGCTGACCCTGCTTCAGCCCCTAGGGTTCAGTTGCCTTCACTAGGAACCAAGGCTTTAGCATAGCAAGCCCTGTCCTGTGGAACTCATGACCTGTGCAGCTTCAGCAAGAACTGCCCCTGCTTTCTTTCAGACATCTCTTAAAAGCTGTATTTTTTAGGTAGGCCCTCACGTTTTTTTCTTTTTAACCAGCCATTATCTATTGCTGCTTTATTGCTGTTTTAATTATGTTTTACCTAGATGGATTGCTTTTATTGCATTGCATGCTGTAAGCATGCTGTATTGCATGCTCTAAGCCACCTTAATATATTGCATGAATGCCAAGGTTGCAGGTTCAACCTGTGTATGGGACAGCTGCATATTCCTGCATTGCAGGGGGTTGGACTAGATGATCCTTAGGTACATTCCAACTCTACAATTATAGGATTCTATGAAAGTGCAGGTCACAAATATTCAAACAATAAATAGGAAGGAGAAACTTGAGAGGCCATTCATGTGCATCACAAGTGCTGACTACTGTGGTCAGTTGATTCAGAGAAATAAGGTACCACTGATAACAAGCTTACTTCCAGTTAAGAGCTCTTTTTTTTTTTTTTTTTTACAAAAGTGGGGGGGATGTGTACAAAAGCTGAACTTCCCCATTATTTCCAGAACAGTCTGCCAAACTGCAGACTGTATTTGTGTGTATGTGGGGGGGGGGCGTTACTGGGGATGGCAGGGAAGCTCCACTAGTTTCAAGTTGAGTTCTTGCCAGTGCGCATATTCCTATGTGCACACAGGACGACAAAAATAAATGAATGAAATTCCATTAATGTGCAGATGGACATTTATATTGATTTCTGCAAAGACCAGAACATAATGACAACACGAATAACAGATAATAGCATCTGGCACTTTCAACATTTTAAACCCTGGAATCTTTGGAGAACTGACAGTTGAACTAAACTGACAGCTCCAGTTATTTCTCAGCACTTTCCTTTTGGAGAAAGTGTGAGCCTCTTCCAAATTCAGGATTATTTTTTTTAAGGGGCATCTGGACAGGCCATTTCTCAGTGTACGAGGGAGACAATATTTTCTAGAAATGACCAACAAAATCAGCCAACTGTTATGCATATGAACCAGAAAATAAATTAAAAATAGATTATTTTATTTTACTTTGAGGCAACTTACACCCTTATAATTTGAGAAGTTTCTAAGACTCCTGCTGTTATCTAGTGTTGGAAAAGCTGTAGAATTAAAAAAAACCAAAACATTTCAGAGACAGTAAGTTGACTTTAGAGGATCAGGAAGCTTGTGGGTTGGATGGCAAGCTTGACTTGTGAGGAAATAGTATTCTGTTAAAGTTTCAGATCTTTTTAAAAAGAGTGGTGCACAAAACCCACAACTTTTAAGCTGAGAATGTCTATGTGCTGAAAATCTTGGCAGCAATTTTTGTATACAGTATTGTCTCCATCAAGGTTTTATGTACTCAGATCCAAAGTCTTTTGTTTAATTCACAGAAATGTTTTGGGGTTGTTATATTTTTTACTTCTACAGCTGCAATCTATTGGATAAATCCCATAACTATCTCCAGGGATTTTCTAGATTCACTATGGAACAATTTGCCCTTTTGGAAACTTGGCTCATATCACCAGCAACAGGACCCAGTTGTGAGTTTGGTTCATTGGATGGGTTCAAATCAATACCAGCTGAATCGAAGTAATTTTATATTGAATTCACTCATTATCCTGGTTTAGGACTTCTTTATTAACAAACATTTTAGCATGTCTAAGACTGAAATGTGAGCATCTGTCTCACAACGAACACACTCCTCTTCCTCTTCCATCACCACAAATGCAACAACTGCTGAGGACCCAGGAAGATAAGGCACTTCTTTAGCAAGGTCAGCCTCAGAGATAGGAACAAGCACAGCAATCTTGTCTTGCAATTACTACCCCTGTCACAAGCTAGGAACAAGATCGGCTTATCCTTGTCCTTTTTCTCTACAAGCACCACAAGCTGTCACATAACTCTTTGGTGGTTTATTTTCCTCGTGGCTTCTGTATAGTCCTCTGATCATACCCACTTGCATCTAACATGTTTCAACCAGCCTCGTGTTCTCCTAACCCCTTTGCCCTGGGTGCTGCTGCCAGAAATTTAAAGCAAGATGCTAAACAATAACATCAACAAAAAGTGGGCCTGTATGGCAATTGTCTGCCTAAGGAGAGTGTCACTTCAACACAAGGTGTTTTGTTTTGTTTTGTTTTGTTTTGTTTTTAAAATCTATCACCTGTGAGATTGCTCAGGACCAGAAGACACACACATAATGACTAGCATGAAGGCACAGCTTTAAAATGGTTGCTTGTTGCAACTGACTTATTGCAGCATGTTAGTCGAGGAAACAGTCATGGCTAAGCAAGTAGAAAAATACTTTCTGTGAAGAAGGTATAAGGTTCATTTCCCTGTATCACCCAAGTCAGGTTGGGAAACCGTGGAGGGTCATTGCTAGTCAGTGCTGACCATGGGAGTCAATGAAGTGCCCTCTTCTACTACCACCACCATCCCTGATCATTGACTAGCTGGGGCAGGTCAGAGTTAAAATATACGTGTGTGGTAGAGGGACCACCAGTTTGGCTACCTCTGGTGCAAGCAATATTAAGCAATTTCTAGAACTGAAATCTGAGCAGTTGTATCAGAAGTTTAAGTAGCTGTTCTGTGTTTAATATTGGTATGCAGCAGTTATCCAAAAGATTCAGGAATTTTGTCCCATACTATGTGGGAATTAGTTCCCGTTTGCAGAGTATGCAGAAGAAAGCCCTGGGTTGTTTGGCCCTTTAATTAGTTCTCTTTTTCCTTCCTATAAAAATTATGCAAGACACTCTGTTTTAAAGTTCAAATAACATATAACTTTTTGTACTTGCAGTTACAGATTAAATATACAATGCAGGTAGGTGATACTTAAGTTGCTAAAACATCTTACATAGATTTGTATCTAAGGCTGACTAACATTTACAGACTGACTGAAACTCTGAGGCAGACAGCAGCCTAACACAACATACCTGCTGCTCTAACTGTTAAGACTCTTAAACTAACTGCCATAACTGAAATAACTGCCATAACTGCCTCAGGCATATGACATCGCAGAGTTCTACATCTCTTGCAATTAACCCTTTACGTATGCATTTCGGATGCTAACATCCCACAGACTCTTCACTCCCAAAATTTTCACTGACATGGAGAGGAAACTCTAATTTTCTGCTTTTTGACCACAAATAGCTTGCTCAGTATGAAACCACTATGGCAGCAAATAGTAATATGGCCTCCACCTGGCAGCCATTTTGCCTGTACCGTTCCTAAGTTACAGGGATATATAAAGCTGAACAAACTGTTCTGATTTCTGTTAATTTATCAAAGTGTCAGTCGGTTGGCATAAAAGGGTCAATGCTGATTATTTATTTATTTTTTTTGTCGTAAGAGAAAGTCCAAATAAACCTCCACTTTGCCTAGCTCTGGCAACAAGTTCCTATGGAAAACATGGCCAAAAAGATGGAGGGGGGAAGAAAACAAACAAACAAGCGGAAAAAAATACCCCACAACATCCTGCCAAAGCTCAATAAACACAAAAATGAAAAGAACATAACAAAAATCAAGGAAATCACCAGGTTTAAATTATAATTTAGTACAGTATCTCTTACAAATGATGAATTACTTTATGTAAATATTTGTCTTATTTATGAAGGGGTGGGCAGGGGACCACAGCTGCATTTTTTGTTTTCTATTCAGTTTCTATTGTAGGCCAAATTGATGTGCCATGTTGACATGCATATTGATGTTCTCTTCTAGTGTCTTTGTGAGGAACACAGAGGAGTAAATGGGATGCGGCTTATGTGTGGGGTTTTTTTAAAAAATGTGCTTGGTTTCTTTAACGACTAAATCTGAGCATTAGCTTTGGGTCAAGCTACAGATGACAGCAGCAGATCTGTGTCTTTAAACATGGATCTATACCAGTTTAATAATAATAATAATAATAATAATAATAATAATAATAATAATAATAATTTATTTATACCCCGTCCATCTGGCTGGGTTTTCCCAGCCACTCTGGGTGGGTCCTAGCCAATGATTAAAAACACAATACAGCATTAAACATTAAAAACTTCCCTAAACAGGGCTGCCTTCAGATGTCTTCTAAAAGTAAGATAGTTGCTTATTTCCTTGACATCTGATGGGAGGGTGTTTCACAGGGCGGGCACCACTACCAAGAAGGCCCTCCGCTGGTTCCCTGCAACCTCACTTCTTGCAATGAGGGAACTGCCAGAAGGCCCTCGGCGCTGGATCTCAGCGTCCGGGCTGAACGATGGAGGCAGAGATGCTCCTCTAGGTATACAGGACCGAGGCCGTTTACGGCTTTAAAGGTCAGCACCAACATTTTGAATTGTGCTTGGAAACGTATTGGAAGCCAATGTAGGTCTTTCAAGACCGGTGTTATATGATCTCGGTGGCCACTCCCAGTCACCAGTCTAGCTGCCGCATTCTGAATTAATTGCAGTTTCTGAATTGCCTTCAAAGGGAGCCCCATGTAGAGCATAATTTTATGCTTAACAGGCAGCAGAGATGCAATTTGAAGTGTGTGGGGGGAAGGGTGGATAGTCAGGGGCTCTTGCTCATTGCTTGCCTTTATGGCCCCTCCCTAGCCAGATTCACTTCCAGTGTCAGTACCAGAATGGATAAAAAAATGACCTTGGGGGAGAGGCTGCAGGATGCCAATGGGAAGCAGTGGACAGAGGTTGCAGCCCCTACATCATTGCTTTGTAAGTATAGCGCCATTTTACATATGATTGGGCAGGCCTGCACATTAATCCAGGAAGTCTGTACTTCACAAATCTTAGCCCTATGAGTTTGATCACAGGATTGCAGAGACTTTTATATTTTGACCTCATATTTCCCTAGGGATAAGAGATGTGTAGCCAAAGGGTTGAACTGAATAAAAGTATTTTAAATGCTAAGATTTAATGTTGAGTTTGCTGAGAGAGAGAAAAGCCTTTGGAAGAGCTTCATTGTTCTATCAAATCTCTTAAAGGAGTGATATTGCTAGCAAAGCAAAAATTACCATTTCTCTAAATCATGATGTATAAAGAATATGAATGCATAGCAGATCAGAGATAAAGCATTGTCATAACTTCTTAATTCTTAACGTCTATCATGGAAGTGTGAACTTTAATTATATATTGATCATATCATATATACAGAGCTGGAAAAATCTCATGCAGTTTCTTTCTTTTATTTTTTAAGGATTTAAAATGTTTTCATTATTCCCTACATAAACTGGTTCCCAAAATGTGATGCTACTTTCTAGGAATACTGATCATGCTTTCTAGAATGCATGATTTACAATGCAATCCTGTATGCATCTAATCAGAAGTAAGCCTCATTGAGTTCAATAGGACTTATTCCCAGGTAATTGGATACAGGATCATAACTTCACTGGCTTTCATAATGGTTCTAACTGCACATCCTTCCTATAGGCCAGGAAGGAAAAATCCGCATTAGCACCCTAATTCTTAGTACACTGTCTCATTCTTACTCCCACCAAAATGAATGGTGCCATTGACTTGCACATGGGCTTAGGAGTGGAGTACTAGCTGCCATAGCTCAAACTGGGTACTGTAAAATAAATTATTCCAAGATCAACAATTCCCTCCATGGTGTATTGTGATAAACAAAAAATATACCTCTTTCTCCTCCCCCTTTCTCGCCTGGCTCTTGCTATAGTTGATTGGCGTATCCCATCCTTCCTTTTCACACAACGCCTGGTAGAAGGTGGCATTGACCAGAATGCTGCCTGTTTTGAAGGGAGAAGAGGCAGGAGTGGGAACTGTTGTACTGAAAGACGTTAGCGGAGTACCCTTTTCTTGGTGCCGGTTCTTTTTCATGCTCAAATCCAGGGTGCCATTTTCATCCACTTCTATATCAGCTCCCTGATACGCAAGGGGAAAGAGAGAAATGTTTAGAGTGTGAACAGTTTGCAGCAACAACATAATAAGACTTGCAGAGCTTTTAAGGGATAAGTGGAAATGCCTGCTTTTATTTAAATTTATCTAAATCTAAAAAACCAGCTTTTCGATTTATACCCGTTAATATTTAATTCTTAGGCAGACTTAAGAGATACCTCTATAATGCTCTTTCCATGTTTCTATGCTTAAACACAGTAAGCAGAATAAGATGCTTCTTAAATGTAAACTATATGTACTAAATCTGAGGGGGGTTTTTTACAAAAAAGTTTAGCATTAAATCTCCTGAATCATTTCACTTTTACAGAGAACTATGATCCCTTTTCAGATAAAAGCATTAATTCACTGCTTAGCTCATCAACAGTATTATTATTACATTTCATCCACCCCCACTCTCTCACAATATTGCAACATCTGTATCAGAGGGGGAGGGGAAACAAATGTACAAATCAGACCCAAGGGGAGCATTTGTCATGGGTCTTTTATATATCACTGACAATCTCACTTTATCTCAAATGGAGCTTGAATTATAAAGAACTTTTAAAAGGTTTACTGTAATCAAGAGGTCCAGACTGTGTCCTTCCCTGAAATGCAAAGCTCCCTTGTGGACTGAGATGCAAGCTGTTATTCTTCATGGTCACCCTTGTTCTGCCATAAGGCCAAACTCTGTCATGCCTCTGAATGTTATGTGTGAATCATATTTCTCATCTGCTGCACTTTATTAAGAACATAAGAGCCTGCTGGATGAGGGCAGTGGACCATCTAGTCTAGCATCCTGCTCTTGCAGTGGCCAACCAGAGGCCTACACAAAGCCTGCAAGCAAGTTCTCAGTGCGAAAGCACACTCTTCTCATTTGTACAGAGAAATCTACCAGTTAAGTTAGTAGTTGTACAACAGTGTCTACACAGGTTAGAACGTCTGCCCCCTGCACCAGTCAAATAGCATGTGCATCCCAGGACATTATAGTACAGAAAACTGGGGCACTGCACTGGATTATCTGGTTATGATTGATCAGGGCCAGCCCAAGACATTTTGGCACCTGAGGCATACCACAAAATGGTGTCCCTCACCAAGGAAGAAATGGTGAGTGAAAATCTACATCAGGAACATGGAGGCAATAAAGATCCACTCTGGGAACAAGGGTAGGAGGAGACCAGCAGATCTGGCCTGCAAGGGGTGTGCCACTGCAGCAACAGTAACAGCCAATGCATTCATTGGAGGCCAGATCTCTTGCCCCTGTGGATCCTGTCACTTGAGGTGGTCAACTCACTTTGCGTCATGGCACAGTGCTTCATCAACAATCAGGCCAAAGAGCTTCAGAAGAGGCAAGGATTCACTATGGCAATAGTTTCCATAAACCCTTGCCTGTTCATTTGTATTGTAACTGACAGAACAGCCAGAGAAATTCACTGGGGAAATCTATATCACACATCCAAGATGTGTGGACTAGAAGAAGAGGAAAGTTTTTCTTCTAACTGTGGAAGGGAAGAGGAGGATCAATTAACCAATGGAGAGATTCAGTAGACAGCCAGATGCTGCTTAGGGATGGATGGGTGATATGTGGAATAGTGTTTCGGGTATGCATCTCCTTAAGAGCAGAACTATGCAGAACTCCAAAGCACTAGTTACATACCAGGCATACAATTATAATAAATATAATAATAATATTTTTTTTATTTGTATCCCACCCTCCCTGGTCAAAGCCGGGCCCAGTCATCTTGGATCAATTATTCCAGATATTTCTTTAAAATGCAGAGTAAAATCATGCAGAGTAAAATAACCAACACCTGGAAATGAAGGGTCAAGTGAGTCCATGTGCAGCCTACTTCTCCCCTGGGATGACTAACTTGTTGCTTGATGGAATCCTGTGGCTGTGCCTGGCCCTGGAGGTCTCATATTGTCTAACAGTATCTAGCCTAACGCTTTACCTCACATGCCTGACAAACAACTCAGCTGGTTGGCTAGAAAGGGGAGGGAGTTTTGAACATTGCCCACAATCAAAAGGAGAGTCAAATGTTCCTCAAACTTTGTACAGTCAGCAAATATCTCAATGGCATCCAGTTGTGAATGTAGATGTCAGGTACAATGTTGATTGAAAGAAGGCCAACCACTTAACATAGACAATCCTGGTAGCAGCATCCAGTTAGCAGAACAATTCCTGAGAAAAATAACTCATTTTGACCTAACGTGATCCAGCTGTAGCACTGTATGCTGCTTCTCAAAGCACTAGCCAGGAAATGTTATGCCTGCATGATGCTTAGACACAGGCCTAGGAAAAAAAGATCAGTTCATCTCAGTTCCTTCTGAAAAGTTGAAAACAATCAGGCCAATTGCCTGAGAGAGTGCAAGTTAGAAACTCTTGCGTTTGTTCCTCTCGTATGACAAAGTCCACATTTTCAATCCCCCAGCTTAAAGAGAGATATGCTTTATTATACTTATGGGAAGTAAATACACTTCTAATATGTTCATACACTAAGATGCTTTCGTTATATCTTTTTGCCCCTTTTTAGTAAATAGTTTAATCTCCTGTGATAGTTTTAAGCCCCGACTTTGACAGTACAGCTTATCCTGGATAATAACTTAGTAACCACAACATCTTATGCCATCTGTATAATATCAAATACATTTTTATATCAGCATTAAAAAAAAAAACCTTACTTACAAAAATCCAAGATATTAACTGTATCACTGCCAGCTGAACTTCCCAGGACCTGAGCACATTGTTGCCATGATTACCCTTGTGTTTTTTTGGCTTCATAGCTGATATATAAGTACAGCCATGAAACAGAGCTACAAGTAATCAAGTTTAATGGCCACTGTAAAGTAAAATGCTAAACATTGTAGTTGCTGACATTTTTCATAGGGGGAAAAAAAAAAACTTGGGTTAAGTCTGCCTGACCAACATTCACATAAAATGCCAGACCTCTGTGACAGATGGCTTAGGAGAAGATGCCATGCAATGGGGGATGCAGTAGTTTTATAGTGCAAAAACCATAAATAGTGCAGATTTTCTGTCACTGACAAAATACCAGCAACTCAGAAGGCAGGAGACAACAGCAAACAAATTCCATAAAACAGTCAAAGTCTTCTCAAATTAAATCACAGATCCAAACATGTCAGGAAACACATCTGACAGTTGGGAATCTGGCCTCATTTAGCAGCACCAAAGAGGCTTGGTTGGAAGACAATACACGTTTGTTGATGTGAATATGAAGATACTGGCTAGGGCTATCTTCTGATGTGCAAGGGAGTTGGGTTGGTGAGTATGTACCTAATTCAGATCAGAAAATACCCGGGTTGTGTAACAAGAGTGCAGATGGGGTTTAAGTGAGCTCACAGATGTACACAACCATCAAATACAGTCACAGAGAAATAGCCCCTTGTGCTCACAGGAGGATGGATCCCATGTTTACAGCATGGCCTTTTTATTCAGTCCAATATAAAATTGCTATAACTTTTGCTGCAGTCTCAACCAACGCCAGGTGGAAGACTATCAGATTCTCTCTCTCTCTCCCCCCACCCACATCCTGCCCTTACTAGTAGATCTTTCAGTGTTCTTTATTGTTCGAATGTTTTTAAATATCTGCATTGAAGTGATTATAAACAGAGAGTAAAGAACATTTCTAAAGGATAGAATTGCCTGCTTTATTTATACAGCTTATTTTCATCCTGTCAAAGTAAAGATGTGTTTACATTAGTGCTATGCTGAAAATACCTTCTGCTTTTTTAAAACATTCTCTACCAAATGACAAGAAAAGAAATTGCATTCAAAAAAATTCAAGGAGACATTGTTGGTGAAACTCTCCTGGGTGGGTTGCCAGATTTTTGTTGCAATTGCTTTACTTCTGAGGTAGCTCAGAATTTTTTTGAGTGTCCTTTCATCCTATGGCTAATTTATCCAGTGATCTGCATTCAGCAGCCTTCCTGGGTGCCTGCACTTCCTGAAAACCTCATAACATCCTTGACTGGGTTTCCCCGTAAGCATGGGAAGATGGGAAGGCTTCCAACTGAGCATCTGTCAGCTGTTCATTATTATTTGTTAAGTGAAATCTGTTTACTTTTAAAGAAATCTGAAAGGAAAGTTTTTTTCTAAGGCACAAGAGAAAACTTTCCATTTAAAAACACAATCAGTGAGAACTCTTAGCTCAGACACAGATTAGTCAGGCTTCCTGCCCTTCAGTTAAAACCCAGGGAAAAGTATCATAAGGTACCTCCCTCCCAATGGGGCTTTTTCAGAGCAGAAGATGTGGGCAGCCAAGGAGGCTGCTAGACACTGGAGAAATGTTTATTGGAAAGAAAACACACACCCCACCTTCAGATGCCTGGACTCAATCCCAAAGCATTCTGCAAATGAGGCAAAAAAGGGGATGTTCCTTTTGTGAAGCAGAAAACTCTTAAGAAATTGGGGGCAGGCTTTGGCCCAGCAGTATTTTGAATGTCTTTAGGAGGTAAGCGATACTTTAAGAAGAATCATGAAGTTTCTTTCTCGAGATTAGAGTAACTTAGAGTGTGTGAGGGACACTGTATTATTTCTGGTTTATTTTTTATCTGCCTGAAAGAAAGACGAAATCATGCAGCTTTTATTGTGTTGAATAGTATTTTTAAAAATGTTTTGGTCATTTTATTTTTTGGGAACTGCCTAGAGAACATGTATTATTGAGTGGCCAATGCAAAGTACAGTGGTACCTCGGGTTATGTACTTGATTCGTTCCAGAGGTCTGCTGTTAAGCTGAAACTGTTCTTAACCTGAGGTACCACTTTAGCTAATGGGGCCTCCTGCTGCTGTTGCACCGCCGAAGCATGATTTCTGTTCTCATCCTGAAGCAAAGTTCTTAACCTGAAGCACTATTTCTGGGTTAGCGGAGTCTGTAACCTGAAGCGTATGTAACCTGAAGCATATGTAACCTGAGGTACCATTGTATAGCCAACAAACAAACAAATACAGTTACAGATAGGTAGCCGTGTTGGTCTGCCATAGTCAAAATAAAAAAATTCCTTCCAGTATCACCTTAAAGACCAACTAAGTTAGTTCTTGGTATGAGCTTTCGTGTGCATGCACACTTCTTCACTTCTTCATCTGAAGAAGTGTGCATGCACACGAAAGCTCATACCAAGAACTAACTTAGTTGGTCTTTAAGGTGCTACTGGAAGGAATTTTTTTATTTAAACAAACAAATATTAATTCTAAATATTCCTTTCTAATTCCTTTCAAGCAGGAGTGAAGCTCTGGCCTGCAGGCCAAATGTGGCCTACTTGGCCAACTCAGTCAGGACCCCTGAAAGTGCCCCAGGTTATCCCTCATGTACTTCTGCTTTAAAGACACCTGAGCCAATGCCCATCACCACAACTTGAAGCAGTAAGTTCAGTGACTTAATTATGTACTATGTAACGTATTTCAGTGATCCTCAAGAAGCAGTGCTCCCAGGGTTCTGACCAATGGGCCCAAAAACAATGGGACAACTGACAAGAACTTAGCAGTTCTTTTTATTTTATTTTTTTAAAAAAATATTTTCTGTGGTTTTTATGGTTGTATGCAACTAAGTGATACTCAGAGTAGACCCACTGAAATCAATGGATTCGAGTGAGTGATAGTGGGTCTACTCTGAGTATCACTTAATTGGACATCACCATTAGTGTTTAATACAGTGGAATAACTTTAAAATTAGATTACCTTTCTTTTGATTCTGGCAGCACTGCGCTCTCTCTCTCTCTCTCTCTCTCTCTCTCTCTCTCTCTCTCTCTCTCTCTCACACACACACACACAAATGCCCACATGCACGCACACACACACAAAATTATCTTTGGGTACAGTTCTGATTCACTTGTCAACTTCACTATTACTAATACAAGGAAAGAGAGGAAAAACAAATATGTTTTTCATCCTAGTTTGTGCTGTTTGCTTTTCTGTTTTGTTTTCTTTCAAGGCACAGTATGTATATGTCATTTTGTCCAAACATGTTGGGAGGAAAACACGCAAACATTAAATAGAATTCTTGGCAAGAGGCAGCTCAGAGGAGAAAGACAGAATGTACGGCTTGTTTCTTCTTTTTTGAGTGGCAGCCACATAAGCCATAAGATAAAACTGGGGGAAACTGTGTCTTGATGTGATTGATATGTGATGCTATATGACATGACACAACAACTTGCATTAGAGTAGAAGTTGTGAATCTTAACAGCTCCAAAAATCATTTTGCCACATTGTTGGACAAGGCCACGTGCAACAGGTTAATCTGAAAGGTTTCACTTCAACCCTTGGTGCTTAAGGCTGAGTCATTGGTAAATCTCTTATTTTTCTTTCAGTCAATCAAAAAATGAAACAAGAGAGATAAGCTCTTGTTATTTAAATGCACCAGGATTGTCAAAACCAACTCTAATTTTTATTTTTAATTTTCCTGGTAATTAACTATATTTGCATGCAGTTGATTGTAGACAAATGTAGAATATCTGCAATCTGATTCAGTTATCCAAATTAATTTCTAGAGGTTTGTACACAATATATGAAACATCACATGAGATCTCTGAGCCTTTCCTAGATTCCACTATCGCTGCCATTGTATTTGGGGAAAATATATTTGTGATCATTTTATTTATGCTGCTAATTATACCTTTCCCTTAAAGCATGTATTGCCTTAAAGCATTGTGTTTGGTGGATGTTCCTAGTATAAATGTGGATTGAATTTTGTATTGCAAACCCAGCGAATACAGCTATGAAGTGGTACCCTCCGGAAACAGATCCTCTGAAAACAGATCCTTCCACATGGCATGTTTCTGGCAGGAATTCCCACCAAGTGAAAAGGTCACGAGGAGTCACTAAAGTGCCCCTTGCACTTGGGTGAGAATTGCTGCAAGAAACACGCCCTCGAGGGAGGAAATGATTCTGAAACATGTTGCACCTGAAATAAATCTCATTTCTAGAGCCTGGATTTTTTTTCCCTTTTCCTTTTTTTGCCATTCAGATGTGCTTTCCCCCCAGATTTAATAAAAAGCTGGATTTTTGAAAAAAAGAGAGAAAGAGACTGATGCCCTGTTCCAAAATGCATACTAATAAGGAAATAAAACTGACAGATAAGACAATCTGGAGACAATGAGGGATGCTTTTTGTCCTGATCCCTGGGGTTCGAATTTGAAAGCTGGTGAGCATCATTTTTACCCTTCCATCCATCCCATTCTCGCGACCCAGAATATATTTTCTTGCATTATGGTGAGCAGAATAGATAACATTTAAAGAGAGGATAGTTATAGGCAAGGCCAAAGAGAGGATATATTAATGCCAATTATGTTGCTGTTCCCTTTTTGTTTTATTTTAGTAGATATAAGTAGAGCTATGGTGGGCTTCAGGAAGAATAACTGGATGTTGGCAGGTTACTTCACAGTCTTTGTTTAAAAACTCATGACTCAATCTACCAAGAACTTTTCATTGACAAGTAACTCTGAAACAAATAGAATTTACACAAAAGCACTGCTGTTCATTCATGTTTACAGAGGAGATGTCACCAGTAGGGGTTTCTTTTCTGAGGGGCTGGGAGGTTCACATGGAAAAGCTGGATTGGATTTGAGAGGAGAGAAAGTTATACCCTTTCAATTTTATTTTATTTTTAAATCCAAACTAAATGAAGGCATTTCTTGAGAAGGTGGTGCGCAGGCTGCAAATGCATCTTTGCAATTAAAAGAAAAATAATGTGCAGTGTGAACAAAAAAACAAAGTGATCATCAAATTAAAACCAAACAAGTTTACAGTATTTGATTCACTTTATATTTTAAAACCTCAGTAATTTGTTTTAGTTTAGGCACCTGCATCCATAGACTATTGCAGTATGCATTTCTCTGTTTAAAATTTCAATTTCCTAAAAAGGAGCACTATCCAAACCAAATAAAAAGAATGTGTGTGATTTTGGCTACTTCGTCTCTTTGAGCTTTGCTTGCCTTCACTCTGGCCAGAAGCTAATTCTCATTCTTCTGTCAGATATTTTGTACCACTGGTTGTCATCATGCCCTGCTGGAAGTTTGGCAAAAGTGAAGGCTGGCAGAGGACAATGCCTGACGACCATTTTAATACACACAAAAAATTATTTCTGGATGAAAATCACACCCACCCACCTCCTATATGCCCCAAATGCTGCCATGAGTGGTTACGATTGCCTTCCGCTTTTTTGGCAAACGCAAAACAGGTGTACAGCTGAAGAAGAAGAACAATAATAATCTTATGCCTGGTCCCTTTATTACCTTTCTTTGGCAAGAAAGGTCTGTTTCTAAGGTCAGCCAAAGGTAGGGGAAGCAATTTAATACAGCCTCTGGCACCAGTCTCCTTTTCAACAAGAGGGGGTGGGGGTGGCAAAGTAATATCTGCCATAGTCCAGCACTAGAAAATGTCTCCGGCCAATATCGTGAATAAAAGCTGTGGATGCAGAGATAGCCAGCAACACACCCTGGGCCCTAAAAATGGAGTTGTCTTGATAGGCAGGCTTTGAATGCAAGGATGTCACTATCGTTGGCTCCGAGAACCTGGCTGCTGCAACGGCAGTTGGGTGTGAGGGGGGCGGGGAGGAAAACCAGAAAATTCTACTGCACTGAAGACAGGCCTCAGATATCTGATCTGATTTTGCCCGTGCGATAAAAAGATGAGCTTTCCCACTAGGCAAAGCAGTCAGTTATGTGGAACAGGAGTCCCGCTGAAGAAGCATCTCTTCGGCCAGAATAACTGCTCTCAAGATCCTGTCGTTATGAGTCTGCTGCGGCATTACACAGTGGAAAGCTTGCTAAACAGACATCTCTCTGTGTCCCAGAGAATGTCTCCAAGTACAAAGGCAATGTTGTATGTGCCATTCTATAACACTTTTCATTCATCACCCATTTCCATGCCCTGCTCCCGTCTATCTTTTCTACAAGATGGATTATGTGAGCTTCTGCCAACAACATGGTCCAGTCCCTAATGGTGCTATAAATGGTATCCAATGGTACTAAATACAGCTTTCAACAACAACGGGCCGAAGTTGTTTGTTTTCCAGGTTTCATAGCCAGAGGTGTTTTATACCCTATGGAGCAAGGTTTTTCACAACACAAAAGTTACTTTTGTAACTCTTGGTGCACCCTGAAAATAAAACTTGATTACAAGGAAATAGGCAGAATTATCAATGGGCTATTCAGATGATCTTTCCCTATGTTCATCACGCATCACACCTTTTATTCACCTCTTTAAAATATTCAGTGGAATTATCAGTAGCAAAAACAGCAAAACAGAGATCTGTGATAGCCCCTCCCCATCTCATTTCTATTAATTTTAATAACCAGACTAATGCTGGTAACTTGCAGTAGTATTTGCACCATGCAAATAAGCCTCATTTCAACAGATTCTGCACCACTATCTCCAAAAAACCATTTCTGGAGTCAGAGTTCCCTCCTCTTTCTTCCCTTATTATTATTATAGTGACTTTCCACAGCACAGTTTGTGCATTTCTTTTCTTCCACTATCTCCCCCTACCCCCACCCTCTCATCTCTCTTCAAAAGAACATGCAAAAAGGGGCTGCTCTTTTTCCCTCTCTCTCTTTCGCACTTGGAAGGGAAGGAAGGAATTGAATGCAATCACTAATATGAAAGACAGTTTATTCACACAGTTCAGTAGCTAGCACACCCTCCAGGTTCTTGGACTTGCCTACCTTGGCAGACAGACTCTGTGGTTTGTTGGAGAGGATCTCTGCTGCTTCCCTGCAGTGGGTGGAAAGGTTCAGGATTGCAGCAGCTGCTGCTATGTGGGTGTCTTCACTACATTGACCGTAGCCATAAGAGTTGGCATGGCAAGGGCTCTGTGTGTGGGCGCTAGCACTAGGCAGCCGATTAGAAAATTTCCCTGGATTTGAAAAATGCTTTGCTGTTGAAAAGAGATTTGATTAGAAATAGCTCGAGTGCAACTGTCCCTCTGTTAAAGATACTGGGGTTTTATGTATTATCATTTTATACAATAAAAACAGGCAAATAATACATTAAAGTAAGTCTGTTTTTTACTGGGAGCTCTACCATTGCTATTAAGAAGCATCAGAATTCAATGCATTTAAAACATGAGATCATGAGATTAGTTAAGAAACCCAGAGTTGCTTTATAAATGTGCAGGTGCTCCCATTTTCAGTGAGAGCCTAAATTGTGGGTCCTTTCCTCAAGACTTAATCACTCCTTACACAAGAAATCTTTCACTTCCATCAAGTCCAGTGGTGGATGAATAAAGAACAAACAATATTTGGCTCAGCTGTAATTTAAACACAAATGGGCTTGGAAACTTTATTAACATAAACATGATGAATTCCATGGAACTCTGAGTTATAATATATAAAACCAAATCAAAATTAATCGGCCTAAGCTATAACAATGCTGGGTTGTAGCCAAAAATGGTTTGCCTCAAGTTTACTGCAATGTTTTGCTCTTCTTGTGAAATCAGTTTGAATCTTAGAAGGCTGGAGCAGTTAAATAAAATATAATACATAAGAAAATGAATATAGAGCATACTGTAAGTGTCAGCTATATTAAAAATCAAGAAAACAGAGCTAGGGTTCGCCAACAGCGCGCCCCATGTCACCTCAGAAGTAAATTCAATTACTTCAGTGGCACTTCCTTCCTTTTCCTCCACTGTGTTTCCCTTTCAGA
The DNA here is from genome assembly GCF_965112155.1 of Podarcis liolepis. NCBI lineage: Eukaryota > Metazoa > Chordata > Lepidosauria > Squamata > Lacertidae > Podarcis > Podarcis liolepis. The sequence goes on along the minus strand of NC_139560.1, from coordinate 39,689,506 downwards.
AGGTATTCCCTTTCCCAGGACACCAAAGCATCTTTTTAAATTCCTTGGCTGCTATTATTATTATTATTATTATTATTATGAAATGGTTTAGAAATTAGGCATATGAGCAATTTAAACAGAGAATCTTGGGCAGGGATGAACCTTCATATATTGTTGGACTCCAACTCCCATGAGCCCCAGGCAGCTTTGCTGATGGTCAGAGATTATGGGAGCTGTAGTCCAGCAACATCTGGAGAGTTAGGTGTTCCCTAACCCTGATCTAGGGGAAATGTTTCGTGAAGAGCAGCAGTAGTGGCAGGCTTTGGGCTCTCAAATTTCAGCAGCGTCCTGTGTGACACTAACATTTGGCACCCCCACCTCTCCCGCTCTGTTTTACAGCATTGGTCTGGCGTGCCCTGCAGCATGGCACCCAGTATGACCGCACCAGTCATGCCACCCTGAAATTGCCTCTGGAAGCAGTCTTTTTGTAAAGTGCCCATGCACTTTGTTGTCACAATGCCTATTGACTTCACACCATTTAAAAAGGGTGTCTTTCTGAAATGGCAATTTGGGTGTGCCCACAGCTCATGTGTAGTTGTCTCTGTGGACCCCAGCCAAAGCTTTAAATTGCCAGATGATATTGCTTCAAAGCCTCTGGACTCAAAAATTATGTGAACAGCTATTTCTTAGGGGACTCCAAGAGTCATGTAGTAATGACATTTGTGCCAAGATTTTTGGCAGCCCAAGAAATGTCAGAAATATTGTCCAGGATCTTGTTTGCTGTTTCAATACAAAGATATATCAGAGGTTCTCAGGAATAGTTTCTTCAGGCCTGGCAGATTACAGACAGGATTTTCAGTTCAGAGGGGATTGACTTTGAATTGAGAAAATACAACCTACCAGGCCCTATATTTTGACAAGGAGTATGCATAAAATCCTTTAGGGACAGGATGACAGTTAAAGTAGACCCACTAAAATCAATGGGGCTTAATGTAGATTCATTAAAACCAATGATGACTAACTTAAGTATGAACAAGACTGGATCTAACCCATTCAGACAAATTGTGGTGTGCATAATCTAAAGTAGTTTCTAAATTCAGGTAAACCCTCAACCCAGCCTTTAAAAAAAAGGTTTGGGGTTTCTTTGGAGACAGGATCGTGTGCAGGAAGGTGAGAGGCGGAAGAGGCAGTTTTGTCACACAGCTCTGCATGCAAATTGAAGGAGCAACTTGTGTGCCAGCTGTGAGTCAGGGGCCACTAGCAGAAGCAAAAAAGCAACCTGTCTCCTCTCATATCAGTACAAATATCACATCACCCATCAGACTAGTGTACCCCCCCCCCCCGTTATGCAATTCAAACCTGAACAATAGTTTGAAACTCATCTAGTTTTTCTAAATAGATCATGAGCAGTGGCGGATGGTGACCATTGAGATTGGTGGGGCAGAAGACAGGGAGACAAGCAGTAGGTGAATCCAAAGCTAATTTAAGACAGAGCTATTCCCTTACTAATTTTAAGTCCTGCAGCAGACTCTAGGGGCTACCTAAGGGCAGAGTGACGTTGCTGGGGCAGTGCCCCATTCACCCTAGTGGACAAGCCCACCACTGGTCATGAGTGTAATATCACAACACTATTTTTAACTGACCAGTGGATCCTGTCCACTTGATTTTTATGGGGTTATTTTCAATATAAATCATTATGAACAAGTGTCACAGATTTCAGGCAATAAGCAAATATCAAGTGCTACATTCCATATATAGGTTTGGTGCTGCGTTTTCAAGTAAAAATAAATAAATACTGGACACCTCAGTCCATTAAGCAACTCATAGATTACTTGTATTGAATGCCCTGAAGTTTTTAATGTTTGATGTTTTATCGCTTTTCTATTATTTTTTATTATTATTATTATTATTATTATTATTATTATTATTATTATTATTATGTTGGGATCCATCCAGAGTGGCTGGGGAAACCCAGCCAGATGAGTGGGGTATAAATAATAATAATAATAATAAGTAGTAGTAGTAGTAGTAGTAGTAGTAGTAGTTAACTGTGCATGTGTGATTGAGATCAGCTATTCCTTTACTATGGTAAGGTGAGGAACCAAGAGCTCTCTATATGTTGTTAGACTTCAGCTCCAGTCTGCATGGCCAATGGTCAGGGATGATGGGAGTTGTAGTCCAGTAAAATATGGTTCCCATCACCCTACTATGGTATGTTTGGAAATGTTTTGGTCAACCAGTGCTGCTTAGCTATGCTAGGCTATGTCCAATTAAGGTTGGATTGCATTGGTTTTAGATGCTAATGTGCATATTTTTTATGCTTCCAAGAACGTTGTTATGTTATTATCCACCCTGAAACAGTTTTTTTGCAATGAAAGGCAGAATATAAATTTTGGAAACACAATAAAATAATATTTGTATATTCATGCAAGCTGATATAGAAATAGAGATTGAATTTGTCTGCCTTCCACTTACATTCAAGGAACTGTGGCGGGGTTTGTCCTTGCATAGCTGGCACCAATGTACGTTTGCCAAAGACTTGGGCATCAAAACTAGCATAGTCAAATGGTACTTTCCCACATTTCTCTTGCTCTCTTATGAAGGAGGTTCTGGGGGATGGTGCTGGTTGAGCAGATCGGCAGCTATACTGAGATATCTCAAGTTGCTTCACCAAGTTTGTTCTGCAGAGAAAATGAAGGGAACAATAAGAAAGAACAATAGTGAGTATGGTTTCAAAAATGCTGCAGTGCTGAGTGTTCCTGTTTAGTACTCCAGCTTGCCATCCTTGCCATCCTTCAGGATACTCCATCCCATTCCCCCTCCCACCTAGTTTTCCCATTTCCATTCCCCACAATAGTTAGCATTCTGTGGCAACTGAGCATGCACAGTCCTTACTGTGCTAGTTTTTACCCCATTTACTAACTGCATGCATAATGCATTTTGTACTCATGGAAAAGGAGTCACAAAGTTAGTTCTCCATGCAGGAAAAGCCACTTGACCTGTACAGAGTAAAACAAAACACCAGAAATAGCTGGCTAAATTTGCACCTCAATCTGTTTACTCATTCCAAGTCTCCTGTGTCTTCCACAAACAGGAAAAAGCAAACAGGAATATTTTAGGGCATTTCACATTATAATGTTATAATGTAAGTGAGGCTTACCTGTGGACCTGATCATGGCACTGCCCTGTTTTGGGAGACTCATGCTGATTTTTTTCCTGAGACATTGCCATTTTTTCAGCTGCAGCAATTGGGCAGCCAGAAAGACTGTTTAAAAGAGATTTGCCACATATGAGGAGCCGTGAACAACCTGCATTTCTTCTCTCCAAAGATCTAGGATCTTTATAGTGCATTTTGGCAGCATAAACAAAATACTCCCCACATGATTCTGTGGTTCATCTAGATCTCACTATTCTAGCTTATGGAAGTCCAACCATGTCTCTTTCCAGAGCTAACTCAGGCATCTCTTTCCTGCTGGGGCTTCCTCCCCCCTGCATTTTTTGATCGTTGCAGGTTTGGGCAACTCTTGAGCAAGATGTTCTCAATAGGAAGGTCTGCCCTTGTCCTCACTAGCGGCACTGCTGCCCATTCATTTGACCTCTCCCTCGGTGTCCAGTGATGCTGAATCTTAATACCTGCCCTGTTAGACTGCCCTTGTTCATCCACTCATACTTCAGCCCTGGGCTGTGAACTCCTCACCTGCCCTTCGCTACTACCACCAGTAGTAAAATTGTCTGTGTAAATATTATATTCATAGTATAATGCTCATTTCTGTATCTATTTCTGTTGGGGTGAAGTCAACCCAAGCCAAATGTATCAATGATTTTGGTCTGTTGGATAAAATCATGATGAATCATAACCTGAACATATGTTGAGGAAGTCAGAAGAAGTACATTTGGGGTTGAAGGGAATCAAATCAGATTGCTTTCACCACACAAAATTGGTTTTATCTGTGTTCCTTTGGAATTTGCTTTAATTCCTGTTGTTCCTAGTTATTAATTAAGGTGAAGCAACATGACTATTTAACTTATATACAAATATGCAATTCAAAGCAAAAGTAAAAAATAATATCAGAGAGTGGGCAGCGCACATTTATATAGATCTTCCCTGTCTCTTTGGGCAGAAGTGATGAACTGCCTGCCTGTTAGCCAAGTCTCCCTACCCTCACCCAAGCAATTTCATCTGCCCTCCAAGAACTCAGAAATGCAACAACGGCATCTGCAGCAAGTCCCTCTGCTGCACTGGGCTGGAAGGAGAGAGTTAAATCATGCCCTCTCTGCTCATCAAATCAATGATCTGTAGAGCAGAGGGCAAGATTTTCCCCTCAATCTTGGTACTGGACAAGACAGAGTTTCCTCTCTGACCAGCACTGTAATGGGGGGAACTAACCTTTGCTCTTCTTCTGATCTGCACAGATTGCTGGGAAGTGCGAGGGACCCCCTCTCTGAATGTGTGTGTGCTCTGATGAGTGTGTAATATGTGCATGCTCACTTTTTTAGACATACCCACACCCATGGCACATGTCCCCCAGAGGGCAATCACCCCCAAAAGGCTAGCCACCCTATCTCTAAGCATTGGTTTCAATAGCTTATGATCATTGAGTGAACCTATTTCTAGTGCATTTATCCATAAACACTAATATTTTCAATACTGCACTAAAGTAAATTGGCACAATGCAGTCAAAGTTAAGCACTTTTAACTCTCAAATATGCCACTGGGACCATTAAATATGTGCTCAACTCTCTACCACTGAAAACACTGAATCTAGAAGTGCTTCATTTTGGCTGGATTGTGTCCTAAAATTGTACACACTATACAGATACCACTTGTAGGGTATAAGGGATGGTTTTATGGGGGTAGGATTGCAGAAGCCAAGTACCTATGCTGCCATTTTGATATACTGTGAGTGACAAATATTAATTAAAATGTTCCCTTCTTGAACAGGTTAGTTCAGGGATGGGGCAACAGTAGCCCTGCAGATGTTATTGGGTTGTAGTTTCCATCAACATTGAGCATTGGCATGCCAGTTGTGGATAGAGGGAAGTGGATTTCAACAACATCTGGAGTCGACAGTTTCTGCATCCCTGGCCTAGTTTATCACCAGTGGTAACAGACTAGGATTTACCTTCTGTGAGTGTTGCGGTTGCTGTTGACATGTCCTCTTCCTGTACACCCAGGAGTGGGGCACTTTAGAACATTTTCATGCATTGCAAGGACTAAAAAAGAGAAGAAAATAGTGACCCAAACACATATCATCATGACAGTGCAATTCCTCACTCAAAACTTGGAGACACTGTATAGAAGTTATGATCACATGGTTATAGTCATAAAAGAAAACTAAGAATTTTCTACATGAACAAGAAGTTCCAAATGTTTGAGCCATCATGAGCCTTCATGGAACTGTGAACTCCATACATCAGGGATAGCAACCCTGTTATTTTCTATATGGTCATGCATCTCTGGAGGAAGGGGAGATGGCAGGCATCTCTGATCCTGCCAAGCTTGTTGGGTCCTTCAACCTACTTTAACCTTGGTGTCAACCTCCCACCACTAGCGGAGGAAGATGAGTGTGGTGGGAGTGCACCGCCCCTGGCAGCCCAATCCTGGTGGGGTGCCATCGCGGCTGCCCCCCCGCCAACGATTGGTGCCATGCCTCTGCAGGCAGCGTGTCACGCCCCCAGGATGTGCACCACGCCCCCAGGATGCGTGCCAGCCCCGCCCCCGCCTGCTCTCTGCCCCCTGGTGCCGGAGCATGAAGCTCTGCCACTGCCTCCCATCATGTAAGCACATCAGAGGCTGGTGAGAACAACTCATGTCCCAGGATAAAATATAGGTGCACCCAGGCCTTTTCCCCCCTAAAAAAATGTTTAGGGGTACTCTCATTTTGACTCAAGAAAACCACCATTTTATAGTTCGAATCAGGAAAAATAAATACAGTAAATGGACAAAAGTACAAAGATTCACAAAATGTTTAGGGGTATGCGTACCCCTGTATCCCCCAGAAAAAAAAGCACTGGGTGCACCTTCTCACAACCCCCTCAAGCAGCAATATTTTACTCCAAAAGTCATTTCAGAAGTAAACTGCTGTCAGCCCTAGCAGTGCGGTGTGTGGTAAAGTGCTTTGTTCACTTGATTGTGCCTGCTGCTCCTGAGATGAAGTACTGCCACAAATGACTACTGTTTGGGAAGGTAGGTGCTAGGGCACCCTGAGGAGCCAGGCTTTATGGCTGGGGCACATAACTCAGCTCATTAAAGCACCAAGGTTTTCCCCAGCTGATCTCCAAGTCACTGTTTCTTGATAGTAAGTTCCACTGATTTCAATGCAAGCAGACTGCACAAATGCATGTGCAGTTTATCTTTTTTTAAAAAGGGGGGGAGGGTAATAGTGCCACTGGAATAACCTTAGATGGAAAATGTTTGTTTTGAACAGTGTTGCTTGATGCTGGTGCGAGAACACATTCAACAACAGTGACAGATCTAGGTTCTGTAAATGGAGTGTCAGGAACATTTGGCCCTCCAGATGTTGCTGGATTACAGCTCCCATCATAACTGATCACAGTTGATGCTAACTGAGGCTGATGGGAATTGTAGTTCAGCAACATCTGGAGGGCCAAAGGTTCCACATCCCTGCAGTAAATGTATATACACATGTGTGAGAAAGAGTGAGCAAGTAAGAGAGCTTAATGAAAGGCTCTGAAATAATGAATACAGCTCTGAAAGGCTGTATGCAAGTATTTAAATCAGGAGTAGCCAACTTGGTACTCTCCAGAGGTTGTGGAGTACAGCTCCCATTAGCATTAGACAGCATGGTCAGGGATTATAGGACTTGCATTCCAAATTACTGGGAGGGCACCATGTTGGAAACCCCTAGTATGAATGAATGAATGAATGAATGAATGAATGAATGAATGAATGCCATGTAAGAAGCCATTATACAATTAATTGTACAATTGTATAATACAAATAATTGTATTATACATTATACAATTGAATATAAATATAGATGGGAAACGGCTATGTATTGTGAGTACTTATCTACTTTTAAAAATTTTCACTTATGATCTTTTTCTTTTATTTCTTTATTCTTTCTTTGTTCTTTTTTTCTTTTTTCTGATATCTTATCTTTCATTTCACTGCTTTATTGTGAATTGCATTTTATAGAGGTATAAAAAATAACTGTAACTATGAAAAGAGACAAAATATTCTCTAATTTTTCCCCTTGGTTAGATGTATTTTCTTTTTCTTTTGTATTTTCTTTTGTTGTGAATATGTATGTTTTCTAATTTGTAATTAATAAAAATATTAATAATAAAAAAAAAGCCATTGTGACTTCACTCTCAGCCAAGTAGCTGTATAAGTTCACAAAGCACTACAGCCACGCTACTAAGAGGCCAGTGGATGGAAAGAGATCAAGAATGCAGAAATGACCACAGTCCTCAAGGAATCACACACAGTTTTCAGCTGTAAATTATAAAGAAATTGTACTTACTTTCAAGTGGCACTCTAACTTTATGTGGACAACCTGAAAGACTGCGGTGGTGTGGATACAGTCCCGTCACATGCCCTGTGCCATCACATCCTGGAATGGGACATTTGGTCTCTCTCTTTTCAGGCCTAGGCAAATCTGCAGAAAATAGCAATGAAGTCTTGTCACCTAGATGGAACATTGCACGCTCTCTCTCTCTCTCTCTCTCTCTCTGTGTGTGTGTGTGTAGAGGGAGAGAATGGTTTTAAGAGGCAGCGGTTCTCTGTCAAGGTGCTAAGTACACTAAAATCCTACACACATTTTAACATTCTTAAATCAATTATTTTAAGCAAATTGTTTAAACTGAAGGTTTTGTAATGGCAAATATATTTGAGTCATGAGAAAGAAAATTGGAAGCATCCATGAATGAATAAATAATAATAATAATAAAATATTTGGAGAGCCTTGAATATTAAAAGATTTTCCAGGGGCAGGTATCAGAAAACAAACTGTTCCTGGTAAATTGGGACAGCTGAAAAAATGTGAGCTAAGGTTGTCACATATTGTCTATGTTGATGAGTAGTTGTATTTTCTCCTTATATGTTGTATAGCTGTTTCCTTATATATCTAATCCACATAACAAAAAACTAACAAACTTAAGCACAGTGTATCCATTTGCAATCAGGGCAACTGTGATATTTGCAAGTAGCTTGCAAATAGATGTGTTTATAGACAAAGCCACAAGGAAAGGTTGTGTCTGTGTTTCTTAAGTTTTTCTCTTTGTAGCTTCCCTGATGTGTTGCTTCCCACCTAGTTTAGCCAGTAACTCATTTTCAACCATTCTTTATGCTCTTGCCTTCATAACACTTTATGGAAAAAAGACCATCAGATAAAGCATCATCAAGGGCTCAACCTTCTTGAAGAAAGCCCATAATTATTTTTCAAGGCTTCCAGTTCAGGGACTTTTCTAACCTCAGTCCAATGAAGGGGATATATCTCTCAAGAGTCTTGCTGTATGTTTCTGGCTCTCATCTTTATCCTTCACATCCTATAACCCAGCAGCTTTGGCTTCACCTAATGTTCAAGACTGGACACAGTGGGATCTTCCTGTGCTCATCCCATTTCCAAGTCATCAATGCCATTACTAGCCACTGCAGGACATAGCCAAACCAGGAGAGTCTATGGGTAACTCAGCATCAGAGAATAAACACCCTCCCTGATGCTGATCACACCATTGGTTTAACAAGGCTCATACTGCACAAGAAAGCATGGCAGCAGGGGCTAAGAAGACATTGGCTGCCGGAAAAACAGAGAAATATTAGGAGAACTGGCTATGGAATGGGGAGAGGAAGAGAATTGGAAATCAAAAATGTTCAACAGGACCTATGTGGCCACATGGGAACCTGCTATTCTCAATAGGGGGTTATTTACTCTTATTATACATAGACCTGCATCACCTGTTAAGTTATGTAAAGCTATCTAAATATAATATATAGAAATAATACAATATGAGATATTTATTTAATTAAGTACATCCATTCATTCGCTGGGTTTTTCCTAAAGTATCCTCCCTTTACTTAACAGTTTGGTATTCTAAATACGGAGGCATCATTGTTAAGCTAAGATCAATATAGTGGTGAGTATTAAAGTCTAACTAGGAACACTTTGAAATTCATTTTATCTGCAAATGACTCTGACTACTAGGAGCTGAATTCATTCCATTGCACCCAGTACAAATCTACGGTATCATATGTTTCTATTTATTTATTAATTAAATTTCTACACCACCTTTCATTTGAGAATCACAGGGTGGTTTACAATAATACATAACATAATAACAAACAAAAACTGTACCCCTCCCCCCGGTATAAAAGGCCATAGTTTGTTTAATTAATTAGGATTGTTTTTGCCTGGTACCTAATGATATGTAATGAAGGTGTCAGGCAAGCCTCCCTGGGGAGAGCATTCCACAAATGGGGAGAAACCACAGAAAATGCCTGGTCCTTTGTTGCCACCCTCTGGACCTCCTGTGGAGGAGACGCACAAAGAAGGGCCTGAGATGGTGATCACAGTCAGTTCATATGAGGAGAGGTGGTCCTTGAATTATTGTGGCTCTGAGTTGTTTAAGGCTTTATAGGTCAAAGCCAGCACTTTGAATTGGGCCTGGAAAGTAATTGGTAGCCAGTGCAGTTGCGCCAAGATTGGTATTCTATGCTCAAACCATTTTGCCCTAGTGAGCAACCTGGCTGCTGAATTCTGCACTAGCTGAACTTTCCAAACTATCTTCAAAGGCAGTACCATGTATAGCAAGCACATTGCAGTTCTTGGATGTGTATATGAAACATTGTATGGAAATTTTGCTAACTCTCACAGTGTTTTCAGACCACAGCAGGAGCACAAACACGTAGGGTTTTTGGGTAACTGCATACCATAATTTTTATATTATTCTGTCAGCCTGAACAACCTTATGCATTCCTCACTGAACCACATAGTCCAGTGGTTTCTCACTTGGGAATTGCTGTCTCCTGGCAGTGACATCACCGCAGTGTACTAAATGGTGAGCTACCAAAGCAGGGTAGCAGTAAGGTCAGGGCAGTTTGGGAACAGCAATGGAAGTGCCAGATTGGTTTTGCCCCTCTGCCCTACCAATATACTATGCTGGAATTCAATTGGACACCGCTGCCAGGCCAGGTTCATGGCAGTCACTTCTCCCAGCTGAGCGTTGTTGGTGTGGAGAAATTACCAGCTGTCTACACAAATGCACAATCCACTTTGAACAAGGAAAGTGAACTTACGTTTGTTGTTATAGATTGGTCTACCACAAAGATCAATCACTTTGGCTTGTCTTCTTTCACCAGCAAGATGCTCTAGTAAGAACCTGTCCAGTTCTTTGTAGGTGCTATGAAAGACATGGCCCTGCTCTGCCTGCAGAGCTATTGCTCGTTCCAGCAAGCTCAAGTTATGTTTTGTTTTATCCAAGTCAAATGACATTTCTGTATTTTCTGATAGACACTCATCTTCCTCGCTGTCTGGAAATGGATTTTGACTCCTGTTGCTGAACGATTCAACATGTGACTCCTGTGATTCTTGAGGCCCTGTATCTGAGTCACAAATGGTTTCAGAGTTGTTGAAATCTGCTTCTTCAGTTTTGACCCCTGGCACTTTTAGGACATCTTGCTGATTACATCCTACAATATATGTTGTATTTAGAGGAAGTTTGACGCTTATCTCTTCAGAGAAATTTGAGGAGCTATCCCATTCATTGTCCAGAATTTCAGAACTACTTTCATTATCCTCAGAGGAGCAGAACTGTGGGTCTGAAACACAAATTCTGTCTTTTCTTACTAATGAGTTAATCATGTAACATTCATCAACATTGTTATTCTCCATTTCTAAGGACTTTCTGCTACTGTCACTCAGTTTATTATTCTCTGGGGAGTCTGGAGTTTCTTCCTCTGTTTTTTCAAAGTTAATTAAAGATTTGGCCATTAGGTCCTGGTAGCTGGCATAATTGTCCGTCATTTGATCATTTTCTTGCACATCCAAATTAGGGGTAGCTTTTGCTGGTGTTATATTAGTCTCTTCTAGAGGCAGGAAAAAGAGAGAAAAGCACAACATTAAAATAAATTCCTTCTTCTTTGACCATAATCCACAAGCCACTTATTTATAAATTAGTCTCATTCATATTAAGTAATCTAAGATGATAGGTTTGCTCAAGATAAATATCTGTTTTATGAACATGAACTAGAATCGTATTGAGCAAACATGCTCTGTAGTACAGCAAACTTCCCCAACCTGGTTCCCTCCAGACTATAATTACATTGTCAGTATGCCTCTGAATATCAGTTACTGGGAATTATGTGGGTGGAATGCTACTGTGCTCAGGTTCTGCTTGCATTTTTCCTATAGTGGTACCTTGATTCTCAAACACCTTGGTTCTCAAATGTCTTGGTTCCCCAATGCTGAAAACCCGGAAGAAAGACGTTTTTCGGAAGCCAAATGTCTGGTGCAGCTGTCGGCTATTGTTTATAGGGCACCTGCACCAATTAGAAGCTGTGTCTTAGTTTTTGAACATTTTGGAAGTCAAACAGACTTCTGGAATGGATTAAGTTTGGCACTTTTGTTTTTGCTATTGATTTTGTGTTTTTGTTTATGCTGCTTTTTCGGTTAGTTTGTTTTTGTGACTGTGTGGAACCCAGTTCAGCTTCTGATTGATAGATTGTGTGAATGGATAAAAGCCCCCAATCCAAACAATGACTATCATCAGTGCAGGTAAGAAATTTTTTAAAATTTTTTGTTATCTACAATATTGTCTTCTTTATTTTATAGTACAGTACATTGATTATTGCTTTCATTTTATGGATCAATGGTCTCGTTAGATAGTAAAATTCATGTTAATTTGCTGTTTTAGGGGTTGTTTTTAAAAGTATGGAACAAATTAATCCATTTTGCATTACTTTCTATGGAAAAGCATGCCTTGGTTTTGGAATGCTTTGGTTTTGGGATGGACTTCCGGAATGGATTAAGTTTGAGAACCAAGGTACCACTACATATGCACTCTGAGAACAGGATGTTAGACTAGATGGGCCACTGACCACATCCAGCAGGCTCCTATGTTCTTAATTCCCATCATTCCTAACCATCAACTAAGGTAGCTGGACCTAACGGGAGTCATACTCAAAAACATCTGGAGGGTGCCAACTTGGGGAAGGTTGCAGTAGAGCATACTTAAAATATATACTATAACTGACCAATTCAAATTTTTATTTATTTATTTATTATTTGTACCCCGCCCATCTGGCTGGGTTTCCCCAGCCACTCTGGGCGGCTTCCATAGAAACCAAAAATACAGTAAAATATCAGAGATTAAAAACTTCCCTGAACAGGGCTGCCTTAAGATGTCTTCTAAATGTCAGGTACTTATTTATCACTTTGACATCTGATGGGAGGGCGTTCCACAGGGCGGGCGCCACTACCGAGAAGGCCCTCTGCCTAGTTCCCTGTAGCTTTGCTTCTCGCAATGAGGGAACCGCCAGAAGGCCCTCGGCACTGGACCTCAGCGTCCGGGCAGAACGATGGGGATGGAGACGCTCCTTCAGGTATACTGGGCCGAGGCCGTTTAGGGCTTTAAAGGTCAACACCAACACTTTGAATTGTGCTCGGAAACGTACTGGGAGCCAATGTAGGTCTTTCAAGACCGGTGTTATGTGGTCTCGGCGGCCGCCCAGAATGTTGTGAATATACAGAGCAGATTCATGCAACAACTGTGCAATCGTTTCAGCATGTACCCATTTCACACATGAACACCTTACAGTAGATAGAACTTTGGCTGTGACTCTGGAACATGCCTAAAGTATCACACAACTACTTTACTACATGACTCTCTTGTGTTTGAAGCTGGCATGTTAATTTAAACATTACAAGAAAAAGACACGTTGCCTGTGTATGGTTTGGAATATCATATATAACAAAGTCCTTGGATGCTTCTGCACTAAATGTACTTGTGAAGCTGCTCCTAGTTTCATTGACATCAGTGGGGACATGTTTCCAAAAAGTGGGCCTTTAGTTCTACCATAGTCTGAAAAGCTATGAGGGAAGACGAACATAGTTCCTGCAGTGACTGAACTGCTTATTCCTCCAGTATTCTAATGTAGTTTGAAACATGTGAGGGCAGAATAAAGCTATCCTGAACCCAGCTGAAGGTTTTGGTAGTATTATAACTTTATGCTGAAGAAGAATCTCCATACTGGGTAGCAGCTTCACAGCGCCATACAGTATTCCCATCCATTCTCTCCCTTCTGTTTCAGACTACAGTGAACATGCAAAGATGGATTGATGGCAGTAGTGGCCCTGAAGTTAGGGTAAGGTATCTGCTCTTCACTGAGGAGGTGTTGACTTGCTGCTGTGATGAAACAAAGCTTTCAAAAATATCAGATAAATATAACATTGTCACCTACAGTTGCATCACTTGCTTTTTAAACTGCTCTTAGTGTTTTATTTTAAATTGTTGTAACCCACCCTGGAGTATTATGAAGGGTGGGTAGTAAATAAATAGGAACAGGAACAACAACAACAACAACACAACAACAACAACATTCCTTCTCTTCTTCATAGATTTTTTAAAATATATAAAATGAATGCTCTGGGTCACTTTTGGTTTAATGAAAGACTGTAATTCTGTAGCTCACAGGATACATGTTAGAAGCAGTCATGGTAGTCATAGAACTAAAGAATATATTAGATCAGAAGGGAGATTATTTTTTTTTTTAAAAAAGTAGATTTCTATTTTTACTAAAGGATGGCAAAATACGGATGTATCTTGTGTTAAGAAACAATTTTTTCTTTGAAATCACAGCAGGAAACAGAAGGTAGTAAAGGCTACTGGAAAGGGGTGTCAAATGCTGAAATACAATAAATCCTTTGTGTCTCATTTAGTTTTCCCCCTAAACATTTTCCCCCCTGACAAGGACACTCCAAAATACATCTCCATCATCTTTCTTTCTGGTAATTATCTCCCTAAAATCAACACTGGTCTGCCAGGATCAAGTAAATATTACCATAGTAACTAAAAGCATTTTTGGATGAAAGGAAGAATTTAGCCACAACACTAGCCCCTTCAATAATGCTGATTATAGGGTGCATTCTTTAGTTGGGATGTATTCAACATAAACTGGAATGGTCTACGTTTTACTTCCTAGAGGGGGGAAAATTGAGATAAACAAGCTTATAATAAAATAGATAAGACAGTCTGGTTCTTTGCAGAATCCATGTCAGACCAACTCCGGGTTTAAATCATAAATTAAATATCATCTAAAAATGCAAATGAAGTTTTGTCTCAACAACAGTGAGCTATTAAGAGAAAGTGTAAAGGGTTATCATAATTTCAAAGTATTATCAACTACAGAAAACAAATAAAAAGCATTTTCAGTGAATATGTCCAATTCATTGAACTATTCTCTCAATCCACTTAACTACCCACATGTGTACAATAATGATTTATAGACATTATACCTAATTATGCATATTTGGGCTATGGTGGAGTGCCTAACAAAAGCTCTAGAAAGCAACAATTACCTCTGTTGCTTAGCTACATAGTTTAAAATATTCCTATTAAGTGCAGATTATTGTGGAAAGGAGGAGGAGACACAAATGCACATGTGCCACCACAATGCATTTCACTTTACGGCTGCCAAACTGTTAGCATTCTGGGTCATTTCCAGTTTACATAATTGTTTGGTTCAACTGTTATACATTAAAGGAAAATATTTATTAGTTCTTTCTTGGAGCTTTTCTTGGGCCCTAGACCGGAAGATGTGGCCCTTTTCTTGAAATGTTTTACCATGCACTCGTTTTGTTGGTGCATGACTTGTGCCACTCTGAGGCAACTTTATTTCTGCTGTTATTTTTAGAAGTTCCACCAGAATAGATTGTTTTTTTCTGCAACAAAAACAGCCAGTAACCGCTCGAGGTTTTTACCCAACATATAGATGTCCACTGGCAGAGGAAGAGGAATGCAGGGAGAGCGCACCGCCCCTGGCAGCGCGACCCCAGTGGGGTGCCATCGCAGCTGCCCCCCAGCTGCGCTGGGCACCACGCCCCTGGAGGCAGCACACCACGCCCCCAGGATGTGCGACACGCCCCCAGGATGCCCCCCGGTGCCAGAGCATGAAGCTCTACCACTGAGCTAGGTGTGTGACACCAGCCAGGAGGCATAATCCCATTTGTCCTCTGCACACTAGGCTGTAAAATCAAAGACAGGTAGGGAAAGAGTGTGGTTTGCCCATGTGCCAATTCTCAGAAAAAGGTGCTCATAGCATTAGACATTAAGATGAATAACTGGAAGCATGATTCCGAGCAACGTGATCAGGTGATCTCACCCCCAAATGAACAGGCCAAAAAGTAACTTTTCTAGGGGGCAGATTTGAAATATATATATATATATATATATATATATATATATATATATATATATGAGAATTTTCTTGAATCCAGTCATCAAGATTGATTGACTTGACATATAGAAGTATTGCGAGCCTAGACAAAATATTAATATTACTCACGTATTAACTGCTTGTGTTAAATGTTGGGAAACAAGAAACATTAAATAATGCAGAGAAAGAAGCTGCTTCTCTCTCTCCCCCCTCCCCCGGTATGGTTATAATAGTGGCAGATCTCCTGAGCGCATGTGTTTTTCAAAAAGCTAGTGGACTGTAAGTGTGGATGGATTTCCTCCATTCTTAGTCATAAGCCTTCTGTGGATTGGCTGTGCCAAAAGTTCACCTTTCTTCATTTGTGTTTTCAGCACAGTATTGTATAATTAATTTCAACTGTGGTGCCTATGCAATTTACTCTTCCCACAGCTTTCCAGCTTGTTCTTCCGTGTTTATTAAGGTTCAAGAGTGGAGCTTGCCCTTCTGTCCTCCTGTTCTCTGCTATGATTTTTTCCTCTCCACAAAAGTATTGCCCATGAGCAAATTGGGCGTGTGTCGTCCGTCCCCCCCAATTTCTTTCTTTCCATACAGTAGTGTGCACATTAGCATCAATAATCCTTTTAGGCAGCGGAGAGCTAATACAACCTGAAACTGATATGGATATTATCACTTAAAACTAATGCTGACCCAGATTTTAAGAAAAGGGGATTAAAATCTGACTTGATACCTTTGGTTGTCATTGCTCATGCTAGCTGGGACTGATGGGAGTTAAAAGACCAACAACATCTAAAGGGTCACAAGTTCAGATCAGTGCTACGCCTACTCAGAATTGACCCATTGAAGTTCATGGACATGACTAACTTTCACTAATTTCAGTGGGTCTACTGTGAGTAGGACTTAATTGGCTACAAACCATATTTCTATTTATTTCTCAGTCTCATTATTCACATTTTGTCCAAATGATCTGCCTTTTATTGCTAGTGCCCAGTGAGATTATTCTACCCTTTGTTCTCTCAGGAGCATTAGCTTAATAATAATAATAATAATAATAATAATAATAATAATAATAATAATAATAATAATTTCATTATTTGCATCCTGTCCATCTGAATGGGTTGCCCCAGCTACTCTGGGCAGCTACCAACATATACATTAAACATTAAAAAGCTTCCCCATCCAGGGCTGCCTTCAGATGTCTTCTAAAGGTTTTATAGTTACTCATCTCCTTGACATCTGATGGGAGGATGCTCCACAGGGTGGGTGCCACTACTAAGAAGGCCCCCTGCCTGGTTCCCTGTAGCTTTACTTCTTGCAGTGAGGTACCACCAAAAAGCCCCCGGAGGAGGACCTCAGCATCTGGGCTGAATGATGGGGGTGGAGTTGCTCTTTCAGGTATACAGGGTCAAGTCATTTAGGGCTTTGAAGGTCAGCACCAACACTTAGATGCTTTTTACATTCATCTGGAGCCACTAATCTTTGATACCTGCTTTGAGATCATTGCTGTTGTCTTGCAGGTCAGTCTTGTCCTCATTTTCCCCTTTGCCTTCTACACTTGGACTGTAGTGACGGGGTTTCATTAACAGAGACTTCCTTTTGTTGACTGGAACACCCAAAATCTGCTCTTCAGCTTTTCTCTTCTTTGCCATGGAGCTTTTGTAGGCACTACAGTTAATGAGAGGAGAACATCAAGACAGGAAGAAATGATTGTAAAATACATTGCACAACTCTTTTGTTTTGTTTTCATGGGGAAAAAACAAAAATTATGTGGACTAGTATAATAGCAGTTCTAAACAGCTGGATCTTTTGTGTGTATTTGGTTTTAGCTGTTGGAGCTAAAGAGCGCAAAACACAGATGAACCCCTCCACACCATTCCTTTTCAATTGCTACCAAAAATCTGGATACATATATTTTTAAAGCCTGAATCAACCTTAATCTTGAGTAAATATATGCTAATATAAATATATGCTAATCTACTCTGTTCTGGACTAGACTATATCCACCCAGGGGATAAGAAAAGGTGTATAGCGGTTTGCTAATTCCCTGAAATAAAAAGAGCTGATGTAAAAATTGCGCTACCAGTTACATGTGTCAACTTTGTCTGTTCCCTTCTTTCCCTGTAAAAGGCTTTTGCCCCGCAACAGCAGAATCAACTGTGTTGGAATCATGGCCACCATTTTGCATTAACTACAATACAAAGTACCTAGAGGAGTTAGGGGGCATTGTCAACAGAGTGTAGGGGAAAATAGTAGCCACCACAAAAAAGGTGGTCAGTAAATAAAATTCTTCATAGTGGTCTCCCCCTCCCCCAAAAAAAGAGTAAGGTGAGAAGAAGAAGATCTCAGGGGAGTTTTCTGGGGGGAAATGTTTTCTGATAAATTTCGGGTCCCCATTTCTGTTCCAGAGGACTGAAAGAACCCCCAGAATAGATGTAGGGGCATACAGGCGAAAGAAAGGGAGAGACCATTCTGCTGCTCAAGGCGAAATCTGCTTAACACGATGTTGAATACAAGTCATGGCACTCCACCTTAGACTAACTGTATCAAGGGGTTGATGCAGAGATTGGATGGATCCAGTCTCTACTGGTGGCATACTCACAGGACTGAGTCTCCTTTCATTCCTTGTCTGTATACCTAACAGTTAGGCATAGACTGTGTTCGCTGGAACCAAACGTATTGCTGGCAATGTACAGCTGTACTGTATCTCACTTTCCACAAGATTATGCATCTCGGTCAAATGGGTGTTAACAAAATCTCCCAGTGATAAGCATTGCCTGGATGTGACTATGTAATAAACTCTGTTTTCTGAAAACTCTGTTGTCACCTGCTGCAAAATTCTTCATTCTCTCTTTTTAATTTTTGCATAAACAATAGTCATTGTCGGTGGTTCTCTCCCAGTTATGCAATATGAATAATAGCATTTATATTATATCTGTCACAGATGAAAAACTGCATTTGTGGATCAGTGTAATCCACTCATTGGTTGCTGGACCCCAGCTCCCCTAGGGAGCATGACAAATCTACATGATGCCCCTGGTTACCAGATTTTGCATTTGGCTCATTGATCTAGCTGAAAGATTTGCAAAAATCCCTGTCTCCAGACAGCTCCCTGTTGGTTACACATATTATGAGGCTCAACAGCAGAAATTAATCCTTCCAAGGTAACTTATGTGCACTAAATTGGCTCCAATTGTGATTGTTTTGGATGGTAGCATATGACTAACTTAAGCTTTTTGCTTCTTTTTTTTAAAAAAAGCATTTTGGCAAGGCATCTTCTTGGCAACTCACCATTGCAAATATGAAGGACATGGAAACAAATGTGAAGATCTGCACTACTGAAGAAGTTACAGTACAACCAATGTGCATCTTAAATTGTGAACTCGCTTGATCTGCCACAAGGCTGCACAAAGCACAAAACCAATATGACGGATACTTTCCAACCCCTCAATTTAAAATGGCTTAGGTTTATGCAGCATATTTATCTGTTGTAACAAAGTAGATGCTGAAATGCCACAATGTGGTAATCATAACAATATGGTAATACTATCTGGTGTACATATTACAGGAGTATGCAGAATGCATGTGAATAATAATTAGCTACTACCAAAATAATTAAAGTCACACACCAAGATTTTTTTCTACATATTCCTTATGCACACCATTTCACTCTAAACTTAATTAAATTTGTTAGTTGCTTTGCTTTGCCAGTTAGGTTAGCAAGTTGAAACAAGGCAGTGGATTCATGAAAGTGTGGATACATGAAAAATATTTGTAACATAATTAATGGAATGTTTAAACAGGTGTCAGGGATGCGGGTGGCACTCTGGTCTAAACCACTGAGCCTCTTGGGCTTGCTGATCAGAAGGTTGGCGGTTAGAATCCCCACGACAGGGTGAGCTTCTCTTGCTCTGTCCCAGCTCCTGCCAACCTAGCAGTTCAAAAGCATACCAGTGCAAGTAGATAAATAGGGAGCGCTGTGGTGGGAAGGCAAACGATATTTCTGTGTGCTCTGGCACTCATCACAGTCCTCTGTGCCAGTAGCAGTTTAGTCATGACTCGGAAAGCTGTCTGTGGACAAACGCAAGCTCGCTTGGCCTAAAGCGAGGTGAGCACCACACCCTATAGACGCCTTTGACTGGACTTCAAAGTCTTGAAAGTTCAACTAATTTTGGGCCTCATATTTCTAACAGGGTTCAGCAAAGAGCCCCACTTCAATTTATCCTGTGGCATCTGGATCGGGGAGATTGACCCAGTGCCACCCATTCCACCCCAGATCCTTCCACAAAACAATTTAGGGGTGGGGATTTTTAAACCCTATATTAACAAAAAGTTAAAATAGGGTTTTTTAAGAGTCTGGGAATGAGCCAGCACTGTGCAGGACTGGATCCTTCCTGCAGGACAGACTCTTGAAAAGCAGCACCCACACCCTATAGGGGTGTCTCTACTCAACAGGTTTCAGGCAGAAAACAGAGCTGTAGCCCACCTTCTCCTGAGAAGATGCAGCTGCAAGTCAGGTATGTCTTGGAGCTTTTCCTGCAGTTTTCCACCCTGCCTGGCTCTCCTTCCTGCCTGATGCCCTGCCCCCTGACACCCAGGGGGCCCTGGGCTCCTCCAACAAGACTCACAGTGGTCTGTGTGCACCCAGCTTGTTCAAGGCCCAAGGTCCTCTGAATACATGCAATTTGGCTCAGGATCTGCAGCTTGGCTGATTCCCCAAGTTCTAAACCAAATCAAAATTCTCTTGAGGTTCTAGTTTGTGCACATCAGGGGCTGCTCATGGAATTTGATGTTAGGCCAACTTAAGCAAAGCTTGAACTGGGCAGACCTCAAGACCCTCTAGAAACACATTGGAGTCTCTGGACTGGTCTTATATTCCCATTCAGATAGGGTTCTTCTATTCCTACATCACAGTAGGCATCATTTTACTCTACCCCAGATAGCATGTGGGCAGGATGTGTGCAAAACAAAATGACTCAATTTCCTTCCATTTGTGAGCATATTTTTTTAAAGGAAAAAAATACATTGTTCAGTCTCATCATTTTAGTCACCCCCTTCTGTACCTTTGCAGCTCTACAACATGCTTTCTACAGCTGATCAAGTAAACACTCACAGCAATATAACAAATAATGCTTGAGAGAAAGGGGAAGTACAGTGGTGCCCCGCAAGACGAAATTAATCCGTTCCGCGAGTCTCTTCGTCTTGCGTTTTTTTCGTCTTGCGAAGCACGGCTATTAGCGGCTTAGCAGCTATTAGCGGCTATTAACGGCTTAGAGGCTTTAAGAAAAAGGAAACAAACTTGCAAGAACTCGCAAGACGTTTCGTCTTGCGAAGCAAGCCCATAGGGAAATTCGTCTTGCGGAACGACTCAAAAAATGGAAAACTCTTTCGTTTTGCGCGTTTTTCGTCTTGCGAGGCATTTGTCTTGCGAGGTACCACTGTAATATAAGTTTTATTTTGTATCTGAAAATTGTAGAATATACATTTGAAATGGACCAAAATTTATTTTTTGTCAGGCTCATTGTCCAAAGGCAATACAAATTATCTGATCTATAGCTGATTCTAATTATACATACTAATTATTTACACTAGGAGTGGCTAACCCCCAGTTCATGAGCGTGACGTGTCATTTCCCCCCAAACTCCACCAACTTTGGTGGAGGAAAAAGGGATACAATGGGGTACCATCTTATTCCCAATGCTATTTAACTCTATATGAAGCTATTGAGAGTGATCATTAGGAGGTTTGGGGCAAGGTATCAGTATGCTGATACTACCCAGCTCCATTTCTTTGTAACATCTAAATCAGGAGAGGCTGTTCAAGGCCTGGACTAGAGCCTGGACTCAGTGGTAGGCTGGATGAGGGCCAACAAACTGAGTCTTAATCTTGGCAAGACAGAGGTGCCATAGGTGAGTGGTTGCAGAATCTAGATAATTGGGCAATTGCCGGCTTTGGAAAAGGTCATACTCCCACTGAAAGAGCAGGTTCACAGTCTGGGGGTGTTCCTAGATTAATCTCTGCCACTAGAGGCCCAGGTGACCTCAGTGGTTAGGAGAACCTTTTACTAGCTTTGGCTGGTAAAACAAATTTGGCCATTTCTGGACTGGGATATCCTGACCACTGAAATAGTTGTCCATGCACTGCTAACCACCAGACTGAATTTTTGCAATATGCTTTATATGGAGCTGTCCTGAGACTGCCCTTGACCTTGCAGCTAGTGCAAAATGCAGCAGCTCTACTGCTCACTGGGGCAGGATATCACCATCATGCTATGCTGTTGCTGAAAGAATTGCACTGGCTAAGTTCAAAATGCTGATACTGGTTACAATCTCCCACCCCCCACCCCTTATGGTACGTTTTGGTTGTTATTTCAAAAACAAATATAAACCAAAGCCTCATTTTAACTATTCTTAGAAAATTCTTTAGTCCTGAAATTATGAACTGGGAGGAGGGGGGATGAACTGTAAAACACAATCCCATGGAAAGCAGTTGGATGGTTTCTGTACAATGTGCCAAGGGGTCATGAGGTTAGAAAAGTTTTTCTCTCTTTGAGATGCATACACATGCATTTGCAAATATATGTCAAGCTGTAGTTTGTCAAACAGTAAGCCTATAATTTAGCATCCCTATTACTCATCTCATAAATTCAACCTCTAATAGTTTTGTTGCTATTTATCAATGGTCTGCTTGTTGTCATGGAACACTGGTTCAGCTGTCAAGGTTATTGGTGAATCAGAGTCATAAAATGGATGGATATTTTTTTATGAATCAAGAGTGAATATAACTCATTCTCACAATTTCTGATATGAGCAGACTTCTAATGAAATAGTGGTACAAGTCAACTTTTTGGACACAGGAGACATTTTTGCTAGGCAATGAAATGAACCCCAAGAAGGTTAAAAACTAAAACCAGTGACTTGAAGATGCCAAGATGTTTGGCACCCATAGCTTTTTTGTGTGAAAGTACTCCCTGGTACAGAGTACCAGCACTTCTTCTTTGCTGCACTTTTCTCAATATACGAGTACTGGCACCTCATATTTTTATCATCTTAAATAAAGCACTGGTTGTACCAACACATGAATCCTCACAATGGAGTGGGACACGTCTTTCTCTAGTGCCAGCCTAATTTTTTAGGTGAGAGAGAATTACACTGAAATACTTTTGAGTCACCAGTGAGTAGAGTTTGACCTGAATAGAATTTGCTCGGATATAAAAGTACTTGAGCTAAGAGTGGGTGTAGATATAGGCTAAATTAGATACAGGGAGCTTTAATATGTCATCAAACCATGTAGGCTATTCAGGAGCAACTAGTGCGGAGGTACAAGGTGAAGTCAGGCCAATTCAGGCAGAAGCACCAGATTCTCTCTGCTGGTGTGTCCAAGATGTCCTTCCTCAGTGCTGCCCTGCTCCATCACCAGCCAAGTATGTGGCAGTGATACTGATGCCAGGTGGTCAAATCTGTGGTGCCATCCCCACTACCCATTGCTCTTGAGCCTAATACACTGAATGCATATAAAGTTATGCAGACAAAGTTATCAGAATGGTAGTCTGATGAGTATACCGTGAGTTGGGTTGACATGGGATGTTGTCAAAGAAAAGACCAGCACCAAATTTATAATGTTACGCATCTGCAAGCACTAATATGTATTGATTGGCTACTTACCCAATGGTTTAGGACTTGGAAATCTCAGGCCTGAAAGCCTCCAGAGCTCTTTATCAGTCCCTCATCATTCTTGCTAGGTCAGTCAACTAATCAGCCTCAGGGTACTACTACTACTACTAATAATACTATGTTTAATGCTAGTATTTATGTTTTATCTTTTAATATTGATATTCATCCATTTACTATCCCCAGCAACATAGAACTAATTCCTCTTCAAGGCTTGCACCTATTACTTTAGCTTATGTTGTCCACTGAGTACCACCCCCCCCCCCCCACACACACACCAATAGAGGATATTGGTTTGGCTAGTTATGGTACAATAGGGCTATACAACATGATTTGGAGGAGGGGTAGTCAAGATGGAAGAAAGGCTACTACTCAGCAAGAATAATGCTCTCTCCATCCCAACTGAAGTCCTGAGGAGGAGTTTAGCTTAATCTACTCTTGTATGACGTCAGGGCAAGCACACTGACCAAACAGAGATGAAAGGAGTACATATAAAGCGTTGGATGGCAATGAAGATAAAAGAGGGAAATCAGAATTGATTAAGACTAATTTTAGGGCAAAATAGCAGCCTGAAGGTTATTAAAGTGTGCAAACATACAAATGAAAGGCTTGGCGAAGAAGAAAGTGAGATGGTGCTAGGACGAGGGGTATATATAATAACTTAGAAGAAAATATGTTATGATGTAATTGGAATCAGGCTGGAATTTCAATATCAAAGGGGCAGCTTCTTTTAAAATAAAATAAAATAAAATAAAATAAAATAAATAACATAGAAAGCAGGGGAGGTGGTATAGCCTTGTTGGGAAAAGAGAATTTATTAGTCCTTCTAAGAGGAGGCTGGGGAGGAATGCGTAATGCTGTTGAGTCATTATGCTTTGAGGCTGGAGATGTTTCAGACAGTAAACTAATGTTATAGGCCACCTGACCAAAAGGAACGATTCGACTGTGAAATGACTGAGGAAATAAAAAGAAGCATGTAAAAAGGCCAGAATGATAGGAAGTTGGTAATAACCCAGGAGAAGGCATACAGCTATAATGAAATCTATGCGTGCGTTGAGTTCATTGTGAAACATGGTGGGGGGATGAAACTTCTTTGGACAAACAACAAATGCACACTGTTTGCTAAGAAGCCTTAGGCTGCAATCCTAACCCCACTTACCTGAGAGTAAGTTTCATTGAATTCAATAGGGCATGTCTACCACAACATTCTAAAGACTGCACTGAAAACAAGGTGCTATAGGAACTGCGTCACTGCTTTTTAAAACAAGCCTGCCATATTTTTTTTTTTAAAAGTCAACTGAAAAGTTATAATATACCACGAGGACTATTGAGATTTGAGCATTTATCCTTCTTGAAGACCCGGGGCTAGTAATTTCTTGGGTGTGGGGGGCAATGAGATTATTTTGGACAAGGCAATGGTATTTACTAGTTTATTGTTCCAGGTTTTTGGGTGTTCGGCATTTTACTATGAAAATAGCTCAAGAACATTCATTAAATTTTTAAATAAAATGTCTGGAACCTATTTTTACAATCTGGTGATAATTCTGTACTAATGAGGTGCTGCTTATTTTATTACAACAAAAAAACTCAAAGGCAGCACTGTACATTAAATTGCACACTGTTGTCTTGGCTGCCTCAAAGTTAACTTCAGGCATGACCCAAGGGTTCAGGCATGACCCAAGACCAAGATTCAGCTCAAAAAGGATTTATTGGAACAACAACAAGAAGAAGGACAAACAGGGGCACTTGCCTGGGCCCAGTCTTATTCAACATCTTTATCAACGACTTGGATGATGGACTCAAGGGCATCCTGATCAAATCTGCAGATGACACCAAACTGGGAGGGGTGGCTAACACCCCAGAGGACAGGATCACACTTCAAAACGACCTTGACAGATTAGAAAACTCTGCCAAAACAAACAAGATGAACTTTAACAGGGAGAAATGTAAAGTATTGCACTTGGGCAAAAAAAAAAATGAGAGGCACAAATACAAGATGGGTGACACCTGGCTTGAGAGCAGTACATGTGAAAAGGATCTAGGAGTCTTGGTTGACCACAAACTTGACATGAGCCAACAGTGTGATGCGGCAGCTAAAAAAGCCAATGCAATTCTGGGCTGCATCAATAGGAGTATAGCATCTAGATCAAGGGAAGTAATAGTGCCACTGTATTCTGCTCTGGTCAGACCTCACCTGGAGTACTGTGTCCAGTTCTGGGCACCACAGTTCAAGAAGGACACTGACAAACTGGAACGTGTCCAGAGGAGGGCAACCAAAATGGTCAAAGGCCTGGAAACGATGCCTTATGAGGAATGGCTAAGGGAGCTGGGCATGTTTAGCCTGGAGAAGAGGCGGTTAAGGGGTGATATGATAGCCATGTTCAAATATATAAAAGGATGTCATATGGAGGAGGGAGAAAGGTTGTTTTCTGCTGCTCCAGAGAAGCGGACACGGAGCAATGGATCCAAACTACAAGAAGATTCCACCTAAACATTAGGAAGAACTTCCTGACAGTAAGAGCTGTTCGACAGTGGAATTTGCTGCCCAGGAGTGTGGTGGAGTCTCCTGCTTTGGAGGTCTTTAAGCAGAGGCTTGACAACCATATGTCAGGAGTGCTCTGATGGTGTTTCCTGCTTGGCATGGGGTTGGACTCGATGGCCCTTGTGGTCTATTCCAACTCTATGATTCTATGATATATACCTTAAGGCAGCCCAGGCAAAACACACACACCGCCTGTGATAGGTCGCCTTAATGCTGCAATTAGCGAATCACAACACTGGCCCTATCTCAGCATGGATTGGCTGCCTGCCAGCTACTAACAGTGTTATTGGAGGGTTTTAGAATCCTCTCTGTCTTTTGTTATGCAGATGAAGCTCCAAAGCTCCGTGGGCCTGAAGGACTCGGCCTGCATTGCATGCGTACAGCCTGGCTTTGGTCTTCAATGCCTGCATACATAAACAAATAAGATGATTTACCCGTTTCATAAATTCTGTTTCACTCTCTATTTGCACTGAACTAAGCCTGCATTTATCCAGACTTCCCACTTACTTGGTTGGTCTAGGTACTATATATGTGTGGGCATGTGCAAAGCCTTAACAAACCATGACCATATTTTTAAATTAAAAACTCTGAGGTGAGGCCTCAGAGGTACAGACCTCTGAATCTCTGGAAAGAATCCAGAAGATGGAACTCTGGTCATTTATTTATGAATGGATGGCAACCATAGTTGGAATGGATGGTGACCTACCATTGCAGTAAACCCATGTTCAGTGATACTGAACATAGAACTTACCCACTTGGAGTTTAATCATGACCCAGCCAACATCCCATGTACAAACTAACACCCAATGTGCTCAGAGGATCCCACCACCTCTTAAACAATCATATTTGCTCAAGGCAGTGGTACACCATCAATGCAGGCAAGTGGCTACCATGTCATGTGTACCTTAACCTACATGTCAGAAAATCCTGCAGATCAGAACTCCTATCTACTAGCAGTAACAGAAAAGGGTGTCATCAAATTGTCACTTTACTAGATAAGGCTATTAGAATTACTGGATGTTATCAAAACTGTATCCCTGGCTTTTAGATATAGCTAATTAAGGAAAGATTTAAAAGATGGACAAGAAAGAAACAAGGGAGGATCCCAAAAGACTGCAGGCCTATAAAGTTTATTACAGTAATGGTTTAAATTTACAACTGGTTTAATTAATGATGATATGAATGGTTGACATACAGGATATAGTAATAAGGACAGGTGAATTTTAGCATAAATCCTTTATTAACATCATGAATGGCATGCAATGTAGAGTAGCCTCATTATAAATACCAGTGCTCTGTACTGACATAACTTCAGGGTAAAATACCAAAGTATGTAATTTACCACACTGTTTACTGCTTTAAAATGCCCCCTGTGACAACTCCAAAAATGTGAAAAGCCATTGTGTTGCAGGTCGAGACCCCGAGATCACCCCCTCATTGATGAATAAGACACAAGGACACGGATATTAGGTAAATGTTATTGGGCAAATTTAGGCTACAACTTTATTGGCTACAGAATGTGAGCAGTATTGGCTTAGGCATTGGAATTGACCAGACTATATCTGACTCCTGCCTGTCATGCAGGGAGTCCAGTAAGGGTCAGCCACCTGTAGGAGGAGCCCCGTTGATGCAAACCGACTCAAGCTCCCTCTGGGTTCCCGACGGGGTCGTGGCATGGCCCTAGCCCTGCCCCGGGCTTTGGACCAGATCCAAACCCCCGGATTCCTTTAAGCTTGGAGGGGCAGGTGATGGCCACACCACCCCTCCCCCATCATAAGATCAACCAATGCTGCAGCAGAAAGCTGAGAAAAGAGTCCGCAGAGTGAAGCCAAGGAACTGTGCGAAGAGATCGAGGAAGCGAGGTTTAAATGGGGCCTGGCCGCACCCCTCCCAGCCAGCAGATTGGCTGGCTGGTGAATGACGTGGCTGGGAACCTCCAGGTGATGCGGCTGGGAACCTCCAGGTGACTCCCTGTACGGGAGTGGGTGGCCACGTGGTCCACCACAACTCCTCCCCACTGGGAAGTGGAGCGGATTTGCCAAACTGTAATAACCCAGCTCAGAATGTGACATTGTCCAGCTTGTAATGTTCACTTGGGGGGGGGGCTATGTTTCAAGATTCCTTGTGCTTTGAGGGCTGAAGACTGAATTCCTCCAGTGAGACCATACAGGCTGAGGGACACCCCATCATTTCCCCATTGATTATCAGGAGTGTGAAATGGAACTGGGGTTTTTTTTGGGGGGGACACCTCCAAATCAAGCTAGGAAAGTTCACTCAATGCTACTTGGGGTACTTGTCTGATCTCATAGCCACATTCAACACATCAGCTGCCCACACAGTTGGCACCATTGCTGGAATGCTTTAAGGCAGCGATAACTGCCTCCTCCCAATTCACCTCTCACTAAAGATGGGGGATAAATTTGATTCAGTTGACATTTAAAGGCGAACCTACCAAATTAGCATTTTCCAAAGAATACATAAACACAGCCATCCTTGAAATTTGCAGTTCTGTGAACTATGCAATGCTGTTCCACAGTCAAACAATGTGTACAAAAATTCATATACTGGGGTAAAGTGTCCATAAAATTGCACTGATTAGGGAAAACAGCATACCAAAAAACACATTAGAATAGGGAAATTGCTTTACAAAAATGTGTATATTAGACAAAAATATATTTAGGAGAAATTCATAGTAAACAACACTCGTGAATTTGTATGAGGACTTTTTTAAAAAAGCAAACTGATGTGGAAATGTAGAGAACTGAGATTAAGATTATAAAAATAATAGAGAGAAATAAAAATTGACAGATCCACTCATCTCCACCTCCCACTTCTCAGGTGGCGAATGGGGTTTGGTATTTCATGTCACCAGTTGCTTGGCCCAAATAGGTGGCATTCAAAATAAGCACTTGTCTTTCCCTGAACCACAGCAACATGATCCAGTGGTGAAACCTCCAAAATTAGGCAAGTATCTTGGCTCAGCTCTTGCCAGTGCCTGCTTAAACCATTTTCCTTTAGGCAAGCCTATCAAGGTATGCAGATGTTGATGTGTCTGAATATTTTTACTGTTGATTTCAATAATTTTAAAATGTTTTTAATTGTTATTGATAATTTAAATATTTCTTGTAAACTGCTTAGAGGTTTTATTACAATCAAGTGGTAAAGAAATAAATAATAAAATCATGCACCCATTTCCTAAAACCACCACCTGAGGGGAAGGAGTTCATTTTTTGTTTCTACCTAACATGCTAATTTTGTATGTACAGAACATCCCCCCCATAGGGAATTTTGAATCATTTAATCCTCCCCAACTACCTGCAATCTGAAGTGGTAGAGTTCGGAAAAATATATATCACTCGATTCCACTGAATGGGCAAGCTGGCCTTGTCTCATAACCATGATGGTCCCTCGCATATTAATATGATATAATGCAGATTAATGATGAATGATACCAGCACGTATTTAATCCCCTGTGCTATGAACCCAGGCACCAGTTGTCTCAGATAAAATATTCCCCCGAAGGGTGATCTATGCCCTAAAGTCTATGGAGTATGGCCAGATGTTCATTCTACTGCTGCAAGACTATTGGCATCCTTCGTCATGACTGATAGTGCTGTTGGCCTGCTGCCTCACTCCTTCTATTTAGTTGATTGTAGAAAGGGTGATAGGCAGCTGCTGCTCTTCACCATGGGATCAGCGTTGTGGGCCTTCATAGGCTTCAATCCTGTCATTACTCACTTGCCATGAATATGTTCATCATTATCATAATACCCTTGTAGAAAGGTGGCTCTACACAAAACACGAATATCCTTACCACAAATAGTATAAGCAAACATTTGAAACAACTTAGTTATTGATAAGAAACCTCTGCAAGGTTTAGCCAATACACTCTGAAATGATGAAATCCTGGTGAGATCTTCACACTTTTCACGCCCTGCATAGGCATTCATTCCTCTCCTATTTCATGAGGGGAGAACCTGGACACTTATGCTAGTTCCACTGCCTTCCAACACATTCCTGTTACTTGGTCCCACCACTGTCCACTCATTGGGGGCTCTGATCACAGAGGGAGTCTCCTTGGTAGAACAGGCTTGCTGCGTACTTTGATTTGCAGCAGTGGGGTGGGGTAGGGTGGGACTGGAAAAGCCAATCTGGTGCTCCCACCACCCTGACCTTTCTCCACATTATCCTGGTTTACGGTGGTAATGCTGCTGTAAGTAGGCCAGGTCTGTGGCACTACTCCTTCCCCTCCTACTCCCCCCACTGGAGATATTTCTCCCCACTAACTTCTGCTGGGCATCTTTAATAATAAAATAACAATAATCAGAAAGAATTTAAAGTGGCAGCCACCAGAAGAGGAGTAGTCCAGCCCATCTAGTTGACAGAACTGGAGTGTGTGTACAGTTTAATGCTCAGCTGCCTACTTACAAAACTGCCTACTTACAATAACAGAGGACAGGTCAAGAAAACATGAGAGGTCAACTTCAAACCTAGCTCAAGACATACACTGAAACTATCTGGGCTAGAACTTGAAGGTTAAATTAATTCCTTCTCCCCCAGCCAGTGCTACCTAAAGCAGAGGCAGATTTAGGGCAGCAAAACCAATTTCCACACACAGAGTACAGGGGTCAAGGGAGAGCTTGCCTGCCTCCTTCTCAAAGTCTTGTAAGCGCTTGCCCAGCTTTGGTAATCTGGAAGGCCACAGACTGACCAACCTGGACCTCTGTGAAGTTTTCCACATACAAGAACCTCTTGATAGGTTACAATATTTTTCTGGTGAACCTTAGAAAGCCTAGAGGCACTTAAAAACAACAACAACTTGAATTACTGTGAACACACCATCTGTCCTGGCTATGTTTGTAAGAGATGCAATAAATGTGGGATATAACAGCACTTCTTGTGACAAAGCTGAAGCTTCGTGAATCTTACCTGAGCTCCTGTGCTATCGAATCCACGTGTGCTGTTGGTAAAAGAAGGGAAGACTGCATCAGTTTACATTTAAACTTCTGTGCACCTGCCTATTTCTGATGAGAACCTGGGAGAACACAGGTGACTCTTTATTTCTCCCTAACCACAGGATTATTGCTGCTCGTGGCAACTGCTAAAGTTGATGTTCAATTCCCATGGTTACTTATCTGTTAAAAAACAAAAACCCAAAACAACTCAGCACACAAGGAAGATGATCTTCAGCAGGAAAAAAAATCCACTGTACCTTTCCTTCTTCTTTTTTAATTGGATGTGCAGTGAGAACATTTTCTTTTCCTAAGTGATAATTTGATTTGGGAATGAGGAAAGCTGGTGTTTACAAATACCTGCCCACACAAGGCTATGCAGCATATTGAAAGAGCCAACAGGTGGTTCTAAAGATTACTCATGTTGCACAGG
Organism: Podarcis liolepis; assembly: GCF_965112155.1. Classification (NCBI taxonomy): domain Eukaryota; kingdom Metazoa; phylum Chordata; class Lepidosauria; order Squamata; family Lacertidae; genus Podarcis; species Podarcis liolepis. Next base: position 39,658,542 of record NC_139560.1, on the reverse strand, counting down.
CAACATCCGTTGTCCCACTTCTGGGGAAATCCTGTTGCTCTATTAAGCCTGTGTGTGCAAGAGAGAGGCATTTTAAGCCCTAAATATGTTTAACTAGCTTGCTAAATGAGAGAGATCACCTTTTAAATGTTTAAAGAAAGTATGGCAGTGCATTAACTCTGATTAGAAACTGCTAAATGAAACCCAGCCAGTTAGTCAGTAGCTCCCTGCAGACTTGATCTAATGGAGGCTCACTACAATGTTCAGATATGCAGCAGTAACTTCATTATGCTGTTGCAATTACTCACTTCATTTGGGGATTGATCCTGATCTCACTGAACTATATAGAAATGCTGCCAGGGGAAGGCAGGGTGGGCTCTTAAAATAATGTCTATCTATCTTTCTAGCTATATCTTGCCCTCACCATTTCGGGCTTTTGTTATTGAAAGGCCCGTGGAAATTTTTTTTTTATGACAGTGAAGGGAGATTGGGTGATTTAAATCCCTTATTCCCTTGCAGTTGAATATATACAACATTTGAATGCTTTTGGCTGGTGGCAGGAGGAGTAATAGGAGTAAAAGCAACAGATTCAATAATCTCTGAAAAACAGCCATCTGCAAAGCAGCTCTGTGCTAAAACAAATTTTGAACAGTTATGTATTTCAGGAGGAAAGTTTTTGATCCTTCAGGGTGTGTCAAAATCTTGGCTCACCTTTAACTATGATACATTTATTTTGAAACATCTCAGAGATAGATTATTTCAGTTTTGTAATTTAGGAAGATAGCAAGCTATACACTGAATCAGACCACTGGCACATCTAACTCACTATTGTATATGCTAGAAGCTGCTCCCCAGGGTATCAGACAGAAGTCTTTCCCAGAAACACCTGGAGATCCAGGGACTGATCCTGGGACCTTCTGTTTGCAAAGCATCTGCTCTACCACTGAACTGCAGTTCTTTCCCTATTTGAATAAAGACTTCCAGCTATCCTTTGGTGCAGTGAGTAATCAGCCAATAATTTTTTTTAAAAAATAGAATTGCTGAATACATTGTATTAGCCACAGAAAAATAGCCCAAATTAAGGATCCCATCACTATAACCATCTGCAAGCCACTTTGCTATAAGCAGCTTCTGTGTATCTTGAGTAACATTTAAATGACCCAATCTTGTGAGCAGGATTACAGCTTCCAGCCATGGAGTTGGCACCCCACTAGGTGTGGGGTGCTGAGACCCACATGATCAGCTCCCTCCCAGCAATATGGGTACAATGTGGACACCTCAGTTCACAAGGTTGGGTCATTAAAATCTGACCCCCTCTATGTAACACCCACACATATGTAAGGTCCCACAAATGCAGTAAGGAATGTTTCCCTACACCCCTCCCCCCCATTTATTTATTTTTTACAATATCATGATTGTGATTCACAACCCAACAGTAAGCTAGAAGGAAAGCAGTATGGGCTGAGTTGCTCCAGCTATAGCATGCCTGCCTTCACTGTAGGATTTGGTATAATGGGTAATGAGAAATAAATTTGTACATGGTAGTTAGGGCTGTATATAAATTAGTACATCATCCACATACAGGTTGTGATCATCCCTTGTGTAAGGATTGCTGTACAGAGTGAAATAAACACTTGCTTTGTGATTATCTATTCATTACTTCCTATGTGGCAAGTGCTTTCCATATAAGAATGTGTGAAGTAGTTCTAAACAGTCTTAAATGGTCAAAGTGTTTCTCTTTGTTTACCCAAAACGTTATGAGGAGTCATGGCTAGTTGGAATGTGGGCAAATCATAGCATTTAACAGCCCAGGCACCCCTTCTAGAGAAGCACAGACAACTTTACTATAGATATTGTCAGCCTACTGAGATAACTTTTACCTATAGTTCCCTTAGTAGGGGATAGTTTCAGCTGCCAGGGCTCCCTTGAAGCTGTTATGGTCCTGTTTTGCCTGCTCTCTGTATAACAGTGTTTGCCCCAATGGGACTTTGTCTGCCCTGACCTAACTTGGCCTGATGTGACTTGATTTGCCTATCTTGACCTAACCTTGCTTACTTGACCTCCTCTTGCTTACTGTGACCAGACTTGACTTGACCTTCCATGTGACCCTCAAGTGTCCATGGAACAAGACAACAATGGGCTGTGCATTGCAGTCTACATAGATCGCTGGTTTTAACCTCTCCTGGTCCCCCACATAACTACACAGATAACAAGGATGCCTGTGAGATCAGATCTGGCTCTGCTATCTGAGTAGCTGACTTCCCATTCTCTTCCAGCTCTGTGCTGCTCATAGGGCATTTCCGCAAGTAGTGGTTGAATCATTTTTTGCTACTATTTGCTTAGGATGTACACTTGATTTAAAAATGGACTCATCTATACTGCATTAGCAACATTCATACAGGGCATAAGTAAATAGATACTTCAAAGGCACTTTAGAGAGTCATGTGTAAAAACACCCTTAGGGCATATGTGGTTAATTAATTGCACTGGCAAATTAGACTTGTTAGCATTACATCTAGTCATTTAAGTTTAGCTACAACTTCATAAGTAAAATCTGCTTCAACTGGAGGTAAAATATCTCTATTTTATTTTACATATGCCCATTTCCCACTCACAATCAAGGGTCACAAAAAGCATTACCAATTATAATAAAAAGTTATTTTCCTTAAGGGGTTGTATGACTAGTCAATCATGTTTTCCAGATGTTTAGGTCATTAAGGGGCCTTTTAATCTCAATATTACATTGCCATCTGTTCTTTACCCAATGAGAGAAAAACCGAAAGTTTAACTTTTTTATCGTACATTTGAACAGATAAATACAAAAACATTAGGGACATTGCAGTGTTTTGGGATAGAAGCAGATCCAACTTTATATTGCTAAGATTTTTTGTTTTTGTTTTTCAACTTGCCAATAGCAGATTTGATTCAACAAGAAGCAGACAAAACAGTAAAATGTATTCCCATGGTTTACCACAGTTTACATATAATTGGAAGAGGATCATTCTCGTTTGGGAGACAATACCTATTAAAATCACCGTCTGCATGTTCAAGGCCATTCTGCACCAACCTATCCAACAGCATTAGTTGGATTTTTAGATTATCTCTGTGAAATGATTGTACATTTGTGAGATTTTCTTTCCATCTCCACTCTCCCACACATCTAAATAACGTTTCACTTCCTAATCTCTGCAGTTTGTGTCCTGGCTTGATTTAAAATGAGCCCTCAGGAAGGTGTAGACTCGCTGATGACACATTTGGGACCATGTGCAGAAATTTACATTTCATGGTGTGATGGGCACAGGGTCGTAGAAGGGGTCTTCTAACTCACCCTTGGTTCCTCTTGAACGTGTGCGTAGCTTTTTATCTTCACCATCTGCATCCATCTGTAACAGTAACAGAAAGTCTATTCACCATTGGAGGCGGTGGTGGGAGAATCGTTAACATGTCTTTACAAAGTTTCTATAGGCCAAGAACTTATTAATCTTGTCACTCAGATAAAATGCCATCTGTGAATAACTTTTAAGCATAGTTCAGAAGATATTTGTAATGGAAAAATATTTAATTAAGCAAATGCTAATTATTCCTTTTGGGCAAGTGCCAATGTCTGCAAGCGATCAAGATTTATGTTCTGATCCCAATGAGGTTAAATAACTGCTGAGGATGGGATCATGAGAACATATGAAGAGCCCTGCTGGATCAGAGTAAAGATCCACTAATTCAGCATCCTTTTTCTCACATGCTTCTGTTGATGCCCTGTAGCAACTGATATTTGGTTGCATACTTCCCTGGAAGATGAAGGCTCCAATTAGTTATCAAAGCCAATGAGAAATTTGTCAGTCTAAGAATTTGTCAATCACCTTTTAAAACCACACAAGCACCACACTGAATAACACTGAATTCAATATATTAATTCTTAGGCATGGGCTCCACAGAGAAGTCTGTCCTGAATCTACTGCCATTCATATTCAGTAACAATAAATACCAGTGTTATGAAAGATGGAGGGGGAATCTCTTTGTTCACTTCCTACATATTGCATACGTATACAAATTGTATGCATCTATCATGGTTTCCTAATTCATCTTCCTTCACAACTAAAAAAATCCAAATACTTTAGCCTTGCCTCCTATGGAAGATACTCCTACCCCTTGATCATTATTATTTCAGTTGCCATGGGGTCATACTAGTAATAAAAGTGGATTTGGAACATCAACACATTGGTTCAATGGGAGTTGCCAAGTGCTAGTAAGCTAGGAATGGCATTACTAGAAATGCAGCATGTTTTTTTCTATGGTCTATGCACAAGGTTCTAACAAAGCATGGAATCTGGTGGAGACATAGCATGAAGTTGGTCAGTGAAGCTATAAATAACTTATTGATGTAACTTCAAAGAGTCATTTTAGCCACCACTTAAGATGGATGAATCGCTCCATTTTGGTTTTTCTGTTTCTAGTTTTTCTCATCATAATATAAAGGTAAAGGTAAAGGTACCCCTGCCTGTACGGGCCAGTCTTGACAGACTCTAGGGTTGTGCGCTCATCTCACTCTAGAGGCCGGGAGGCAGCGCTGTCCACAGACACTTCCGGGTCACGTGGCTAGCGTGAAGAAGCTGCTCTGGCAAGCCAGAGCCGCACACGGAACACGCTCCCTATTTATCTACTTGCACCCGGGGGTGCTTTCGAACTGCTAGGTTGGCAGGTGCTGGGACCGAGCAACGGGAGCGCACCCGCCGCGGGGATTCGAACCGCCGACCATGCGATCGGCAAGTCCTAGGCGCTGAGGTTTTACCCACAGTGCCACCCGCGTCCCTCATCATAATATAGTTATCAATAATTCCACATCTCTCTCTGTGTGTGTTCCCATTTCAGTATTTTAGTGAAAATTTCTCCAGATTCACACATTTTTGCAAGAATTCTTCCCCAATATAATGCGATTTTATCTATTATTTTCACTAATACATATGTTATTAGACTCCCCCCCCCCCATAGACACATATGCACATATTTGGCTACATATTATTTGGCTAGAGAACTGCATCACAAAATTCAGAAAAGTGTGAATTTTGAAGGATAGATGCTCTTTGTATCCAATTTTGTTGCATGAAGTGCAAATTAGGGAGTTTTGCATTAAAATGTATGCCAAACATCTTGAGAACATCCCATATCCAGGCTAAAGTCCCCACAACCCAGAGCAGCTGGCTTCCAGAAATGCCCTTTCCCTCCAAAGATGCCTTGGAGTGTTCAGCTGTTACCTAACTTAACTGTAAGCTTTTCCACACCTCCCTGCCAACTATGTGACTAATGCAACCATGTAACCAAATAAACCCCTAAATACCACCACCTCCAAATCCAGTACAGAGTAGGTGGGGGGGTGAAACACTGCTTGAACAATGTACAGTCAGGTTAAAAAAAATCCTAGGACTCAGCTACATTTGTAAATATAAAGTGCTTTATATGCGTGCTATACAGTCATATCTCGGGTTAAATATGCTTCAGGTTGAGCGCTTTCGGGTTGCGCTCCATGGTGACTCAGAAGTAATAGAATGAGTTACTTCCGGGTTTCGCTGCTCGCGCATGCGCAGACGGTCAAAATGACATCACGCGCATGCACAGAAGCGGCGAATCGCGACCTGCGCAAATGGGGATCCGGAATGGATCCCGTTCGTATCCAGAGGTACCACTGTATATAACACTGTGACACCAGATGGCACTGTGGAGTCCCAGCTTTTGCCAATGGGATTTCCCTGCATGAAGTTTACAACGCCTTTAACTGAATTGCTTTTGTAATGTGTGTAGATCCAGCCCTGGACAGCCCTGAAGCAACTGGTGAGCTTATAATGGAACAGAGAGTGGACTGGTTGCATGAAAGAAAACAGTCATAATTGTATTGTATTATACGAAAATCTTAATTCATCATCATCATCATTTATTTCTTTTTTAAAAAGTAATATTTATTGAAGTTTTAAAGACAATAAAAAGTTTCAAAGTTTAAACATAAAAAATAAGAACAAAGAATAACCCTAATAGAGGAAAAAAAGAACTACAAAGGTACAAAAACAAAACACATAAAAAATGCAAAATAGAAAACAGTTAACAAAAGAAGAGGGGGGGGACCAATATTTTCATATCTTGTACTTCATTTACTAGTTTCCTGACCTCCTCACACCTCCCTTTTTGTATTCCAGTTCAGATATTAAATTCAGCAAGTCCTTACCCTCTATCATTTATCCTTGCTCAACATCTTAACCTATTATCATTTATTTCTACCCCGCCCATCTGGCTGGGTTTCCCCAGCCATTCTGAGCAGCTTCCAACAAAAGATTAAAAATACATTAAAACATCAGTCATTAAAAACTTCCCTAAACAGGGCTGCCTTCAGATGTCTTCTAAATGTCATATAGTTGTTTATTTCTTTGACATCTGATGGGAGAGTGTTCCACAGGGTGGGCGCCACTACCGAGAAGGCCCTCTGCCTGGTTCCTTGTAACTTTGCTTTTTGTAGTAAGGGAACTGCTGGAAGGCCCTCGGAGCTGGACTTCAGTGTCCAGATTAAAAAAGAAAAGAAAACAGCCAAGTAGGACCTTAGGGGACATAGTCACGGAATAGAAAGCCTGTGACCACACGCTAGATACCAGTTTCAATGTGTGTGCATTTGCAGACAGAGCAGCTTGGTCCCCTCACCCACATCCTGGGCTGGCCACAACAATGCTCCCAGATGCTTTATGCAGCTGGCAGGAACAGAATTGGCTACTCTAGATTAATCTTTTGTTCTAATGATCCAACTGCAGAAAACAAAGAGCCACAAACAGCTATTTTGCTCCAGATCATAACACAGTTACACAGCCCACTAAGGGATATTTCACATTGTTGAATGACCTCTCATCATATGTCAAGGAGATAAGGAACTACACAACTTTCAGAAGGCATCTGAAGGCAGCCCTATATCAGGAAGTTTTTAATATTTGACCTTTTATTATGTTTTTGTATCTGTTGGAAGTTGCCCAGAATAGCTTGGGCAACCCAGCCAAATTGGCAGGGTATTACTACTACTACAACTACTACTACTACTACTACTACTATTGCGGTGGCATCACTACCTCTGATTGCTGTGAAGGAGTCTGGGTTTTGGAAAGAAAAAGTTGGGACAGAAAGATAATTGAAAGTTCTTCAATGATCAAGAGCTAAATATGCCAGCCAGATCCTTAGTCTGTCAAGTGGCTGAGCTAATGGTCTGGAATGGCTGGTGTATGTTTTTCTCAAAAACCCAGGAAGCAGCTGGATCCTCCTTGAGTGTTCCTAAGGGGAAAGGTGACACCTCTCTCCCTGCTTCAGCCAAGGATGATGTAATCTCAATCTCTGTGTGAAGAAAAGAAGCATGTTTTCCTACATTTATATCCTGCCAAGGGAGCCAAGGAAGTATACATTTGGTTCCCAGGCACTGACCAGATCCAGGTCTACCTTATGTCAGCAAGCTGGTGTCCTCATGTGCCATAAGACAAACTGAAACAGGTGGAAAGATAGTTTTGAGCACTAGAAAGCACTTGGAGGGCTGCCTCTTTGGGGATTTGATATGGAGCAATGAATTTCTTCTTTGTAGGATTGCTATGCTTTCTGCTTCCACTCAGCTAGTATATATGTAATAAACTCAATATTTCTACAGTTCTACACCATGTTTTTCAGTGATCTCACAAAAACCAAAGTGAGTAGTTTCGCTGTAACTTCTCCCTACAGTCTTATATGGAAGGTGTACAACAATATTATGAAGTAGCTACACATGGAACGTGTGCAAAGGAGGATAACCAAGATGATCATGAGTCTGGAAACCAAGTCTTATGAGAAACAGTTGAGGAAGTTGGGTATGTTTAGCCTGGAAAAGAGGAGACTGAGAGGAGATATGATAGCCATCTTCAAATATCTAAAGGGCTGTTACATGCAAGATGGAATGAGCTTGTTTTCTCCTGTCCTGGGGGGTAGGCTTTGAACCAATGCCTTCAAGTTACAAGAAAGATTCTGACTAAACATCAGGAAAAACTTTCAGACAATAAGAGCTGTTCAACAGTGGAACGGAAGGTGGTGGAATCTCCTTCACTTGATAATAAGAATAAACTTTTATTTGTATCCCGCCCTCCCTGGCCGAAACCGGGCTCAGGGCGGCTTGAGGTTTTTAAACAGAGATGGGGTTCTTTAGCTGAGATTCCTGCATTGCAGGAGGTTGGACTGGATGGCCCGCAGGATCCCTTCCAACTCATAAAACAATTCAGTTCTATGATTCTATAATAATGTTGCCAAATGTTTCTTTCCATGACATCAGCATGACTATATTCCAGTAAGGTCAACCAACATTTGGGCCCGCTCAGTATGGTGGGTGGTCACTGGATATACAGATTATATGAGAATTGGAAAGTCTGCTAGAGAAGAGGAGAAGTTAGGTTTTCGACATATTGACATGGATATCCAGGTGGAAATAACAGCTAGGGAGTTGAAGATGCAGGAGTGTCTATTGGAGGCAAAGTTCTGGGTTAAAGAGTAAGGTCAAGTGTCATCAGCATATTCATGGGACAGTGGGTCAGGAATAGATAGTGTGTGCAGAAAAAGAAGCAGAACCCAGGAATGGGTCTGTGAGGGATCCCAAGGGAACAAGTCCCTCTGATACATGAAGCCAATACTAATGAGTTGAGCAGTAGTCTGGTAAAATAAGGCCGTACTATTTATTTATTTTTAAAAATCTGATTCTAGGCATATGATGAAACAACTGCACAATCACCTCACAATTTGTTCAGAAGACAAAACCTCTGAGAACCTTTTAGTGATCAAAGGGATCCAGACTGAAGCTGCTCCTACACTGGGTCTCTTCTATGTCACTGCAGTAATATGTAGCACGGTTCATCGTGTGGTTTCACACTGCATGGATGTGCCATATGGCGAGGGTGATGTGTACAGTAGGCCTCAAATTTCAATCACTCACCTCATCATCTAAAAACAGTTGGGTAAACGATAATCTCTGCAAATGCAAATTTATCTAAATTATACTGTTAGCATGTGCACCAGTTTTTCACATTTACCCAGCAGCTTCTCTGCATCATTTCTATTTGTGTAGAAAAGCAGTGGCTGTCTGAAGTGCAAACAGGGCTTCTAAGTATCTGCTGAACATGGATATGGATGGAGTTTGCTCGTGACATTTGTTCCCTGTTTACTAAACCGCTTTTTGTTTAGTGAATGTATTTTCCTCCATCATATACAGAAGGATACAACTACATAATGTTGAGATTTATGGTTAAAGTCCGCATGAAACAAGGGGATACATTCCTCTTCAAGATTGTAAGGAAGAATAAAGGGGGCCGAGTTAACTAGCTGAAGATGAAACAACATTTGTGTGCCTCTCTATTTTCCCCCTGCTAATTATTACAGAGGGCTACATGAGACACAGAACATATGGTACATGACATATGACCCAAATAGCTCTTTACAGGAATAAACAAGCAGTCAAATGCTTGAACAGATTTTTGAAAATGTTATGCAAATACTTGAATAACTCTGTTGCTGCTGTGTTTGTCTCATGCAATCAGAAACTAGAAATATACTATACTATATTTGCAATTTCCAGAAACTGAATGTCATATTTTCATCTGCTTGATTTATAGCTAATGGTTCACAACACAGCGATTAAAAATAAGGTGTCTGTTTGATCAGAAATGAAAACTTGCCCATGGTTGCTTGCTGCCATTCAAGCCTAATACAGGGTTGGTTGCAATGTGACTGCAATGGTAATGGGGAAACGTAGCTCTGTTCTCTGATGCTGAGTAGTGATTGAAGGCACTGACCTGCCATAGACTTATAATAGGGGAGCAGGTGTGGCAATGATGGACTTTAATTTCCTTTAATAAACCTTTTATGTGCCACACTTTTACTGCCATTCTATGCTCTCCAAGGTCCTGCACATAATAGGTTCATTACTTTTGATTACTATAGTCTATTGAGACAAACAACTCCAGAACACACTATATATTATGTTCAGTTAAACCAATACAGACTATTTATCCAATGTGCATTATTTCACCTGCAACTCTGCTGACAAAATTAACAGCCGCTCCTGTAAGCTAAAACTGTTTAAAACCACTGGTACTCCTTTGTCATCATTTCATAATAAATACCGCACCAATCACTACATTTCTCTTTTAACTGTGTAACGAAAAAAGGGGGGGGGCTGCCTCTTTTTAAGCAGCAGTTACTTGGGGTTTTATTTTGTCATGAATATTTAAAAACCACACAATGGATGAAAACCAGCAGCCAAATCAATATAGGTGATTCTTTCTATTGATTTTCTTTCTTTAGGAAAATCATTTGAATTTATGACAGATGTTTAAACAGATTAAGATTAAACTGGCTAAGGCCTGTTTAGTATGATGAGCATAGCACTGTAAACCCATCATCATGGGCTGAGGGCGTCTGTTGCATATAAAACAGTCCACTCACACACAACTAAAAAAAAGAGGGGGGGAGCTTTATTTCTCAGGAAACTGGGTGTAATCCACATAGTACAACAACTGTGCAGTTTTCATTCATTTAAGTGGGTCTTTTGCAGGGCTGTCAAATGAACTTGAGGGATTATTCTTACTGCCTTTGATAGAGACTGGTGCAATCTTATACTTGGTCTCCTCAGAAATTAGTCCCCTGGAATTCAATGGGACTTACTTCCAGGGAAATGTCTACAGAACTGAAGCCTAAATTTCCTTCATATGACCTAACTTCAGTTACCTTACATTACCATACACCTTCCTAAAAAGGAAGTTGTTGTGAAATAAGCCACACTTCCAGGTAGGGCGGTTAGAATGTGGGTGGCACAACAACTTTTCATCAACAACTCTGGGAAGAATCTTTTATTTTTATGTTCAAAGGATATATCATTTTGCATTTAATTCAAGGAAGACTGGTTTACATCAGTATCAATAAATATGGCATAGCTAGATGTCATCATGACCCAACAGCCCAATGCTCTACTATAACCAGCATCTTCTCACAATCCATGACAATTAATAGATGAATATTTCGTCCCATCGCTTTAATTCTTAATTCTACATATTTGCAGAACATGTACTATTAGTACATAGAAAGGAATCAATTTACCATGACTCTTTGGGTGAACTTTATGTAGTACTGAAATTATTGGAATAAAGAGTAGTCAGCCTCTCACAATATGCTTGTGCTACAGGATATTTTCCCAAATAAGGCCCATGTTTCATTGTGCCTAATTTATGCTGCAGTGCTTGGACCATTTGTTGTGGCCTCAGCGGGACTACTATGGAACTTCACTGAGGCGGGCATCCCTTAAATAGCATGGATAGGAGAAGACAATCATGCATGTGTTCAGTCAACACATGGGAGGGTCAATGAGACAACCATCTCCTCTTTGCAGACCTCCTTTATTATTGCAGTTTAAACCAGGAACTGTTTCTTTGCTTACTGCATCAAGGAACAGATTTAGGCCTAGTTTTCTAGCCTAGTCATCTTCTCAAATGTACTTTTCTATATGCAGGTATGAGTTTCTTCATGCATATTTGTATGTATTGTATGGAGGCACTAAGGTGAGCTCTATCTCCAGTTTGAAGTGGTACAGTCCAAGTTTACCAGCTTTGCAAGAACTTTGAGCAAATGCTGCAGTGATGCAGCCGTCTCCATAATGGTCAAAATGCCACACTGGTAAGTTGTCCAGAATCCCATCTACTATTTCTTCCATTGCTCACTGGAGTGGTACATGGCACCACAAAAGTGACCAAATGAATACCCTTCAAGTGTGGAGGAGAAAGTGGGATCATCCCCAATTGCCAAGCCCCACATCACCAACTTGCATGCCAGCTGTCCCCATATGCTCATCAAATGTAAGAGAGATTCTTGCTGCTCCCCCCAATAGTCCTTGGCTCACTGTGTCTGGGCTCGCAAAGCAGGTTGAAAACTTCTATTCAGGTGGTGGAGGTGAAGTAAGTTCAGTAAGATATGTCATGCGCACCACAAATTTAAAGTGTTCTGTGCTAAATTCTGAATAGGAAAAAACAACTCTCTCCAGTAGAAATAGAAGAATTAGAAGAAATAGAAGACAGTAATATATTTCACTAACATTGTGCATAAAAAAGAAGACAAAAATCCAAGCTTACATGGCTCCTGGACAGGGCCATCTTTACCTGGGGGTGCAAGGGGTGCGGGGCACTCGGGCACCAAATTCTGGAGGTGCCAGGCACCCACTGCTGAAGCTGCCTAAGCTCTTAACTATCTACCTGTTATGAAATAATAATTTTGATCAAGCTAGAAAAATAAAATACATATATACAGTGGTACCTCAGGTTAAGAATTTAATTCATTCTGGAGGTCCTTTCTTAACCTGAAACTGTTCTTAACATGAGGTACCACTTTAGCTAATGGGGCCTCCTGCTGCTGCTGCGCCACCGGAACGATTTCTGTTCTCATCCTGAAGCAAAGTTCTTAACCCGAGGTAATATTTCTGGGTTACGGGAGTCTGTAACCTGAAACGTCTGTAACCCGAGGTACCACTGTACGTAGGTATTACCCAAATGTATACCTACCATTTCACTAAAGGACTTTTGACTTTGTGCGCTCATTTTCCAAAGACACACCGTGCCAGCGGCGGCACTTGTCATTCACAATGGGGCGCTGGGCAGATCTTTGCACTTTGACAGCGCATATGATAAAGACCCCACTGCTCCTGGAGGAGTAGCCAAGTTAGTCTGTTGCATCAAAAACAAGGAGTCAGATTTATTGTTGCATTGTTTTCTGCAGAAGAGCTACTTCATCAGATACATGTTGTTTTTACTTTTACAGTACAGTCTCCACCTATTAGAAGAAGCTTTTCTGTTCATTAGAAAAACAAACCTAAAATTTGATGAATACCACTGCAGGGAAAAATGTTTTATTTTATTGTTCAGGTTTAAGAGATATAACATCACTAGAGTTTATATATTAATATGAATGTTAATTATTTTTATGTAGAGTTTACAACATTATTCCCAATTTCTAAGTAAAGGCTGCCATATTAAGAATACTTACTGGGATGCGTATTTTGCAAACAGACATAAAATATATATTATGATTTAATCAAGACTTCCTCTAAGTATGTGTTCACACAATGGAGCATTAGAGTTCATTTGACACTAATGATTTTCATTTTAATAAGGCCTTCAAAGAGCTTTTATATTCGCTGATGACAGGTAGTGTTTTATGACGTCTTAAAATAAAAATATTATGCTTTGCCCTGAGTTTCTGGGAAGAGCCTTCATATCATTTTGGAGTGAAATGCAAAAAGATTATGTACAGTTAAGGCCCCCCCCCAAAAGTGTGCATTGTGGCTCTCCCATAAAAATCTATTTAAAAATGTCCATCTTTTCTTAATGAACAATATCAGAGAGAGAGAGAGAGAGAGAGAGAGAGAGAGAGAGAGAGAGAGAAATACAAATGGATCTGCCTTGCCGACAGCAGTTTAAGCCGATTATCACTGGATAGGCACAATTTTGGTACCAGTGAACTTTATACAGTAGTTCTAATAGCTTGAACCTAATATGACCTGTCTGCTTGTCTTAATTTTAGCCTACATAATCAAGGCTGCAGTTCTGTAGTATGTCCAACTAAAGTCAATGGAACTTCTAAGTAGACATGTAAATAATTGCATTGCAAAACACAAATGTTTGTGCTGTGTTGGAGCTCTTAGTGGGTGATCCCAGTGTAATTTTAAAAATAAAACAAAGACAGCCATAATCTGACCTAGTTTGGATTGAAGATCATAACATAGGCATAGGAGTCCAACCCTTAGCCAAAACTACACCACCAGTCTAGATTTTTCAGAAGGGGAAACTTGCAAGCGAAACTTTCATCAGAAGCTCCAAATGCACAACTCCTACTTAACATGCAGTATGGCCCTTGTATAACTAAGAGCCTCCACACTACATGTTAATTTATTTTATATGTATAAAGCTAGCTACTAAAAAAGTCCTCTGCTTTTCCTCAGCAGTGAAGTGCTTTCCTGAGTAAAGTGGCCTTCTATCACTTTCAGAATATATCCAGAAATGGTCTGCATACATATGAAGATCTATTGATGCCTTACTTCTAGATTACTCAACACTTGGGACAAAGTTCCTTCAGCATGTGCTTCTCACATAATGCCTCTGGGAGCAGCTCACATGTTTTATATGATCATGGCAGTCTTAAGAAAAGAGTTGCTACTACCTCATAAGGTGTTGGAGCCAGATACATGGAGATCATAGTTCATGTCTTCAGTTCCTTATGTCATCCCAGCCCACTCCTGAGTCTACAGGTACCCAGTTGCAGCCTCAGAAACCATCACCCAGAAGATGCTAGTTGTATGAGCCAACACTCAATAACTCATAGGCCAACTACATAAAATATTAAAATGCAATCCTAATAATGTCTTACACAGAAGTAAATTTCATTCATGTCATTGGAGCTTAGTATTGGATAAATGTGTGTGTTTATAATATGGCAGTTTAAATGTGTGACTGTATTTGTGCACCTTACTCCCTTTTTTAAAAAAAATTAATAATCACAAAAAATATCAAGGGAATGTGTTAAACCAGATCAGGATCCAGATCAGGATGATTAACCCTTTCCCATACCCTTTCCCACTGAAAATCAGCTCAATTGAAGCACCATTTGTATTCATATCATTTCCCCTTCCTTGGCAAATAGCAGCTGAAGGGAGAAATGCTATGGGAGAAAAAGTTGGTTCTTATGTTGTACCATGACCATGATCCGGCCTGGAGCCATCACTTTTTTAGATATTAAAAATGATATTCAAGTATAATTACATATTTAGTGTGTCATCTAGTTTGGCCATCAGTCCAGTGCCCCCATTGAAAAGGTTTGGGTTTGAGCTAACATGTGGTGACGCAAACATTTTATCTGTGGTGGTTAATGTGATGGCTCATTCACCTCGGCAAAAAAGAGATGAAGAGAAAAAATTAAAAAGAAGAGACTAAGTTTCAACTGGTACCGCTGAAATGTTCAGGAGCGCTGCAAATCACTAATATGTGAAATATAAACATTATAATGAATTCAAAATGCTGAAGCAAATCAATAAATGACCCCATGCTTGCAAGTCACCACTTGATACTACAGCCTGTGAGTGATCAAAACCTTTTTGGACTTTGAAAGTTGTAGAGCTGGGTAGTAGCTACCAAGCACAACTCGTTAGATTGAAAAGAGGGTAGTCCAAAAGCTAAGTCCTAAATGTTTATTATGTGTCCAGGGCAAGATCATGTGGTGCTGGAAATGGGGAAAAGTTCTGCTGCCAGGGATCAGGTTGTAAATCGGCATAAAATTTACTGGGTTATTATGAATAACAATGGTCACTTGTATATGTATGTCCTGGTTACAAGCAAGATGTCAATTCACTTGCAATTTATACAATGTAGATCAAAAGGAGATTGTTGCCTAGAGGGAAGACTGAAGCCAAATCAACAAAATTGCATATGGAATCTTTAAATCTATTTAAAATAGGATGAATATTATTGCTTGGATAGGAGACTAAAGCCAAATCAACAAAATTGTATATGAATTCTTTTAATCCATTTAAAGTAGGAGAAATATTATACTTCAAACACACATCCCACTCTCTTAGTAGAAATCATACATTGTTATCTACAGTGCAAAGGAAGTTGTTGAACAATGCAGACTATTGCTTCAAAAAAGGTCTATTTTTTAGCACTTGCCAAGAAACAATCTTAAGTATTCTTCTCTCCCCGCCCCTCCGTCATGAATTCTTTAGTCATGTTTCATCCCCCCCCCTTCAGCAGGTATAAAATGTAAAAATGGGATTGAAGGATCTTTTCAGTGATGTGTAGCTTTTTGGATTTTGATAACTTCTTTTTCAAACACAGTATTTTCCATTTCAACATTATTGCTGGTGCTTCCCCAAAACGAAAAATGAATGGTGCAAATTTGACTGCTTCAGCTGTGGTACTATCCTCCCAAACTAAAATAAATAAGTCAAAACACTAAATCTAAATCTGAAAACAGATTCAATTTGAGACTACATACCGTGTAATCCATTCTAGGACACCATGATTACTGATGGCCAAATGCTATGTATATTTTTGAAGGAGTATTTTTCAAAGGGGGTCTAATATTTGAAAATGCATAACGGCGGAATAAACGTTAGACCAGAGACAAGCTTGGATGGTTCTGTAATGAGGATGATTTATTTTGATTCTCACTTCTGATTTCAGAGTTGTCACTGCTGTTGTGTTCCTCATCCATGCAACTTTGCACAACTGGCAGTGCTGAATATAAACCAAAGCCATATGTTTATGTCCTTTTGCCAAACGATTACAGCAAATAGTTCTATTATTCCCTTAGGTAACTAATGTGTGCCAAGGATTTCTATTAGTCTGCTTTACCAAGGCATCAGAGGGTAAAGTCGCAGCTTTATGAAATGAGGGGGCAGGTGCCAGCTTTATATTTTCAGAACAAATATGTAAAAAAATTATTATACCACATAAAAGATTGGGCAGCACAAGCCGAAACAGAATCTTAATTTTTAAAAAATAAATAAATAAATATCTGTAGGATTTCTTTTACAATGAAATGTGTTTTTTGAATAGCCTATGACAGAAAACCATTTAAAATATAAATAACGAACTATGTTTACGTGCAGTCAAGCACATGATGTGCACTGCAAACATTAAACATGTTAAACACATGCAAAACATGTGTGACTTGCAAACATGCAACATTTGGTGCATGTTTTGTGCTGTATTATTGTTTTTAAATTCTTATAATGAAAATGGTACATATGAAAATATATTTTCAATTCTGATGAGTACATGCAGCTCTGAAAATATTGTTGCTGCTTGCTCATTTCAGAATGAGAAAGCATCAGAAGCGTCGGCCTGTTGTAGTGAGAAGATGCTACATGGTCCTATCAAGTTTTGTTAAGATTTTAAATGAAGCCAAAGTTTGGAAGTCATAATGAGATTTCCAAATGGAACAGCAGCTCAACAAATGAAATCACATACTTTCCACTCAAAACTAAACACTGAATGCATTCTCCCACCTTTGCTTGCTTCGGAGCAAAATTATGTGCAAATTCCAAATGACCAAATCCGTCTCTCGGACCAAAATGTCTTGTTTGACTTAACAGATAATCCAAAAATTCATTCTCTGTAAGAAAGAATGCAAAATGAATGAGCAAAATCACAGACTAAGCAGGAGGAACGTGTGCTACATTTCTACTCCCCTCCTGTCCTGCTATCAGTGTACCTGTGAAGAGTCTGCCCTGTGCTTTTCAGTGGGTAAACTTCCATTACTTTGAAAAGAATTATAAGTGCACCTACACAAAATTCAATCCTCCTCTTGAAATAGTTTTATATTTTGATGATTTGATGCTAACATTTGAGCACACATGGTAGATGTAAGCATTATAAATTTAAGTTATGGAGAATTAAATTGTTCTGTTTAAAACTAAGAAGGAAATCCATGCTACTTAACTGATACCTACATTATTTATTTGGAAATAAGATGCATAGATTTTACAAAAGAGTACATAATTTTACATAAGAGAGCCAGAGGAGAGGGGAGGCTAGAAGAGGAACTGATGCTGCTGGAATCAACTCCCATCAGTCCCAGCTACCGGGACCAAGGATGATGGGAGCTGTAGCAAAGCAACGTCTGGGGGACAATGGGTTGTCCACTCCTGTGCTAGAGGGTTAGACTTGAAAGACATTCTGTGACGACTCATTTAACAAATACTGGTCTTTCTTTCTTTTTGCTGTATATTGCAATGGTTGGATGAAACGACCTTGGATAAGGGATACTTATACAGTAGCCCAATGTTACTGTCCAGTGCTCCATCTCCATAGAATTAAAACTTAAACAGTTCTTTAGCGGTTCTATCGCTGTGCAGAGTAAAACCTGTTTGAGACAGGTATGGGGCACCAATGAGTCTTTATAGGCAACGGCAGCTGCAAAGCAGGGCTTAATAATTTGTGCAATGGCTCAGTGTTAGAGCTTAAACAAGGAGGAAGTGCATGATGTAGGAATAAATAGAAATATCCTGAGCAGGCGCAGAGTGCATTTCCTTCATCACTGAATTAATGACAAGGAGTCTGCACATATCAGAGCTAATAGGTAAGAATGTCCAAATCATAGCTCAAGGTAGACTTGAGACCCAACGTGACTTTTTCTAGAAATTAAATGCTCATGTTACAAAGGGCACACTGATATAATGATGATGATGAAATGTACCACCATCAATATATGCAGCATTTTACAGAGTAGCAACATGGTGTTAGGCAAACACAAGGAGTTAACAGTCTAAAATTCCACACAAAGTCAGCTATAGAAGAAAGGAAGGAAGATGATGCTTACGCTAGAAAAGAGAATAATATGCTGAAGGAGCATATCTAAGGGGGGAAATAAGGATTTCTTGGTTAGAGATCTAGGACCAGCAAGTATGCCTCACCCCAAGGAATGAGGTCAGGTTTTAGTCAAGTTAGCATAAGTCAGTATTTATGTCACTACATCTTAAGTTGATTCATGGGATTGTTTTGGTTATCATATTAAATCAATATCTGGTTTAACTATTTGCAACATTCAGTCCCCCATCTTTTACATAAGTTTTATATAATGATTCATTACTGGAAGACCACCAGCTAGATGGCTTTAAAAGGGGGTTAGATAAATTAATGGTGGATAAGGTTATCAATGACTATTAGTCATGGTTCTCTCCAGTATCATGGGTAATATGCCTCTGAGTACCAGATGCTGGGATTCGCAAGTGCTCTTGTGCTCATGTCCTCCTTGTGGGCTTCCCTTAGGCATCTGGCTGGCCACTGTGAGAACAGAATGCTGGACTGTGTAGATTTTGAGTATGATGCAGCAGGGCTTGTCTTATGTTCTTATTTTCTGACAATGCACTACACCAGATAAAATGAAGCTCACTTGGTACATTAAAGTTGTCATATAAATTAAAGAAGCCAGAAGTGCTAATGTTAATCCCTCAAGATATACAAGCTACATTAACACTTAAGGAATCAAATTGAATAATTTGCATTTGCGTATCTACCTGCAGCACCAATGCTAACCTGAGAGTTTTTGATACTGAGTAGTTTGCTTACTGTTCTCTAAATAAGAAGACAGCAGCAGAAGATGAGTGCTCAGAAATTACTCTGAATCTAGTTCTTTGAGAAAGTTCACATTAGTGTCAATTTGTTCTCTTATTATTGACAGCTTAAAAAAGTTATTTAGTAATGCCAAACTTTGGGTACCATCACTATTCCTGGAACTATTATTATTATTATTATTATTATTATTATTATTATTATTATTATTATTATTATTAGTTCAACTGGACATGACAGGACCATTTCAACTGTGCAAGAAAAGTTCTTGATGGACTGTGATTAATTTGTCTTGTTTTCAGAAATGGAAATGCCTGTGTCCTGGCTGCTTCAGATCAATTCTGCCTGTCCCCCACAGAATACAATAACACCTCTTTTCAATTTCCTACATTGAATATAGTCTATTATCTGTCCTTTTGACATGGTAGCTTAGAACATTTTCAGAAGTCTTCTGGAAATAATACTCTAGAACTTAACAATTAGGGTGGTTTCCAACAAATTGTACTCAGTGTAGACCTACTGAAATTAGTGGACTTGGGTAAGTCCGTTGCAGCCAGTGCAGTTCACAGTAAAGATCTGCACTTTAACATTTATGCACAAATTTATCATGGTATGAGTTTACTTTTTTGTAGTTTGACAAGTTTGATACAATCATATTTATAAGTTATATTTCAGCCACTGAAATAAAAAATTCTACTTTTCTGAGATATTACACATAGACACACACACACACACACACACACACACACACACACAAAGACACAATTTTGGCATGGTTCTCACTGCTCCTAGGCTTCTAATTCCTTACATGTCAAACAAAGAAAAGTTTAGCAAGTACACACAGCACTGAGTGAATATTACAGCTAAGAGGAGGGAAATGATCCAACTAACTAAAAGGATGTTAATCTTATAATAGACATGCTACTCAAAAAAATAGGTTGTGTGCCCTGATAAGATTTTAATTTACTAATCTTGTTCTGTACAAGAGCCACTTTGCACCTGCCTCTGTCCTTTTGTTTGCAACACATTATCCTAAAACAAAGGATCCCTGAATGAAGCCCTTTCTATATCTTTAAATTTAGCAGCCTTTTCTCCCTCTCTAATGCTCCATCAGGTTATATATTTATTAGTGATACATTTTCCACTTATTTTCTCAAAGATTGCCAATAAAGCACTAAATCACATAAGGGAGTAGCTGTAAACCCTTGGAGTTCCCCAATGTCAAACTCATTAGCATCCGAATAACCACACAGCAGCACATCATCTGCACAATTGTAAATTTTACTACTTTTAAATAGCATTTCTCAAAAGGCTCATTTTCAACTTTCTTCAGTGGTTGGCTCTCAGGGGGCAAGGCGCTTCCTGACGCTCACAGCTTCAACTCAACAACCGGGCCGTTTACTGTCAGAAGCGTCAGTCCTCTGCCCTAACCCCATCTGCTGTCTCTTGCATCCTAAGGGACCGAGAGTTAAGACAGCACAGCTGAGATCCACTTAGGAAAGTGCACAGAGGGCAGGGGCGGGTGGAACTTTGCAGACTGACTACAAAGTGCAATAGATTTCTGACTGAGGCAGCGATGCTGCAAAAACGGCTCTGGAAAGTATCACGAAGCTGTAGGGATTTCCTAACCCCTTGACATTAGACAACATGATGAGCTGGGTTTCATCTTGATTGAAGGCCTCAGTCATTTCAAAGAGACTCCAGTATTTTGCTCTTGATGATGGACCAGTGCAGCCCGCAAGACTTACGGATAAAAGAAAAACCACCTCTTTGATGGAAGATTAGCTTTTGAAATGATATTTGATGTATTTGTTAGCTATTTTCACATCCTTCACATATTTAGGCTATACGTGTGCGAGCCTCAAAAGATGGCAATTGTTTTGAAATGTAGGAAGACGTGTTGTACCAAGTCAGATACCTTGTCCACCTTAGTTTAATATTGTCTGAATAATGTCAAGCAGTGGTTCTCTAGGATTACAGGCAAATGTTTTCCCCAGCCCTCCCTGAAGTTTCCAGGCACTAATAGGGTGCTCTGCTATTGCACCGTGGACTTCCCCCCAAACACATTAAGGCCTTCATACAGCACTGGGCTTTTCTCTATTAACCAATGAGTCAATGTCACAGCACCTTCAATCAGTCTTCAGACAGATTGGCCCTCCACTCTTTTCATCATTAAATACACCTGGGAAGATTATTGTGAGTTTTATATTCATGGTCACAGAAGCAGCAGATGGAGACAAGCCAGCACTCCTGCTGGTGTGCTTGCACCAAATCACCCCTTCCTTCCCAGTAAGCAACAGAGACCCACCTACCAGGAAGCTAGCACAGCAGTTCCGTCCCACCCAGCCTGCAGCTTATGCATGGTCATGCTTATGGTACAGTGAAACAAGCAAACTGGCCAGTCTCCTATTGAGCATGTGAACATCTGAGCTGGAATAAATGAATGTTTTTGGATGCTCCCTTGCCATATTTCATGATTGTGAAGATTGTTTTACAAATATTGCTGTATTGTTTGATACAGTTGCATGCTTGAGGCTCTCACTATGACATGTTCTAATGAACATATGCAGTGCTTTTTTCTGGGGGGTAAAGCGTGACACTTACTGTAACAACTTTGTGGTCTCCACCGGCACCTTTGTTTTTAAAAAGGGAGGGAAGCACTGGTGGCAGCAGGAATGCCACAGCAAAATAGTCTCTTGCAAGGAGAACAGTGCTTCTTCCCCATCCACTTTCATCCTTAGGTTAGGTGATTAGGCCTATGGACCTGTTATAGGCCTGAGAGTATAGGCCAGGGGTTGGCAACCCATGAACACTGGCCGTTTCAAAAGTTCTCTGCAAGCTATCACTTTAAACCTCAGGAAAACAAATATACATCTGTCCCACCTCCTGCAGTCTGTTGTGTGTAAAGGAAGGTGTGGGGAGACAAAAGAGGTTCACAGAAAAGAGAGAAAAGAGCTTCAACCCTACCCTCAGCCAGGGTGCGTTATCCTGGAGGGAAGGTGGTCCTCAAAAGACAAAAGGCTCTTCATACCTGGTATAGGCCTCAGAGTCCAAAGCTTCTATGAACTGCCTATGGCAGTTAGATTGTTTGGCATGCTGAGAGGGCTCACTCCTTTAACTGCTCTGAAATCAGGCACTCCCAAACCAGCCAGCTTAAATTTGCCTTATCCCAAGTGAATAAATAGGTATGGGAGAGGTATCCCAAGCCAAGCTCTTTTTGAGCGACCATAGCTTCCCATTTGGATAATATATTCCAGAGAGCTGTGGCAACTGACTACCCTTTTGCATTATATTTTTCCCTGTCCTGCTACCTTGTTGCAAGTCTCTAATTTAAGCTGCTCAAACCCAACAGGCCTACTTTGCACCCTCCTCAAGTGTATTTGCCAGGTTAAAATGTGTCTGGTCATTCTTGCTTGCCTTGATACATAGGATATTTGATGATGTCTGGAATCAATCCTATTGTGCAAAGGTAACACTAACATTTGTTTCTCTGTATACTTTTGCTTCTGGACTATTGCAGGAGGTTGTGCAGAAGGAAGGGAATTCATCCTTCATCCTTACACCCTGATGTAAAGCCAGGATTGCAGTGAACACATCTATCTTAAGGGCGGGGGGGGGGGAGAGGTGTGATACTTGAGAAGCTGGCCCTATGCACATCACCTCTCCAAAAGTTTTGTATCTATCATAAATTCAGCTTTCAGTTTGGGAATGTGAGCAAGTGCCATGAGTGTGCTGATTGCTTTCAAACATAACAAGGGAAGGGTCCCTGTCTGAAATAATACCAAAGATCCTTCACAATTCAATCCTTTCCCTATCCTCAACACCAGCAGAAGACACATCATTATTATTTATTTAATTTATATACTGCCCTATACCCAGAGGTCTCAGGGTGGTTCACAGAATAGGGCCAATTCACATGATCCCCCCATATGAGTTGATGATGCAAACTAGCAGAATCCAGAGCTGGGCTCTGCTAGTATGTACTGCAAATTTTGTTTTGTCTTTCTTAATAACATTTTATTGATTTTCCAAAAATAACAAAAATAAAAACAACAACAATGCAAAAAAACACAAAAAACAAATTGATGTCCTTCTAATACCTTCATTGGTTCTTTCTTTATCAAGATACTGCATGTATTTAAATCACCTATTATAAATTCATAATAAAATTACAAGTAATCGTAAAACCCTGCTAATGTATTAACCTGTGTACATTGCTTCTGTATATATGCAATAAGCATCTACTATTCTTCCTTAAATTCATTATCATCTCTTCCTCTTAATTTCACCATCAATTTTGCCATTTCAGCGTATTCTATTAGTTTTACTTGCCAATCCTCTTTAGACGGGACGCCTTCTTCTTTCCAATATTGTGCTAATAAAGTCTGTGGGGCCAATGTGTACTGCAAATTTTCAGTGTGTGTCAACATAGCTGCCAGTATGATTTGCCCTATGACTACATGTTAACCAAATGCACAGTAAGTTGCATTCAAAAAGTCCACACATTTAGGTGTTTAGATGGCAATAGTGTTGAGGGAAGTTGAAAGAT
Organism: Podarcis liolepis; assembly: GCF_965112155.1. NCBI lineage: Eukaryota > Metazoa > Chordata > Lepidosauria > Squamata > Lacertidae > Podarcis > Podarcis liolepis. Next base: position 39,634,878 of record NC_139560.1, on the reverse strand, counting down.
GTTAATATTATTTAACCTGTATCACTTACATGATATGGGGTGGGGCATGCCATATGGCATGTATGCTTTAAATTCTGCATTTGTTGGTTTGTTTGCTTGTTTTGGAGGGGTTGCCTATATATCAATAAAAAACCTTAATAAAAAGTGGCACATTTCATTATGGGTTCAGCAATGATCTAAATAAAGGTGTGAGATAGGTGAGCAGTGCAACTCTGTCATGTGCTGAAAGTTCTCTATGCACCCATCAAAGAAGCCATGCATTAGGAGGTTCTTGTGGATCAGCTATGGCTTGAGTTGTTCTCTGCATTTCTTCTGCTATTGCTACCTGCAAAGTTGTAGCTTAAAATTAGCAATTTGCTCCCCAAGTAATGGCCCTGAAAAGGAAGTTTGACCCTTTTTCCACCATCATGATAGACATGGCAATGGAAAAATTTCATATACTTTAATGTTGTAACCTGCCCTGTGGCCTTAGGATGAAGGGCAAATAAAGGAATAATTCTGTTTGGGGAAAATAAAACCATTTTATATGAGGTATTTCTCTTCCACTTTCTGGAACACCCATGTATAATGTGAAACCATTAACCAACACTGAACCATTTTTGAGTTATGTGAGCTTATTCCCACAATGCATGTTCCTTCCTATATGTGACAGTTCCTTCCATGCCATCTCAAAAACTGAGTTTGTGCCCCGTAGGGTGCTGTTGTGATTGGTTCCAATCAGACACTGGTTCAGAAATCTGAACCATTATTTGTGCTAACTTTACATTTTATTTCAAACTTTATGACTTTGCATAAGATAAAACGTAAAAAACTACAAAAGTGTAAATACTCAGAAAAATGTAGCTTAACTGGAAATGTATATATGGTAAGAAAGACACAATGGACATATTATACTTATTCTCCTGAATCTGTTAGTAGTACAGTGAATCTCCTGGAGATATATATATATATATATATATATATATATATATATATATATATAGCATATGATTTCACTTTCTATGGGCAAGTATTTTAAAGTCCCAAACCTAACATACAAATATTTATGAACTTCCAAAAAGTTTCAGTGGTGCATAGAATGAACTGAATCCATTCCATCTTGCCCAGCATTTTGGAGTGGATTTTGCAGCATTTGAGTTGGATTCTACAACCCATTTCTCCCATGTGCAGAGGTCTCAGAAAGGTGGAAGGATGCCTGGTGTGGTTTGGAGAGGTCACTTGACCACACTAGGCTTCCTTGCATCTTACTAAAGCCTATGTCAAGTGGGCAGTAGCCTATCGTTGCTATGTAGGGGTCCTCATAAAATAGGAGATCTAGCACAAACCATGGGAGACCTTGTGTGCCAGGCCAGCCATCAGAGGGAGGCAATAATGCCAGGCACATATTGAAGGGACAACAGTGGCAGCTTCCCATGACCACTCCCCTCTGTTTCAGGATCAGACCTATGTATACCATGCCACCTTTTCTCCATCACCCTAAAACTAGCCAATTGGCCTCAGATGCAGTGGAGGATGCTAGCCTTTTGCTAGTCACAAAGTAAACTTCACATGTAGAGTCAGTTAGCTGTATGTGAAATGGCAGGAGGGGCAGTACTATCTTTTTCTTTCATCATCTAGTGCAGGGGTCAGCAAACCTTTTCAGCAGGGGGCCAGTCCACTGTCCCTCAGACCTTGTGGGGGGCCGGACTATATTTTGAAAAAATAATAATGAAAGAATTCCTATGCCCCACAAATAGCCCAGAGATGCATTTTAAATAAAAGGACACATTCTACTCATGTAAAAACACACTGATTCCTGGACAATCTGTGGGCCGGATTTAGAAGGTGATTGGGCCAGATCCGGCCCCCGGGCCTTAGTTTGCCTACCCATGATCTAGTGTAATGTCTTGAGTCAGCCCTGGTTCCCATCATGATCTGGGGCCAACTGCCAAGATTTCTGCCTGTGGATTTCTGCCAGTGAACTCTTTAACCATTACTTTTAAATGGTGACTGTCACACTGAATTCAGAGTACAATTGCTCCCTGTGTTTCCTGACACCTGGCTTAACTTTGTTTTAGTTACTGCTGCGACACAATGAGAACAGATTCCCTTTGCCTCAATGAGAAAAACTTTTCACCTCTGTGCTTGTCCTCACAACACCTGTAAAAAGCAACCTCCTTTGCGTTCTTTTCATTTTATTTTAAATACAGTGCAGCATTTTCTACTGCCTTGTGCAAGATCATATTTTGCCTTGCAGAAAGGTTTAACTTTCACCTGATTCAAGCAACAAACTATCTCACAAAGATGCCTGAGGCCTCACATTAATTAACATAACTGCATTTAGATGCTATTCATGGCTGATAGTTCCAACACCTTGTGTCAAAAAAGAAAAAAGAAAAAAAGGAGGGGGTGCCTGCTGTAAACATTATAAACATATTCAAATAAGCTTAACACAATCTGCCATGCTTATTTCTGCCTAGATCATGGACCAGCGAAATGGTTAATGCAAATGGATTTATAATTTGCTTTGGGGGGCCAGTTTCTTCTCCTTATTTATTAGCCCAGCTGATGGGGCAGATTTGATGAGGCACTTCTGGAATAATTGAGTCATCACACAAAGAAGGCTGCTAGCATTCAGAGTGGTTTTATCAGCAGCAAGCAGGCCTGATTACTGACAATTACACTCTGATCCGGTGATGGAGGAGAAAGAGCCAACGAGTGGGAAATGTCCGTGTTTCTATCCAGGAATAATTTCTACATTCATTTTACATGCTAAGTGTTTCCTATCTCTGCATAATAAACTGTAAACAGGAATAGATGGCACAATGTCCCTTAATATTTCCTGGTAATGAAGACACAAATGTACAGTGAGTGCTGATAAATATAGATGAAACATAAGCTCTTCTCCGAGTCTGTATTGTTACCTTTAAAATAAATGCATTTTGGTGGTAAAAGCATAATCATAGGTAATGCAAAAAAATGACAGAAGATTGAAGCTGTCCTTGTAACTACACAGAAACTTTATAAAAGTCCTGTTAATCACTGCAGCTTTCAAGCTGAAGGTGAAATACACGGAAGTACATCATTTTGGTCCTCAGCAGTCAACTATGCAAAAACTCTTTTGGTTATAAACAGTAAAAGGAAGCTACATTGACCTCCATTAGCACTTTGTGGAGAGCGTAACTCAGTGCTAAACCACACACGCAGATTATCCTGAAGCTGGAATACATCACTAAAATAAATTCCATTTCCCTCCTATTGGGCCTTTAAAGAGGTAGTATACATTAATGAACAATAAAGGTGGACCTTGGAGAGCTTTAGTTCAGTGTAGGTTGGTCCATTAGGACAAATGGGGCACTGCCCCACTTTGCTCAGTCTGCCCTTGGGCAGCCCTTGTTTGCCTACCTCCTTACTTATAACCAATCAAAGGGACGGCATTGATTGTCACCTTCCTCCTCCTCCTCCTCTTCCTCCTTGGTGTCCATGCTGCCCTTGTAGAACTCATCAGGGAGGAGGATGGGACAAAACAAGGATTAGCTGGCTCCACCTCTCATTGACTCTGACTCCACCTACCTTCAGTCTCTCTGCTTTATGCCCTACCAGTCCCAATGGGCACCAGCCACCACTGGTTTTGGGTATTTCCCCTCTTTAGGATGCTGGGGTTTTTAAACAGATACTTCAGAACTTTATAATCAATTATGGTAAAAGTAGGAAATTTTACAACCGCAAAGAGTCTCCCGCCCTTGCTTGAAATGGGTGGTGATGAACAGCTGAAACACAATTCGGTATTTGGAGAAATGCTAAACTATCAATACTTCTGTTTTCATTCCAGAGTCTATTAGTATGAAAACCCAAATAATAACCTTCTGATGCTTGTTCGCCTCTTTTCCTAATTTTCCAAGTTAGGTGGAATCTGCACACATATTAAAAACACTGTGAAAATGCTTTTTTAAAAAATGTATTGAAAAATACATTGAATTTTACATAGCTCACTGTCATCATCTAGTGTCACATTTGTATACTACACTTTACAACACATTTCAAATGTTTTATTTGCAGCTGTATAGCTGAGTCCTTATTCTCTGTTCTCCTAGGGTAACTATGACAACTGTGTGTTGCTGAAGTAATTGCTTAACTTCAAGACCTGGGTTAGAATAATATGCAATATTTTGAATACAAATGTACACAAACAGCCCTGTGATTTCAGAACAATTTCTTTCAGAACCACACATTTTTTATCCAAGTGTTCTTCAGGGTAAAAATGTGCTAACACTTACCAAATAGTTTTCTTTGCAAATTTGGGTTTTTAATTTAGACAAGAGAAAAATGCATACTTATTTCAAAAAGGTACTGGGCTTAGATTGCAATCCAAGAGCAAGGCCCATTGAATGCAGTGGGAATTACTTCTGAGTAGACATAGTGAGGGTTACAACATTAGGCTACATTCACAACATACATTTAAAGCATTAAGATACCACTCTAAAAAGTCATAGAACTGTAGAGTTGGAAGGGACCGTAAGGGTCATGGCTTCCCCAAAGAATTCTGGGAGCTGACAGTCGGTAGGAGATCCCCAACCCCGAGCTACAATTTCTAGCGAAGTTTAACCAATCAATCCTTTTTCACAGGGAACTCTGGCAATTATAGTTCTGTGAGGGGAATAGGAACCTTCTAATAATCATCATCAGCCATAGCAAACTACAACTACCCAGAATGCTTTGTGGTATCATGGCACTTTAATTTATGGTGTTAATGTGACCACTATCATGAAATAACTCAGAGGCTTTAGAAGATGCTTGGGAATGACCAGTATGATAGCTATGGGGCACAACCCACCAAGCTTTCCTGGGGCAAACATTATTTAAATAAAGAAAAGCTGTGAATATCTATGCTTGGTGAGCTGCAATAATAAACAGTGATGAAGTAGCACTCAAAAAAACAGAATGAGGAAGTGGAATCAACAGAAACACTCCAGAGTCAATGTCATGCTCACCATTCCCCACCAGGAACTAACTGGCCTGAAAGGAATTCTACGTTTACTATATCTATAAAAGTGTGCCTTTATATACTTTTGTCATCCAAGCACCCTTCACTTTGATGGCCTGTGTCAGGGCAAGTGAAATGAGAAGGCCCTTGTCATATCCAGCTACAATGAACTGAGCGTGTGAGGAATGGTGCTGATCAGTCTTGGCTCTCTGCACTGTAGGAAGAAGATGATGTGAAGGAAGCCCTTGCACAGCAGTTCATTACCACAGAGTGAAAAGGGCAACCAACCAGGCTCTACTTCTAACTTATTCAATAGTGGCAACACTGCAGCAGAAACCCTAAATAAGGATGGGAGGAAGATTTTCCCTTTAATATAGGAACCTGCTCGGCTACAGCCACGAGAAAGTGGTAGGGACTTGCCCTACCACAGGCTTGTTCATAGCAGTAACTATGGTGGAACCTACACACATATAAAAAATGCTGGGAAAATGTTTTTTAAAAAAAAAAACGTTTTGAAAAATACATTGAACTTTGCATAGCTCACTGTCACCACCTAGTGTCACATTTTATATTGCACTTTACAACACATTTAAAACGTTTTATTTGCAGCTGTGTTGATGAGTCCTAGGACTCTGCTGCAATGCCACTATGAGCTGTAACACTTCCACCACAAAGGGAGGGGATATCTCTGGGAACTTTATTTGTAGGAATATACCATTTCCCTCTCCTGTGATCATGCTTGTGCATGTGGTGTGTGTATGTTCCTGCTCTTTAAGATGGAAGAGAACACTGCTTTGGAAGCAAAGCGTGTGCTATTTTATAGAAATCCCAAGGTATTGTGGTTCTATATCACTTATCAGTGTGCAAAAGTTTTAAAGACATTTTCTCATGGATTAACAAACATCTGAGGTAGGCCAGGATAAGAACATTGAAATGCCTGAGGTTATTGAACTGCATGTACATGAAGGGATTTGAAGCTTGGTTTATCCGTGTAAGAAATAATGGAAAGGGAGGGGAAACTCCCTTTTATACCCATTGCATCACTGGGATACTTAAGAATTCTTAGCCTTTTGTCTTCTAATTATTTCAGTTATTTTACTTCTGTCTCCTAACTTTTGATCTTACAAGACAAATGTTTCAAAATAATAATAGTAAAATAATTGTAAAGCGCCTTGTGCACTGGAAATGCCTTAAAATCACCCTCATCTTCAGCATCAACAAGAAAAAAGCTATTCCTTTCAGGCTTCAGCCACAGTCCCGTTCTTCTTTGTGAACAAAGGTTTCTTACTTCAATAGACATGACAGACATACCCCAAAGGAGTGGGGTGGGGAGGGGATTGAGTCACACAAAAGAAAGGAGTGTGCCATCTTTGAGCATGCAAATCACATATGTTCATTAAATTCAACAGTGCCATGTGAAATGCAGTCTGCCACCTCTAAAAGATTTGTAACTGCCCTAACAGTTAGAGGCAGGCCTTCCCAGCATTTACTGCATTGTGCTTATGGACAATCTTTGATGACCATGCATAAGCTATGCATGTGTTTGACATTATAATTGGAAGATATAAGACACTTAGTTTAGGAGAGTTTCCTCAGGCTCTGAGGGCCCAGTTCAAGCAACATGACTGGGCTCCTGAACAATTTGACATGTCGCAGGTTCACGGTGAGATTACAGCCTTGCACAATCAGACTTAACTCTGATTTTATATGTTTTCTGGGAAGATATGAATCCTGTTCGCACTACTTCCCCAAGACCTGCCATTCAAGGCATAAAAAACAACAAAACAAAACAAAGAGTAACCAACATATGCAACTTTTCACTATACCAGTTACCACCTTAAACTGGTTAAATTGTGTTGATTCCATCTTGCATCTCGGGCCCCATAATGGTGTTCAAAAACGTGTTTTGAAAACTGCATCTTTCTTTTTGACCCAAAAATCCTGCAGCCAACAATTTCTAAAGCTGCACCATTGACTGTAGAGTGAGGGTTACAGATTATGTATCTGCAAATATCACTAGCTAGAAACACAGTTACATAGTTGAAAACAATCACACACACCCCTGCAATTAACACACACAAGAAAACAGGTACTAGTTATCCCAAATACTGTTAAAGCCTGTGATGAAGTAAGAATAAGTCAAATAAGGTTTTATATATACTATGTCAAATTTAGTTCCGCTGCAACCTGTTTTCGCTTACTCTTCTTTTAACGATGCAACATCTGTATAAACAGTCCCCAATATTGGGCTGTTTATAAAGATAAGATGCTGACAAGTAAAAAAATGATTTCCAGCAGATGCTAAAAACAATCTACACGATCAACGTAAAAGTACACCAATTCCTTCCTTTGAAAGAACAATTCCCTGACTTAATATGTATTTGTCTATCTATCGTTTCAAGCGTTCTTCACATTGTCCACAGATTTTAAGTGTGTCCTCAAAACATTCAGTGATCATAATTAGAAAACTCCGTTGGGAGCCAAACAGGTGTGTGGTGTTTTCTCAAACAGCCTTTTTTTTTTTTTAGATTAATGACCTTTTTAAAAACAGCAGCCTGACGACACCGCAAGTACCATTCCAGGCCCTTTTTCGGGGGGCCACACCTGAAAGTGAAAGTGAATTATCAATGACATTTTTTAAAAGAATCAGTGGTTTAACACTAATTTCTAATCAGATCCTACAGAAAGGAACAGCTCGCATGGCAGCTGTACTTTTCCCAGGGTTAATTACCTTTCACTGCTCTCTACTAATGAGTCAGCTGTTCCTGTCATCACACAACTACACTGTGTTCATCTGTAGCTCTAGCTGTGGACAAACACAGGAGCTCAAGCCTTGTTTGTATATTGGGGATGTTTGTTGTGCAATGATTTTACAAAGGAAAAAGTACCACAACCCTTTTAATTTTTTTTATAGAAAACCCATACAATGTGCGTGTGCAGTGACAAAGGAGTGGGGCAAAAAAAATAACAGTCAAATGACTCTGCCCCTGCATTTTTATTTTTTACTTTTACTACTGCCTTAATGTTGCAAAAATCCAATAGCTTTACAGCTTTTGGGAATCTCCTGCTTGTATTTTTTTTTTAAAGTACAGCAGCATCCACTGGCACATGAAGAGGTGATTATATCTGCATGGTAGAAGGTAATGTAAAATGCCATGTAAAAATAGTTTGAGAAGGCTTTATGGCAGACATGTCTTTATGCGGGCATCAGGAGTCTGGGGTTACTGAATGCATGAGGCAGCCTTTGCCAACCTGCTGTCTGGGGCTGATAGGAGCTGCAGTCCAAAATATCTGGAGGGTGCCAGGTTGGCATGGAAGGCTAAGCACCATTGGGGTAGGTCCTCCCTCTGCCACCCAGGCCTTCACTGGCCCTTCTGTACAAAGAAAGAACTTGGGTATGTTTGTTGACAAGAGTTGATGGGTGTATGGAGGTCAAGGGTGGGATCTGTTGCTGCATCCTGTGCCCTTCTTCACATGCTCAGTGACCCCTGGTGGTCCTCATATGTAGGATGGACATATCCCAGTTCGCCAAATCCAGGTAGCTTAATCTTCATGTTATGCAAAATGTTTGCTAATTATGCAAATTTTTAATAAGGCAACTCCTCTGCACATGTCTCACAATAGCAGAAGGCATCTGCATGTAACTGTGCTTGATTTGTGTTTGAAGAGGGACGAAGGGGGCATATAGAACTGGGTGACCTAAGATGCAATAAGCAGCTGGTCCATATGGAGAATTTTAGGCCCACCTCTAACCTCATACATTAACAGTAATCTATATTACACTGTTGTTGTATGTCTCTCTCTCACTCACACAAAGACACACGCATCCACCCCACCACCCAATACAGTGGTACCTCATGTTAAGTACTTAATTCGTTCCGGAGGTCTGTTCTTAACCTGAAACTGTTCTTAACCTGAAGCACCACTTTAGCTAATGGGGCCTCCTGCTGCCGCCGCAACGCTGGAGCACGATTTCTGTTCTTATCCTGAAGCAAAGTTCTTAACCCGAGGTAGTATTTCTGGGTTAGCAGAGTCTGTAACCTGAAGCGTCTGTAACCTGAAGTGTATGTAACCTGAGGTACCACTGTACACAACAATGCAATATGGGGATAATTGACTATGTTGTCGTCAGCACTATTAAAAAGTTTTAAATACTGAAAAAGAGAAAACATTTATTTTCCACAAAAATAACACCTGACTTAGAAAAAACACAAAGGCAGAGGAGGCAATCTGTCCCCTTATCCCAGGTACATGAAATCATTGATTTCTCCATAGTTTTCTCTGGGCATCCCTCACTTAAACAGCTTCAAAAGGAATCAGGAAATTCCATCTCTGAACAATGTTTTGTTTTTCGCTACTATCATTGCTTCTCTTACATACTAAACCTGACTGTGGTTTTGTTTGTTTGTTTGTTTGTTTGCTTGCTTGCTTGCTTGCTTGCTTGTTTTATTAAATTTTTATACTGCTCTTCATCCAAGGATCACAGTGTGGTTTACGGTACAAAACCACAACATTCATAACACAGTAACAAACAAATATCTCAGTTCTATAAGGGCTAGACTTTCTTTTTAAAAACTGTTCCTAATTAGACAAATGGTTTGGTTGGATGGTGTCAGGATTAAGACGTGTGCTACTCTGGAATCTAGGATGCTTTCAGAGGATGTGGCCCTGGCAGATCCCTGCACTACCATCAACTCCCAGGCATTCCAACTGCCCATCCATTGCTAACAGCCATCCACTTTCAGTCCACTCCCTCTGAAGGGAAGGGTTTGGAGAATCTGGTTGATGACATCAGTGGCTGACCACACCCCAAATATATATTATACTTTTATGTGCAATATCAAATATAAGAAACTTTGTTGGGGGGGGGGTCATGCCTGAAAAGCAGAATATTAATAGCATAACGTATAGATAACATAGACCATTGGCAGCTTTCAATTCCACCCCCATCATGAACCAGCTTAAATGTATAGACCATCTTCAAGGACAGCCCTACATGTATTACTCTACAGTAGCCAAATCTGGATGCCATTACAGTAAGAGTGCCAGTAGCATGATCTTTGTGTTGTAGCTGTGGGTGCAGTTGGTGAATGAGATGAAGCCTATAAAAAGCACTTCAGGCAACAAGCACTACCTAGTTGCAGAGGGGCAGCCAGTTTATTCCATTTCAGAAAACTCATCAAAAAGACTTGTGGCATCTTAATAACAAATTTGTTTTGAGATAAACTTTTGTACATCTGATAAAGTAGACTCTGGTCCATTAAATCTTATGCTGCAGCACATTTGTTAGTCTTTAAGATGCCACAATATTTCCTGTTGTAAAAGCACTACCTGGGCATCCTGGAGCAGAGCTGGATCCAAAAGTTCTCAAAAACTGTTCACCTGTCCTGACACCTAAAAGCGACTGTGACCCCACCCAGAATAGGCAATTCCCCCGAAAGGAATATGTTTGATTCTTCCTTTCATAATCCCTCTTTTGTTTAGATACAGCATCACTTTGTTCACCTTTATCCAATACATCACCATTTGCAGACATTCATTCAGGGGAGCTACTGCCACACCTGGTTCAGATGAAAAGAAGAAATGGAGCTGGGTGTCACACGTGTTCTAATGACACTGCTTTGTAAATTACTCAGCAATGTCTCTCACTGATTTTATGTGCATATCAAAAAGCAGGGGTGGCAATACTGGGCAGAGAGGAGCTTAACAAGATTAACTCCTAGGGGTAGTGCTTTATTCTGGGGGGACGCAGGTGTACACATACCCCTAAACATTTTGTGAATCTAATAGGAGAAGAAACCAATTTTAATAATAATAATAATAATAATAATAATAATAATAATAATAATAATAATTTATTCTCTAGCACGGTGAATCGTCAGTTCCATTGCCACCCCTGATGGCAGTCTCATTTCCTGTCACAGTGTTTCCTGGGTCTCATATGGAATGATAGTACCCCTAAACATTTTTTTTTTAGAAAAAAAGCACTGCCTAGGGGAGTGAACAAATGCCTCCCAGCACCACCTTCTAGAATCTGTAACACAGGTAGGAGCAGGTAGGTATGCTTCTTCCCCTGTTCTTGAACCTTGGACATTGCAGGAAATGCTCAGAACAGACTACAGCTCTTGAAGAATGCACAGGCACCACACATTCTCACATGGGGCAGGGAGACAATGAAATAAAATGAGGAGGAGGACAACAAAAAGGGGGATTAAAAAGAGGGAATCAATTAAAATGGGTTTTAAGGGAGGAAAATACCAAGAGAGGGGAGGGAAAGGAAGGGAGGGGGCAGGGCTTAAGTCTCAAATTACACCTGATACCACAAAGGGGTGGGGCACCTGTCACTTTGGCAAAAGGTATGCATAGTATACTACTAGTGTTCTCTCCAAGGATACACACTCAAACTTCTGAAGGGGATGGAACTACAAAGAGGGCCCCCTTTGCTGATCGTAACACCAGAGTGGGTCTGTAGAGGATTTGGGGGCTAAATCATTTGGGCTTTAAACACGAATGTGAGCAGCTTTAATTGGGCCCAGAAATGAATGTGAAATCTGGTGCTTTCCATTTTGGACTAAATGCCCATCAGCCCCAGCCACCACAGTGAACAAAGAAATTTCTAACTCCAAAGCTGGTCAGAAACCTGACTGATAAGGATACAGCTAAGCAGATTTACCCAAGATACTGTGCACCTAGTCACCCACTGCCTGTTAACCATCTTGTCCCAAAATGGAAAATCAGGACTGGTCTATAACTACCTAGGTCACTAGATGGTCACAAATCTATCAGACCTCCTTTAGGAAAACAGGAACAGATCCCTCAGTGAATGAGAAATCTGTTAACCTCTAGCAACTTGCTATTATTAGAAAGTTCAAGAGTTGAGCAGCCATATTATGGCACAGACTTTCCTAAGTTCATCCTCAGGGTTAATAATCTGAAAACTCGCCCAAGCAACTGTGACTAATGGATGCTAAGCTGATTGCTGGTACAGACCCTGACATAAATGGAGCACCCAAATAAAACAGTTGTGACAAGACTTTATCTGGAAAATATGGAGCAAACTATCCAGAGTGGACTACGGATAGTTCTATGTGTTCACCCTCACAACTGGAAAAAGCTGTGCTAGGTAGCTGTTTAAGTGTACTTGTGAAAATGTTGCATATAAGCATTTTGCTGGTTCACTGTCACCTTCTTAACAGAAGCAAAATTGCTCACTGATTAAATGGCTAGGACCCCGCATACCTCAGAATGTATCAAGGCCATCTCCCTGATTCTGTCCTCCATATATCGAGTAAGAACAGTGGGAGAAAGGAGAGGGGCATCATTTGTGGTTGTTTCCTAGTGGAAGTCTGCACCTCTGGAGGTTTGTCGTATCCAAGCCAGGTTTTTCCTTAAAGTGATGTATGATTATTTTACAGATAAGGTTGAATGAATATACAGTAGAAAGTTATGTCATGTGGAATATGTTGCATAAGACGGCTTTGCAGATGAAAAGTCATGTAAAATGAGCACGGAAGGGGGTCAGGATTGCACCAGTTGGCACCATCCCCAACTTATATAGAACCATAGAATAATAGTATTGTAGAGTGGGAAGGGAATGTCAACTAAAGCATCAATGACAGATACCCATGCAACCTCTGCTTCAATGAAAGAGGGTTCACAACCTCTTGAGGGGTCCTGTTTCACTGTTGAATAGCTCTTACTGTCAGAAAGTTCTTCCTAATGTTTTGTTGGAATCTCCTTTCTTGTTACTTGAAGCCATGGGTTTGGGTCCTACCCTCTGGAGCAGGTGAAAACTAGCTTGCTCCATCTGCAAGCTTGCTTCCATGTGACAGCCTTTGAGATATTTGAAGATGGCTATCATATCTCCTCTTAGTTTCTTCTTATCCAGGCTAAACCTACCCAACACCCTCATCTGTTCCTCTTAATGCTTGGTTTCTAGACCCTTGATCAAATTGGTTGCTATCCTTTGCACACATTCCAGCCTATCAACATCCTGGATATCTAGTACAGAGTTCAGTGCATGCTTCTGTATGCATGTCGGCCAGATGAATGCACAAAGGTGAGTCTCATCCTGACCTGCATTACATGTCATATACAAATACAGTGGTACCTCAGGCTGTCAGTATATGGAAACATCACCACTGCAGACACACAGATTGTTGACATCACATGATGCACCTATCTGTGGGAAAGAAGAATTTCCCAGGAAGTTCACAGGCTGGATAAGTCTCTGTGAAGAGTGTAATCTGAAATCTTCCATTTGCGCATGTTCAGGAAGTTTGTCAGACTTGCTAGAAGAACTGAAGTGAAAGGACGTGTTTTTCTCTAGTGCCGTAATGTCAGAAATAAACATCATGTAAATAGATTTCTGACTTATTTTATTTCCCCTGCAGAAGCAGGAGAGAGGGGTTGTGCATTTTACCCACTCTTGGGAAAATGTCGCCTATCAAAATCTCCCTGGTCTGTCTGGGTATCAGCCAGAGGAGGTTACCGGTAAGCAAGCTCCGAGGACAGTGAGAGGGGCCAGCCTCTATGGAGGGGGCTTGCAAACCAACACAGGCTACAGACTCCGCTAAGAGTCTGTAATTGTACCTTGGGTTAAGAACTTTACTTCAGGATAAGAACAGAAATCGCACGCCAGCAGCAGTGTGGCGGTGGGAGGCCCCATTAGCTCAGGTTAAGAACAGTTTCAGGTTAAGAACGAATTAAATTCTTAACCCGAGGTACCACTGTAAGGTTAATGTGAAAATGGTGTTTATTCATTTATTTGCAAAAAAATATATATACCGTCAGTGTTAACAAAAAGAATCATAGCAGTAAACAGCATAAAATAAAAATAAAATAGCATTCATAAAACAATTACAAAATACATCACAAATCACTAAATCAAATTAACACATCAACTTAGATAGATCAACATAGCCAGATCACTCCTCAGGGGGAAGTGTTGGTGACTAAATGCCAATACAGTAGGTGCTTGTCTACCCAGTGTTCATTGAAAGCACATTCTAAAGGGCAGTTGCTGCCAGATGGTAGACCCTGGTCTTAGTTGACATAAGAGGGACCTAAGTACAAAGTAGACATAAGATGAGCAGCAGTACAAAGAGTACCTCTCCCAAAGTTTCCAGGCAGAGGTCTACAAGGTAAGTCTTTGCTTCCTTTGTTCCATCCCAACTACAGAGTCCCACTGCTTCTCATTCTCTGCCTGCATACATTGTTCCTTTCCCCCCATAATATGGGTCCCCACATGTACTGGTTAGAGTGTCAGATTATGACCGAGGTGGCCCAGGTTTGAATGCCCATGTTCACTGCCTAACCCTGTATCTTAGGAATGGACTGAACTCTATAAGTCTAAGTTTCAGTGCGGGGCAACTCCAGACATGACTGGGAAAAGCCCTTGTCTGAGACCCTAGAAAGCCACTGCTAGTCAATGTAGATAATATGAAGCTAGATGGACCAGTGATCTGAGCACAGCTTCCTATGTTTTATGATCAAGTGATTTGTTACTACTAGTAGTAGTATAACATTAGGAGGTATATCCCTGGGTGCTCAAAAGGTGGGAGGGAAGTATACAGCTGAACAGTTGGTGGCTTCTTAATATACATTCAATAGCATAATGCCTGTGATTGAGTACAACATGTGGGTTAATTGGGGCTTAAAGCCCACAATTCATCTGCTGACACACAGGAAGGTAGTGATGCTCTATCACATTTAGTATTGCCAGATTCCCCCCCCTCCCTTTGGCAGGTCAGCTGTGCCTTTAAAAGAGGCCTGCAGAACTTGCGATGCACCAAGGCAAATGCAACCCGCCAGTAATGAAGAGTGGCCTACAAAGGACTTGGTAAACTTCCAAAATCTGGAGGATTATGAACCAACAGCATCTATTGTGCACTTTTCTTTTGACAGTGTTTGTACGTATCTAGTTATGAAAATTGCTATAACGGTGTTTATTATGATACTCTACCACAGTCTTCAAGTTCAATACCTTTAATAGCTTGACTCGATTACGTACTTTTTTCTCCATTTCATTCAATTTATTTATTTTTAAATGAAAATTAAATGAATATCTATGACAATACACTTTAAGTAGATTTTTGGTTGTTTTAAATATTAAACTGCATTTTTATACGCTTGCAGTTCCTCATAATATAACACAGGACAGCCCAACTAAGCGGGCCACAAGAGTACTTTGACATGGAACACTGCCTTGTCATGCACACATGGGAAGGGGGAAATGGGACCAAAATTTGACAACCCCACAGCCCTCATGCTGCCTTCCCAAAGCCAGCTAATCAAGGCACTGAACTTTGGGAAGGAGGTGTGAGGCTCTGGCAGGGTCCTAGAGCCCGTCCACCTCCTTCCCTAAGCTGGGCTTTGGGAAGGAGGAGGGAGGACTCTAGAACCCTCAGAACCTTATGCCTTCTTTCCAAAGCCCAGTGCCTCAATTACCTGGTTTTGGGAAGGCAGTGTGAGGGCTGCAGGGGTTTCAAATGTTGCTGAGAGCTGCCAAAAAAAAGGTCTTGAAGGCTGCATGCTGCCTTCGGGCCACGCATTAGACCACACTGAACTATGTTAGTTTAATCAGATTGTACATGACTAGTTTTACATATATTTTTATTGTCCCCCACCCTGAGATTTTAGGATTAATGATATTATAACAGTCACATTATTTTCTTATGGTATGATAACCATTTCAGTACTTTTGCCAATATCTATGATGAGGAGTTAGCACGTGTGACTTCTAAGAAAGCCATATATAGATGGTAAAAAGGTAAAGGGACCCCTGACCATTAGGTCCAGTTGTGACCGACTCTGGGGTTGTGGTGCTCATCCCGCTTTATTGGCCAAGGGCGCCGGTGTACAGCTTCCAGGTCATGTGGCCAGCATGACTAAGCCGCTTCTGGTGAACCAGAGCAGCACACAGAAACACCGTTTACCTTCCCACCGGTGTGGTCCCTATTTATCTACTTGCACATTGAGGTGCTTTCGAACTGCTAGGTTGGCAGGAGCAGGGACCAAGCAACAGGAGCTCACCCCATCGCAGGGATTCGAACCACTGACCTTCTGATCGGCAAGTCCTAGGCTCTGTGGTTTAACCCACAGCGCCACCCTATATAGATGGTAACTAAACAAAATTCTGTCTTTCAAATATTTTAGAATCATAGGAAACTACTGTCAAAACCACGACAGAATATTTATATATCTAATTCAGTTCTGTCAACTCCAGGGGGTCATCAAACTTTTTTGGGCATACAAGCACATTTGCCACCTGCCCTGGAAGGAAATCCTGTTCTTTAATCCTGAATAGGAACCAGAATCTGGAGAAACCACAAAATATGCTGTAATTAAGCACACTCCACAACCTATTCCATTAGCTACAACAGACTGCTTCTTTTAAGCCCACTTTCAGTGGGGGAAGGAACCTTGCAGGTTCCATCAAAAGGGCACACATGTGCTTGAGAGTGCCACATTGGCAACCCCTGATCTATTCTGGCTGGCTGCATCTTTCTAGGGCCTGGGGCAGAGGTCTTTCATACAACCAGCTCCCTTTCAACTGGAGATGTCAGGGACTGGATTGGGGGCCTTCTTCATGCAAAATATATGCTCCAGCATGAAGTGAAAGTCCCTCTCACTTTGAGTCTCCACTTAGAACATCTGCCATTCAAAATGTATGAGTATTTGTGATAATGCTAATTTCTATGATATCCAATAAAAAGGGCAAGAAACTATGAGTTGTGTCCAACTAAGTTAGAGTAGACTCATTGACATGAATGGACTGAAGTTAGTAATGTCCATTATTTTCAATTGGTCTGCTCCAAGTAGGAATAACATTGGAAGCAACGTGAATTTGGCAGCTCCCATCTTCACATTGCCTCCAACTTTCTTCTGAGGAAACTACACATGTGAAGTAAGTAAGAAAGGAGTGCTATATTTATGGATGTGTCCACCACAAATGTAATGGTTAGCTTTGCAGCTTCAGGCTGAGACCAGAGTAGTAAAACAAATGCTGCCTCACACATTTAATGACTTGTATCAGCAGCTTAGAGTTTCTATAGCCCCCCTGAGCAAAACAGCATGAAACAGTGGAGGCACTAAAGTAAGGAGACAAATAGTAATAATAACACAGATGCTTTGGGTTTTGATCTACATCCTTCTGCTTGTATCCATGGCCTTTAGCAAAACGTGATCTATCAATAGCCTCACTCCTCCTTCCCAAAAAGCAGATATGAAAAGAAAGTAATTTATAATAAAGAAAAGCACTCCTCGACATATATAAAGGGCTTTTCCATCCCACTGACAACCTGTTCCTGTCCAGGATTAAAGAATAGGATTTCCTCCTAGGGCAGATGGCAAGGACTGAACTGAGCCCCACTATCGTCCTTTCAGGATCAGCTCAGAACAAGATTAAAATCCTCCCCAGAGGAAGCCCCTGTCACTAGGCCTACCATTTATGTCTGGAATAGGGAAGTGGTGGCCTTCCAGATGTTGTGGGACTCTATCTATCATTACTCTCAGACGTCATTGCCATTGAGATGGGGGCTGTAGTCCATCAATATCAGCTGGACCACAGGTTCCCCATCTCTGAGCTACAGGTTTCAAGGGAGTCAGCAGACCCTGAACAATCACCCAAAGAAATGTTGTGCTTGGGTATTCAATGGACCCAGCCAACCCTAAATTGTCTCAGATGCCAGCTCCAACCTTGCCAAGATTACACTCAGAAGTGGAGGCAGCAGCATGGGTTGAGTGAAAGCCCAGAACCAAAGGCATAGTGCCTGTCTTGAAGCATCCTTAAGCCACACTCAAGAGGGAAAAGCCCATCCTCAGGAAGGAAAAGCCTGTTTCAACATTTGCTTGAACTAGGATCTTGCTGACACTTCAGAAAGTAGTGGGGCAGCGATCAAGCTGCTTATTTGTTACTTTCCCAGTGTTGATTTCTCACCATATCCTGTTCTGTTATCAGTGTCTCATAAACTGGACAGCTCCCCTGCTATGTTGAACACTTCAGCCCCTGGACAGCTCTCTAGAAAAATGCGTATCTGAGCCATATTTAAGTGGTAGTGCAAACATGACGCCACATCCTTTCTCAACATTCTAAGAACATAATCCAAAAGGGTGTTGGCTTTTTAGAGATAAAATGAAAATAAAATATTTCCAGTGTTAGCCTTTACCACTGCTAAACTTCATTCATACACTCTCCACTTAGCAATACTTACTTGGAAGTGTTGCAGTCACAGCTCTGAGAAAATTCCTAGCCAACAAATTCTGTTTCCCTTACCATTTCCTGAGCAGCATTGCACTGACAAATCATTGTTGGATCCCTAAAACATTTGAAATGAACATTTATGTGAAATACAGAGCTATCATGAAGATGATACGTTCTTGTAAGCGAATACCTTATAAAGACCACCAATGGGTCAATTTCTTGGTCAAGATTTTTAAAAATGCAAAAAAGTAGTGAGCAAGTTTTTTGAGTTCTTCATAATAATTCTTCAGACTAGATTTTTTTTTAAAAAAGGAGAAGGAATGGAGAAAAAGTTGGGCATAATGAAAAAGCCCTGAAGAGGAGCCATGTTGGATCAGATCCAGAACTGTTTAGTCCAGCAACTTTTTCTCCACAGTGGCTGACCAGATGCATAAAGGAAGCTGACAAGCAGGATATGAGGGCAATAGTCATCTACGAATCCTCTGCAATTTGTATTTAGAGGCAGGCTGTTCCTGATCCTGGAGGATTGTAACATTCTTAAAATTGAATGCAAGGGAAGTTATGAAGAGTTAATTATATTAGTATGTAAAGTGCAAACCAGATTTCAGGTTGCACCAAGGACTGTTGGGGTAAAGAAACCTCAATGACTGCTTCCTTGGATTTTGGAAATATAAAAATCAGAGGTTAAGTGGAACACACAAGTCCCTTGTGAGGAAGAGAGCAGAAGTAATGAGAAATGTATTTACCTTTACATTAGCAAAGCTGTAGCTTAAGTTTAGATAGTGCAGTAGGTAAAGAGTCAAGAGAAGTCACATTGGTTAGCATTACCTAGTAGCTGGAGGGCATATCATCCCTAAAAGCTAAATCTCATCATTAGGTGACAAACGGAATGAAGAAAGGGCACAGAGTGATACCACAAATTTAACAACCAGTAAAAGTATTAGAATCACAATAAGAATACAATTGCATGCCAAGACCCTGTGATCCACAGTTCCCTAGTGGATAATAAACACACGGACATGAGTATTTGGGTTTATGGGTACAAATAGGCCACAACTTTATTGGTTACAAATGTGAGTGGTGTGGCTTAGGCACTGAAGCCAGGCTATATTTCAACTCCCGCTCATCTGCAGGGTTTCCATCTAAGGGTAAACCACCAATAGGGGGAGCCCTGTGACTTGCATCAAATAGGGGCACCCCAAGGGGTCCGCCTCAGAATCATGGCATGACCCTAGCCCACGTCTGGGCATTGGACAGAATCCACACCCCCAGATCCCTTTAACTGGATATCCTTAATAAGGAGGGGTAGGCGGAGGCTACAACCTCCCCTCCATCCAAACAAAGGCTTGCCCAATGCCTAACCTCACAAAGTTGTGATGATTGCCACAAGGTTGGTGAAAACCAAATGGCTGGTGCCAATTTGCCAAATGGGAAAATTCCTATCCAGCCCCAACAATATGGCAACCAAAATTTGTCCATAGCAAGGTTGTGTCGTTGCACAGCATAAAAAAGAGGGTGGGTGGGTAGGGAGTTCCGGCAAAGGGTGTGAGAGGAGGTCTCCCTGGCCATGCAGCAGTTTAAATTTCCCATGGCCACACCTCCTGCCGGTGCTGATTGGTTGGTAGGGTCACCCCTTGGCACGGCTCCGCCCAGCGCAAACAACATGGCTCAGACAGCAACAAGGAGAACGCCAAGCTCTGCCCGCCCCCCCCCGCTGGATCACTGCAGGGGCCCCGATGCCTGGCTACAATGTCACCACCAGAAATGGTGAGCGGACTTCTGTATACAAAACAACCAAGGGGATTTAAATCATATGCTTATAGTGGATCATTAAGAACACATTTGGAAGCTGTTTCAGTTTTATGCTCCTTATACATATTCTTGGTTTATTTATTTCAATCTAAGAGTCTAGAGTGCAGGTGTTATTCAGTATTTCCTCAGATACAGTACTATCATTCTTTACTAAAACCTATTGCTACCCTTCCCAGTTTGGTGTCATCTGCAAATTTGATGAACATCCCCTCAATTCCTTCATCCAAGTCATTTGTAAAGATGTTGAACAACAATTGGCCCAGGACAAAACCCTGCAGCACCTCACTGGTCACATTTTTCTAGGATGATGAGGAACCATTAGTGAGCACTCTTTGGGTTGGTCAGTCAAGTTGCTACAAATCCACCTAACAGTTACCTCATCCAGCCTACATATTACCAGCTTCTCCACAAGAATATCATGGAGGATTTTGTCAAAAGCCTTACTGAAAACAACTTACTGAAAACAACTTACTGAAACTCCCTAGGGTTTCAGACTGGGATCTCTCCTAGCCCTACCTGTATTGAACTTGTGACCCTCTGCAGGCAAAACAGAGATGCTAGCACTGAGCCAGAGTTCTTTCTCGAAGTCAACATCCATACGTCAACATCCAGAAGTTATCACCATGCATATTGATTAGCTACTCCATTCAAATGTCAACACTGTGCAATACCGGGGCCAGGGGGCAGAGAGAGATGCATGTGATTATGGGGTTGGGGTAGTAGACATGAACCTCAGTTACAAGAGAAGGAGAAAAATGAAATATGAAGTTCTCTCTCTGCCTGGCCTTAGAAAACTCCTCCAGAAATGCCAATCTTGTTGAGTTCAGCTTATTTTACCGTCATCTTTTAGAGCTCTAAATTTTAGCATTATGAATGTGCATTTATTGCACTGAGGACAACACATTTCAGCTTATAAAACACAAACCAGAGGTAGTCTTTCCGGAACAGTTGTAGAGACAGACTTTTATGTGTGAGTGAAGCTTCAGTAAGTTATGCTTCAGCAGAGCTAAGTGAAAGAAATAAGGGTTTCTGTGTGTGACAAAGGTACAAAGAGAAGAGACTTGGGGAAAGAAAAGCATGAGTTGGTCTCTGAGTTTGAAAAATAAGCTTATTCAATGAATGGTGGATCAGATAAAATACATTTATATATGCAAACTCTGAAGTATGCAATGATTACCTTTCCCTTTAACACTTGGTTTAAAAGTAGACCAAGATTTGGGAAAAAGCCCTGAAGCTTTAAAACTTTTCCTTACATGTGTAGTTAATAAAAGCCATGAAGATACAGAACACAAAGGTAGAGTTGAAAAGTTTTACACATTTTCCTGAATCCAGCATCTCATTGCATTTTGATATTTGTTCTGGAGCTTTTTAGTTCTCCTATGGACAGTTTAGACAAATAAATCCCCTGAAATTTTATTTACTGACTGCTGTACTTGAATCCTGAACTTTCACTCCCAAAGGACCACCTCTACCACCAAAGTTGCTATTTTAAAGTGAGTTAAAAGAGAAAATTATGAAATATCCAGCAATTTCTTTAAAAAAAATCACCCAAGAACAGCAGCATTATAGCAAAAAAATGAAATATCAAAGATCCTGCAGGAGACAGTATCACCACCTGAAAACCAGGTTGCCTATGTTTACCAGTCAATGCACTTCTAAAATGTAATAAAATTTAATCTCAGCTAAAGGGACAGTTTCTTTACACATTACTAAGTCTACTACTTGATGCTTCGCTGTGACAACAGATGTCTGTTACAGATGGAAATTTACAGGAACTTTTCATGTCTTGCCTCCATCACTCTATGAATGCCACCCACCCACAGCTGCTTGGAATGTAGACAGGGGCATGGAAACTCGACACCATGCATGTGCAGTAAAGACAACTTTGGGCACACACATGGGAGAGGGACGTTTACAGTATGTGTTTCAATGGTACTGGTTGATTTTGTGTGTCAGGCAACTTGCCAGTTTTCTCTCATCTGCAGACTCCATGAAACTATAATCCCATGCAATCACAGTCCAACCTACTTATGATTTTGTTTCATTTTAAAGCCGTATCTCCTGCCATTACACTCCTCTCTTTGCACCAAAGTAAATACTCAAGGACTACAATTAGGGGTTGAGTTCAGCCTGTAGCCACACCCCATCTATTTCTGAAAATACCTCCAGAAGCAACAGGTGATCATAGAGTACTTCAGACACCACCACAGATCCACTTTCCAAAATATATGGTCAGGAGTAGCCTAAGAGTGAAACTATTTCCCCTTGAGGTCTCATTTAGAAAGGGATTGTTTCAAGAGAGTTTCCCTGGTTATCTTAATAAGGCAATGACTAGTCGAAAGCTGGAAAATGCAACTTCCTTACACAAAAAGCAAAGATAAAATTGTAAGAGCCAAAGTACGGCAATACTTTTATTATGTCAAACAAAATGTCACAAAAGAGTGGCCAAGAATTCAAAAGCTTGCTCATTATTTTGTGACATTTTGGTTAGCCTAATAAAGGTATTGCTCTACTATGGATTTAAAAAAATTCCTTATATAGCTCATTTCAGGCTTTGGGGACAGGATTATGAGCTTGAAGAACAAGATACCTTCTTTCTTTCTTTCTTTCTTTCTTTCTTTCTTTCTTTCTTTCTTTCTTTCTCTCTTTCTCTCTTTCTCTCTTTCTCTCTTTCTTTCTTTCTTTCTTTTTTATTTGAACATATTAGATTTGCAACTCATGGACCAAGAGTTTACTGGGTACCATTGCTTAATCCTATCTTATCTTTCTTTCCTACAGAATAAGAGTGACCTACCTTTACTGTTGTAAGGGTACATAAGATATAAGGCCCAGAACTTACTACTTATGTGGAACTTTTGTGTGTATGCCAGAGCTCTGCCCAAAACTTTGTATGAACCGTGCTATAAATAACAGGTAGCAACCTTTCTTGCATGCACAATGTGTGTGTTACAGGCAACCACAAACAGAAACAAACTGTGCTTTTAAAAAATGTTGCCTGTGGCATCAACTTCATGGTGAGGATATGGTCTGAAGGAACATGAAGCTACCACCTTGCTGCAGGTTTGGGTCTGGTCAGTGCCTGGATGGCTGACTGCCTGTGAACCCCATAAATACTACCTTGGATTCCATGATAGCAGAAAGGTGAGATACAGGTGTAAGAAAAATAAAATCACCATTGAGGTCAATGGGACTTACTCCCAGGTAAGTGGCTCTATGATTATAGCCTGATGACAACATCCATTTTAGTGGGTGATCATGATATTTCTGTGCCTGAGTATTTGGTTTTGCTCTCCACACCCAGTAAACCCATCCTCACAAACACAGCCTTTTAAAATAGTTTCTATTAACTTGGTACACTATCGTCTTGATTTCTTAGATGATCATTTGTGATTACCACATGAAAGACAAACAGTTCAAATAACTCTATGAAGGGGGGAAGGGAGCCTTGGTTTCCTGTGTTTCAACAGATGTCGTACTTAATTGGTTGCAAAATAAACCAGAGCTACATTCAGCCAGTTTCCCTTGTTTCAGCTGCGCAGACACTTTCAAACATGTGCATTCACCTCCTGTTTCTCTGTAAACGGGGGTGTGGTGCAAGAATCAAACTTCCCAAAAGGTGCAAATCGATACGCATGCTGCATATATCCCTTTTATGTATTACTGATTAAACAGAAGGCAAAGTTTCAGCTTATGATACAGTGAGAATTCTAACAAAACAGGTCTAAAGTATGGCAACATTATGTTGGGATTAATTGAATATGGAACAGTATTTTAATATCAAACAGCACTTTTAATGTACTCCAAGTTTTACACTTGCAGATTTCAGTCACTTCACCACCTCACCCACCCCTCAACGTTTCTCCATGTTTCAGGATATTCAGATAAAAATAATAATTCCAGTATCATTCAAGTTTGATCACCCACAAACTCTCTGTTGCCTTCCCAGCAGAAGCCAGAGTGGATGACCCCTGACACACAAAGGCAAGTGGCCAGCATGACACAAATATGTGTACAGTTAAGGGAGGCCAGAGGGAATGTTGATGAGGTGCTACATTTTGTGTATTGCCAAGTCCAGTCTTCAGAAGAAAAGTAATGGCCTCTGATCTTCATGGTGAAAGGCAGGTATTAGGACAAAATGTACAACCTATTCTCCCCATAAGAAACAGAAGCATTGTTATTCTAAGAGCATCATCATCATCATCATCATCATCATTACAATTATTCAAAGAACTTCACTATAAGGTGAATAATGTTGCAGATAGAAGACTGAGACCGATTTTTTCACTAAAGACATTTATCGAATTCATGGTAAGATCCAAACCTGGGACTTTTCAGTTGAAGCTGAGTATTTTAGCTGCTTTGTGGCATCAGTTCTCCAAATAAAATGTGCTTCAAATACAGGCAAGGTCAAATGTGTTTCAATCACCTGTGACAACTAAACTGAGCAATATTTGTTCTTTTAGTTTAAAAATGGAACCATGGTCCCAAGAGTGAGAGAAAAGAGCTTTAATCCCTAGCAAAAATTCAAATTCCCCAACTGCATGATAGAATAATCTGTTCCTGGAGATAGAATTTTAAAAAACCAAAAACACAATACTTTGGGAGGGGTGGATACTTTCTTTATGCTTAGGCCCAGGTTCTCTAACACAGAGGGATTTTTAACAAATCTGACTTTCGGCAGATGACCTCTCTTGTTTGTTCATATGTGTTTTCCAAAATATAAAAGTGAAATAGAGTCCCAAGGGCACTGTACTTGAAAGGTTATGAGAGTTAGAGATTTTAACCATGCCTGCCAAATCAGCAGATGGCTTGTGATTATAATTATATGCATCAATAAAACGAATAATCTTACAAAATTTGAATTTCTACTAAAGTAAGGGATTTAATAAGCAGATGCAACAGAATGCGTTTTCTTTAACCCTTTTCGCTGAGAGCGATGGTTCACATACAGAGCAGCTAAAGCTCCGCTCAAATAAGTTGACCACAAACTTAAACATTATGCACTTTTCCTCTTTAGCAAGGGTGATCTTTTACTGAATATGTATTTTGATCGTACTCAGTCAATAATTCATCTAGTCTACTTTATGATGTTTGCTTCTTATCATAGTGGAAATGTCATTTGTACAAAAGACATGATTAGCTGGACAAAATCTGGTAAAAATGGCATATTCGAATGATCACTTGATTGTTGCTCTGGAATTTCATCCAGCAAAATTTGTATAGCTTCTAGTATCTTGTCATCTGTACTGGATGGTAATTTTTGTCTGTTTTTGAAAACATGATATTATTACTATCATTTATTTATGAAAAATTAATTGTTAAACCGTTCCTTTTTGACATATTTATTACATGTCCTGATAGAGAAATATGTATGTTTTCTGGAATTATTCTGATGTTAATATGAAACGTAGATAGGTAACAAGAACCTAGCATTCATACTTATATTAAATTCTGGATGCTCAGATTTGTAGTGTTTAGTGATACATCTTATAGGTATCATATAAGAAGCTGCAGTTCTATCCACACATTCTTTAGGAAAGCCTCATTTAAACTCAGTGGGTCTTACTTCTAAGGAAATGTGTTTAGGATCTGGTTGCAAGAGACAAATGCAAAAGACCACATTATGTTTAAATTGCTTGGCTATTTTTACAAGCACAAAATACATAATTTGGAAAAAGGGCAATTTTGTTTGCAAATGGATTTATATCTTCATACTATAATTAAGGGACAAGAAAATGTCACTGAAGTACAATTTTGTTCAGCACTCTGAAAACATAGTCTCCTTCGGGGAGGAAAGTCCCATTTAAATGTTAGATTGTATTTGGACATTGTAAATATCTGTTTGGGTCTATAAATGCACTTTTTGATAATGCAAACTATTTCATTTAATATCACATATCTGATGCTGGCAGGGCAAATAATTCTTTGATCGCTTTTAAAGTGGCTTGTGGGGGTTGGGGGACCCTGAGAATCAACAGAGCTAGTACTCTGTATCATGTCAATTGACCTGATCGTCCATAACAGTGCCTTTGGAGCTATTACTATTTTGTCGTGCCACTCCAACTGCTTTATAGGTATCCCGATAACAGTAGGTAGAGATGGGATATCTGTTCTATATAGGTGATTCCTATATGGTGATACATTTCCTGTTGCTTCATGAAAAAAGTAGGAAATAAAGTTTTAACTGGAGTAAACTTTCAAAGACAAAACTTTTTTGGGTCATCAATGACACCGTGGGGAACTTTCACATGGTCTCAAATGAAAGTATATTTTAGAAATACGTCTCTGATTGAAAAAAATTGGTTGTACAAGAGCAAAACCAAGAGCTAATGAAAAGATGACAAAAAGTTAACTTTGAGAACAAGCTTTTGCCATAGCTAAAGATCTTGCTTTTTAGTTGTTTCAAAAGTTCGTTGTCCAAAAGTAACTTAGAGCATAGCAATATGGGTAGCTGCTCTGTACAGGTTCAAGTAGTTTTCTCATTTTCTTAGCCTGGTCTAGTATGACAAGCTCCAGCTCTCCAGGGTCTGAGGCAAAGGTCTTCACCATCACCATCTCCCTGGTCATGACAAGATGCATTTTATTTTCATTTTGGCTGAGAGTTGTAAGGTTATATTTTACAACCACAAAATATTTTTTGTTAAAGTTCTTCAAGTTCAGTGCAGTTGATTAGACTCTTAAAACCCGGCACTACTTTTTGGGTTTTTAATGCAATCAGCAAATGCTGTTTATAAACATGGAGGGACAGGATCGTCTGTATTTGAAGCCACTCTTCATTTACACCATCAGATGCTAACCTGGAGATTTAGATTGCAACTTGCTGACCTTATGATTTGCTACATTGCATGTCATTAAACTACACTAGTGTGCCAGCCTGTTGGTAATTGTCATGAAAAATATTGTTTTGGAGAAAATTATGAAGCACTTGTCAGCTTCAGGCTTCTGAAATTAAAATAGCAAAAATCTCAGTGTTGGGGGGGGGGGATGACCCAAGAAAGCAAACTCACAGAGTTAGGAAATAAAAATATACACTGATGTGAGCTGGCACTGCTGAGTTGTCTTAGCCATGGTGGGGCATCTTCCTCCCACAGTAGTTTTTGAGCACTATGCCTTGTCCCAGATGAAAAGTGATAAAATGATGGCCGGTCTTAAAACTCATGCGGGAACGGTTTTCTGTTTATCTGTCTTTGGGAAGCGGACATACTTTTGGGGTGGGGAAGTGATGATCTTATGGAAATCATTAGACTTTTAAAATGTTATCGTAAGGATCTGGTGTGTACGATTTTTCTAGATGCAGATTGTATGTACAATACTTATGAAAGCATGACAAGAAGTTTAACCAACACATGACCATGAAAAGCGACTGGGTAACTTACAGGTGCCTAAACTTAACTAATGTAAACACCATTGTTTAAAAGTGCCTACAATGCAAAAACAATACAGTAAGAACCACTTGATGATTCTATGAAAATTCCTAATGAAAAAAGATTACGTCTATAGGTAAGAACATTACCTTGCAGAGAAAATTGAATTACGCATTAATGTTAATTACGAAAGTTCAAAGTAAAACTCTAGCTGATACTTCATGTTCTGTAGTGAATTTAGTATTGCTTACTAGATACTTTTACTTTCTCAAGATAGCTGTTACTAAATAAAATAAACAGTTGTATTCCATGTTTTAGGAAATTAAACAAACATATATGTTACTGGGATACACACTTCCAAGAACATATGGTAAAATCATAATTATCAAGTGTTCACACACTTCTCATTCAGCTGTCCAAGCAGAAAAAATTGAAGGTGTAAAGCACAGTTGCAGATGAACAACCTGGTACTAGCCATGTACAGATTGCTAATCGTGCTATTACCACTGTTTACAATTTAACTTTTAAAATGTTCTTTAGAGAATATAAACTTACAGCAACTGGTTTGTAACAAATGTCACACACAAATTACACCTTTTGTGTGTGTTCTGTTATCTATGTCAAAATTATTGTTAACTTCACTGCAGTCTGGATTGCAGTTTTAGGTTACAATGCCCAGTACCTGTAAATATTTGCAGGTACGTTTGGCTGAAATGAGTGACCAAGTAAATGCATTACAATTTAGGAAACCTTTGCTGAGTGAGAAAAGTTTGCATAAATAATCTGATTATTCTGACTTAGTTTTATAAATCACATGAGCGATTTTTGTTTTCCAAAATGTAGTAGCTTCTAAATTATGAAAGGAAGATTGTGGGACATGATAATGCAAGAACAACACTCTGGTCTGTATATTTTAACATGTTTATCAAAGGAAAATATATTATCTGATTATCACTGTTATCAACATATTTTAGCAACTTTAGAAGAAAATATGGGATTCACCTGAAATATTTTGTAAGTATAACTTGCCACATAATACCCTCCCTGACACTTGTAACTACATGTGGAGGTAAAAGTAGCAGAAAATATCTTAAGGTGCATAAGCAAGACTTCATTGCAACTTCCTGTTGCCATTTTTTTCCCAGAATAAAAAAGAGAAGTGTATGAAAGGGATTCTTTGATCTGCTAAACTCAGTCATCACTAATGTACATAAACATCACATAAACAGGCAACCACAGCTATTTTCCTCTGTATGTATTTTTTTAAGACCAAAACAAAAACAAAACAGATACTGGTGTTATGCTTGCAATCAATACATCTTCACATCTTTATTTTCAGCAAAAGCAAGTGGGCAACTGAGAGCAAAATACATCATGATTTAGTACTGTGTCTGAACATCCAAAATGATAAAAAGCTTCATTTTGGTACACATCATTCTAAATGTCATGCCATTTATTCAAGGGAACAAGCAGCTGAGAAGGAGGTTGAAATCTGAAATTAATACACAGTTATTTCTATAGTGTATCTTTAAAAGATTTTGGTCCTCTAAAAAGCTAGGAAAATAGTGGATTCTTGTAAAGTTGGTGATAGTGCTTACTGTATTCAGATCTGTCAAAGAATGCATTTCTTCCCACAGCATCCTCTTAAGTCACAGCAACGTTAAGTTCACTGAGCATTCCATTCTGCTTTACTTTAGAAATTCAAAACTTTTGTAAAGATGACACACAGAGAAAAAGGCACTGATTCCACAGACACCCCCCGCCCCTGTTCGGAAGTGGCACAAAAGCAATCCCTTCATTATGACCTACTTGTCCAAAACGGACTTTCAAGCTATGGTTAGGCTAAGATTTGCTCTCCTTTCCCCCAGGGCATAATTGTCAGACTGACTTACCGTGTGCCTTTTAGCCTTTGTTCTGCCTCTCGCGCTGACATCAGGGAAGCAGTGATGTAGAATAAAGCAGGGGTGGGCTAGGTTAGTCCAGTGTTTGTGTCGTTGTGTGGTGTGCAGGGACACTCTGTGATACTCTAGTGAGCTGCTAAGCTTTTTTTGTAGGCTTTGTGTCATTTACTTAACGACCAATCTCATTAGCTGCCAGGGTACAATGGGCTGATGCATTTTCTATGTACATACTCTACACAGTGACCCTCAAGGTTGCCGAAGGTCTATTTAATCAGTCAGATGCTGAATATATTTGCAGTAAATCACAAAAAAAAAAATGAGACCACAGAGGTATCTCATGAGGCTTTAATGTTTCTTGGGAGTTTGTTGAATGAAAAAGGCAGCAGATTTAAATGCAAAAAAATGAGGAAGAATGAGATGGGACACTCTGTAAGGTTTGCACTAGTGACCTTTAATAATTGCAATAACTTTTGGAAACCCTGCATGTTCCTGCACTTTATTGTTATTTCCTCCATCCAGTTCATGCTTCAGTGTAACCACATTATCATCCTAAAATCCCTTTAAGAAACAGCAAAACAACAAGATGAGCAGCTTTTTCACAGGTTGGCAAAGGTGTATTTCCACCCCCACCTCCTGTCTTTCCAGGCAACCTCAGAGTTGGCATCTCTGTATTTCTACCCTCTCTTCAGTTACAAGGCATAAACCCTTTTAACTCCTATGAAAAATGAAAATGCTGAAAAGCCCTCTGAATGACGACAGCTGTCCATAAGTATCAGGGAGAGTTCTATTGTCCAACTTGTCCCTGGATAAAATGAATACTTTACAGCAGAGGCTGTTCAGCTTGGCTAAAGAGTATGGGGAGAAGGGGAGGAGGTCACTGGAGATTTCGCACACTAATTTAATCTGGGAAAAGGACAGGCACTGCATCTCACTTGAACAGACTGGCGGCAATCTGGGCTCTCACAGAACTATCTCCTTTTGCCTGTGCTCTATTTATTCCTTATCTCTGTTTACCAACCGCTAGGTCCCTTTCATTCACACCACGAGGCCGTTCTCCTACTATCAGTCAGCAGCTGACACTGTGGAAGAGCCTCAAAGGCAAAAAAAAGGGATCAAAACTAAACCAAAGCTGTATAAACAATGCAGCAGTAGAAGTAAATGCATAAATCCTAATTCTTAACCCAACCCACAGGGTGCGAACAGAACCTTTATAGTAAATCCAAGAAACCCACCACAGTGAGCTATGGGCTACAGAGGGAACAGGGGAAAGCCAAATATCATTCATGAAATCATCATCTGAGGCAGAAACACTCGCAAATGCACACATTTTGCATGCTCAACCTGGTTTGTATTATAATTGCTTTAGCGACTAAACTTTGTCACTCAGTACATTCGTCAGCAAGTAATGATCATCTCATTTGCTTATACTCATATGGTTAAAAAATAAGAACGGTAAATAAAACCAGGCAATTCTTTATGGGAGCCCCCCCCCCCAAAGTTTGGGTAACTTTTCATTCACTGGTGGATTTAAAAAATAGATATAAGGAAAGACAGGGAGATACATGCCAAGTTTTATATCTTTTTTTCCTTTTTTAAATTTTATTAAATAGTTGTAATTCTTACTTAAATCAGTAAGTTTTATTAAAATGTCACTAGACTGTAATGTCTAACTCCTGCACAACTTTTTATAGTAGATAGGCGCAGATAAGAAAGAAGTCTCATTTTTTTAACCACAGTGAAAATTAGGGATACACTCACTCACTCACACACACACACACACACACACACACACACACCTTTTGCTAGCATTCTGGGTGAAAGCTGGTGTGAAACCTGATATTTAAACTTGTACATTATATTAAGTCTTCATCCTGAATGCTAAAGGAAATTCATCACTTTGAATAGATAGGGATAACAGCTTATGTGTCTTACTGGCAGAATGAACCTAAGATGTGTTTCAGAGAGCAAGAGCAGACTTTCAAAGTTATATAAAACAAAGTTACCAGACAAGGAAATGGAATATAAGCCTTAAGACACAAACTGCTAAGTTTAGAAAGAAAACTATACCCTTATAACTACAATTAATTCTTAAAAATGAAAATAGTGGTTCACATAATTCAAAACATGTTAGATACATTTTCAGGATTGTTGGAAAAATAGTGACAAAAATATTGCTCATTATCAAAGATGATCTATTATGCCAAATTTCAGTTCTGATTTCCACCTATATGCATTATGAGCAATGAAGTCTTTACTACTTGGATCCTTTTTTCCAAATGAATTAATGAATTAAATTTATCCTTTCACCAGCTGCTAGGCAGCAGATGGAACCATTTCTGAAGCCTTGTTGAATTCAATCCATAAAACTCATTTCCTAGGATTAGCAGTCCAAAGTTTCTTTTAATGTTTATATACCGCTTGGGATTTTAAATTTCACGATGCTAAACTTTCTGCTTAATAATTGTCATTCTCCCATCAATTCCGTAGGAAACAAACTTGAAAGAAACACTGTACTTTC